>NC_044552.1:59666178-60274243 GCF_007565055.1 Rhinopithecus roxellana | reverse complement strand
TTCATTCATTCAATAAATATGCATGAAGTGCCAACTTTATACCCAGCATTGCACTAAGGGTGGGGCTACACAGAAAAGTAGCATGTGGTCTCTGCACTTGAGAGGTTCAAGGTCTGGCCATTGAAGGAAGAAAAAATAATTATCTACCGTTTATTTTGCACCTATGTCCCATCAAGAACTGCCCTGGGGCCCTTTATTTATTTCTGCTCGTTCAATACATAATGAGTCTGTGAGTGAGGCTGACATAATAGAACACTGAGATGTCCCAAAATCAAGTAACCTAAGCAAAGTCTCACAGCTAATACAGGAATGCAAACCCAGCTGCCCTGGCCTCAAAGACCATGCTCTTTCTACTGCACCTTGAGGCCTCCCTGAAATGAATGCAGCCTTCAATCTGCCCTCAAAGATTACACAGACAGGTTTACAAATAATAACAATATGATTGCTTTAATAATACCACCACTTCCAAGGCTTACTCAGGTCTCTTCTCAGCACTGAAGAAGACTTTGGAACCCACCTACAACACTGCATACACTCTGTTTCTTTCTTTTCTTTTTTTGTCACCCAGGCTTGAGTGCAGTGGTGTGATCTCAGCTCACCGCAACCTCTGCCTCCTGGGTTCAAGCGATTCTCCTACCTCAGTCTCCCGAGTAACTGGGACTACAGGCACCTGCCACCACGCCCGGCTAATTTTTTGTAATTTTTTTAGTAGAGATGGGGCTTCACTGTGTTAGCCAGGATGGTCTCCATCTCCTGACCTCATGATCCACCTGCCTTGGCCTCCCAAAGTGCTGGGATTGCAGGCGTGAGCCATTATGCCCAGCCGACACTGCATATATTCTGAAGGGCAAACACTGGAGTTCTTCTGAGGAGAAAATGTGTGTTTTGTGCTTCTTGCCCTCTCTAATGATGTCTTCTGTAAGGTATAGGGTCTGCTAGAATAAGCTATATGGATACAGCTATATCCCCTAAAGGGAATAGTGCTTCCTTTGTTTTGGGTGCATATTTCTACACTAAAACTAATTACGTCTCATAGTCCTTACCTGTTTTTCCTTTTTTATTTTCATTTTTTTGAGACAAGGTCTCACTCTGTCACCGAGGCTGGAATACAGTGGCACAATCAGGGTTCACTGCAGCGTCAACCTCCCAGGCTCAAGCAATCTCCCACCTTAGCCTCCTGAAGTAGCTGGGATTACAGGTGCAAGCCACTATGCCCAGCTAATATTTGTATTTTTTGTAGATATGGGGTTTCGCCATGTTGCCCAGGCTGGTCTCGAACTCCTGGACTCAAGCACTCCACCTGTCTTGGCCTTCCATAGTGCTGGGCTTACAGGCATGAGCCTCTGTGCCCAGCTACCTTACCTGTTTTCTTGTCAGTCTCCCTCACTAAACCGTGTGAAGCGCTCCACACTAGGAACTCTGTTCTGTTCACCATGATATGTTCAGCTCATATAGCAGTTCATTGCACATCGTAAGTGATCATTAAAATGTTTATTGAGGAAAAGAAGAAAACTCTAACTCTATTAACCCATTGTGGGTTTTGGGGGGGTTTTGTTTGGTTTTTAAGTTTATTTGCAAAGGTCTGCACCAAGTCCTAGAAGAATGATCAACACAGAACTGAATAAGACCAACTCTGGCCCTGGTTAGCACACCTAACTCTCACATATTATTGGTTTAACTTACAAAGGAAAACCCAGTTTTTGAGTTACCAACACTGAAATAAATGCTATGAAAACATGACCTATAAATTCCCACACTGACTTATTTATCAGTATGTTAAGGATCAATATTCCTTAAGAAATAAGCTATAACTCAGAAGTAATTATCAATCAAATTACAAAATTTATAGCCACTTAGATGCAGGACATTGAACACACACACACACACACACTCACATGTTTAATCTCCACTCCTTAGAAACCCACTTAAGTGTCAGTAAAATAATATAAAAGTTTAAGTCCACAAGAGCAAATGGAATGGCAGAAAAGACAATAGTGGAAAAAAATATCAACAAATACCTGCTGGATAGAAAGCTATTGAAGAAGTGATGGTTTAACCAGAACAGAAAAGGCTGGATTCTGTGAGCCTACAGAGGTGACTCAATAAAAAACAAGCCAGTCTTTCTTCAGAACTCTGGGAATTTTCAGGAATTGGAGGCATGGGGCCTGCAGAAGGTGAAGGCATGCAGTCAAGGGTGGACTGAAAGTCAATACAGTTATCTCCTAGGTTCATCCATCATCATCCCCTCCCACCTCCAAGACAGGTGGTTTATTCTCTCCAAAACAGGCTTCAAGACCAACACCCAAGGTACAGAAGGCAGTAATTGTGGCCAATATCAAAAGTCTGAATCTTTAGATTAAAATGATTATTTGAGTGCCCAAAAAAAATAAGTAAGAAAAGACCCAACCAAGACATATTATTTTGAAATCTCAGCACTCCAGGGAAAACACAATGTTTACATAAAAATGACAGAGAATTAGAGTGCTATTGGACTTGTAAACAGAAACATTGAAAGCTAGAAGATAATAGTTCAATGCTTTTAAATTCAGAATGAGAATTATTTTTAACCTAGAATTCAATTCTTAGCCAAACTGCCAAACAAATGCAAGGATAGAATAAAGATATTTTCAGGCAGGAAAGTTCTCAGTACATTTACCTCACATGCACCCTTTCTCAGGAAGGGTGTGTCACCAAAATGAGAGAATAAAGCAAGAAAGAAGAAAACATGGAAACCAGGAAGGAGAGACTGCAATACAAGACAGGTGAAGAGAATTGCCAGGATGATGGCAGAAGAAGGTCTTTGGGACGACAGTAGTATAGGGGTCCAAAAGAAAAACCAGCAAAAGTTGGAAAAAGAAAGAAAAGTGCCCCAGGAAGGAGGCCTTGAGATACTGGTAGATTATCTGTTACATATTACTATGTGGAATGTTTGGGAAACTTGGAAGTTGTGGCAGGACTTAGGGATAGTTATATACAAAGAAAAGCTGGTGAAAAAACAAGGTGATCATTAACTCCAAGAAAAACAAAAAACTGTACAAGAAAGGAAAGGTAATTATAGTGTCGTGTTAGCTCAGTAGAGAACATTATTTACATAGTTATAATAATATTAACCCTGAATATTGATTTAACCAAAAAGGGGAACAAGAGGAAACAGTGTTGTGGAGACGTAAATCCTCACCAACTGTAATAATCACTAAATAATGGTCTAGGAGGACATATATATTACCCAGAAATATGGAGGTAAATACCAGAGGAAACAGCTAAAAATTAATTTAAAGTAGCTGCCTCCAGGGAGAAGGACTGGTGGTAAAGAGAGTGGGCCAGGAGAATTGCTGTGTTTTGGTTTTGTTTTGCTTTACTTCTTAAAGCCCTTTAGTAAGATTTGACTTTTAAAAATGTGTACATTTATTTGGATAAATTTACACTTACTTAAAAACATTAAGCTGCCATAACGGATTAGTAAAGAGGCTTATGATTAACAAATTAGATACATTTCTGCCCTCAAGGATCGTGCAATTTAAACACAAATCCCCCCCCCCCAAAAAAATACAGACCGTTTCCTGACATAAGAAGACCTAGATTTCAGAACCAATCTGTATGCATTTGCCTCTTCTTCTCTCAATTTTCAGAAATATTTAAGTGTGAAGATGTTTCCGCAGTAGATAGTCCCGTGTTTTCCCAAGATGTTAAAGAGATTAATTAGAAAATGTTTATCATAGTCTGAGTGAATATTTGTACGTGGTAACACTTGTTAACCAAAGCAGGGAAACCAACTGGTGGCGGGAGAATTTGCAGTGCCTTTATCTGAGTCTACGTACAAACAGGGCCAGGCCTGGTGGTTCATATCTATAATCCCAGGGCTTTCGGAGGCCAAGGCAAGAGGGTCGCTTGAGTTCAGGAGTTTGAGACCAGCTTGGGCAACATAGCAAGACACTGTCTCTAAAAGAAAACATAAAAAAATTAGCTGGGCAGGTGCCTGTAGTCCTAGCTACTTGGGAGGCTGAGGTGGGAGAATCGCTTGAGGCCAGGAGTTCAAGGCTGCAATGCGCTATGAATTGCACCGATACACTCCAGCCTGGGCAAGACAGCATGTCCCCATCTCTTAAAAATAAATTCAAACAGAGAAGGTACCACAGATATATGGGGTTTGTGCCACGTCTTCAGGCACAATAGATATGCAATTTGATGGGTCGGAGGAGACTGGTCCATCCCTAATTCACAGAAAATGGTTTGGAGAGGAGGAAAGTCATAGGTCAATTTGAGAGTCAGAATGGCCCTGGGGGTTCTCAGAAACCTGCAAGGGAAATAAGACACTCAAGGGTCATGAGAATGTAACCTGCTAATTCATCCCCAAACTGCAATTTCTTCATCACAGCAGAAATCCCTGGTAGACCAACAGACTTTTCACCCAAAGCAGCATCATCACCGCAACAAAGCAATAGCTAGCCACCTCACAACAATAATAATGTGTTAATGACTTTGATAAGAGAGGATACATATCATTATCACCTCTTAATTACCTTTTGGACAATGAAAAAGCAGCTGTGGAATACACAAATCAAGGCGCTTGGGGAGGAAGTTTCCTTTAAAGTGGTCCCTGTGATTGTAAATTTTGTATTATTCTGCCTCCATTACTTGTCTTTTTTCTTTTCTTTTTTTAAAGGTTACCTGCCATTTGTTAAGAAGCAAAGCACCAGCTTGTGCTTGATTCTGTGCATATTACAAACACGGTGTTTACCTATAGGAAGATCATTTCCTTTGGGCTTAGCGTTGACCTCCTTGTTGATTTGCCTCCTGCCGTCATATTCACAGAACATGGCTCTACACATTTACTTTGCAAGCCAAGAACCAGGAGACACTTTGTAGAGGCATTTCCTTAAGAAGAAGACAAGCCTCAGTTTCATTTGCCTCTGCACCCAGCTAGCCAGTAAATGTAAGCTGAACAAAATGTATGTGTTCATTCCAGAGATTATAGAGGTTTCACTCTTTCAGTTTGGATATGGCTTTTGAGATCCTAAGTATAAGCTGTATTTGTATGAGGGAATCTAGACCACCTCCGATTGCTCTGACCACAGTCACCAGGGCTGCTAAGCAGGAATAAGAGAATCAAGCGGGCTCTGACACCACATACCTTTCTAGGGGAGAGGAAAATAGCTTTAGTTCTCACTTACCAAGATCCTCATCAAACTCTCACCCCATCCTGTATATATGCGATGTGGAATTCCCAAACATAATTCCTGAGTTGTCCTGTCCCCTAAAACTCTGCCTGGTGGCCAGCTAGGGAATTAGTGATTTTCTTTTTTTTTTTTTTTTGAGACGGAGTCTTGGCTCCGTCACCCAGGCTGGAATGCAATGGCATGATCTCGGCTCATTGCAACCTCTGCCTCCTGGGTTCAAGTGATTCTCCTGCCTCAGTCTCCTGAGTAGCTGGGATTACAGGTGCACACCACCACCCCAGCTAATTTTCATATTTTTAGTAGAGACGGGGTTTCACCATGTTGGTCAGACTGGTCTTGAACTCCTGACCTCGTGATCTGCCCACCTTGGCCTCCCAAAGTGCTGGGATTATAGGTGTGAGCTACCACACCTGGCCAGAATGAGTGATTTTCTACAGTAGGTTAATGTCCTTTTCTCTTTCCACATAAAAGGCTGTCACCAACTTCACTTTTTCTTTGCAAGATGCTCTCTGTGAATTTGAGGTCACCTGAACATAATTCCCATGAGCATTTCAGGATTCCCACTCTAATACTGTCTTGCCCTCCGTGGAATTCTTTTTAGTTGTATAAAATTCCCTGTTCATCTCTCAGTTATCAGCTGTAATGTTTGATGGTTCTGAGGCAACTCATTTCCTTACAAGTTGGCAAACTCATTGCTAACTCTCCCAAGAGAGGTAAGGGGTAGGGGGAAAGAAAGGGAGAAAAAAAAGCAAGGAGGGAGGGAGAGAGGAAGGGAGGGAAAGAAAGGAGGGAGGGAGGAAGGGGAAGAAATATATTCAACTGGAAAAATTAAAATGCTGCTTCTTAAAGTGTGTCTGCCTTGTTTATTTTTATTTTTTACCAGTTTTATTCTACCTTCTGTTTTGGGCCTGGAGCAGACGTAAAGGACTTACTGAAGAACTTTATATTCATGAACCTAGGGCAATCTAAATCTAAGATTATCTCTCAAATCTGAAGTTAACACAAAAAACCACAAGTGATGAGTGGACAGCTGAGATGACTACAGATTCCATTATTTGGATGGGATAAAAATTGATTAGAAAAAGTATTATCTAGATTAACAGTCATCCTGATCTTTCTACAGTGATTCTGTCTCTCTCTCTCTCTCTCTGTCTTTTTTTTTTTTTTTTTTTTTTTTTTAAGTTGAACTGGTCTTTTGCATTTTGTTTGGTGAAGGGGAAGGCAGTGCAGGCACATGCAATTCACTGGGTCAGGTAATATCTTTCCTGGAGCAACTACCCTAGCTCCTTGCTCTCTCCTCCCACCAGTTGCTGCAGTCAGGCACGACCTTTTATCACACCCTAGGCTTAGCAAGAGCTTCATCTGTGACCTCAGAACAGATAAAAGCGCAGGTCATCGGGAGAGGGCGGGAGAAAAACCAGACATTCCTTTCTCTCCCATCCCACCCAGAGCAGCCTCCCTTCCCACCTTCACCAACACCCACCTCTCAGCCCCTTTTCTAAAGGCCCCTGATGCTTCTTTACCTCTGTTCCGGAAACCAGTCTTCGGTGGTACCCTGAGGCTGATATTTACTACAACGGAGAGTAATTTTTACTTTAGAGGACACTGTTTGGGAATAGCCATGGTTAGTTTTTATAATCTAATGAATCCACCATTGAACTTGAGGCCGGGTGTGGTGGCTCATGCCAGTAATCCCAGCACTTTGGAAGGCAGAGGTGGGCAGATTACCTGACATCAGGAGTTTGAGACCAGCCTAGCCAACATGGTGAAACCCCCGTCTCTACTAAAAATACAAAATTAGCTGGGCATGGTGGTGTGTGCCTGTAATCCCAGCTACTCGGGAGGCTGAGGCAGGAGAATCGCTTGAACCCGGGAGGCGGAGGTTGCAGTGAGCCGAGATTGCACCATTGCACTCTAGCCTGGGCAACAGAGCAAAGCTCAGTCTCCAGAAAAAAAAAAAAAAAAAAAAAAAAAAAAAAAAAAAAGAAAAGAAAAGAAAAGAAAAGAAAAGAAAGAAATTGAACTGAAAGAGGAGCAGGAGCGAAAGCTCCAAATCGCCATGTGTTTGCTGTGAGGATGACAAAACAGGAGAGGGCTGTGAGATCAAGGAAGAAGGGAGTCCTGGTTTCTAAAGCCCACACCGTTAAAGACTGGAAGGTTGTTATTAGGCCAGTGGGGTAGAAAAGAAACGAGTTACCTTATTTTAAATGTTTTGTTATTTTTGGCCTTACAAACAATAATAGCAAAACCAGAGTGCTGGGCTCTGGCATCAGACTGCCCAATTTTCAATCTAAATGTTGCTGCTTATTTACTGGGGGACCTTCCTTAACCTTCTAAGTTTCAATTTCTTATCTGTAAACTGGCCATAATACCACAATTTCTCATCTGTAAATTGGCCATGATAGTACATTGAGTTGTTGTGAAAATTAAAAATGATGACGTAGGCCAGGCGCATGCGCCTGTAATCCCAGCACTTTTGGAGGCTGAGGCGGGCAGATCACGAGGTCAAGAGATTGAGACCAGCCTGGCCAACATGGCAAAACCCTGTTTCTACTAAAATACAAAAATTAGCTGGGCATGGTGGCACATACCTGTAATCCCAGCTACTCGGGAGGCTGAGACAGGAGAATCACTTGAACCCGGGAGGTGGAGGTGGCAGTGAGTGGAGATTGTGCCACTGCACTCCAGCCTGGTGACAGAGGGAGACTCCGTCTCAAAAAAAGAAAAAAAAAAAGATAATGTAATACATAGCTTAGAATAGTATCCATCTATTCTAATATGCAATAGTAATAGTAAATCCTCAATAAACACTAAACTTATTTTACTCATAATTGTCATCACTGCACAGGTAGATACTTTACATGCATTATCCCCACAACAATCCAGGAAGCGAGGAAATGTCTTAGTAATTCCAGAAGTCAGTGACAAAAGGACATCTACCAGATCGCCTCTTCCACCAAGAAAATGCTCCAAAAGTGTTTTGTTCCATACCTTATCCTCATTTTCGAATGGGAAAATGTGGTTGTGATATGCAGAGCTCTCTTAATCTTCTCTCATTTTCTCCTGGCTTCTCTTTGAAACTTTGGTACCCTCAGAGAAAGGGCAAGCAACCTCCTATTCTGATGTCATTCATGTGGAAGAAATGGGGAAAAAATGTGTCCCTTCTTCCTCTGCAATCGCAAGGGGAGGGGAGCACAGAAAAACAGGTCAGATGTGCCATAGTTCCAGTGTGCAAGGTTGGAACCCTATGGCTTCCTGAACAAATCCATTTACATATGGTTAGAGTCCATAGTATTAATATTATACTATGCTCAACTTTAGGTACATCATGGAGATAATAGACTTTTATGTGCTAGACCAAGGACATATAATCACTATGCAAAACTTTGTTTGAATTAGAAAAAGATGTTCCAAAGCTCCAAGGAATATGCTAAACAATGAACTATTAGGACACAACTGGTACATAATTTGTAAACTTACTGAGGGATTTTAGGTCAACTTTCCTCATTTCCCTCCTAAGAATCTGTAGCAGATATTGTCGATTGAATCAATACTAGTTAAGCCTTAGTAAGGATCTGCTTTGAGCTCACAGGACTGCAACACTGAGACCCTCGGGGCAGTTGGGTGCTTTCGGCCCTTTTAAACCTTCCTCCGGCATAATTCTTTTCATGGTGTGTTGTGTTTGTTGGTTTGTTTTTCTCAAAAGACTGAGCTAAGCCTTAGTCACCTTTGAATCCCCTGAGCCTAGAATACATTAATAAAAGTTATAGGTGGAGAGATTTCATTTCTGTATAAATGTAGAAGGAATTAGGAAGGAAGGGGGAAGAAAGGAGGGAGGGAAGAGGGAAGGGAGGGATGGAGGGAGGGGAGAGGAAGGAAGGGAAGAAGGAAGGAAGGAAGGAAGGAAGGAAGGAAGGAAGGAAGGAAGGAAGGAAGGAAGGAAGGAAGCAAGGAGAGAGAAAGAAGCCATGGAAGTGGTTATCTCTCTAATACAGTAGTGTTTTTTGGCTAATAGCTGAATTTAAAAATTCCAATTCTACGATTCTCTGAATTTTGGAACACTTATTAAGGGCCTAGCACTGGAGAAGAGGGAAAGTGAGGAGAGTTTAACAAATAAGACATTAGTAACAAACACTATCTTTAAGGAACTTACAATGTAATTGGGGAACTAAACTTAACACAGGAGATAATCAAGGGACAATACATCCCAACACATACATTGCTTTTAAATTACTTGTCACAGACAAAACTGTGAGGTCAGAAGACACAAGCTGGAGGAATCAGGAAAGACTTCTGTGAGATTTGAAACTTGGGCTGCCCCTTGATAGATAACGGGAAAGAGCAACAATCTCGGTGAAGTCACAGACAGAGATGAGTCTGTTCAGGCATTGGTGAGGCCAGTTTGGCCAGGGAGAGAAATGGGCAGAGTGGGGCCAAATTGCAGATGGCCTTGGAAGTCAGCCCAAGGCATTAACGTGGTCTGTGCTAGCCAACAGAAGCAACCCGGAGGCTCTCGGGCACAACTCATTCCCCATTCTTTCTCTTCCTCTTTCCAATGGATGAGGTGACTTGCATTGGCTAGAATCACCCTGTGGGTGATGAATGCCTGAGAATGTGGCAGATGAAAGTGGCGGTGGCAGCGCCAAGCATCTCATTCTGCTTCCCAGATGGTGATAAATCTAGGCCAGGAAGTGTCACTATTTCCCCAAGTTCTGTGACTTCACAGAAGTTGCAGGAGATGGGGTGGAGAGGAGGGATAAAGAACTTTTCTCCACTGCCTCGGAGGGTGGTATTTTATAAGAGGCATATGGTGCCAGCTCCCATCTGAGATGGTTTCCACATGTGCACCACTTACAGGCTAGATAAGAAACCAATCGAGAAGTATCCTCTCAGCAAAACACTCCGGGGTTGGCTGATCCTACCTTCTGCCTTTCTAGATTATCAAGACTTTCTACAGAAAGTTAAGTATGTGTTTTTTTTCTTTATCTTTGAAGACAAACCCTAAATACACTCGATGGGTTATATAAGAATGGCTATCCCTGAAACTAAATTCACCACATGAGCTATCGTTATACCACCCTGATTACTTCAGAAGAATAACTGTTTGAAGCCATTTTGATAGCCATAAAGTATTAGAGTTTTAACAGAATGAAAACACACTATAAAATAAATACCTATCAAATTTTATGCAAGTTAATTTGAATAAAATAAACATTATGTTTCCATGTGTAGATTAATTCAAACTAGCCATGTTTTCACACTTAGTGATAACCACAGTTTTGTTTTATATCTCATTGCAATTGGCCCTATCATTTAGAAAATATTCAAAGAATGCCTTAAATGCTTTACGTTTCTATGCATTAAACTGGAAAGATTATCATTCAAATAAAAAAAGTATATTTGAAAATATACTAAGAAACAATAAGAAATAATTTTATGTAACTAGTTTTATGTTAATTTGAGAGTGTACTTGAGAACAGAGAAACCATGTGTATTTGTGTCTCTCTCTAGCCTATCTCTGTGGCAGTATGGTTTGTCTGTGTCTCCATCAAGCCGAGACTTTGGATAATTTCTTATGGGAACAATAAGCCTGCAAAAAAAAAATGTTTGGGGGAAAATATTGAGAAGAAAAGTCTGCTCTTTTCTTTCATGTGCCAGGAAATAATCATAATAGTTTTAATTAATGTATCCTCTGCAGCCTAAATACATTTCAAATCACATTTTGCAACAGACATAAAGGAAGAGATATTGCTTACAAAATCCATTTTGCAGGTAGAAAAACTGATTGCAAGAATAAATGACTTGTCTGAAGACAGATTGCCAATAACAGATACAATCAAATCTAGCTGTCTTGACTTTCAGCTCAAAGTTCTTTCTGCTAAATCTCATTTGTGTCCAGGATGTCATTGCCACTGGACAAGATTTTATTTAGACCAGAGAAGGGCTCACAAGAGAAAAACAAATGATCTTAGGAGGTCTTCCCATCATACATTCCATCTTTTAATTCATACAGGAAGTTAAACCACTGGTTCCCAATGTGGTTGGTCATCAAAATCACCCATGAGGGCTTCCCTGTCCCTGCCAATCCTGTCTACAGGACACCCTCTTCCCATCTCTCTTATCTCACACTCATCTTAAAATCCACTGTGCAGATCTTTTGTGCTATTTCTGCATCACACAGTGCATCTTCAAGAGACTCCATGGTTAAATACATTTAAGATCAGCTGCTACAAAGCAATGGTCATTTGGCGCTAATTGGATCTCACACCAACACTAATAAAATATAATCTCTGGAGGTGGATTCCTGTTAGACTTATTTTTCAAAACGAACAAACAACCCCCCCATAATATGTTTATTAATCAACTACCTGACACACTTCCGTATTGCTTTTTAGTTCCTGTTTGAAGTGTCCTGCTTCTCGTAATCCTCTTCATTTACTTTTTTTTCATTTGCTGTATTTTCTGTCCTTTTAGTCTCAAAAAGCCCCTGCCCGGAAGATTTTGATGAGTATGCAGCTTTGTAAAGCAGATGATATTAGAAGATTTCAAAACACTCTATTTTAGAATGAAAGAAGGAAAGAGAAGTAACTTGGACCAGGGGTATCTTACTCATCAGCTTGTTGGCATTCTGGGAGGTGGCTGTCGGGGCAAGAAGATTCACAAATTACCCAACACAAAGGAGATATACACAAAGAAGAAGTGATAATTCTTACTAAGGAAGAAACAGGCCCAGGTACATGAGCTCATATTCTGTGTTATTCTGTTAATTCTCTAAATGGCAGCCTTGGATGGAAAAAAAAAAAAAAAAAGGTTTTATAGGGAAGAATAACCACTGCTGAGGTTTTAAAATCCTCTTTGTTGTGCGCAATTCTAGTAACTAGTGTTATAATAGGATTCATCCAAAAATGTAAGAAAAGGAAACAAAACAATAAAACAACAAACGATTTCTTCAGAATGCTTGGTAGAATGTTTTAATTAATCCAACTTTGTGATAAATTAATAATTGGGGTGTTTACCTGTGAGTGGAAAAAACACAAACTACTTTTCCTCTGCTCTCACACCACAGCAATCAACAAAGAAGACTTCTGTGACCAAATGCGTGGGAGGGTTCTCACCACATACCAGCAATCAAGCGAGTCTGCAGTGGACACCAGCTGGGTGTCGTCTAACTTAATTCTAACACTATCTACCCAGAGATAGTGTCAGATCTCACAGGTTGAGGGCTCAGTTCCTTTAGATTGTCTCCCCTTTCAGACACCTGTCACAGGTTTGGGCCTCCAGAACTTTTGACCAACTGGCTTTAAGTTGGATTCCTATGACTTCCTCCTTGGATTGGATTCATTTGCTACAGCAGCTCACAGAACTCAGGGAAACACATTTACCAGCTTATATGGATGAAGAGGAATGGGGGAGGGTTGCGGTGCTTCAGCGTGTTCAGTTCTCTGGGAAGCCCTCCAAACCCAGTTGTTTTGAGTTTTTATGGAAGCTCCATTATGCAGGCATGGCTGATTAGACCCTTGATCACTAGTGATCAACTTGATCTTCAGCCCTTCTCCCCTCCCACAGGTTAGGAGATGGGACTGAAAGTCCGAACCCTCAATTCCTGCCTTGGTCTTTCTGATGACCAGCCCCCATCCTGAAGCTAAGAGGGGCTGCCTGCCATCAGTCACCATTAGCATGCAAAAAAACACCACTTTGGAGAATCTAAGGACTTTAGGAGTTGTATGCCACAGAACGGGTTGAAGACTAAATATGTATTAAAATATCTAAAAACTGTTTACATAATGTATTTAGTAAACAATCCTGAACATAATTGTATTGATAAATCAAAGAACATGGTAGATGGTCAGCCATGTCTTTAGTTCTCATTGTACAATTCTTTAGGTGCAAATGTACTCCCACGTAATTGACAAGAAGTGACTAAACAGAAACACTTGTACTGTATCTGCCCTTTTCAGCACCACAGTAAGCAGGAGGGCACCATCGACAGAAAGAATGCATCATACGTGCCTGCTTGCGTGCACTCATATTCATTCGACAACGGACACTGACTCTGTAAGGCACAGTACGAGGCACGTTTACAGCTGTGAATATGATAGGTATGGTCCCTGCGTTTCTAGAACTTACATTCCAGAACTCTAGCTGAGAAGACAGAGAACCTCAGCATCCAAACTCCATGAGCGGAGCAGGCAAATTTTGCAGGGGATGTTGGGGAAAAGCAAAGCCACTGTCTTTGTCAGTTTAGGTTGCTATAACAGAATGCCATAGACTGGGTGGCTTCAAACGACGGACATTTGTTTCTCACAATTCTGGAGGCTGGGAAGTCCAAGAACAAGGTACTGGATGATCCAGAGTCTGATGAGGGCCCACTTCCTGGTTTGCAGATGGTGGTCTTATGGTTGTGTCCTCTCATGGCAGAAAGAGCAAGCTCTAGTCTCTCTTTTTGTAAGGACACTAACCTCATCATGGAGGCTCTACCCTCAAAACTTCCACTCAACTAATTACCTCCCAGAGGCCCCAGTCATCCACTGGGGATTAGGGTTTCAACATATGGATTCTAGGGGTAGAGACATGCAGTCCAAAACATCCATCAGACCAGTGCTGTCCAACAAATAGCCATAGCCACATGTGCCTTTGAAGTGAAGCTCATCCAAAGTGAAACAAGCTGTGAGTATAAAATACACACCAGATTTTGAGATTTAATACTCAAAAAAGAATGGAAAATATCTCATTAATAATTTCTTATATTGATGATATGTTGGTTGCAGTGATAATACTTTGGATACTGGGTTAAATAAAAATATCGTGAAATTTTATCTTGCTAGTTTATTTTAACTTTTGTTTAATGTAACCACTAGAAAATTTAAAATTACTTCTGTGGCTTGAATTTGTGTCTTGCATTATATTTCTACTGGACAGCGATGATAGCCTAGTTGTTCTGAAATGGGGGCAATTTAGACCCCAAGGGGATATTTGGTAGTCACAAGTGAGGGAAGAGGTTTTATTGGCATCTAGTTGGTAGAAGCCTGGGATGTTACTAAACATCTTATAACGTACAGGACAGCCTTCCTCCCATAACAAACAATTACGTACCGAAAATGTCAATAGTACCAATGTTGAGAAACCCTGGTCTAGAGAAATTGATTACTACAATTTCAAAAGACCTTAATTTGAATAAGTGAATAATCTACAAGTCTATATCTCTATAAAGGAATATATATAATCTAGTAATCCATAATCAATATGCTGCTATTTGCAATATAAAGGTCCTGGGGCCAGAAGCATCCCAGGCATGGGGCATGAAACAAAGAACATGGAGGAAGAGAAGAGAATTCAAAGCAGACCAGCTCAGGCCACTTCTTCGGACTCTAACAGTGATGATGTGTCACCAGCATGTCAGTGAGGAAGAACTGAGGTGCTCTCACTTAATCAGTGGCTTGTACCTTGTGGCACATACTCCTGAGTTTGAGGAGTCACGTCAAATATACACAACAAATCTCATTAAGTCCTATGTTAAGGGCCTTGTACTTATCATTCAGATTAGTTGGTGCCTTCCATCATAAAGATGTTGAAGTCCAAAATGAACAAAGTTAAGAGAGTAGTTCATCTCAATAAAGTTTACTTCTGACTGAGCATACCATGTGTTTTAAAAAGTTGAGAAATTGGCCAAAGGCAGTCCTAACCCTGTAACACCCTGGGAATTGCTTTTCTTTTGAAGGTGTGCCTGATTTCAACTGGTTTATTTGCCATGTGCTTTTTCTTCTTCCAAGGTAATAAAGAGTTCTGATTATTTCAGCTTTCTGGTTGCTTGAGTTTTAGCACAGAGTTGTGACCATAGTTGGATTTGATGCGCTTATTTAGAATTGTTGGATCAAAGGTTTTGGGAACTTTGGCTAAGTATTTGGAACTGCTACTTCTCTGTTTTAACCTTTAAGGAGAAGCACAGTGCTTATCACTGAAGTTCTTCACAAATAACTGCAGAAAAGTCCATTTCCTTATTTTGTGCCCAGGGATAGAAATCTACTCTATTCTTCCTTCACTCCACACTGTCTCATTCTGAAAAGTATCCTTCTTTGAATGTCCAGTTCTGCCACTCCTTTTCCCTTAACCTCTCCTTCTCAAAGCACAACTGTTGCTTTGAGATTTAGCTAAATAAAGCTTTCCCATTCATGCATTTGCATTTTTATTTCCAGGGCACCTTGGGTTATTTCTTAAACAGGCAGAAGGTGGTGTTCTTTTAAACTCACAATCTCCAAAATTCAGGCACAAATAAGGCTCCACTTGGAAGCAAAAATAAATTGGTTAATGATCGGTGAAAGAAAATTATCTTGTTATAGAAACCAGTTAAGGAAGACCAGGATTGGTCTGCAAATAGTGTGCTGCATCATTCAACCACAGGAAGAAAAAAGGAAACCACATCACTTTACATAACTTTAGTACCTCATATAACCTTCCAGGCCCTCCTCTTCTAGCCAGATTCATCATCTGCCTTTAAAGCATAATAATTTTCTAGAGTAAGACATATCTAGGAAAAGTATACTTTGGATAAAAATAAACATAACTAATTTATAGTCTATGTGCTATATAGCTATGTTTTAGAGCAGAGGGAATACTGGATTGAACTCTTCCACAAGTATTCCAGAGTTCACAAGTATTCCAGCTCTCTTTCTGGATCCATAGTAACATCGCCTTCTTTCACCTTTTTGAATTTAGACATGACCATATGAATGGCTTTGACTAGTGAAATATGAGCAGAAGTGAGGCACATCACTTTGAGAGGAACTGATCATGGCAACATGCACCAGCCTAGAACTTTGAGGTACTTAGATCGTCAGAGGCCCTCTGCAGACCCACTTTGTATATGCAGTGGGAAACGTTGTCACAGAGGTTTGGGGTTTTTCTTTATTGTGGCATATCCTAGCCTGTCCTGAGTAATCCAATACATCCCTTAATATCTAGTATCTTATTTTTGCCTCCTGTGCCTTTTCCCAAATACTGCATACTTCCTGCCAACCTAACATGGGAGACGGAATTTAATAAATACACTTGAAAGTGATCATTTTGAAGAGAAAATACATTTAAAGCACAGAGAGCAGCATCAAGAAGAGAGTGATCGTATGTCAACAGCCATTTTGGTGGCCATTGTGGGTGTGTGGTTTCTGTTTTGCTTTCACAGAGCCTTTCACCATGTTGAATATGACTATCTGCTCCACTTTTTTTTTTTTTTTTTGGGACAGAGTCTCGCTCTGTCGCCAGGCTGGAGTGCAGTGGCTCAATTTTGGCTCACTGCAACCTCTGCCTACCAGGTTCAAGCGATTCCCCTGCCTCAGCCTCCCGAGTAGCTGGGATTATGGGCGCACCACCATGCCCAGCTAATTTTTATATTTTTAGTAGAGACCTGGTTTCACCATGTTGGCCAGGGTAGTCTCAATCTCTTGACCCCCTCGTGATCTGCCTGCCTCGGCCTCCCAAAATGCTTGGATTACAGGCATGAGCCACTGAGCCTGGCCTCTGCTCCACTTTTTATTCACGCCAATTCAAAACTGTAACCACAGAATAATTTTTAATGAGCAATCTTTCCATGCCCTGGCTTTGGTTGCAGGCAGTTCTCCATGATGTTTGATGTTTGTGGTCCTTATTGGACTCTATTAGAATGGAGACTAACAACTCGGAGAACACCTGCAGTGTCTGAGACTCTGGATCCAACTTTTCCATGCACTTTGTTTCAGTGCGTGTGCTAACCACAAGCATGCAGGCATGAAGGCTGAACACTAATCAAAAGGGAAAACTGAGTTGGTTATGGCAATGTCTCAGCTGGAAATTCCTCTTGCCACCAGGGCATGTGTTGAACACATGACTCTTGCTGGTGGTGGCAGATGCTGTGCACCAGCTGCCTACGAGTCACTTGAAAGTTTATTTATTTATTTATTTGGTTTCCACTTAATTTGCTATTTTATCAAAATGAAATGTGTACATAATTTGTAAAAATCAAACAATTTTACAAGCCCTATAATGAAAAATTACAGCCCACTGCTGTACTCCCTCCTGATCCTTGGTTTCTACTCCTTGGATTGTCCACTTAAAAATCTCACCACTGTTTTTGTTTCCATGTGTCTAACTAATGTGTGTCTACTGTGTGGCATCATTTTTTAGATATAAATAGATAGAGCAGGCCAGGTGCAGCAGCTAATTCCTGTAATTCCAGCACTTTGGGAAGCCAAGGCGGGTGGATCACCTGACGTCAGGAGTTTGAGACCAGCCTGGCCAACATGGTGAAACCCTGTCTCTACTAAAAATACAAAAATTAGCCGTGTGCCTGTAATCCTAGCTACTCGGGAGGCTGAGGCAGGAGAATTACTTGAACCCAGGAGGCGGAGGTTGCAGTGAGCTGAGATAGCGCCATTGCACTCAGCCTAGGCAACAGAGTGACACTCCGTCTCAACAAAAAAGAAAAAGAAAAAGTATTGATTTTCCATTGCAAAACACAAAAACTTAGCTTTATTGCATTATCACCTTTTCTACACACACACACACACACACATGCACACAGCATCAGTTAGTTTTTGCTGTGTAACAAATCACCCCAAAACTTACTGGCTGAAAGCAACCGTTTATTTACTTAAAACTCTGTGGACCAGCAATTTAAACTTGGCTGGCCTGGCCCATCCTTCTGGTCTTGTCTGGCCCATCCTTCTGGTCTTGGCTAAGCTCATTCATGCAGCTGTGGTCCCTTACTGGGTTGGCTGGGGCTGGCTGACTTAAGTGGCCTCAGCTGGGATGGCTCTCCCACACTCCTCCTGCTCTTTTATCCTCTTGCAGGACAGGCCACCTTGTTCACATAGAGGATGGTGGGGCTGCAACAGACTGAGAGGAAGTATGGGAAGCTGCTTGAAGGCCAAGCTCCAAATTGGCTTCCTGGTACATCCACTGCATTCGCTCCCGAGGCCAGTCCCATTTGACAGGAGAAGAAATAGACTCTACCTCTTGGGAGGAGATTCTATAAAGTCACATTACAAAGAATACAGGGAGAAGAGAAGAATTGTGGCCATTTTTGCAAACTACCACATCACACAAATAATAGATACACTCATCTGCATATCCCATAACCGCCATTCTCTTTATATAGCTACAACATCAGATATCACCAATTTGAGTTAAATCAATATTTCCTACTTACCCTATTAAAATGATAGGCCTTTATTTATAACTAAGCCTCATAAGTGAACTAGGATTATTATTTTTTCTTATATAGGGATTTCTGCTGCGATCTTCAGAGCAAATAGTTGCCTTGTTTTGAGTTGTTTGCTTAGGTTTTGTTGGGTACTTACCACTAATTCAGGTCCACACTCTGCAGTAAGTATTCATTTCCTAAGAACAAGGACAACAAATGAATGATCAGTTTCTTCGCACCATCACTCTCTTGGATACCTGCCTTCTGGGTCCCTCTGTCCCTAATCCGGACAGGGTGTTCTTCGGGCCTGCTATGTAGTAACCACTCTGAGAATGCCCTGTTTCTTGGCTCATAGCAACTTCTTTCTGAATTGTCTCATCTTGGAGGAGCAAATCTTCTAGTATTAACAGATTCCTGGAAAAGATGCATAGAAGGCAATTTTTTGAGACCTTGAATGTCTGAAAATGCTTCTCTCACTTGCAGACTTGTTTGATAGCCTGCGTGGGGGTTCCACGGTGGAAATTACTTTCTTCAGAGTTCTTAAGGCATTTCTCTTCTGCCTTCCAATAATCTTTTTGAGACCTCTGAGGACTGATCCTTCATCTCTTTATTATTGGACTTCTGAAAAAAGATGCTGGTTGGTGTGTCTCAATAGGGGTTTTGTATTCATTCATATTGTAGGAACACTGACTCAATCTGATAATTTTTCTACTTTATTCTGGGACTCCTTTTTTCTATTTTCTTTAGATAGAGTCTCACTCTGTCAACCAGGCTGGAGTGCAGTGGTGGGATCTTAGCTCACTGCAACCTCCATATCCTGGGCTCAAGTGATCCTCCTGCTTCAGCTTCCTGAGCAGCTGGGATTACAGGCATCTGCCACCACGCCTGGCTAATTGTTGTATTATTAGTAGAGATGGGGTTTCACCATGTTGGCCAGGCTGGTCTAAAAACTCCTGACCTCAAGTGATCTGCCCACTTCAGCCTCCCAAAATACTGGGATTACAGGTGTGAGCCACTGGGCCTGACTTTGTATTTTTGGTAGAGACAGGGCTTCACTATGTTAGGCAGGCTGGTCTCAAAATGGAATTTCTATTAAATATGCTTTACGAATACTCTAATTTTATTGTCTTTTTTCTTTTCATATTATAAAACTATTTATTTTGTTTTGTTTTACTTTGGGGGAATTTTTAAAACGTTTTCCTCTACCTTTCTATTTAATATTTAATTATTCTATTACATTTTTAAATTATAAGAGCTCTCATTGTTTGAGATAGGGTCTCACTCTATCACTGAGGCTGGAGTGCAGTGGTGCCATCATGACTCACTACCTCGATCTTCCTGGGCTCAGGTGATTCTCCTGCCTCAGCCTCCTGAGTGGCTAGGACTACAGGCAGGCGCCACCTCACTTTTGATATTTTTGGTACTTTTTGTAGAGACGAGAGTCTCGCTATGTTGCCCAGGCTGGTCTCGAACTCCTGGACTCGAGCAATCTGCCCGCCTCAGCTTCCCAAAGTGCTGGGATTGTAGGTGTGAGCCACCACGCCTGGCCAAGAGCTCTTTAAGTCTTCTGAATATTTCTTTTTAAGAGCAATCTGTTCTTGCTTAATGGATGCAATACCTTTTATCTCTCTAAGGGTTTTTTTTTTTTTTTTTTTGGGGGGGGGGTTTTGTTTATTTATGCTTGTTTTTTTTTTTTTGTTTTTTTGAGGCAGGGTCTCACTCTGTTGCCCAGGCTGGAGTGCAGTGGTGCCATCTCTGCTCACTGTAACGTCCACCTCCCAGATTCAAGCAATTCTCCTGCCTCAGCCTACCAAGTAGCTGGGATTACAGGTGTGCACCACCACACCCAGCTAATTTTTGTATTTTTAGTAGAGACTGGGTTTCACCATGTTGGCCAGGCTGGTCTCGAACTCCTGACCTCAAGTGAGCCACCCGCCTCAGCCTCCAAAGTGCTGGCATTACAGGCATGAGCCATTGCACATGGCCTCCCTGAAAGGTTTTTGTGGGTTGTTGTTGTTGTTGTTGTTGTTGTTTACATTTTTTCCCCTGCTCCCTGTATGGTTTGTTTGTTCTCTCTGATATGGTTACTGATTTTGGATTTTATCTTTTGTGTTAGAGATTTCCCTCAAATATCTGTTGCTCTTTGGTTGTCCATTTTGAATGCCTGTCCCAAAAAGCTGCGGTAGTCCAGAGTATAAAAGTGGGATTTGCAAGTGCTGAGATTTGTTGTAGGGTGATCAAGTATTTTGTAGAGTCCCTCCCAGTGTCTGTATTAGTTTTCCTTTGCAGCAGTAACAAATCACCACAAACCCGGTGGCTTAAAACACAAGCCAACTGTCAGTCAACACAAGCCAATAACAGCCAACTGACAGTTATTATCCAACTGTTGTGGAGATCAGAAGTCTGATATAGACTTGCTGGGCTAAAATTAGGATTTTTACTGGGCTGCATTCCTTTCTGGAGCCTCTAGGGGAGAATCCATTTCCTTCCTTCTTCCAGCCTGAAGAAGCCACCCATATTCCATGACTTGACTTTTTTTTTTTTTGAGGCGGAGTTCCGCTCTCGTTGCCCAGGCTGGAGTGCAGCGGTGCAATCTCAGCTCACTGCAACCTCCACCTCCTGGTGGGGCAAGAGGAATTTGGTGCCGGTGATGCCACTATTTGGTTTGAAGGTGCCCCCTTAGTCTCTCTAGTTTCCAGGTGACACCAGTGCCCTCAGCTGTGCCCAGTGTTCCCCAGTCCAGAACATTCTCAATCAACCTCTTTTGAGAATAAACCTCCAGTCCTGGGGTAACTGCAGAAGGGATAGTAGCTGGCAATGCAGGATACCATAGAGAATATAAGGGTCAACAGACTCTTTACCTCCCCTCCCCTCCCCTTCCTTCTCCCCTCCTCCTCTTTTCTTCTTTTGAGGCAGAGTCTCACACTGTCGCCCAGGCTGAAGTGCAGTGGTGCTATCTCGGCTTATGGCAACCTTCACCTCCCAGGTTCAAGTGATTCTCCTGCCTCAGCCTCCCAAGTAGCTGGGATTACGGGTGCCTGCCACCACGCCCAGTTAATTTTTGTATTTTTAGTAGAGATGGGGTTTCACCATGTTGGCCAGCCTGGTCTCGAACTCCTAACTTCAAGTGATCTGCCTGCCTTGGCCTCCCAAAGTGCTGGGATTATAGGCATTTTAAGCCACTGTGCCCCGCCTACTCCTCCTATTTTCAATCTTGCTCACACTGGTTCGGAGGCAGCTGGTGCCTCTATTGTTGACACTCTCCAGGGTACTATGGCTCCATTCAGGCTGATGTTTGGCTTTACTTCTCCTGTCTAGCAAGTCTGTTATTGCCCGTCCTGCTGCAAGTTAGCTTTTGAAATATTGGTATTTCCTCTTTTGTTCCTAGAGTCCCAGTTGAGTATATTTTCACATTCTCTAATTGTGTTAGGCTGTTCGCTCATTGCTATAAAGATATACCTGAGACTGGTAATTCATAAAGAAAGGAGATTTGATTGGTTCACAGTTCTGCAGGTTTTATAGAAAGTATAGTGTTGTCATCTACTCAGCTTCTGGGAAGGCCTCAGGAAACTTACAATCATGATGGAAAGCAAAGGGGAGCTGTATATTGCACAGCAAGAGCAGGAGAAACAGAGAGAGTAGGGGGGAGGTGCCACATACTTATAAACCACCAGATCTCACAAGAACTCACTCAGTATTGTAAGGACAGCACCCAGCCATGAGGGATCCATCCCCATGACCCAAACACCAGGCCCCACCTCCAAAATTGGAGATTGCATTTTAACATGAGATTTGGGGGGACAAATATCCAAACTATACCACTGACTGTCATCTTAGGGGGACTTTGAGAGGGATTGGAAATATACATATAGATACAGATACAGATTTTTTTTCCCCCAGACAGAGTCTCGCTCTGTAGCCCAGGCTGGAGTGCAGTGGCGCAATCTCGGCTCACTGCGAGCTTGGCCTCCTGGGTTCATGCCATTCTCCTGCCTCAGCCTCCCAAGTAGTTGGGACTACAGGCACCCACCACCTCGCCCGGCTAATTTTTTTTTTTTTTTTTTTTTGTATTTTTAGGAGAGACGGGGTTTCATCATGTTAGCCAGGATGGTCTCCATCTCCTGACCTCGTGATCTGCCCGCCTCAGCCTCCCAAAGTGCTGGGATTATAGGTGTGAGCCACCACGCCCAGCTGATAAAGATATTTTTAATTTGCCATGTTTAGCTAGAAGTCCCTAAGGTTTGTTTCTAAGGAATACTATGTAACTGTGGAACCAATTAGATTCTTTGTTCTGCATGAAAATCAGTTTCTATTAGTTTTCATTAAACACCAGTGACAAGAGTTCAGTTTTTTGTTTTTTTAATTTCTATGAAGGAAGTAAAGGTGACAGTTACCAAGTGGCAATCTCAACATAGTAATGTAAAAATAGCCTACTTTGCCTGGTCCTGAGTAGGTGCTCCCCAGGGCACTTTTATGAATTACATGATACCTAAAATGTACTCCAAGAACCATGGAAGTCCAAGCTTTAATCCCAACATCTCTAAGCACAGAGTCATGCATACTGAGCTGGTGCTACATAAACGCTTCTTATGGTTTTCTGAATTGAAACTGGGAAAGCAAGCCCACTTCTCATTCTACATGTTCTAAAAGGACAGTAAAAGGTACTATATTCTAATCAGTTTCAACGAAGGTAAAACAGTGAATTCCCAGGAAAGCATCAAATAAAGCTTTGATATTTTATATACTAGTTATGCTGTCGGTAGTAGGTCAGATAAATTGTGCATAGAAGATGTGGATTTTATCACCTCCTCATTATATTAATAAGTGATTATCTTTCTCACTCCCCACAAAGCATGCTATTTGATTAATTGTTTTACTTTTTCTTGATAACTCCATTCAAGGAATAAAAATTTGGCCAAATATTATTTTGAAAATACAGGTGGGACTGGGTGCAGTGGCTCATGCCTGTAATCCCAGCATTTTGGGAGGTTGAGGTGGGTGAATCAATCACCTGAGGTCAGGAATTTGAGACCAGCCTGACCAACATGGTGAAACCCCATCTCTACTAAAAATACAAAATTAGCCAGGTGTGGTGACCCATGCCTGTAATCCCAGCTACTTGGGAGGCTGAGGCAGGAGAATCTCTTGAACCTGGAAAGCAAAGGTTGCCCTGAGCCGAGATCACACCATTGCACTCCAGCCTGGGCAACAAGAGCAATCTCCATCTCAAAAAAAAAAAAAAAAAAGGAAAGAAAAAAAAGCAGGGGCCAGACACGGTGGCTCACGCCTGTAATCCCAGCACTTTGGGAGGTCGAGGAAGACAGATCACGAGGTCAGGAGATCGAGACCACCCTGGCTAACACAGTGAAACCCCTTCTCTACTAAAAATACAAAAAACTAGCCGGGCGAGGTGGCGGGCGCCTGTAGTCCCAGCTACTCGGGAGGCTGAGGCAGGAGAATGGCGTGAACCTGGGAGGCGGAGCTTGCAGTGAGCTGAGATCTGGCCACTGCACTCCAGCCCGGGTGACAGAGCAAGACTCCGTCTCAAAAAAAAAAAAAAAAAAAAAAAAAAAAAAAAAAAAAAATACAAAAAATTAGCCAGGCATGGTGGCCGGTGCCTGTAGTCCCAGCTACTCAGGAGGCTGAGGCAGGAGAATGGCATGAACCCTGGAGGCGGAGCTTGCAGTGAGCTGAGATTGCGCCACTGCACTCCAGCCTGGGCGGCAGAGTGAGACTCCGTTTCAGAAAAAAAAAAGAAAAGAAAAGAAAAATAAAATGAAAATACAGGTGGATGGGGGGAATATTACCCAGTTAGAGGTAGCATAGTAGCTATAATCTCAGTCTCTTTTTCTTAGAACCATGGCTTTTTTTTTTTTTTTTTTTTTTTTTTTGGTAAGTACTTGCTGCCCTTTTGGGGTTGTCCTGTGTGGTATCTGTAAGAGATGTTGGAACTAATACTGAGTTTATCAGGGGCCTGCAGGCATGCAGCAGTCTGCTCAGACCAACAGCCAGCACAGATACTCAGCAGACCTCAAATTAGGATGTTGGCTGACTCCTCTCAGAAACCTTCTTCCAGCCTTAGACCAATGTCTCCAACTGCTTTGGGCTTCACTGACACCTGGGAACAGCAGCTGCATCCACCCCAGGGTGCACAGAAGCTTGGTTGTGTTAGCAAGGCCCACTTCTACTCCCAGATGCTACCAATAAACTGTTAACATGTGACATTTTCACATACACATCTTGGTGCAAAGAACAGCCAGTCAGCCCATGCATAAAAAGTGGACAACAAAACCGTTCAGAATGAATGTTTATGATACACTTTGTTCCTTCAGAGTGAAAAAAAGAAGTTCTTTGATACATTGTATATGGTAGTACTTTATTGTACCGTATTTATCTCTCCACGTTTGGGACCTCCTCTGGACTGCGTGGTGGGTGAGAAAACAGAGGGGAAGAAAAATCTTTTTGATCTGTTCTGCAAAGACATGAAGGGAACTGAAGAGATAACTATGAAGACATGAAAGGAAATGAAGAGATACATATTAGCTTTGTGACCTTGGGCACAATCTTTCTTGGGACCTCATTTTTTCTCATTTGTAAATGAGGGGATTGGATTATTTATATATTGAAGTAAGAGGTTTCTTTCAATGTTAAAAAACTTGAGATTCCAAGATAGGTGATTTTCACAAAGCAGTGGGGGAAGAGAGCCTGTGAAAAGGCACATCTCCCATTATATAAGGATTTATCATTATCTCCAGCTTACATTCGGCACTTTTATACAAATATAGGTGTTAGAAATTTGTAACGAGTAAGCAATATACTGAAAGATTTAACAGAAAGAAATAATGTATTGAGGGCTTTTTAAAAATAGCAATACTAGGCTGGGCGTGGTGGCTCACGCCTGTAATCCCAGCACTTTGGCAGGCTGAGGTGGGCGGATCACAAAGTCAGGAGATTGAGACCAGCCTGGCCAATATGGTGAAACCCCCATCTCTACTAAAAATACAAAAATTTGCTGACTGTGGTGGTGGGTGCCTGTAGTCCCAGCTACTTGGGAGGCTGAGGCAGGAGAATCACCTGAACCCAGGAGGTGGAGGTGGCAGTGAGCCAAGATGGTGCCACTGCACTCCAGCATGGGTGACAGGGGGAGACTCTGTTTCAAAAAAAAAAAAAAAAAAAAGCAATACTGTCCAGGCGTGGTGGCTCACGCCTGTAATCCCAGCACTTTGGGAGGTTGAGGCGGGTAGATCATCTGAGATCAGGAGTTTGAGACCAGTCTGGTCAACATGGTGAAACCCCGTCTCTACCAAACATACAAAAAATTAGCCAGGAATGGTGGCATGCACCTGTAATCCCAACTACTTGGGAGGCTGAGGCAGGAGAATCGCTTGAACCTGGGAGGTGGAAGGTGCAGTGAGTCGAGATCATGCCATTGCACTCCAGCCTGGCTGACAGAGTGAGAATATATCTCAAAAATAAATAAATAAATAAATAAATAAATAAATAATAAATAATAGCAATACTACTGTTTGCAGAGCTCTGTGCTTTGGGAAACTCATCTAGTACCAAAGAAAATGTTAATCAAACTTATTTTTTCATTTTATTATCCATTTTGTAACTGGCATTGTGATTGGCCCACCCGTCTATTTCGAACCCCGTGAAAAAGACACTAGACTATTTTCTTGCGTGGGCACTGTACTTCTCTGCACACAAATGCTTTATCACAAATTATCTCATGCAAAACCTTGTTTTTTACTGTCAGAAAGACACAACTTGAGTTAATTGTTTTTGCAAACATCTTGAAAGCTAAATTTTTCTCTTGAGATGAAAGCTCTGAGTTTGATTACCCTTGAACTTATGGTAAAGATGAATGTTTCATTTCAGTTCAGCCCAGTTTTCCAGAGCACAACCAATTTTCCTGATTGACAGTGGATTCTACGGACAGATAAAAGGGGATTCTGTGGAAAGATAGGCTGGCCCAGGAGCCTCAAGAAACCAGGGTTCACACCCAGCTCTGATAGTAACTAACTAGCTGGGTGGTTTAGGGCAAATCACTTTTCTTTCTGGACATTGGTTTCTCTACCGTTGTGTAACACCCTTGCTGCTGCATTCCTGGCAAGAACTTCCTCGAGTAGTTTGCTTTGTGGAATGATGCCAGACTGGGAATAGCTTAAGTAAGAAGGGATGGAATTACTACCAAGTTATTTTAATATGCTTATTATCATAAATGAAAATTAATTCCATGGTTGAGAAATGAAGATACCATGCCACCACATCCCATGTCTCGCATGTTTTAAGCCCAGCTAGTGACAGCCTAAAATGCCAGCATTCATTACATTCCAGCCTCTTTATCACTTCGTGGCTTCCTTGCTCATGCTGTTGTCCTCTGGTACTTCCTGTCCATCCAGTGTCTTACGGACACTGGCCTGAGGGGCCAGTCAATGCTGCCTGTGACATTTCCAGCACATAAGGCATTGACATTCCTGCTCTCACCAAGGAGCAGGGAACATGCCTTGTAGCATACAGTTTTGATCTTCTTCCTCTCCTTTTTAAGGATTTTTAAAAATTCTAGACTAAGCATCATGTAGGGTCTCATTTGAGGGTTGTCTGCAGTTCTCCAAGCCCTACCCTCTCTATGGCTATATTCAATTAGGATTTAGTTAAACTGTGAATAAAGAAACCATAAACAACAAAGGCCTAAATAAGATAGAAGTCTTATTTCTCTTTCCTGCAAAAGAAAACTGGAGGTAAGAAGTCTAGAAGGCATGTTCAGAAAGTCCTCATCGACTCAGGCCCATTCTACCTTGCTGGTACTGCCATTTTGAGCACCAGATTTCTACCTTATGGGCTAAGATTGCTGCTGGAGCTTCATCTATTATGTCAGCATCCCTCTCAACAGGAAAGAGTCCAAAACATGGTGCCTTCTTGCTTTAAAGACTATGTCTGGAACTTATATGTGACACTTCTGTTTACATTTCATTGACCAGAATTTAGTCACTGGACATTCCTAGCTGCAAGGGAAGCTTGAAAAATGTAACCTTCATTCCAGGTAGTCATGGGCAGAGCTAAATGAGAGTGTTGTGGGAGATCACTGGGATCTGTCCCAGATCAAATATCTGGAAGAATTCTTTCACTTTCAAATATTTATGAACAATTTTTATAGAAAAACTTCAACATTAAATTAGGAAGTACTATCCCAGGAAGGACAATCTGAATAGGAGACAAATCATATTGAACTGCTTCATTCATGCCTTAACACATCTGTGCAGAGCTGTGTTAACCTATCAGGGTGATATAAAGTAGTTGAGGATTATGGGTTAACTAAAAAAGTTTTCATGGATAAATTTTATTGAAAAGTAAATAGAAAATATATAATATGATAGAATAATGGGGTAGGCTATTTCAAGAATGAGCAGAATTAATCTTTGGTGAAACCATAAAGTAAAAACACTCCTTCAGTGCCTTTGTAGCTAACTGCTACACATTCCCCCCCCCCCCCTTTTTTTTTTTGACATTGTTCCCCTTCCACCAGAATATGATGGTGCATGCACATTTGTTTACACACACACCCCTACACAGTGGTGTACACTAATGTTTTCACACCTACACAGGAGTGTACACTCACATAAGAAAAAAATGAATCACTCAACTAATTAACTCCTATCTGCTTAAGACTTAACTTGCTACTCATCCCAGGAGTACTGTGCAAATTAAATTAAAATTTAATTTCCCAGGAGTGAGTTTCATTTTCATTCTAGTCAATAAATGCCTGGGGGATGATATCTTGCAGAACCTTATAAAGATTATAAAGAATACATTTTAGGGAGGGATTGCATTGGGGAGTTATACATGATATAAATGATGAATTGATGGGTGCTGACGAGTTGATGGGTGCAGCACACCAACATGGCATAAGTATACATATGTAACAAACCTGCACGTTATGCACATGTACCCTAGAACTTAAAGTATAATAAAAAAAAAAAAAAAAAAAAAAAAAAGAATACATTTTTTCCCTCAAAGAAACTCTACTCTGGTAGATAGGGAGCCATGTATCTTCCAAAAAAAAAATACACAATATGATCTCTTATTCAAATGATTAAGGGCCCTTGGAAAGCAGAGTCTTATCCCAGTTTGGGAGGAAGATGGGAGAAATAGACAATATTTTTCAGGTAGAATTGGGCCTGGTGATATAGTTTGGCTGTGCCCCCACCCAAGTCTCATCTTGAATTGTAACTCCCACATTTCCCATGTGTTGTGGGAGGAGCCCCAGTGGGAGGTGATTGAATTATGGAAGCAGGTCTTTCCTGTGCTGTTCTCATGATAGTGAATAAGTTTAACAAGATCTGATGGTTATGTAAGGAGGAGTTTTCCGGCACAAGCTCTCTCTTTGCCTGCCACCATCCATGTAAGATGTGACCTGCTCTTCCTTGTCTTCCACCGTGATTGTGAGCCTCCCCAGCCATGTGGAACTGTAAGTCCATTAAATCTCTTTTTCTTCCCAGTCTCAGGTACATCTTTATCAGCAACGTGAAAATGATCTAATACACCTGGATAGAAGATGGGCATGGCAGAAGAACCAGCTGAGGATAGAGGTGGATGACGGTGAGTAGTCTGTGTGATGGGGCAGAGGCTATCCAGGAGAGCAATGGGACACCCCTTGAAGGTATAGTTTGAGACTTATTATGGACAGCACTAGCACTTTAGTAATAAAGGCAATAGGCAATACAAGAAACTGAGATGGGAAAAATATCTTGGGTGGGGCTAGTCTATAAGAAATGTCATCTGGGGGTTGAATATACAGGACCCAGGAAGACAAACTTGGAGTCTGGCCCAAATCCAGACAAGAGGCAGAGAAGACCTAAATAAAGGCAGTGCGGGTCGAGAAGAGAGAATGCATCCCTAATAGTGACACACCCAATGACAATGAGGTGGAGTACTCAGGGGAGAGAGCCCTTCCAGGCACTTCTCATGTAGCCACCACATAGCCCCATGTGTAAGAACCACCCCCATGCCCAAGCTCAGCGACAGAGGGAGGGGAAGGCAGAAAACCTGAGTAAACCAAACACAAGAATGGGAAGCAGCATCCTAGATTTTCAGACTTGAAGAGGGCTTTACACACCAACTGTAACAAGTGTCACTTTTTCTTTTTTTGTAGATGGAGATCTGTAATGGCTTTGGGGGCATAATGGCAGCAAAAGAGATGGGGGACCTGCCCCCTCCAACACTAGTGTCTTAGCAGGGAAAAAGATATGACGTATCTAAGAACACCGTGTGGAAAGTCAGAAGACAAATAACAAATTTAGGGAAATACTTGCAACATATGTCACAGATAAATATGGCTAATCTCCCTAATAAAATGCACATAGATAACAGGAAGAAGATTAGGCATCCCATGGAAAATGGACAAGGAACATGAACAGACAGTTCATTTGGGAAAAAAAAATGGTCCTTAAACACATGAAAAGATACTCAACCTTACTTAAAATCAGAAAGATGCACATTTAAACATTATCATCTCTTAACTCCCAACTAAAAGTGAGACATTACTGGTGAGGTTGTGGAGAAACAGACATTATTTTGTTGATGAAATGTAAAATGATATAGCCCACAGGACGGGTAATATGCAATGATGGCAGCAGCCGCTACCATCATGCCAGCTGCAGCAGAAAGGCACAGCTGGGGCTGCACACTCCGTGGAGTCGGTGGGAGCCCTCCTTCTTCTGAGTTGGGGCAGGAACGCCCCGGGTGCCACTGCAGCCCACCCAACCCGGCTGCAGACCCGGGCCTCCTGCTCTAAGGCTGTGAATCTGAGCCTCCCTGTGTTCTTGGAGGGGGTCAGGGAGCAGGCAGGATCTGCCCTCCTGGATGCAGCTGCAACTGCCCGACCCATGGCTGCAGACCTGGGTCTCTTACTCCACGGAGCAGGCAGGAGACGGGGACAAGAGGGAGCTCCGCCCCTTCCCAGCTAGGGCGGGACCTCCTCTGGTATAGCTGCTGCCGCTCTCCCAGGTACAGGACCAGGGTATCTCTGCAGCCTGAACACTCAGGGGCCCAGGAAGGGCCCCCCACCATTCCTTGCAGGCTTGTGGTTGTCCGCTCTGGCTACTTGGCTTCTCTCCCCTCCCAGCACCTGCGCCAATCTGGGAGGGGGTTGGGGCCAAGCTCCAGAACCATGCATGGCAGCGTGAGGCAGATTGATTCCCGGGCGGAAGGAAGCAGGTCCCTGGTAAGGCTGGGGGCTGGGCTGCCAGTCCCGCCAAAAGAGTGGGGACTTTTGGTACCTCCTGCAGGCCCGCCCATGGACCAATCAGCACACACTTCCTCCCCTCTGAGGTCCATAAATGCTGCTGGGCTCAGCCGAAGCAGTGCCAGAGGGCTCCAGAGGCTAAAGACATGAAAGGATGACTAGCTGCAGAGAGGAGCCACCATCTCTGCTGAGAGCTTCAGAGACCTGCTGAGATGCCTGAACGACCTGCCTGTGGAGAGAAGCCACCCTCTCCAGGGCCTCCTCTCTGCTGAGAGCTGAACACTCCACAAGACGACCTTCCTACAGAGAGGAGCTGCCTGAGCTACCCACTGTGGTTCTCCTCTGAGCTGTTCAAACACTAAATAATGCTCTCTTCGTTTGTTCATCCTTCACTTGTCTGCATACCTCATTCTTCTTGGATGGAAGACAAGAACTCAGGCAAAGATGCTACTGGCCACAGAGGTTTCTGAGAAGAAAATTGACGTGTAACAGCAATACTTACCAAAATTACTGAGGTTTCTGAGAAGAAAATTGACGTGTAACAGCAATACTTACCAAATTACTGAGGTTTTTATCCTTTCACCCAGCAAACTAATCTTGCACAGTATTTACTCTACATATAATCTGCACTTGCATGAAGTAATGCTCACATGTGGCCATTATCACAGAAGTATTTGTAATAGCAAAAGATTGAAAAAACAGTCACTTTAAGGAATGAGTTCCATGGAATAGAACAGTTACACAGCAGAATACCACGCCACCGTAAAAAGGAAGGAAGAGGTTCTCTATGTCTTGACATAGAACAGGCTCCAGAGTATATTGTAAAAGGAAAAAAGCCTGATATGGGATATGCATTATGTATGTTATCTTTTGTGTTAAAAAGAGGAAAACAAGAATATAAATATTTGCATTTCTCCTTGCAAAATAAGAAATAAAATAAAGGTAAATAAGAAACTAATAATGTTTACCTCCAAATGGAGAAGTAATGGAGTAAAAGAAAAGGAATCAGAGCTAGATGGCTTAGCATATCTTTCTATTTCGTTTTGATTTTTTCACCTTGTGAACTGGTTAATAATTTTTAAAATAACTAAAATAAAATTTTAAAATAACTAAAAATTTGCAATTGCAACTGTGGCAGATATCTATATCTATATACAGGTATATACATATATATTATCACAGCCAAGAAAGAAAGATTTGACCCAATCAAGAGATCAGAGAAAGCTTCCTTAAGGAAGTGGCTCTTGAGCTGAGATCTGGAGAATAAATAGAAGCTAATGGGTTCAAAGTGCAGAGAAGAGCATTAGAATCCGAGAAGGAATGATAGACCGGATAAAGAAAATGTAGCACATATACACCATGGAATACTATGCAGCCATAAAAAAGAATGAGTTCATGTCCTTTGCAGGAATATGGATGAAGCTGGAAACCCTCATTCTTAGCAAACTAACATAGGAACAGAAAACCAAACACCACATGTTCTCATTCATAAGTGGGAGTTGAACAATGAGAACATATGGACACAGGGAGAGGAACATCACAGATGGGGGCCTGTTGGTGGGTGAGGAGCTAGGGGAGGGATAGCAGTAGGAGAAATTTCTGATGTAGATGACAGGCTGATGCGTGCAGCAAACCACCATGGCACGTATATACCTACGTAACAAACCTGCGCATTCTGCACATGTAGCCCAGAACTTGAAGAATCTGAGAAGGAAGCCTGTGTGAAAGCCCTGTGATGGGAAGGAAACTGGCATTAACAAAGAACTGAAAGCAAACAGCATAGTGAAGAAAGCTGTGACATGAAGCTGGACCATGAAGGGCAGGCTAGACCATTGTAGGGGTTGGAAGCTGTGTTGAGAAATTTTGTTTTGTTTTGTTTTGAATTCTAAGAGCAATAAGAAGCTGTCAAAGGGTTGTAAACAGGCACACATGAGAGAGTCCAGGGTAGTTTGAACTTTATTCAGTGGACTCTTCGTAGTCACTAGAAAATGTCGAAGTTTGATTTGGTCACTACACTTGTTCCTAGAAAGAACCATCGGCTCCACCAGTCGCCCAAATTCACCTATAAAATCAAACATGATGCCTGCTAATGGCATTCTGCATACTTCAATTATGATTCATCATTTGCTATTTGCTAAAACATTACACAAATTGCACAAAGGATAAAGTTGTTATAGTCTAATTTACATTGGAACTTATCTTCGTTTCTAGGCAACATCATTGCACTGGATAATGATGGCTCCGACCTCCAGAATCTTTCACAATCTGGTAAGTGAAATGAACGAGGGAACCAATTTCTGTGTGTTCAGGCCAGTATCACAGCCTATTACATCTAGCCTGGGAATAAAACCCATTTTTAATGCACCATTTGATAAGAACACTTAACCTCAGTATGTGTTGTAATTAGAGAGATAATTAGAACTTCACCAGAACCTCTTAAGACTAGGAATACATTTGAAATTCACCTAGAATGAAAATTGCACTATCTAAAACAAATCTAAGGTATTCTTTCTTCCAACTTTACCTTCCCTCCTCTCCTCACCCTAAAGCTTTTGCAGCCTAAGAAATGCGAAAAGATAGGAATTTCATAGGTAGTACATATCACAGAAAGCTAATGAGTTCAATCAAAAATTGCATTACAGTTATTTGAAAGGGGAAAAAAAAAAACCCTTAATTTTGAAAACCAGCTTCAGAGGCCAAGTATGGAGAAGATGAAGTGAGTCATGTATGCAGAGAAAAAACTGCTCTTGCATGAATCCACTCATAAAATGTTAATATATGCATAAGAAAATTGTGTTCCTTAATCTCTGAAGAAACACTTATCACTAAGAACCCTTTAATTCTTTTCCTGTGCTTGATTTATCAGCTTATGAAATTATGTTAATAGTCTTCATGTTAATGGTTTGGGGGCTCAAATGACCTGATTTTAATAATGAAGTAATTTATGCAATAAATGCAATCAGCATCTATGAATCTCACTTAACAGAACATATTGGTGATTAGCCAATGCTAAAACAAGTGACTGTCAGCATGGGGCAATGCATGTGCTTGCTGCAGTGAAAATAGATCTTATTGCTGGGCGGGGAGGTGGGGGCTACTCAAGACACGTGATCCACGTTGCAGGTCTCGCTTTGCCAGAGAGGTTGAGACTGAATTTGAAATTAATTTAAAAACTGTTCAATGAATCTGATGTTTCAGTAACTGTGGAGTATATCTACATGTGAGGTGTGTGCATGACAAGGAACATTTGTATCTTTGTTGGCGGGGGGGGCGGTGGAATGGATTCCTAGGAAGAAATTAGGGAGTACAGAAAACACAGCATTTGAAAAATAAAACAGCCAATCTGCTTCCTGGGAAAGAACAGAGCACCAGTAAAGGAAGGTCTCAGAGGAGGTTGGGTGGACATTTAGGGGAAAACTGAAGATTTCCAATCCTGTAATTATAAAATCCATGTCACAGAATAACCTGGGTGCTAGTATTATTCAACCCTGCTTTGAATCATATTATGTTGAATTACTCTTTTGTAGGGGAAGAGAGGTCATTTTACATTTTTTCATTCCCTACAGATCTAAAGCTTAGAAATAGCCAATATACACCCACATATACCCATCTTAGTGCAAAGACACATTTGAAACATGCTGGCTGGATTCGATATTACTCTTTCTTTCCTCAGCAATCTCCAGGAAATAAATTTCCATCTCTTTCTCTTATCTTGTTACTTAAGTATTCCTCCCAGAAATTCTATCTCCCTTCCAACTAAAATGTAACTGTTCTCTGACTCTCCAGAACTAAAGAAAGGAATGGTCATTGCCCCCCTCCCCCCCATTAACTATGCAAAACCCCAACCAGGCTCGAGGAGAGCAGTATGCACAGCAGCAATATGTGCTTTCAACAGAGTCCAGAAGCCACAGGGCAAACATCCCAGCATCCCCAACCTTCACCCCCAACACTGGCATTCCACAAGATTTGTTTTTGTTTGTTTGTTTGTTTTTTGTTTTTTTGGAGACGAAGTCTCACTGTATCACTAGGCTGGAGGCAATGGTGCAATCTTGGCTCACTGCAACCTCTGCCTTCCAGGTTCAAGCAGTTCTCCCACCTCAGCCTCCCAAATAGCTGGGATTACAGGTGCACACCACCATGCCCAGCTAATTCTTGTATTTTCAGTAGAAATGGGGTTTCACCGTGTTGGCCAGGATGGCTTCGATCTCTTGACCTCATGATCCACCCGCCTCAGCCTCCCAAAGTGCTGGAATTACAGGTGTGAGCCACTGAGCCCAGCCAAGATATGTATTTTTTTAATGTTTAAAAACACTGTTGGCTGGGGTATTTGATAAAACAGTATACTTCCCCTGAAGAAAGTTCAGCATCTAGTGTGCTTTGGGACAATATTAAGTAAAAAAGGCAAAACATTAAATTAGCTAACCTTTAAATTGTGATATTGTGCCAAGAGCAGTGGCTTTGAGATCAGAGTTCTTTGGGCCTGTAACTTGGCTTCCACCTCTCACTACCTGTGGAATTAGTCAAGGTACTTGGCTCTTTATGAGATATTTATAAAGATTTCTGTTCTTCTAACTTTAATGAAGGGGTGTTGTGATGGTTAATTTTATGTATTGACTTGACCATGGAGTGCCCACATTAAACATTATTTCTGGGTGTCTCTGTGATGATATTTACTGAGGAGGTCAGCATTTGAATCAGCGGACTCAGTAAAGTAGATGGCCCTCCCCAGTGTGGGTTGGCATCATCCAGCCCACTGAAGCCTTGAAGAGAACAGCAAGTGGAGGTTGGCTGGGCACAGTGGCTCACGCTTGTAATCCTAGCACTTTGGGAGGCCAAGGTGGGTGGATCACTTGGGGTCAGGAGTTTGAGACCAGCCTGGATAACATGGTGAAACCCTTTCGATACTAAAAATACAAAAATTAGTCAGATGTGGTGGCACATGCCTGTAATCCCAGCCACTCGGGAGGCTGAGGCAGGAGAATTGCTTGAACCTAGGAGGCGGAGATTTTAGTGAGCCGAGATCTCGCCACTGTACTCCAGCCTGGGCAACACAGCTAGACTGTCTCAAAAAAAAAAAAAAAAAAAAAAAAGAGAGAGAGAAAAGAAAATAACAAGTGGAGGAAGGTTATATTCATTCTCTTCTTACTTGCTGCCTGCCTGAGCTGGGAGATTGGCCTTCTCTTGCCCTTAGGGCTCACACATTAGTTTCCGCTGGTTCCCAGGTCTTCAGACTTGGACTGGAATTACACCACTGCTTCCCTTGGTCTCCAGTTTGCAAACCGCAAGCCATGGGACTTTTTACCCTCTGTAATCATGTGAGCCAACTCATCATAATAAATTTTCCCTCTTCTTTCTCTCTGTCTCTGTGCGTATGTCCCATTGGTCTGTTTCTCTGATGATCCCTGATTAATTTCCTGATAAAGTGATAAGGTGTGTGAGTTTGGAAAATATAAACAGAATATACCTTACAGGGACATCAATCTTTAGTAGAATTTAAATTCTTCATCCCAGTTGTAAATTGGCATTTTACTGACCAAATTAGAAATGTAAATCATCCTGAAATCTCGTGTCTCACATGAAACCTAACCAAACCTCCATCGTTCTTTGGATTTGCATAACTGTTGACGGTCATTTTTGCCACACCATAAAGCATGAAGTAAAATGCCTCTAGGAGGCTTCACATGCAGCCTGCAATAAAAACTGCTCAACATAAATCCATAATTTAAAAATCACAACTGAGAGTAATGCCTTGCACATGGCAGCACCTACGGGTCTGAAATGTCTACTTACAGGCTGTCAAGCCTGGCATTGTGTAGGTGCAGAATGAATGTTAAACGCCTCCATCTCATTAACCTCCACTATTGCAAATCCCTAGAAGTGTTGTCCGCATTTCACAGATAGAAATATCTGCCAGGAGATTTTTATACCTACGTTGCCTGTGTCTCCAAGCACAAAATCTGGATTCTTTATTCACTGGAATAATCACTGCTATGGCTGCATGTTCATCAAATGTGGTTTTAACTCATATTATAATAAATAATTAATAGAATTGCAAGGGCACTGTCTCCTTGCAAAAGAGATAACTTCTGAAGTTATTTTACCCACATCTTCTCATGCAAAATTTTGAGGAATTTTCTTTCACGCAGCCAGAAAATTATTAAAAAATTATAATTACTTTTCCTTAATATCAATGTGGAAAGTATAGGTCTAAACTGATGTCTTCTTTTGACTCTAAGTGATGACGTATGAGATATACAGCTATTGCTATTGAGTTCTTATGGAATGCCATGGTTTTTTATTTTTATTTTTTCTGAATCCTTATGCCTGTTACTTGAGGTGACTCTCCCCTCACCAACAGAGCTCTCAAATCACAAGGACTCTTTTTTCCATCTCTTTTTTTTTTTGGAGATGGAGTTTTACTCTTGTCACCCAGGCAGGAGTGCAACTGTGCAATCTCTGCTCACTGCAACCTCTGCTTCCCGGATTCAAGCGATTCTCCTGCCTTAGCCTCCCAAGTAGCTGGGATTACAGGTTCCTGCCACCACGCCCAGCTAATTTTGTATTTTTAGTGGAGATGGGATTTTACCATGTTGGTCAGGCTGGTCTTGAACTCCTGACCTCAGGTGACCCACCCACCTCAGCCCCCTAAAGTGTTGGGATTACAGGCATGAGCCACTGTTTCTTCCACTTTTGTGGCCAACACTGTACCTTGAGAAGCAGGAAGAAAAAAGCATTCGGTGTAAAAGTAGCTGGGACAGGAAGTGGCTTTCCTTTTGTCTCTTTTCTGAGTTCCTGATTCTGTACAATACTCTGCTATATTTTGTGGGCTAATCTTTTCTACTTTGACCTATTTTGCTGAACACTGCACCCACCACTCTTCAAGGAACATTAGCTGGTTCATAGCCATTTTGACCATTTTGAGAGGCTGCTTAAATTATTCTTTGGGTGGCAGAGACGCATTCTGTTTCTATCCCTGTGGTGCTGAGATGCCCATCATGTCAAGAGATACCACACTTCCAGTTGCTCTGATGGGTGGATTAGCCAGCCATTCTTCTCTTCTAAGAATGTCTCTGTCCCTGGTAACTCAGGAGTTTCTCATACCTTCTGACTTAAGTGGTTCAGAAGATATCCTTTCTTCCATGCTCCTAGTTAAAACATTTGTTGCATTAATCACTATTGCTGAGTAATTTAAACCAGCCATTATGTCAAAAGAAATGCATTTACATTGATTTTTAAAGTCAGTTATTTTCATTTTGTGTATATATATGTATATAATTTTTTTTTTTTTTTTGAGACAGAGTTTCGCTCTTGTTGCCCAGGCTGGAGTACAATGGTGCGATCTCAGCTCACTGCAACCTCCAAGCTCAAGTGATTCTCCTGCTTCAGCCTCCCAAGCAGCTGGGATTACAGGCATGTGCCACCACACCCAGCTAATTTTGTATTTTTAATAGAGATGGGGTTTCTCCATGTTGGTCAGGCTGGTCTTGAACTCTTTATATTTTTTAAAAAGGAATATATCAGAGTCAGTCCTATTCAAGCCAGGGAGGTAGGACAAAGTCCTTCCTAAACATTGGCTTCTCCCTCTCTGTCCACACCTTATTGTACTGTTTTTTTTGGCAGTGCAAAGACTGTGGCCTGTTTTGTGTTTAAACTCATTTTATGAAATGAATGGGTAACAAAAAAGAGATTTCCTATTGCTAAAATAACTATTCTTGGGTTCAATAAATATATTTTTTCCAAAATGGCCAGAAATAGATTCTTTTTTAAATCTCAGTGTCTTTATATAACACAGAACCACAGCATTGTGGCTGAAAGTGTGGATTCTGGAGCCAGAATAGCTCGGACATGAATCCTGCCTCTCTTGTAATAGCTGTGTGACCTCAGGCAATGACTTAACCTTTCTGCAGCACGCTTTTCTCCTCTTTAAAAACGGAGGCAATAATAATATCTACTTCCTTCAATTGTATTGAAGACTAACTGAATGTATAGTTAGAACAGTGTCTGGCATAGGGTAAATGCTCAATTGCTGTTATCTATGATTAGGGCAGACACTGACTGTGACTACAGAATAGATCCTGGAAATTTCCAGGCAGGATCAGGAAGAAAAGAAAATGTTTTTTTAGTCTCACTTCTTTTCTCAAACACTTTCCTCTTTACTATTCAAAAATTACTTTGATTCAGCACAATCTAGAAAAGATACTTATTAACAGTCCAAGGGACTTTATGTTTTAAATAATGATAATTGTAGCCAACCAGATAAGTATTTGTTTCATAATCTTTAGACTATTTTTCTTTTCTTTTTTTTTTTTTTGAGATGAAGTCTCGTTCGGTCGCTGAGGTTGGAGTACAATGGCACAATCTTAGCTCACTGCAACCTCTGTCTCCCAGGTTCAGGCGATTCTCCTGCCTCAGCCTCCGAGTAGCTGGGATCACAGCTGTGTGCCACCACACCTGGCTAAGTTTTGTATTTTCAGTAGAGACAGGGTTTCACCATGACCTTACCTCAGGTGATCCACCCACCTCGGCCTCCCAGAGTTCTGGGATTACAGGCCTGAGCCACCGTGCCCGGCCAATCTTTAGACTCTTAATAACTTTGTTTGAAACCCTACATTCTAGAAAACAATCAAAGTGGGCGGCTTGGTCAGCTTCTCCACAGAAGCAAAAAGCCATCAGAACCAGAGGAAATTAAGATATTATATTTGCCAATTCCCTCCAAGAATTTCTCATCCAACACACAAAATAAGAATTGCTGTTCCTGCCTCAAGTTGTGGGGAAATGAAGATATGGCTTGTGGAAGGGATTAAAAACTATTCATCCAAAGCCGTTTTGGCAACATTGTATGTTGGGGGAAAAAGGAAGGTCACTGTTTCTCTTACTTCCACCCCATCAAGATTATCCTCCAACCTGATATTTCTTAATCTGAATTTATTTTCCAGGTCATTAGTTTGATTTCTCAATGTTTTGCAGCCTTTAAAAGTCTCAGTTACAACAGCATCATTAACATTAATCATTATTTTCACTCTCCCTTATTTTTTTTCTCCTGGCATCTTGTTTTCTTTTTTTAATCCTTTATCCATCACTATTTTTGAATAGTATCTGACCTGTTTGCATCAACCCAAGCTAATCCAACTTCATAAATCAATTTTGTGTCTCCCAAGGGAGACAAATGAAAAAGAAGACAGGCCTCTTCCCTGGATTGTAAATGCGAAAAGAATAGCAACATTAAAGCATATTTTTATCTTTGCAGTGATTCTCCTGAAAAACAACCAACCAGGCTACCAATGAAACATATAACATTATAAATAAAAAGTAGAACATGTCCTAAGTGTATCATGCTGCCAACACATAGCTGCCTATCACCCCAACCTCTCCTTTAGCTGTCTTGAGTGTTTTCGAATCGAACCATTAAACATGCTCTGCTCTTGTTATAAATGCAGAGGGTCATTCTTTGCCTCCAGTTTAGGCAAATCAGATCTCCCAGAATACTGAAACGCCTAGGGAAACTAAAGATTTAAACTCAGAGGAAAGAGGAATGAGAAGAAAAGCTGAACTTTTCTGGGAACTTCACTGACCCGTTATCTGAAACATAAGTTAAATTAGTTCAAGTGAATGTGCTTCCTTCCTAACATTATACTTAGTAATTATATTGCTCAGAGCCTCAGGTTGAGGGGAACATATGCACATTTGCTTGAATTACTATGTCTGGGTACCTATAAATCTTGGGCTACCTAGCCAGGAATAAGCTTCCTTGGATTTTCTTTAAGACACTTTCAACTCTGAAATTGCCTGGAACTCTCCATTATCCATATTGCCTAATATCGGAGCAGCCCTGAGTCTATCAACTGGCTGCTTTGGTGACTGTTCATCAAAGACCATTCTGAAGCATTTGCATGGCTTTCTGAAACGAGATAGCTGCTTTCCTCAGCTGTGTCTCCTGGGGCTTCATGACCATTCTTCAGCTCCCTTCCCACATAGAACCCTTAATAAGTATTACTGTCATAGGTCTAGGCATTTCAGGCCTTAGCTGGTGAGATGTATTTAAAGGATCTAGGTAGAAACAGAGTGGTGAGTTTTGTTACAAAATCTTTTGCAAATTTTTTCTAATCCAAAATGCATTCATTTCCAGGCCTGCCTGCGAAAATGTATGCAAGTTTGAAGGCAGTTGAATTGGAGTATTAATAAAATTTCCCATTGTTTCTTTAGAAGAAAACCATAAAATCTTCCTAGCAAGAGTATACCTAGCAAGGTATAAACTGCCTTTGCTGCAGTCTCTGTCTCTAGCTGTGACTTTCCTTTACATTTCTGTCCTCCTTTCCCACTCAGAAGCAGATAATTTTTTGCTTCCCTTTTCCTTTTTTTCCCTCTCTTCTTGGAAATGAGAGTGGATTACTTCTTCTCTTTCATGGCTCTCCAAACAAAAATCTGACCCTCAGGGATCGCTCCCCAGCAGCCAGGACAAGTGAACCCAGTGGTAGGAGTGACAACAAGGATCATCCCACAGCCCATTCCTAAGCAGGTAACATCCCATGTCAGCTGTGTAGTCCTTGGGGACCGCTTGTAATAAAGAATAACCACTAACATTGGCCAGTAACCTACCATTTACAAAACACTCATCACCACATTTGACGCTCGCATTTACCTTGCAGATTATGGGTGATGTTCACGCCCATTTTACAGAGAGATGGTGACTGAACCTCAGAGAAGGTAAGTGACTTAAACAACATCACTCATTCATAAGCGGCATAGCTAGGATTCCAAGTTCTTTTCACTCTTCACAGTATCAACTTAGTCTTTAACCTAGTGTTCCATTATTGGAACGTAAGCTTGTGAGAGTTATTTATATCCTGCTGCTCAAGGTCATCCCCAAGGTCTGATTTTTCACAAAAAAAATGTGCAATCTCTGGCATAAATGGGTTAATATTGCAATGGTCTCAGAGATACAAGTAGACAAAGGCAGAATTAACTTATTTTCACTATGATTAATCAACTTGTCTTTATAGGCTTAGTGTAAATATTTTTCCTTTTTTTCTTAAAAAAAGGCCCTTATAGTTTAAAGTTTATTATCATTCTGTTTTAGTAATTTAAATGTTAAGGATCTGAAAAATTTTAAAGCATATCTGATGGTGTATAAAATAAGGATTTATTATAGGAATTGAAGAATCACTGTTCATTAGGAAGTTTATCAACATAATCTATCCCATTAACAAATTAAGAAGAAAAATATAGGATTATACCAATATATGACAAAGGAGCAATTAATATAATTTGGTAAGTATTTGTGGTAAAATCTCTAAGTAAAAGATTAGAAGGAAATTTCTAAACAAGATGAAGTATTCATCAGAAACCAACAAATAATGAAATACTAAAGAAATTCCTATTAAAATCAGAAATAAGATGGAGCTGCCCAATATTATCACCTATTACTTGAAAAGCATTTTGGAAGCAGCTAGAATTGGTGGAGGCATGGCACCAGAAAGGCGGGGAACCTTGCAGACCTGAGCCCCAAGAAATCTTCACGGAGACTGACCTCAGATCCTGGGCCAAGAACTGGGAAGCACATGTACAGGGCCTGATTGTGTGAAGCCTGCTGCTGGGAGACTGAGAGCTGGACAGAGATATTAGAGATCATGCAGAGTTTGGAGGCATTGGGATTATGGACCATCCAGAGTGGAGAATACTTGCTAAAAACATAAGATATTAGATTGAGACCCTAGAAAAGCCCTGCCTTATGAGTAAGCCCCATGTTCTAGAGTCAGGGCCAGACCCTAAGACTCTGTCACCCAGGCTGGAGTGCAGTGGCCCGATCTTAGCACAGGTTACTGCAACCTCTGTCTCCTGGGTTCAAGTGATTCTCCTGCCTCAGCCTCCTGAATAGCTGGGATTACAAGCACCCACCACCATGCCAGGTTAAGTTTTGTACTTTCAGTAGAGATGGGTTTTGCCAAGTTGGCCAGGCTGATCTCACATTCCTAACCTCAAGTGATCTGCCCACCTCAGCCTCACAAAGTTCTGGGATTATAGGCATGAGCCACCGCACCCAGCCGAAAATGTAACTTTTGGTGGGGTGTTGTTTATGCCTATCAAAAGTCACTGGATTTACACTTAATAGTTGTACTTTTTTTTTTTTTTTTCTGAGACAGAGTTTCGCCCTGTCACCGAGGCTGGAGTGCAGTAGCGTGATCTCGGCTCACTGCAACCTCCACCTCCCAGGCTGAAGTGATTCTCCTGTCTCAGCCTCCCAAGTAGCTGGGATTACAGGCGCACGGCACCACGCCTGGCTAATTTTTTGTATTTGTAGTAGAGATGTTGTTTCACCGTGTTGCCCAGGCTTGTCTCAAACTTCTGAGCTCAGGCAATCCACCCGCCCCGGCCTCCCAAAGTGCTGGAATTACAGGCGTGAGTCACTGCACCCGGCCTGCACATTTTATTCTACATAAATTTTGCCTAAATTAAAAATAAAACATGAGAAAATTATAATGAACATAACCAAATCACAAAGTAGTGGATTTTAAGCTTGAATAAAAATGTATTCTGAATATCACAGGAAGGGATAAAGAGACAAAATATGAAATAAATATTGGGATAAATAATGTACCCAGAAGTAACAAAATCCTTTTCATAGACTTTCTAAATTAACTGAATAAAAAAATTAAATGAGTCAATATTTCAGAAAATAATTGAGATTTTTTCCTCAATTTTGAAGGAAAACATTAGTTCTCAGTCTGAAAGCACGTATAGAATGATAAACAGGGTAAATACCTTTTTTTTTCAATATAACCTCTTACCAGATATGCTGTGGCAAAACTTCAAAGAAAATCCTGAAAGCTTCAAGAAAGAAGCATATAAACCTACAAAAAACAGGAATCAGGTTCACTTTAAAGTTATGAAAGAAAATAACTTGGAGTCAAGAATTCTATACCCAGCTAAATTATTTTTCAAGTGTGTGGTAAAAACAATAAAAACATGCACAAAGATAGCCATTGAAGGTTTTTTTTTTCTTGCCTGATGAAAAATTTCCTGCTTTTTTTTTTCTATTTTTATGTAAGTTCTGGGATACATATGCAGAACATGTAGGTTTGTTACATAGGTATACATGTACCGTGGTGGTTTGCTGCACCTATCAACCAGTCATCTAAGTTTTAAGCCCCTCATGCATTAGGTATTTGTCCTAATGCTCACCTTCCCCTTGCCCCCCACTCCCCAACGGGCTCTGGTGTGTGATGTTTGCCTCCCTGTGTCCATGTGTTCCCATTGTTCAACTCCTACTTATGAGTGAGAACATGCAGTGTGTGGTTTTCTGTTCCTGTGTTAGTTTACTGAGGATGATGGTTTCCAGCTTCATTCATGTCCTTGCAAAGGACATGAACTCGTTCTTTTTTATGGCTGCATAGTATTCCATGGTATATATGTGCCACATTTTCTTTATCCAGTGTATCATTGATGGGCATTTGGGTTGGTTCCAAGTCTTTGCTATTGTAAATAGTGCTGCAATAAACATATGTGTGCATGTGTCTTTTTTTTTTTAATAGCTAAAATTCAGAAACAACATAGGGAATCAATAGCGGAATGGAGTGTGTAAAGCCTGGCTTATTCAAATAATAGTGCACTGAGGATAACGAAATAAAAGAATTAGATCTACAGAAGCTCTACTGATAAATCTCATAAGAGCAACTTGTAAAAGAATATTATGCTATGATGACATCTGTGTAAATTGAAGTTATCATCATTATCGTCAACATCATCGTCAGAGCAAACACATAGTTCTTTCTGTGCACCAGGCACAGTGTTAAGCAGCATCTCCATTTTATCTCATTTAATCATCACAAAAACTCTGTGAAGTAAAATATAATTATCAGCATTTTACAAACAAGAGCACTGAAGTGTGGAGAGGTTAGATAATTTGCCCCAGGTCATCTAATAAGTGACAGGCCTGGAATGGGAATCCAGGTAGACTAGTATGGTATGATGCCACTCAAAACAATGCCACATATTCTTGATGGATTCATCTTATGTAGCAAAAGTAGGGAAACGTGAACAGGAAATCTGTCAACTTCAGCATAGTGCTTGCCTCTGGGAGGGAAGAAAAGGGAGCTGGATGAGGGAGATGTACTGATTTTATCTGTAATGTTTTATCTTGTTAGAAAAATTGAACACAACTGTGACAAAATACTGTCATGTTGAATCAGGATTCTGGGTATATGGAGTATCCGTAGTATTATCCTCTGTGATTTTCTGCATGTGTAAAATCTTTTAAGTCAAGGCCGGGCATGGTGGCTCACGCCTGTAATCCCAGCACTTTGGGAGGCCAAAGCAAGTGAATCACCTGAGGTCAGGAGCTCGAGGCCAGCCTGGGCAAAATGGTGAAGCCTTGTCTCTACTAAAAATACAAAAATTAGCTGGGTGTGGTGGCGCATGCCTATAATCCCAGCTACTCAGGAGGCTGAGGCAGCAGAATCACTTGAGCCCAGGAGGCAGAGGTTGCAGTGAGCTGAGATTGCACCACTGCACTCCAGCCTGGGTGACAGAGCGAGACTCAGTCTCAAACAAAAAAACAAAACAAAACAAAATAAACATCTTTTAAGTCAAAATAAAATATGATGAAGTTAGTGTCTCTCCAACTTTGGCTGTATCCTTACAGTGAGACATCAGTGAGAGATTAGTGAATAAAGTCATTGTTTTAAAAAGACTCCATAAAAGAGAAATGCAAGTGTCATGACCTGTGATTTTGGAGAGTAAAGAGTCATAATTCTAATGCCACTTCACAGTGTAAAATATAAACTTCATCTCATACCAAAATGGCAATTCCCAAATTCATTAGGTTTATCACAGTATTATAAATCTTATCAGCCAATATTTCATCAAATGAGTTGAGAGCACAATTTCTGCACTATCTTTGTTCCCATTTTGCTGTGAATTTGTTTTTGAAATCTGGGCATCTGACTGTTTTATTCCAGTGAATGCCACAGCCAGGATCTCTAAATTATTTGCTCTTATATTTTAAATGCAAAGAGTTTTGCCAGGCAACCGATATTATTGTTTACAATGTAATTCAATCATTATCATTACATTTTATTCAATCAAACCTACCAGTGGGACCATATTGTTAAAATTTCACTTTCGTACATTTCTCATGTGGAGGTGACATTTTAAGAATCAACTACATAATTAGTATTCTTACTTTCATGATTACACCAATGAGTTTTGGGTGAGTTCTCAGAGGCTGTGGGGGGTAAATCTGTCAGGGAATATCTGCTTTCCTTCAACAAATTTCTAGTGCTTTGTGTTAAACACAGGGCTCTCTTCTAAGAGGGAGTGACTACAAAGATATATATGATATGACCCATGTTTTCCAGTTAGAAAAGAGAGATGGCATTCGCACAAATAACCGATGCAAACTAGAATATTTAAAATGCCTAAGAGATACACAAGTCAAGGGTTTGTGGAATTCAAAAATGGGAGAACTTTCTGGCAGCTGAATGCTGAGAGTAGGTTATCAGGAAAAAATTCTTAGTGGTTGTGTTAAGCCGTTCTTGTGTTGCTATAAATAAATGCCTGAAGCTGGGTAATTTATGAAGAAAAGAGATCTAATTGGCTTGTGGTTCTGCAGGCTGTACAGGAAGCATGGCGCCAGCATCCTCTCGGCTTCTGGGGAGGCCTGGGGAGTTTTGCTGATGGTGGAAGGTAAAGGGGGAGCAGGCACATCGCAAGGCCAGAGCAGGAGTAAGAAGTGGGGAAGGGGTGGGCACAGTGGCTCATGCCTGTAATCCCAGCACTTTGGGAGACCGAGGTGGGCAGATCACCTGAGGCGAGGAGTTCGAGACCAGCCTGACCAACATGGTGAAACCCCATCTCTATTAAAAATACAAAATTAGTTGGGCATGGTGGCGCATGCTAATTCTGGTGGCGGGAGGCTGAGGCAGGAGAATCGCTTGAACCTGGGAGGTGGAGGTTGCAGTGAGCTGAGATCATGCCATTGTACTCCAGCCTGGATGACAAGAGCAAAACTCTGTCTCAAAAAAAAAAAAAAAAAAAAAGGTGGGGAAGGCACCACACACTTTCAAACAACCAGGTCATTCAAGAACTTACACACTATTGCAAGGACAGCACCAAGCCATGAGGGATCCACCCTCATCATCCAAGCACTTCCCCCCAGGCCCTACCTCCAACATTGAAGATTACAGTTCAACAGGAGATCCAGAGAGGACAACATCCAAACCATATCAGCGGTAGTGATGTTTTAGTGAGGCTTTTTTTTTTTGAGACAGGATCTCACTCTGTTGCCCAGGCTGAAGTGCAATGGCATGATTATGGCTTACTGCAGCCTTGACCTCCCAGCCTCTTGTGATCCTCCCACCTCAGCCTCCCTGGTAGCTAGGATCACAGGTGTGCACCACCACACCTGGCTAGTTTTTTTGTTTTGTAGAAACAGGATTTCGCAATGTTGCTCAGTCTGGCCTCAAACTCCTGAACTCAAGCAATCCCCCTGCTTCAGCCTCCCAAAGTGCTGGGATTACATGCATGAGCCACCACGCCCAGCCCTAGTGAGGTTTTTAATAGTCACGGTTTCAATGGCCTGTCAGAGGGAGGGAGATATCAAGGCATTTATAGAGAAGCATAGGTGTATTGGCTGGGGACCTGGAAATGTGAAGATCCAGGCTGGAAATAGGCTAAAACAGAAAGTAAGGGTGGCGTGGAATTGTGTGAAATGCTTTTGGCTGAAAGTTGTTGAAATGCTGACATAACTGGTTTAAAACAAGGAACTTGATGACATTCTCTAATAGGATCTACAGAGGTAGGCTGGGTTTGTGAGTTAGTTGCTTCAGCAGCTGGAAATGCCATGAAGGACACAAGCTTTTCCTATCTCTCTGCTCATCCATCCTTGGGGTTGGCTTACTTCCAGGATTCACAGCTGAACATGGAACATCCAATGACAGATTTGGCCTCTCCCTGTGACTTTCCAGAGCAAGGAAATTTTTGCAGAAGCACATCTCATATTTCATCAGCCAGAGCTGAATTGTAGGACTTGCCTGAACCAATCACTGATGAGTGGTTCTAGAGTATTCTTAGACCAATTGAGGCCTCCCTTCCCCAACAAGATGCATTTCTGCATGTAGGATAAGTGCATGTAGAATAATTAAAGGTTAAAGGAACAAATCCTTTGTTCAGCATGTAGTTGAACAAGCATTCTTATAGGTGAAAGGAACAAGTAAACTAGATGAGTGCTGGATAAGCAACCAGTAATATCCACTATGGAGGCCAACAGTCATCACGTGCCTTCTACACACAGGCAAAGGCTTGCTCTGCTTCTGAGTTTGTCTAACACATATGTGGATGTAGGTAAGTAGGAACCTTTGCAAGGGCCAGACTGAGATGTCTGCACTTTATTCCATAGACATGAAGAGAATTCAGGATTTTGAGGAGTCTAATGACAGTAATCAGAGTACGATATCTAGAGGCCTTGGCGAAAGAACTCATGGAAATGGAAAGATTGTACATGTCCCCGAAAGTAGTATGACTTCTTGTCAAAAATAAGATGTCAAATTTTCATTAGCTTTCCTTTCTCTTTGTTTCTGGTAGCACCTCTTTTCTGCCATCCTTTTCCCTGCTTTTGGTCAATTTGACTAAGCTTGACAGCATGTGGAGCAAATCTGAGGTGTGACTGGATGGACTAGAGGTAAATAACCAATAGAGTCTCGTGCTGCTCTGACTGGCACTGTGTAAAGGCAAGAGTCCCTTTCTGTGCCTCTGGCTTAGAGGTGAGGTCTGGAATTGTGCTTTTATGGACTTCCTGGTGTATTTAGTTCCCCCAAGGTAAGCTTCCATTTCTCTCTACACTCTCTGAGCCCAATTTCTGCAACTCTGGTCATCTCAGTTCATTACCATCCACTTATTTTCTCTTGCTATTAAGACTTTCCCAGCCAGGTGCGGTGGCTCATGCCTGTAATCCCAGCACTCTGGGAGACCAAAGTGGGCAGATCATGAGGTCAGGAGATGGAGACCATCTTGGCTAACATGGTGAAACCCCGTCTCTACTAAAAATACAAAAAATTAGCCAGGCGTGGTGGCACATGCCTGTAGTCCCAGCTACTTGGGAGGTGAGGCGGAAGAATCACTTGAACCTGGGAGGCGGAGGTTTCAGTGAGCCGAGATCCCTCCACAGCACTCCAGCCTGGGTGATAGAGCGAGATTCCGTCTCAAAAAAAAAAAAAAAGACTTTCCCAAGGATGTCCTAAGGCCCCTTCGTGTAACTTACAGGGTCTCTCTCTTTTCTTTGGGCTTTTTCAGTATGCCGTGTCACTACTTCGTCCAGGCATACAATACCCTTACTCCTATATATCAGAGGAAGTGGGATTATCTAAATGTATTTTATTTCTTAATCTAATCTCTCAACTTTGAGAGTCAATATTTTTCCTCATCTATGAGGTGAGGAGTAATTGTGTTAAAATATTATGAGTGCATTGATTACATCTCCCTTCCCTCCTAGGCAACCTGTGAGAGGTGCCTTCTGCCTCACTTCCTCTTTTCTCTAGTGGCTGCTGCCCTGGGCTGATCCCAAGTAGGAGTGCACCAGTGGCAGCCTCCTAAGAAACAAAAAGAGGGCCAGGGGCAGTGGCTCACGCCTGTAATCCCAACACTTTGGGAGGCCAAGGTGGGTGGATCACTTGAGGTCAGGAGTTCGAGACCAGCCTGGCCAACATGGTGAAACCCCGCCTCTACTAAAAATACAAAAATTAGTTGGACCTGGTGGTGGGCACCTGTAGTCCCAGCTACTTGGGAGGCTGAGGCAGGAGAACGGCGTGAACCCGGGAGTCGGAGCTTACAGTGAGCCAAGATGGCGCCACTGCACTCCAGCCTGGGTGATAGAGCCAGACTCCATCTCAAAAAAAAAAAAAGAAAAGAAAAAGAGAAGGAAGTGGAGTTCCACCCCAGAGCCTAGAAGGAACACTCTTCACTCTGCTCCATTTCCCCTAAGCAATTGCACAAGTACTGTGTGCTTGGTTGCTCCAAGGGGACAAACCAGGGGAGTGGGGAACAAGAGAGAAACAGAACACTAAACCCCAAGCGGATGAAATAAAGCTTCTCTGGGAACTAGAAGCCTTGTCCTGGACAAGGTCTGCCTTCAGGATTCGCTCATGTAGGATGACCCCCAACACTGTCTCCTCTCAGACTTCTCATCAGTCTTTGCCCAGACCCCAGCAGCAGCTGGAACGGGGGGACTCCTTCTCGCTGAGCCCATCAGGTGGATCAGGTGGACTGGTAATTCCCCGTGGGCAATAGGTTCCTATCATCCCATATTGAAGTTTTGGAAGTATTTTCCCCCAAAGGAAGATGCTACATAGGAAAGGTAGGTTTGTTGTGTTTCTGAGACTGGACTGTACTTAAAAGATACATAGAGTCTAGAAATGGAAACCCACAGAGTCAAATCCGCTGTCCCCAACTACACAGCATGTTAGATGCAGATTTAGAACCAGAATCCAGTCTCTCAACTCCTAAATCCGTGCTCCTTTGTGATTACCCCATTATGAGAGAACTAGGTTGGTATGTTTGTTTTCTGATGGAATTTGAGGCCCTAAACACCTCTGCTTACATAATTTTATTTTATTTTTTTTGAGACAGAGTCTCGCTCTGTTGCCCAGGCTGGAGTGCAGTGGCATAATCTCCGCTCACGGCAACCTCCGCCTCCCGGGTTCACGCCATTCTCCTGCCCCAGCCTCCCGAGTAGCTGGGGCTACAGGTGCCCGCCACCATGCCCAGCTAATTTTTTTTTTTTTTTTCGTATTCTCAGTAGAGACGAGGTTTCACCGTGTTAGCCAGGATAGTCTCCATCTCTTGACCTCGTGATCCGCCTGCCTTGGCCTCCTAAAGTGCTGGGATTAAAGGCGTGAGACACCGCACCTAGCCTTGCTTACATAATTTAGAGCAGAGGAAACAACACATGGAATTTCAAATGAACAACTCTGTTAACATTAATATGGGACATCTCGTACTGAACTATAAGCTTCCTTGTCCTCCTTTTCCCCTAAATGCCTCTAGCATGTCTTCTTCGTATTGAACAAACATCAGTTCTGCTGATGTCATGGATTTTGTCAATATGAACTGAAAATGTGCTGGCTTTTTTATCATCACTAACAGCTTTCTTAATTAACCTACTGATAGAGTCAACAGCACAGTTCACTGTTCACTGTTTGCTCTCCAGCCACTGCAGAGTCAGGATGCTCTTTGAGAACACTTGCCCGAGGTTGTTTTGTTTTCCAGAAAGAAAGGAAAAAAACTCACCACCGCAGTGAATTTGACTTAATTGCTAAAATTTCCTTCTGATTGTTTTGCCCCGAGTAACAGCTCTTCCTTAACTAATAACTTTAATTATAGCAACCACTAGTTATAAAAGTGTACCTTTTCTCTTGGGTTGTTCTCTAATTACAAAACCAGGGATCAGCAAGTCACTTTCTTAGGTTTGCATCCGATGGGATGTAGGGTCCTGGAACTACCAGGTATATATTCTGTGCTCCTTAAACCAGTCTGTGTGGCTGAAGTCAGTAGGCTGGGTTCTGTCTCTGTGATTTGCCGGACATACCAGATGAACAAGAAGCAAAAACAGGATCCTGATCCTCAGAGAACTCATCTTTAGAGAAAAGTTAAAGATGCTGTGTTCCAGCTTTAAGATGATATGTAGATTCCCAAAAACAAGAAAACCCAAATCCTTCATTTCAAAAGTTAAATGGGATAGTGCAGTTACTGTAAAAAAGAAAAGAAAAAAAAAAAAAAAAAGAAGAAAAAAACCCCAGCTGTTTAAATTTAAGGCATCAAAAAACATCCAATTCAGGCCTATTCTCTGGCTCTGTACTCACAACATTTCATCTGATTAAGAAGAAAATAAAATTTTCCTGCACTTCAGGCTCCTATTTTATTTTATTATTTTTTTTATAGGGTAGACAACAGTTAAAGACCATGTTGGGCACAGTAACAGTGAGAAACTCCTTAAATGACTGATTTCAGCTGCATTATTGCCAGGTGAACATGGTCTCGTGTTTGATGACACATATTCAGAGGATGATTGTGCAAGCCGTGGAGATGTTTTTCTGGGTTGTTTTGCAGCCTCGTGCATCAGCCCAGTCTGCTCTCCCCACACTGCCTTGCAAAGCTGCCCTTTCTCTTTTTTGAAAATCACTCAGCCTCCACCCACACTTTTGTGATGCCTCAGGATGGACACTCTCACCCCCAGGCCTCTGGGCAGCCTGTGGTTTGCCCTCACTTTTATATCCAAGAGGAGAGAAAGCAGGAAGGGCCCTCACAGCATGTGGCCACCATATGTGGCCAGGTGGTTGCTGGGTGAGTGGTGGTGACCAGCACCCATCCTTTCTGCCATGAAGATGGACTCCCCCTACCCACATACTGCACCAGTTTCCCACAGACTCAGCTGAAAACTTGGACTCTGGCAGATGATTTCCAACCAGTCACTCCCTCTGCTTAATGGGATGCTGACTGACACAAGTTTTGCTTCTCAGAGTGAGATTTCCTTATCCTTCCTTTTGTCTCCTCCTTTTGTTATAGGAAAGGAATCTGGATCCAGACCCCAAGAGAGGGTTCTTGGATCTCGTGCAAGAAAGAATTCAGGGCAAGTCCATAGAGTAAAGTGAAAGCAAGTTCATTAAGAAAGTAAAGGAATAAAAGGATGGCTACTCCATAGATAGAACAGCCCCAAGGGCTGCTGATTGCCCATTTTTGTGGCTATTTCTTGATGAAATACTAAACAAGGAGTGGATTATTCACGCGTCCCCTTTTTAGACCACATAGGGTGACTTCCTGTCGATGCCATGGCATTTGTAAACTGTCATGGCGCTGGTGGGAGTGTTGCAGTGAGGTCGGCCAGAAGTCACTCTCATTGCCCTCTTGATTTTGGTGGGATTTGGCCAGCTTCTTTACTGCAATCTATTTTATCAGCAAGGTCTTTATGACCTGTATCTTGTGCCAACCTCATATTTTATCCTGTGACTTAGAATGCCTTACCCACCTCGAATGCAGCCCAGTATGTAGGTCTCAGCCTCATTTCACCCAGCTCCTATTCAAGATGGAGTTGCTCTGGTTCAAAGGCCTCTGACACTTTCTCTTACTGTTGATAATCAGAATTGTTTTACCTTTTGTTTTTAAAAGAAAGAAGGTCACCATTTAAAATGTGCCAACCACTTCTCTATCCTACAGATAGCAAGTCTTCCTGGAGTTGTCTCTTGCTCTGGGAAGAATCATTTTAATGTAAAGTAAATGAGTAAGTCCACAAACTACTCAACTGATGGATTGGAGTGGACTGAGTAGGTCCTGTTGGCAGGAAAAGACCCTAAGTGTCCTGAAAGGGGAACTCACCATGATGTCAAGGAGGGTATGTAGAAGTGTAATCCAACTCTACAACAGCCGAGTGGCACAGAGGTGGTTTGGGTGCAGGGTGTGGCTGGGTCTGCAAAGTCCTCTAGGCCCAGGCATTGACAAGTTGTTGGGGGAAATGGCCCGGCAAAGAAATGCAACCCAAGGGCTGTGGGCCTTCAGAGCCAATCACATCCTCCCCGGAAGAACCACTCAGTGCAAAGATCCAAGCCAGCAGTGGCATCATCACAGGAGAGGAGGCTGCACCGAACTGTCACCATGTGGGTCTGCAGTGAGGCTGTTAAAAGGGTGAAAGCAGCTCCTACCTAGCAGACTGGTCATAGATATCTACCTAGCAGATTGATTTTCTCTCCAAAAGGTGTTTATTACCAGAACCAAGTAATTTGGGCAATTTAGAGGGAGGGATTTGATACTCTGACAATCTCTAGAAGTTCAAGTCAGGTTTAATTTCAAAAACGAAAGGATGTGGCTTTATTTGCAGCCAGGGTGGGACCCCACAAGAGACCACAGAATTCATTTAGTTCTTATTTTGCAAAGAAAAACTAATCAAGTCCAGATTAATCTCCCATCACAAAGCAAGTGGTGGGTTGAATTCGTATGGAAGGACACAGACAGGACTATAAACCTAGTGTCTTTTCTAGTGTCCAAACTTGTAACTCCTCCTAAATGCAAGGCTTTTTCTTTCTTTTTTTTTTTTTAATTTTAAATTGTCTGAGATTTAGGAGATTTCAGTTGTCTGAGATTTAGCTCCTGCTTTGGAATTTAGAGACTAAGCCTGAATTTCCAGTTTCACCCTTAGAGACATATGTTGTTAGGTTTCTTCTAGTCTCCACTTCTGGGAGAGCCTAGAGGTTTCTTGGTGAGATAACTATAGACCTGAATCTCTATTTTTGACCCTAAGCCTGGACCTTTCTCCTGAACTCTGCTCCTTTACCAATGCTACATATCTATTGGTGATCCACAGGCCCTTCAAAATCAACATGGTCAAAACCTAGTGTGTTAGTTTGTCTCTGCCCAACCAGCCTCCTCTTCCCAGACAAGATCCTGTTACTCCTCCAGGCTTCTCTGGCGAATGGTACCACCAGCCTGTCTTCTCAGCCATACAGAGCCCTACAGAATTCCAGCTCCTAAAAAATTATTATTATTATTATTATCATTGAGATAGAGTTTCCCTCTGTCATCAGGCTGGAGTAGAGTGGCATGATCTTGGCTCACTGCAACCTCTGCTTCCCGGGTTCAAGTGATTCTCCTGCCTCAGTCTCCTGAGTAGCTGGGACTACAGGCGTCTGCCACCTTGCCCAGCTAATTTTTGTATTTTTAGGAGAGACTGGAGTTTTGCCACATTGGCCAGGCTGGCCTTGAGCTCCTGACCTCAGGTGATCTGCCCGTTTTGGGCCTTCCGAAGTGTTGGGATTACAGGCGTGAACCACCATGCCTGACCCTAAAAAATTATTTTATCTCCTCTTCTCCATTTCCATTGCTCCTGCAGTACTTTAGGATTTTCTCATCTTCTGCCTAGACTGCATTGCCTCCTAGGTGGTCCACTGGCTTTTGATCCCCTTCCAAATCTTTTTCCTCACTGCCACCGTGATCTTTTGAAAGCCTAAATCTGATCATGTTACTGCCTTCTACAGCTCTCTTTGCTGTCCAGATAAGCTCCATACCTCTTAGAGTTTGAAGTGCAATGTCTTCTCTTCTCTCAGTTAGGTTTTGTTTCTCAGGGTTCACCAGCCCCCTCCTCTACCGTCCTCCCTAGACTCTATGACCCAGCCACCACAAGCCCTTAGAGACCCTTTCACTGATCACCTCTTTTTTAGGCCCCTATTCTGTCATTATTTTTACCAGAAAGGGGTCCCTACCCAGACCCCAAGAGAGCGGGGGACGTCACGCAAGAAAGAATTCCGGGTGAGTCCACGGAGTAAAGTGAAAACAATGTTACTAGAAAAGTAAAGAAACAGAAGGATGCCTATTCCATAGGCAGAGCAGTCGTGTGGTCTGCCTGACTAATTATAGTTGTTTCTTGATTATATGCTAAACGAGGGGTGGATTATTCATGACTTTTCCCGGAAAGTGGTGGGCAATTCCTGAAGCTGAGAGGTCCTCCCCGCTTTAGACCATATAGGGTAACTTCTCGATGTTATTACAGCATTTGTAAACCGTCAGGGCACTGGTGGGAGTGTCTTTTAGCCTGTCAATGTATTACAATTAACAAATAATGAGCAGTGAGGACGACCAGAGGTCACTTACATGGCCGTCTTGGTTTTGGTAGGTTTTAGGCTGCTTCTTTACCTCACGCTGTTTTATCAGCAAGGTCTTTGTGATTTGTACCTTGTGCCGACCTCCGATCTCATCCTGTGACTTAGAATGCCTAAACGCCTGGGAATGCAGCCCAGTAGGTCTCAGCCTTATTTTACTCAGCCCCTATTCAAGACGAAGTTTCTCTGGTTCAATTGCCTCTGTCATTATGAGTTGCCTGCCCTGGAAATGTCCCTCTGCTTTCAGCCTGGTGACCACTTATGGCTTTGAAGGCTCAATTCAATGTCATCTCCTCCATGAAGCTTTATCTAACCTCTCGTTTCCACAGGGTGACAAGAAACACTCTTGTTTTTGTTTTCCAATGGAACCCTGTTTCTATCCCAACACTGCTAACATTTCAGGGCAATTATTTCTTCCATGTCTGTCTTCCCTTATGATATTGAGGACAGCATGATGGTAAAGAGCATGTCTTATTTATCTTTGATTTTCTTTTTTTTTTTTTTTTTGAGACGGAGTCTTGCTCTGTCACCCAGGCTGGAGTACAGTGGCCAGATCTCAGCTCACTGCAAGCTCCGCCTCCCGGGTTTAGGCCTTTCTCCTGCCTCAGCCTCCCGAGTAGCTGGGACTGCAGGCGCCCACCACCTCGCCCGGCTAGTTTTTTTTTTTTTTTGTATTTTTTAGTAGAGATGGGGTTTCACCGTGTTAGCGAGGATGGTCTCGATCTCCTGACCTCGTGATCCACCCATCTCGGCCTCCCAAAGTGCTGGGATTACAGGCTTGAGCCACCGCGCCCGGCTATCTTTGATTTTCTAATACCAAACACAGGGCCTGGCATATGGTAGGCACTTGGTAAGCATTTATGGAAGGAAGGAAGAAAGGAAGGAAGGAAGGAAGGAAGGGGAAGGGACAGAGGGAGGGAGGAAAACATATATTGTCATAATGTATTATAGTTCCATTTTTTTCATTTTTTATTACTTTCAGAAAGAAAGGCATGTGGTTAAACTTTGATCACAATTTCTATAAATCATGTTCTATAGAAACTCTTTCTGTAAAACGAAGTGAACCTAACAACCAAAGGCAGTTCAGAAATTCAGTTAGTATTGTTAGAAAAAGGTAAATATTTATTTGTTCTCATATTGTATGATGTGGCCACTGGTAAGATATCTCAATTTTTTTTTTTTTTTTTGTGACAGGCTGGAATGCAGTGGTGCAATCTCAGCTCACTGCAACCTCTGCCTACCCAGTTCAAGTGATTCTCCTGCCTCAGCCTCCCGAGTAGCTGGGTCTACAGGTGTGCGTCACCATGCCTGGCTAATTTTTGTATTTTTAGTAGAGACGGGATTTCACCATGTTGGCCAGGATGGTCTCAGTCTCCTGATCTTGTGATCCACCCACCTCAGCCTCTCAAAGTGCTGGGATTACAGGTGTGAGCCACTGCACCCGGCCAAGATACCTCAATCTTAAGACTAAAAAAAAAAAATCTGTTGTGACTATAATGAACATTGGCCATGCTTCTGGCTGTCCAGATGCTGAATTCCCCTATGTATAAGTCTTCTGGAGAGGCAGGGCCCTCATCCTCTATAGTGGCTACAGAGTGGGGTACCCGTATTCCCAGCATCCCATACAGCCAGGGCACAGCCGCCTGTATGCACAGCACTCACCAATTACATGTACCATAAGGAGCAGGGGCTGGTGACATTCAGATGTGAGAACAGAGAGTAATTCTTGGTGGTGGCAGTGGTACTAGCAATATCTGAGTCCAGCACCGGCAGCCGGGCAGAACACATTGACTGGTGGGAACCAATGGCACAGCAGTGTCCTTACTGCCTATTCTCCAGATGAATGTTAGCCAAGGATCGGAGGCATTGCATCCCTTTGTTTCCGCCCAATTCCCAAGCCTGCTCCTCCAGCTGTCCTAGTGGTTCTCTGAGTCAACTAATATAGTTTCAATAATTTCCTTTTATGCTTACAGTCCTTTCTGTTGCAACTAACAAACCCAAAAGATCCAGGAACTCTTTGGTAGTTCATAAATGCTTCTGGCTTTAGCTATTTGTACCACCAGTGTGCATGATTTACATGAGTCCAGTTGATAAAATATCTCATTCACTGGTGAGTCAATGGTTAGTACATTCTACATTATTAGAGGAATTTTTCTAGGCAGATTATTTGCCATTTGTATTTTTAGTGGAGACGGGTTTTACCGTGTTAGTGAGGATGGTCTCGATCTCCTGACCTCGTGATACGCCCGCCTCGGCCTACCAAAGTCCTGGGATTACAGGAGTGAGCCACCGCTCCCGGCCCTAGCTTTCTTCCTTTAAATCACATTCTTCTGCGCACAGTGCCTGGGATATAATAAGTATTCAGTAAATACTTACTGAGTGCTGAGTGGACTAATAAATAACTTTTTTAAATCCAAGAGCCTATTAACTAATTTTTACTATGTCAAACTGGTACTGTTAAGATAATCCTACACAAAGAAGAGGACAACTTAGATGGGTTTTAGAGAGCCTCTTTCTGCATGTGATTTGATGATGAACCCACTCAGAGCACAGCTTGCCGATATTCTAGTCACTGGTTCAATTCAACAAATATTGATTGATCCTTATTGATCCTTTCCTGGAGGTGCTCACAGTCAAGTTGGGGTTCTTCCATTTGCTTTCTGTGACTCCTGGCCAAACTCTTAATCACTGCGATTCTGAGTTTCCTCATTGATAAAATGGAGATGATAATTTTTCCTTAAAGGGTTGTTACCAAAATCAGAATGTTAACAATGCCCATTTCTTTTTGACTTCATTATTCCTGTTTCTACTTGCAGAATCTTCTCCTGAATTTAGTTCAAAATACTCTGCATTATGCACTGAGTGAGTCACAGTCACTGTGGTTACAAATGTGGAAAAGGCATGTGTGTCCTCTCAATGAATTTACAATGTCATCAAGGAGATAGATGGGCTGAGGGATTAGTAATTGTGGTTAAGGCAGTGATGGAACCCAACACAGGTACTGCTAAGAAAGTGCACAAGAAAGGCCATTCATGTCAGGAAAGGAGGCCATTGTGGAAGGACTCCTGGAGGAGATATCCAGTCACAGACAAGGAGAGTCAAGGAAAAGAGAAAGAAATGGACCTCCAAGAAAAATGAACTCCATGAGCAAAGGCAAACATGGAAAACAGCATTTCAGTGTTTCTAGAAGGTGAAGTTCAAGATGGGATTGGAAGGAAATCAAGTCTGCAAAGGGACGGGGGTCAGATCGTGGACGACCACATATGTTAGATAAGAAACATGGGACTGAGAGTGACAGAGAACGCTAGGGGATTGTACACAGGTAGGTACTTTCAAGACTTCAGTCTGGTCACAGGATGGAGGATAAATATGGGGCAAAAGCCAATTAGGAGGTTGTCATCCTGATCCAGGGGACTATTGTGGTAGCCCAAACTGGGGAAATGGTAGAAGAAATGGGATGAAGAAACACAATCTTCTAAATATTCTAAGGAATATTAAGCATGTTATAAAAAGGTGTATTCATCTCCTCGGGGTTCACCTGTGTTCTTTTTCCTGAATATTGTCATGGTCTGAAGAGGTTGAATGGGCGTATGATAAACAGTCACACATATTCCCCACCCCTCATTTTCAAATGGTGATGGAATTACAGCCTATCAGATACTATGTCCAGCATCAGGTTGTGATAGCATGGGTCCAAACTATCTTTCATTTCCATTCAAAGGTCACAAAAGTAAAGGAAAGGCCTCTAATATTTTTTCATGTCAGGTAACATTGTCGGCATGGTCTGAGTTATTCATCTTTCTGGAATTCCTTGTAAAATATTTTGCATCCTTCAGACAATCCTATTCAGAAGTTCAAATGAATCTTTAGCTAGGATTTCTTTTCTGATTTTCACTGGACAGCCTGTATACATTAAATTCAAATAGGAAGAAAGAAGCAAGAAGGATATTAAGGTAAACACATGATCACACTGGCCCAAAATGTGGGGAAAGGCTGTCCTATTCTGTCAAATAGAAATGAGGCCAGGCAGCTATTTCACTGGGATTTACAGTTCCCACCCCCAAGCAAATCTAATCTCATCCTGTGTTCACAGGCTAGGCCAGCAGGGCAATAGCCTAAATTCAGAGCCCAGAGATGCAGATATGTTGGCTCTGTTCCCAGGAGGCCAGGTCAGGATGAGAATCAATATTTCAATAACTCAGGATGAGGAAACACATATATCAAATCTTGTCCGTTAGGGAAACAAATATTAAAACCACAAGACGTTCTGTGTAATGCACAGACTGATAGAGAAGAAATGTCTGGCTCAGCTGCAGAAATATACCCATTATTCTTGAATTCTTTGGACTAGGTATAAATCGTGTAAAAACAATCATCAGAATAAGACTGAGGCTGCTTAGAGGATTGCCATAAATAACATCTTAAAGTCCCCCATGAGCCGCTTTTCAGGGTAACAGGAAGGCAGAGAAGACCTCTAGGTTTGATTGTGTTGTCTTACATTGTTTAGCAAAAAAAGTCACAGAAATCAGAAGGGGTAGAATTTGGCTTAGATGTGAAGCCTGACTTTGCTTAGATTTGACAGACCTCTCTTGGGATTCCCACTCTCAAACCTTTGGAAAATCCAGACAACCCCAAAGTTAGTCCCAGCCAATTGGGTACCTTTCCTATTTGTATCAAAGGGAAAGCATTGGAAGCACAGTGCGATTCATATCAGCTCACACATTGGAACAGACATTTGCAGGTATAACCGGTGAGAGGGTGAGGGGCTCCATTCACCTTTCTCCCTCACCTTAAAAATAAGCAACTGCGGTGGGGCACAGTGTCTCCTGCCTGTAATCCCAGCACTTTAGGAGGCCAAAGTGGGTGGATCACTGAGGCCAGGAGTTCAAGACCAGCTTGGCCAACATGGTGAAGCCCCGTCTCTATTAAAAATACAAAAGTTAGCTGGACGTGGTGGAGGGCGCCTGTAATCCCAGCACTTTGGGAGGCTGAAGGAGGCAGATCACCTGGGGTCGGGAGTTCAAGATCAACCTGGCCAACATGGCAAAATCCCCCTCTACAAAACTACAAAAAATTAGCGGGGCATGGTGGCACGCACCTGTAATCCCAGCTACTCGGAGGCCGAGGCAGGAGAATCGCTTGCACCCAGGAGGCAGAGGTTGGAGTGAGCTGAGATTGCACTGTTGCATACCAGGCTGGGCGACAAGAGAGAGACTTCATCTAAAAAAAAAAAAAAAAAAAAAAAAAAGAAAGCAAAGGCGTTTATGAAAGGGATTTTCTCCAAGAAAGATTATACCTCCCGTGTCCTAGGGCACACTTGGATCTCCCATAGCTACACCAGCTTTTTCGAGGGCCTTGCCTTGGTCTAGCACTCCCAGGTGTCCATAAAGAAAGAAGAAATACTGAAGAAGGGAGGGGAGGCCAAGTGCAGCGTCTCAAAGATCTAATTGCAACTCTGACAAGCATCAGATCAAAGGAGTCTCTCCTTGGTTCTTTGATCTCTTGATAACCACATTTAGCACTCTCCCCTGGCTGTGCCTGGGGCAGGCAGCCCTCCCTTCTAACTCCCTCATCTCTTTCTAGTTTAAATAATTCAACTGCTCATCATTTTCAAAGGAGTGAAAATAAGCAAATATTTTAAGTTCCAACTCAATTGCTAGATTTAGTGAAGTCTCTGTACCAGAATGATACCACTTTGGGAAATAAAAATAGCACCATGAAATCCTAAAAAGAATGCTCATTGCTTTAAATACGTTATCTGACTTTGAGTTGTGCTGCAAGTCCACAGGAATGGGAGGGAGATGACCATAACGGTAGCTCCAGAGGTGCCTGGGGTGGGCAGCTAGGGAAAGAGGTGGCTTCCTGTCCTTCTGCTGGTGGAGGCAAGAGTCTGAGACAGGAACCATCATCATCCACCCTCAGTCCGCCTTCCTTTTCTCCTCTCACATTTCCAAGACAATTTGATGGGACTCTCCTCCAACTCCACATCACCCAGTGTCCTTTGGTGCTAGGTTTTCCCATGAGGTGTGACCAGCATGTTCTGCTCAGAATTTTTTTTTTTTTTTTTTTTTTTTTTTTTTTTTTTTTTTTGAGACGGAGTTTCTCTCTGTCACCCAGGCTGGAATGCAATGGTGTGATCTTGGCTCACTGCAACCTCCACCTCCCAGATTCAACTGATTCTCGCCTCAGCCTCCCGAGTAGCTGGGATTACAGGGGCGCACCACCATGCCCAGCTGATTTTTTGTAATTTTAGTAGAAACGGGGTTTCACCATGTTAGGCAGGCTGGTCTTGAACTCCTGACCTCAGGTGATCCACCTGCCTCGGCTTCCCAAAGTGTTGGTATTACAGGCATGAGCCACCGCACCCCGTCAGAAATGGTCCTTATTAAAATATTAAGGAAGGGAAAGAAAAGTCGTGCCATGGAACTTGCTTTTACCCCAAGGTTGCCAGATTTCGCAAATAAAAACACAGGACACCCAGTTGACTTCAAAATTCAGATAAACAAGGAATAATATTTTTGCATAAGTATGTCCCAAATATTGCACAGGACACACTTATACTACAACATTATTCATTGTTTATCTGAAATTTAAACTTAACTGGATGCCCTGTATTTTGTCTTGCAACCCTTTCAGGGTCCTTCTATCATCAAAACTTGCTGAACCCAGCCTCAGGGTGTCACAAAAAAGACTGATTCAGCTCTGCCCTTAAATCCCCTTGTGAATCTGGCCTAGTCCAGGCCTTTTACCAAGTGGTGGGGGAAGGGAAGGGGTCAGTGTTTGTTGAGCTCCCACATAAGGGAGTGTCCCATTTGATCCTCATGATACCCCCGTGGGTGGTTAGTATTATTCCCTTTCCACATTTGGTGAAGTAGGGCCCAGGAAAGGTAAGGAGTCTGCCGGCTTCTAAGCACTAGAGGTAGGATTCTAACACAGGCATCTCTACCATCAAGGCTGTGATCTGTCAGTTACTGTCTCCTTCCTTCTCCTCAACAAAGCAGGACAAACCCAGAGGCTAGTAGACTTGTTCCAACGTAAACAGGCATTTTTTTTTTTCATTCCAGCTATCTCTTTTCACATTAATCAAAGCTCTAGATCTTATCCTCTAGAACTCTCTGTTCTGCCATTTGAAGCAGAGGGGTGTGGGAAACCCAGGAGAGTAGACCTGAATGGGGGGGGGTCTTAGGAACTTAGTACATGAAAGGTAGTCACTAGCAGTTTTCCTCATGCAGGTGAACCAGTGGAAACTCATTAATCTGCACTGAATTCAAGCCAGGACATCAGCATATTATGAAATCCTGACTTTCTTATTTCTTTTTTTTTTTTTTTCTTGAGACAGGGTTTCGCTCTTGTTGCCCAGGCTGGAGTGCAATGGCATGATCTCAATTCACTGCAACGTCCACCTCCTATGTTCAAGCAATTCTCCTCCATCAGCCTCCTGAGTAGCTGGGATTACAGTCATGCACCACCACGCTCAGCTAATTTTGTATTTTTAGTAGAGATGGGGTTTCACCATGTTGGTCAGGTTGGTCTCGAACTCCTGACCTCAGGTGATCCACCTGCCTCAGCCTCCCAAAATGCTGGGATTACAGGTGTGAGCCACCATGCCCAGCCTGACTTTCTTACTTCTGAAGGCCATGGTTCTCAGATTGGAGCTGCCTTGGAATCACCTGGAGGGCTTGCTCAAACACAGATTCCTCCTCCACCCCTAGTGTTTCTGCCTCAGTGGGTTTACAGTGGGACCTGAGAATCTGCATCTCTGATAAATTCCCAGATGATGCTGACACTGTTGGTCTGGGGAATTCACTGATATGGTTTGGCTGTTTCCTCACCCAAATCTCATCTTTAATTGTAGCTGCCATAATTCCCATGTGTTGTGGGAGGGACCCGGTGGGTGATAATTGAATCATGGGGGCAGGTTCCCCCACCCTGTTCTCTTGGTAGTGAATAAGTCTCATGAGATGCAATGATTTTATAAGGGGAAACACCTTTTACTTGGTTCTCATTCTCTCTCTTGCCTGCAGCCATGTAAGATGTACCTTTTGCCTTCTGCTGTGATTGTGAGGCCTCCCCAGCCATGTGGAACCATGAGTTCATTAAACCTCTTTTTCTTTATAAATTACCCAGTGTCAGGTAGGTCTTTATCAGCAGTGTGAAAACTGACCTATACACCACTTAGTGAACCACTGCTCCAGAACCAGAAAGGGGGCTTCACTAAAAATAATGACAGTATTTGGAACTTAGGTTCACATACACTTTGGAATTCAAGACCATTCTACACCTCTAATCCCCACCATTCAAAAATGTCCTGCAATCCTCTCTCTCCATTGAAGTCTACATTTATTCCTTTACTCACTCATCCCCATAGGTATGAAGTAAGCACGGACAATGTAACACACACCATCTGGATCCTCAGAAACACAGAGATGAACTGGACCCAGTTCCGGCCAGTGCACTGGGGACAATCGTGTAAGCAAAATAACACCAGTGGAGTAGGAGAGGTTATAACAGAAGCCGATAAAGTCATCCAGAAAGGAAGAGAGAAAAGGAAGGGAAGATTCTTCAGCGACTTACCCTTTGAGCTGAATTTGGAAGGCTGGGAATGGGGTTACAAAGAGGAAAAGATAGTCCACATGGAGGGATGACACAACAGGGCAAGCTCAAGGGCTGCAAGAAGCTTACATGGTTGACTTGGTGATAGATGGGCAGTTAGTGTCGGGGAGCCTGGCAGGGGGATTATACTGAGATGCTTGGTTTTCTTTTCTTTTACAATGATGATGAGGCATTGGGTAGTCTTCAGTGAAGGGTGGCATTAATAAGGCCTATAATCTGGAAAGTGATTGAGTGGAGGGGTGAGTGTCTTAGTCGGCTAGGGCTGCTATAGCAGGATACCATAGACTGGGTAGCTTACAAACAGAAATGTGCCTCTCACACTTCTGGAGGCTGGGAAGTCCAACATTAAGGCAGATTCAGTGTCTACTGAGGGCCGGCTTTCTGGCCCATAGACAGCAACTTCTTGCCATGTCCTCACTTGGTGGAAGGGGTGAGAGGGCTCTCAGGGGTCCCTTTTATAAAGGCACTAATCTTATTCACCGTGTCTCTACCTTCATGATCTAATCACCTCGTAAAACACTCATCTCCTAATACCATCACCTTGGGGGCTAGGGTTTCAACATATGAATTTTGGAGGTCGCAAACATTTAGACCATAGCAGTCAGGAATATCCCACCATGAAGCTATTGCAATAGGACCCACTAGAGATGATACTGGTGTGAATGAGAGTGAGATCTCTCTAAGTTGAATGGAAAAAAAAATTCTGATGGTCCAAAAATGAAACATTTATGTCCACTCTTGTTACCTTCCACCAATAAAAGCAACCTAACTAAGTGTGGGGGAATAAGATGCAAATATTCCTGTATGTTTTATGCTGCTATCTTAGTCTGCAACTTATTTAAACTGCATATCTGTTCCAATAATTTCCACCTTTTAAAGGATTACTCTAACTCATTACTGTTTGTTCAATTTTGCTCTCTTTCCCATTCCTAGATGTTTATTTATTCATCCAAAATAATTTAGCAGCTTACTGCCTAGGAGAGAAGACAAAGCAGATAGAGGGATAGTTGAAATTCAGTGTGGCACACAGTGTAACAGCAGTTCTTACTAATATCTGTGAGACGACAGAGGAGGGAAAGATGAACCTAAAAACAGTCAATGATACAATTAACTTTATTTTATTTTCTCTCTCTCTTTTTTTTTTTCCTTGAGACAAAGTTTCACTCCCATTGCCCAGGCTGGAGTGCAACGGCACAATCTCGGCTCACTGCAAACTCTGCCTCCTGGGTTCAAGCGATTCTCCTGCCTCAGCCTCCTGAGTAGCTGGGATTACAGGTGCCCACCACCACGCCCAGCTAATTTTTGTATTTTTAGTAGAGACGGAGTTTCACCATGTTGGCCAGGCTGGTCTTGAACTCCTGACCTTACGTGATCTGCCCGCCTCGGCCTCCCAAAGTGCTGGGGTTACAGGCATGAGCCACCGTACCGGCCAATTAATTTTCAAATCACTTTGAAATGAATTTTATGGACTTGAAAAAAAATACTAATTTATTCCCTAAATTGAAAACTACTTCCAAGAAAATCATGGGTTTTTTGTTTTGTTTTTTTTTGTTTTGTTTTGTTTTGTATAAAGCCTCATATAGTACTCTAGCATAGGCACCTGATAAATATATTTTGGCCTTTAAAAAAACTAAATGGTTTTAACATATTAGTCTTACTAGAATATCAAAATTCTAAAATAAGTAGAACAATTTCCATTATCTGACTTTCTATAAATACAAATATTTTACTTGATTTTTAAAGAAATGTTTTTAGGTGTAGTAAGAAAGGGTGAAAGTGTAAATATCTAACTACCAAGTGCAAAAACCTAGCCTTGAAGAGATTGCCTTTCAGTGGGTAATGTATGGTTCATGCAATCAGAGCTCGCTTGGAGTGATTTGACACCACAGAAGAAAAATATACCCATCTTCAGAAGTTATAATTTTAGAAGATAGTGTTTTCATAAATCACTCTTATTTGCATGTTGGGAATTTGAGTTACAGCATTAACATGACAAATCAATTGAATCTCTTTAAATGAGGCAAGTTTTAAAAATCATCTTCCAGTGGTTTGATGCCAAATATTTGATTGGAAGTGACACAAGTTAGACTGAAGGGAAAAAACCCTTCTCTGGGCCTCCTGTGGCTACAAGGTCAACTGAATTCCCAACGATGGTGGCTTCTTCCTAGCTCTATCAGTGACCTTTGGCAAGTCACAGAAAGAGCTGTTGCCCACTGCGGCATCCACAAAGAGTCATCGTCTGCCTTTATGAGCAGACAGCAGCTCTGTCCATCAAGAGACTAGGAATGTAAATGATCCCTCCAAAGCCTAGGGCCCTGACCTCACAGCAGGGAAAACCCAAGCTTTCACAGCCAAAGGAACTTCCAAAATAAAATTAAAGGAAAATTAACCAGGAAAAAGTGAGATAAAAGAATTTAAATGGAATAATTCGTAATCTTCCTCCTTTTGGCTCTTCTGCTGAACTAATTCATGATTGGCCTTGCTCTTGGTAAAGAATTCAAGATTGGCACTAATAGCCTACAGCCCAGTTCAGGCAGCTTCTAGGGTATTACCATGGCCCACCCCTCTGAGGCCAAATAGCTCAGGGTATGGCCAGGCTGATTCCAAGAAGCATCAGTGACCTGCACCCCAGATCCTTCACCTGCGGCCTCAGCAGTGCTGCGGGTTGTTAGCATCTTTCTTATCCTCTTGGAAAAGGTCATTGGGTGCACTTTTTTACAGTAAGCATCTGTGAAGTTCAGTTTGCATGGCAAAAAAAGGCATTGGAGATTTTTAGCAACTAGTACAGGAAAGAAGTTGTTGATCCTGGGAAAATTACAAAATAAACTGGTTCGTCATTACTACCATTACATCCTGCTTTCTTCACCTGCTCCTACATCCACCTCGGGCCCACCAATGGCTTGGCTATTTTCTGTCTACACAACTATCTGCACTTGGAACTCTTCCTAAACCTGTTTTCTGAAAGTACACCATACATCAAAAGTATCCTTCCCTTTGCTCACATTGGGTCTGTCTTCATCCTGTATAAATTTCTTTCTTTTTTTTTTTTTTTTTTTTTTGTTTTGTTTTGTTTTGGGATGGAGTCTCACTCTGTTGCCCAGGCTGGAGTGCAGTGGCGCAATCTGGGTTCACTGCAACCTCCACCTCCCAGGTTGAAGCCATTCTCCTGCCTCAGCCTCCCGAGCAGCTGGGACCACAGGTGCGCGGCACCACGCCCCACTACTTTTTTGTATCTTTAGTACAGATGGGGTTTCACCGTGTTAGCCAAGATGGTCTCGATCTCCTGACCCCGTGATCCACCTGCCTTGGCCTCCCAAAGTGCTGGGATTATGGGGTGAGCCACCTCACCCAGCCCATAAATTCCTTTCTTATAGCATTGATGGTCTCAGGTAAAAAGCAATCTAGTGAGTTGTTGACACAAAGATGTGAATAAGGACAACAGCAGCAGCAGACATAGCTGCTGGCTCACCAGGCTCTCGTTCCTTGTAGGTACAATCCCAGTTGATTGACCTGTTTTCCTAGCCTCCTTTTTAGCCTTGGGTGGCCATGAGTCATAGTCCTGGCCAATAAGACCTAAGCACAAGTATGCTAGGGGTGTCACTGATAGTGTTTGCCTGATAGAAGGGGACAAACATAGCTGGCACCTTCCTTTATCCTTCTTGGAAGCAGGCATGACAGCCGGAGGTACAAGACATGCTGTCAGCGGGAGGCAACCAGCAAGAAGGAGAGGCTGAGAGTCACAAGAAGACAAGTTACTTCATCACTGCCCTTGTTTTCTGTCGTGTCTCTGCACGGAACCCTAGATCCCTGTGGCTACTCTCTCTCTCCAATCCCCTCCATGTCCTGTGTCCTCTGACACTCTGCCCACTAATCTCTCACTCCGACTCCAACTAATCATTGACTTTCTCCACCACTGCCTGCCTCCTAAACCCTATCTCATTGCTGGGGAACATTCATGCACATTTGAGGGTTTGTGTTGTGTTATTATATTATTGTGGTAAGAATACTTAAGATGAGATCTACTCTCTTAACGACTTTCAAGTGTACAAGACAGGATCGTTAACTATAGGTGCTATGTTGTACTGTAGACCTCCAGAACTTACTAATTTTGCATAACTGAAACTTTATACCCATTGGTTCACAACTCCCTATCTCGATCTTCCCCCCAACCACCATTCTACTCTCTGCTTCTATGAGTGTGTCTATTTTAGGTACCTCATAGAGGTGGAATATGCAGTGTTTATCTTCCTTTTTTCTTTTCTTTTTTCTTTTTTTTTTTTTTTTGTTTGTTTTTTAAAACAGAGTCTCGCTCTGTTGCCCAGGCTGGAGTGCAGTGGTGTGATCTCGGCTCACTGCAACCTCCGCTTCCTGGGTTCAAGCAATTCTCCTGCCTCAGCCTCCTGAGTAGCTGGGATTACAGGCGCCCTGCCACCACAACCAGTTAATTTTTATATTTTTGTTAGAGACTGGGCTTTACCATGTTGATCAGGCTGGTCTCAAACTCCTGACCTTGAGAGCCACCCGCCTTGGCCTCCCAGAGTGCTGGGATTTCAGGTGTGAGCCAACGCGCCTGGCCACAGTGTTTTTCTTTCTGTAACTGGTTTATTTCACTGAGCATAATACCCTCCAGATTCACTCATTATTACATATGGCAAGATCTTCTTTTTGAAGGCTGAATGGTATTCTATTGCATGGATAGATTTGAGGTTTTCACCTTTCCCCAGGCCTCGTCTGTAATCATGTCTAAATTCACCCTTACCCATAGCTAAAGGAGAATGGAAAACACTAGAACATAATGACTTTCCCTGACAGGTCCACATTCTGAATCATAAGTAACTCTGTTTCAAGTGCACTAAGTGATATCTGCCTCCCTGTTCTCTTGGTTCTCCTCCCATCATTACTAGCTATAGGGTGATGATGAATGTCTGGGTCAAAAAGACCTGGGTTCCCTTTCCAACTCTAACAAGGTTGCCAACGAACTTAATTCCATTTTACCCTCAAGTTCCTCTCTTGTAAAATAAAACCATTTTACATTTCAGGGTTGTTATAAAATAGAAACAAGCTAACATATAAGCCAAGTAATAGATGTTGAGTATATATTAGCTATTATTCTTAACACGGCCAGTATCAGTAGGCAAAGTCACCTCTGCCACCTTGGCGCCATGTGACCTGACCCCATCAGCAAGCAATTCGTTCACTGAGTTAAGCATTGCCGTATCTCCAAAGCTCCCTTTTATTCTCGAGAGGGGGAAGTACATTGCTACAAAGACATTCATTTAATTTTGTCTTTAAAATTTCATTATTTTCAGTGGAAGAAGATGGGATAGAATTAGAACGCTAGAGCTACACCAAGGGAGACAAGATAGAAGATGCTGAGTGCTGTGGAATGGGGAGGAAGAAAAACAGTGGGAAAAGTAAAAAAAGAACTAGGGCAAATGCACCTTGGCCCCAGAGACGGTCCTAATTAATTTCCTTTCTTCTCTGTTGCTGTTTTGGCTTCCTTTGGTTTAAAAATAAAACGTCCTGTTTTCGCTCGGATTATGTCTTTTATTTTCATATTTAAGAGATTAAAATTGCATAACCTGCCTAGGATGCACCATGATCTAAGGCACTTGATGTGTGTTCGAGAAGCAACGGGGAAAAAGGCCTCAAGTCTGACCCGAGAAGGCAAAATGCTTATGTAGCATGAGAACTTTATTGACTTAGGTTTCAGGATTGCTCTCCCAGGGAAGGAAAACCATTTTAAAAAACAAACAAACTTGTATTCTTGTATTCTGGGGTATTTCCCAGAAAAGACGCAGGTATGGTTAGTAAGATGGGATTTGGTTTTGTTTCTCGAGCTTCAGCCGAGTGGTAAAAGGTCAGCCCTGTGTTGTAATCCACTCTGGTGCCTCTCTCCCGTAATCCTAACCACAACCCTAGAAAAGCTATGCAGTGTGGCAGTTAGTAAAATGAAATTTCTTTTTTAAACGTCTTCCCCCTTAAAAAGTTACTGCTGAGTCTTAGAATGTTCTGGAAAAATGCCGTTGCTCGAAATTTCAGAATAATTTCCCTAGGAGAAAGCTGCTAAAATGATTTATCTTAAAATAAGTTACTGAGATGGGAAGATGAAGCAAAGTAGACATGTCTCACATGGGTGAGGTCTTGAGAATGGGTGAGAAGGAATAATGGTGTGGGGATGTCTGGGGTGAGTTTCTATAAGAGCCCCATGACCTTTTGACCCGTGAGCAAGAATGTTGGTTAATAGGAAGCCAGTCAGCTCTGTCCCCATGTTCTCAATGTGCCACAATCTATAGCAAGCACAGACAGTACGTCAGCACTGTGCTGGGCCCTGCGCCTCCGGGCAGGGATGCCCCAGCTTTGCCCCATGGAGTGGGGGCCCCCTGAGGTCTCCACCTTCACACCCTTACAGCCTAAAGCAATACCAGCCATGGCTGCACACTGGATGGAGCTGTCAAATGATTGAATCGCACAGCAGTGAGCATCACTAGGATATATCGTATGTTGTGGGTCCTCATTTTAAATTGGATTACAATCCTGACTTCATCACTGTCATTTGTAATTAGGTCTGGCATTCTAGACTTCATGCAGCCACCACTCTATGTCTACGACTGTGACAAGAAGCCATCCGCACACACCATGAACTAAAAGCCCCATTTTGACCCCCCGGCTTGATACCAAAGCTCAGTGCAACAGTGTGAGAGACTGTGGCTTCAACTTCATCTTTCCCCTTTTCTTAATCTAACTTTTCTTACACAAAACTATGCAGGAAAAAAAAAAAAAAAAAAAGACAAAGGAGAAATCAAGAGCCTATACAATAAAACTAGCTCATCAGCTCCTAAATCAAGAGACCAACTCTTTTGTTATGGTTTGAATTGTGTCCCCCACCCCAATTGTGCCTTTATTTGGAGACAGAGTTGGTGTGGAGGTAAAATCAAGTTAGAATGAGGTCATTAGGGAAGGCACTACTCCAATCTGACTGCTGTCCTTATACAAAGGGGAAATTTGGATACAGTCTCATGCAGACAGGGAGATCATCTTGTGAGGATGAAGGCAGGGATCCAGGTGATGCCTCTACCAGCCAAGGAACACCAACAATTGGCAGCAAACCACCAGAAGCCAGGGGAGAAGCCTGGAACACAGTCGCCCTCACCGGCCCTGAAAGGAACAGATCCCATAACACTTTGATCTCAGACTTCCAGCCTCCAGTACTATGAGACAATACATTTCTGTTGTCAAAGCCACCCAATTTGTGGTATTTTATGACAGCAGCCTTAGCAAACTACTAATACATCTTTGTATTTTAAAATCACGGATAGAAGAATGTGGGTATCCACTGAAACCACAAGCGGCTTCCCACAGGTTGTTCACGGTCAGCTTTATGCTTGGAGGGAGGTGTGAGAGTCTCATAGTAACACATAGAAATCCTCATTATTTATGACTAAAAGCAAAAGCAAAATGTCTTGTTTTTCAGTCACTCCCATCTGGGTAAGTCTTGTCCTAATCTTGTGTTATTAATAACTTAATTTCCTTCCCACACAGCTATGGTGTGATGAAGACGAGAGGGATTATTTAAACCCATGAGTCTTGCAAAGCCAGTCTACTGTATTCTTTCCTATTTGTGCAGTGGCACAATCTCAGCTCCTTGTAGCCTCCGCCTTCTGGGCTCAGGTGATACTCCCACCTCAGCCTCTTGAGTAACTGGGACCACAGTTTTGCACCACCATGCCCAGCTATTTTTTTGTGTGTGTGTTTTCATAGATACTGGGTTTTGCCATGTTGCCCAGGCTGGTCTTGAACTCGTGAGCTCAAGCAATCCACTTGGCCCGGCCTCCCCAAGTGCTAGGATTACAGTTATGAGCCGCCGTGCCCGGCCTTGTATTCTTTTTTTTTTTTTTTTTTTTTTTTTTTTTTTTTTTTTTTTTGAGACGGAGTCTTGCTCTGCCACCCAGGCTGGATTGCAGTGGCCGGCTCTCAGCTCACTGCAAGCTCCGCCTCCCGGGTTCAAGCCATTCTCCTGTCTCAGCCTCCCGAGTAGCTGGGACTACAGGCGCCCGCCTCGTCGCCCGGCTAGTTTTTTGTATTTTTTAGTAGAGACGGGGTTTCACCATATTAGCCAGGATGGTCTCGATCTCCTGACCTCGTGATCCGCCCGTCTCGGCCTCCCAAAGTGCTGGGATTACAGGCTTGAGCCACCGCGCCCGGCCCCGGCCTTGTATTCTTAACACTAATCTGTTGAATGTACGTTGCTGCCACTTCAAGAGCAGTACAGATGTAAATGAAAATAAGAAAAAATAAAGCAGGGAGCCATAACATCAACACTCCTTCTGTCATGCAATGGCAATTCTCCATTCAACCCTTAACCATATTAATAACTTTATTGCTTATAAGATCGTTTACGAACCGGTTCAGCAAGAGTTGGGAAAGGGGGCCAGAAATCTCTTGAAGTTCAAGTTGATTTCTTTTGGGGCCATGATTGTTATTGCCAGGATTCAAAACTATTCTAGCAGATCCCAGATGGAAGTGTCTCTGCCTTGCACAAAGGAGACTGATTTTGAAGGCTCCCTGCCTAGGACTGCACCCTCTGTGTGTCTTATGAGCACTTGCCTATGCTGGAAAATATTGACATCAACAGGAAAGCAAAGCAGATTGAATGAAAATTATCAAAGTAGATTTTCTGAACTCATTTTTGGAAAAATAATCCATTCCGTTAACTATGTACATGTGAGCCAGTGGTGAAAATATACTTCTCTTTGGAAATCTGCTGTCAGATGGAATGGCATTTCATCATCCTCTCCAAGCCACTTCCCCCAGGGTCACCACCACCACCAACCCTCATATTTACATTTCCTCACATTACTTCTCTTTGATCTGCCTTTTTCCTTCCAAGCTACCAAGCAGAAATTTCAACAAAACCCCACCCAAAGGCTTCTCCCTATACTACAGGTCCTAATAATTTTTTTTTTTTTTACAAACAGAAAACTAAAATTGGGTATAGCATTAAGTGGAGCAGAAAATTGTCACTCTCATTTTATGGCCCCGAAGGCAACACCTTATGTTCAATCTGCAGAATGCCAAAGATAGCATTTGGTGCTCAAAAAGGGGAGAAAGAATGGCTGTAAATGGGACTCCATGTGTGGTACTTTCATGCTGGTTTTCCAATCAAGTAATCAAGGAATTACTCTAAGATCCATTTTGAGGCAAGATATTTTTAAAGACTCCTTAGCAAAAGAAAAGATTTTAGGCCCAAATTCAAGTAATTTGGTAATAAATGTTGTGTGCTGGGTCAACTATTTGTCTCACATGAGCACATAGAAGATGTGTGTTCTGTAAACCTCCTAAGAGTTTACCTTCAATTTCAATCCCCTCTGCAATTGCTTTAGGATTGTTATCTCCTCAATAGCAGCGACTATGAACGTGAAGGCTAATATGCTTGGTAACAATCTAGCTGAATGGGAAAAGCCCAGTGTCTGCAGGCAGAGAGGTCTGGGTTTAATAGGGGCTCCATCACTTTGCTGGTTTTCTGATCTTCAGAAAATTACTTACCCTGGAGGGCTATTGTGAGGATTAAATGAGCTAATGTGTGAAGTGCAAGCGCTGATTCAGAGCAAGTGCTTAACAGTTGCCTTTGCTACTGTTTATGTTCCAGGCCATATTGGGCACAGAGTACATTGGAGCAGTAATCTAATGGGCTCCTTGGCCGGACAACTCTCAATTTGCTGTGCAGAGCATAAATATGAAATAAACATGCATATTTGCATCTCTTCTTTGATTGGGTACTTTCGTCTCAGTCAGTCTATTCAAGGTCTTAGTGGGTTCATATATCCATTTCATTTGAATACAGAGAGTCCCCCCGACAACTTCTCATACACATTCACGCATACTGAAACACTTCATTACAAACCTGGGCATGACAAATGTCTATTCCTTCACTTGTTGAGATGACCTCTCTCATCCAGCCCATCTCCCTCTTCTTGGCTGCAATTACTGCCCTTGCCAACCTGGGCTTCAGAATGGGTCATTCATTGGCAGGATTCTTCCTTACCCTCCCCACTCTCAGTCCTGGTCTGGTGTTATCACCACCATCTGCTTTCTTTTCTCCCATGCCTGGGCTGCTGGACATGGTTATGACAAGTCAAGATGATCGGTCCATTCATTCATTCATTCATTCAACCAATATTTACCAAGTTTTGTAAAGCTTTATTGGGCACTGGAGATCGAGTCAGGACAGACCCAGAGGTCCTTACATCCATCACACTTACAGACTAGTAGAGGGACAGCCACTGAACAGATGACACACAGATACATACACCATTGCACAATGTGACCAGGGCTGTGAAGGACGCGGACCAACGCTGGGATGAAGGAGGATGGGAAGAGGCAGGCCATTCCAACAGCAGTGGGCTGAGGAGGCACTGCTCAGGAGGGGCGTTCACACCGAAGCCAGAAAGATGAGAGGGAGCACCATTTGCAAAAGCCCTGGGGAGGGAATGCACCTGACACGTTTGAAGGCCCGCAAAGGCCCATGTGGCTGAAGCAAGGACTTTCAGGGAACAGTGGTATGGGACAGGGTGGGAGGGCAGAGCAGGACTCCACTTATGCCTGGCCTGAGAGGTCTTGGTAAGAAGCTAGAATTTTATCCTCAGAAAAATGAGAAGTCATTGATGAGATTTAAGCAAAGGGTCATGATAGGATTAGGATTCACCAAGCAAGGAGGCTCACTTATCTCCACCCTGCGACTGGCCCATTCTGGCCCCCAGTTCTCTGGGCTTGCTATGGATTCCCTGATACGGGTGCTCAAAAGCTCTTCTCACCGAATCTTCATGCACAAAGGTTCCACCTCTCAGCCCTCACCCTCACCCTCTACTTAACTGAAAACTTAAGGCCATCCTTTCTCTCTCTCTCTCTCTTTATTGTATTAAAATATACATATCATAACATTTGCCATTTGAACCATTTTAAGTGTACCTTTCAATGTCCTCGAGGACATTTACATGGTGTACAACCACCACCACTATCCATTTCCAGAACTTTTCATCATTTCTTTTCTTTCTTTTTATTTTTTAAGACAGAGTTTTGCTCTAGTCACCCAGGCTGGAGTGCAATGGCATGATCTCAGCTTACTGCAACCTCCACCTCCCAGGTTCAAGCAATTCTCCTGCCTCAGCCTCCTGAGTAGCTGGGACTACAGGCGCCCGCCACCATGCTCGGCTAATTTTTGTATTTTTAGTAGAGACGGGGTTTCACCACGTTGGCCAGGTTGGTTCGAACTCTTGACCTCAGGTGATCCACCCACCGTGGCCTCCCAAAGTGCTGGGATTACAGGCATGAGCCACAGCGCCTGGCCACTTTTCATCATTTCAAACTGAAATTCTGCACCCACGAAACAACATCTTTTTCTTTTTTATTTTATTTTTATTGAGACAGGGTCTCACTGTCACCCAGGCCTGAGTGCAGTGGCTCACTGCAGCCTCTGCCTCCAAACTCACCCTCGGTCTCCCCAGTAGCTGGGACTCATAGACGCACACCACCGCGCCTGGCTAATATTTGTATAACTGGGTTTTGCCATGTCACCCAGGCTGGTCTCGAACTCCTGGACTCAAGCGATCTGCGCACCTCGGCCTCCCAAAGTGCTGGGATTACAGGCTGGGATTACCGCACCTGGCCAACAACATCTTATTTCTTCTAACTTCTCTGTAGCTTTACCAGCAGCTTCCATCTTGTCTCTGAAGGAAAAGTGGGCCTCTCCTGAGCCAAGGTTTTTCCTTTATTCCACCTTCTCTGACTGTTCTTGAACCATTTCCACAGACACAGCTGGCTCATATCTTCAGTTTCTGCACTCTCTCCTTATCCCTCACTGACAGACAGGCTATGTCTTTCCATCAGTGATGTCTATGAATAAATGAATGAATGTATATTTAAAAGGCCGGGTGCAGTGGCTCACGCCTGTAATCCCAGCACTCTGGGAGGCCGAGGCAGGTGGATCACATGAGGTCAGGAGTTCGAGACCAGCCTGGCCAACATGACGAAACCCCATCTCTACAAAAAAATACAAAAAAACTAAGTGGGCATGATGGTGCATGCCTGTAATCTCAGCTACTTGGGAGGTTGAGACAGGAAAACTGCTTGAGCCTGGGAAGTGGACATTCCAGTGGGCTGAGATTGTACCACTATACTCCAGCCTGGGTGACAAGAGTTAGTCTCCAACTCAAAAAAAAAAAAAAAAAGGCCGGGCGCGGTGGCTCAAGCCTGTAATCCCAGCACTTTGGGAGGCCGAGACGGGCGGATCACGAGGTCAGGAGATCGAGACCATCCTGGCTAACACGGTGAAACCCCGTCTCTACTAAAAACTACAAAAAACTAGCCGGGCGACGTGGCGGTGCCTGTAGTCCCAGCTACCCGGGAGGCTGAGACAGGAGAATGGCGTGAACCCGGGAGGCGGAGCTTGCAGTGAGCTGAGATCCGGCCACAGCACTCCAGCATGGGTGACAGAGCGAGACTCCGTCTCAAAAAAAAAAAAAAAAAAAAAAAAAAAAAAAGAATATATATATATATATATGTGTGTATGTGTGTGTGTGTGTGTGTGTGTGTGTGTGTGTGTGTGTGTTTGTATTTAAAATCCTTCCCTCAACTATACTACTCCCTTGGCCTAAGCTTAAATTTCTCCTCTGCTTCAATGCCTAGGGTCTGAGTTGTTCTGCACACACTGCCTGTATGGCTGACACCAACGATGTCCCCAGCCCCAGGGATCATGAGCCCTGGTCTTGCTGTAGTAGGTGACACTGCCTCCTCCTCCTCCTCCTTGAAATTCTTTGATCCCTTAGCTTCTGTGATGCTGTATTTCAGTGGTCCCTCACACATGGGATGTGTCCTTTTCTGTCTCCTTCCCTCATCCCTCTCCTTCCCTTGGCCTTAAACACAGGAGCTCCTTAGGATCTGTTCTCTAATCCAGTGCTCCTAGCATGAGGCTCATTTTCCCTGCTGCCAGCTGGACATTCCCATGGGGACGGCCTGTCAGCATCTCAAATGCACTAGGTCCAAAACCAAACTCATCATGTCCCCTGACCGGACCCAGCTTTACTTCCAGCTTGTGTGTCCCAAAGGTCATCATTGCCACTGCCCCAGTTCAGGTCCTCATTCACACTTCCCTTTACTACGGCAAGAATCAAACTCCATTCTTGCCCTGCGTGTATCTGTCCTATCTGTTGCTTCTAGATGAATCCTCCTAAAACATGGGCTTGATCATAGCACTCACCTGTCCAATCACATCAGTGACACACTGTGACACACCTGGAGCCTGACATACAACAGCCCCATGCCCTAGCCCCAGGCAGTCTTTCAGTTTTATCTATGACAACGAACCAGGCCACAAACATCTCAAGCGTTTCTATAGCATTCTGAGCTCTTGTCCCTTCCCTTGCTTCCCCATCTGACTTTTTTATCCCTTTCTTTTTCTTCAGGGTCCTTTCAAGTGATGCTATTTCTTCCTAAAACCTCCTGCAATTCCCGTATGTGATTCCTTCCTACAGCACTTTGTTACAACTTCCTGTTGACACTAGTTCTGTTCTTAGTTGCTCTACCTGATGGTAGTTTCTTCCGCTTCCCTCCCTTCTCCAAACCGCTTTGCCTTCTCTGTAAAAGCATGACCGGAGGCCTTGATGACCTCTCCTGTGTCTCCTCATCTACCATTTCTGAGTCTGCGGCTTTGGCAGCAGAAGTCCTGGTGTGTAGACACAATTTACTCTGTGCCCAATATGGCCTGGAATATAAACAGTAGTAAAACAATGGACCACAGTTGAAGGCTTGGGTTCCACAGGCTGCTCTACCTGAGCAAATCACTTGACCACACTAGAATATCACATCTTCATCTATGAAACTAATGATTTAGATTAGGAAGATCTCTTAAATCTTCTAAGTTACCACCTTTTAATTCCCGTTTCTCCCAACACCTGAGACAATGCCTACTATTTACAGAACAAGTTAGCTCTTTTCACCTATCATATTGTTTATTTCTTAAACCAACAAAGTTAACTCCAAGGCACAATAGCCTTTATCAAGAAAGAAAAGAAAGCCAGGCATGGTGGCTCATGCCTATAATCCCAGCACTTTAGGAGACCAAGGCAGGAGGATTGCTTGAGGCCAGGAGTTCAAGACCAGCCTGGCAATACAGCAAGACCCCCCACCTCTACAAAAAAATTTCAAAATTAGCAAGTTATGGTGGTGTGTACCTGTAGTCCTAGCTACATAGGAGGATTGCTTGAGCCCAGGAGGTCAAGGCTGCCATGAGCTATGATCACACCACTACACTCCAGCCTGGGTGACAGAGTGAGACCCTGTCTGAAAACATAAAAGTTTATTTTTTCCATTTCTCATAATTGTCCGCAAACCCTGATTTCAAACTTACAATCAAATGAATGCTCTAAAATAAGTTATGTGTACACAAATAGGGATTTTTACCTGCTTAGTAAACTAAGTTACTGTAGCCTTATTGGCACAAATATAGTCCATGTATCATACAAATCATTGGGATTAAGTGTTGGGAGTCAATGTATCGGGGATATCTCATTTTGCTTGACTTGAGGACTTACCACATAACTAGCGACTCTTCTGAGTATCAGCCCGTGACCCACGTAGATCCCAGAGAGAAGCAGAGAAGTTTTCTGTACCAGGGCCCACGGCCCTCCTGCTGTGGGCTCCAATCATGCCTCCACTCTGCCTTGAACTCCCCTCTCAGCTTTGCATGGAAGGGCTCCAGCATCTTCTCCTAGATGGCTTGTCTCTTGAGGTCATCCAGCTTCAGCTCTTCCTGGGCGCCTCAATCCTGACCAGGAAGGCCTGTCCCTTCTAACTCAGGACCAGTCCATTTCCACTCCCTCAGGCCTTCAGAGGCCCTCGCTGCTCCTGGAAAGCCTGATGGAAAGTAAATTTCCTGCCAAGAATTTTCCTTGTCAAAGGTCACAAGCCCAGTCCCCATCTTTCTCACGGCAAAGCACTTGGGATCTCAGAACTCCAAAAGTACGTGTTCCTGATGAAGAAAGAAGGCAGAAGAGTGGATGCCCCCAGCTGAGCTGGGAGGCTCGGCCGGTGGCTGGTGCTTCATGCTCCAGACCAACTGCAGCTAATGTTTATTCCCTGAGTTACAAACATAAAGCCTTTGAACCCTGCTCCTCTGATAAAAAGCCGTCCCATCCTATGATCTCATCCATACTGAGTTGAAGAAGGTGAAGCTCTTTTCCTATTCTTTGTCATCTGGTTCTGTATTTTAAACAGCTGTCTAATATAGAGGATTATCAAAGGCTAATCTTGAGAAAAACAGCAAAGGAGGTGGTATTATACCCTGAGCTTCCATATCTCTGCCCTTCACCATGATTTATGGGCCCAGGGTTCCCTCTTCTTCTGAAGAAAGGATCCAACCTCAGGCATGCATATCTTTATGTAGAATGTGTCAAAATGTAGTCCAAGCATCACCCTCATCAGAAACTTCCTGGGCACTTGTTAAAATGCAAATTCCTGGCTTTACCCAGCACCACTGAATAAGAATATCAAGGTAAGGTCTGAGGTCTGTTTCCTGTGCCCAGCATGCATTTCGGTCCACGTGCCGATGCAGCTCAGGGAGTTTTAGAGGAAGGCACTGTTCTCTCTTATAGGAACTTAAGAAATTATGGCCAATTTACAGGGAGTGTGGAAGGTTGAGGGGGAGGGTGGAGACATTTTGAAAGTCAGAGGTTTTATCTATAATGTAAGAGTCAACTGCCTTTAGGTCACACCACCTGAATCTATTAACATATTCCACCTTCACTAACTAGGAGCCAATTCAAATCTACGCCAGTTTAGAAACTCTGAAAATAGCAATGCCAAGCATTGGAAATGAAATGTTAGTGTCAAGAATACGCTACCCGCTCTTTCGGGGGTCTGAACACCCTCCCACACTCAGTGAGAACAATTGCACTTCATGCACTGTTGGAGAAGCAAATGACCGAATTTAAACTCTTCAGAGCTCTTCTTATTCTCCCCTTCCTTAAACGCATACAACCTCCTTATGGATATGTAACATGGAGACTTTCTGCCACAGGTCTTCACAATACACTTGAGTGATTTTTAGAATCCAGGTGAAAGAGTTTGAGAACAGCTTCCTGCTGTTTTTTTCCTCTAAAAATAATTATCACATGGCCAGTCGCAGTGACTCACGCCTGTAATCCCAGCACTTTGGGAGGCCGAGGTGGGCAGATTACGAGGTCAGGAGATCGAGACCAGCCTCACCAACATGGTGAAACACCATCTCTACTAAAAATACAAAAATTAGCCAGGCGTGGTGGTGTGCGCCTGTAATCCCAGCTACTCAGGAGGCTGAGGCAGGAGAATCGCTTGAACTCTGGAGGCGGAGGTTGCAGTGAGCTGAGATCACACCACTGTACTCCAGCCTTGGCAAAAGAGTGAGACTCTGTCTCAAAAATAAAATAAAATAAAATAAAATAATAAAAAAGTAATTATCATATGGGACATTTACCAAAGGGTATTACTATTTTCCAAACTGAAATCAAACTGGTGACTATCCATGCAGGTACCTTAATTTGTCTATACAGATGGGTGTATGTAAGCATTTTTTTAAGTCCATTAATCCTCAGGGCTATCTTACAGTGTATGGATTCTGAGCAAATCTTATTAGCTGGGGCCAGTCTCCCTGGCCTAATATTTTCTTAACAGATGAAAGCTAATGTAAATGCTACAGCTTTGATCAGTAGCATCCGGAAACCACAAGCACTCGTGAAAAATGCAGATTCCTGAGCCCTGTGCCACACTCACTAAATCAGAACTTCCAGGGGCTGACATACAAGTGGTCTGCATTTTTAACGAACTCCCCAAGGGACTGTGATCATCATGATGCCCTATCCTAGAGCATAAATATCAGGAACTACTCGGTCAGCAGGTAGACATGTTCTGGCCAGTCTCCGAGTTTGTGTCAAAGTGTTAGCTCTCTAGAAAGACTGGGCAGCAAGGCAAGGAAGACCCAGTCTTCCTCTTTTTGAAATATCTCACAGCATATAGTAGGTTCTTAACATTTTTTTTTTTTTTTTAGGCAGAGTCTCACTTTGTCACCCAGGCTGGAGTGCATTGGCAGGATCTCGGCTCACTGCAACCTCTGCCTCCCAGGTTCAAATGACTCTCGTGCCTCAGCCTCCTGAGTAGCTGGGACTACAGGCACGCAACCACCACGCCAGGCTATTTTTTGTGTTTGTAGTAGAGACAGAGTTTCGCCATGTGGGCCAGACTGGTCTCAAACTCCTGAGGTCAAGCGATCTGCCAGCCTCAGTCTCCCAAAGTGCTGGGATTACAGGCATGAGCCACTGTGCCCGGCCTTCTCCTGCTTTTGATGGAGAGAAGAGAGGTCCTGACCAGTAAGAGAATGTGTGGGTGAAGGAGCTCACACTAATGGCATTTTACCTGTTGACCCTGAATTTATTTTATCAGCCAGCTGCTAATGATTGCTACTCCACATTCCAGAGATCTCAGACGGTGGGGCTGGAAAGATGGCCTCACTCTGCTCTTCCATGGGACAGCTCCAGCAACCCTGTTAACAGTAGCCAAGAACTTGATCCAGAATCGGAACTTAACTACTGGAGACTCTGTTTCACCTTTCGTATCGGCTAATGACTCTTTGACATCAAGTTGATATGTAAAGCCTTCCCTGCAAATCAAATAACACTTTGGCAAATATGTATAATAGTAGGACTTGATACTGTCCATTAAAAAAAACCTTTTTCCATGGTACTTGGTATCACGCCCATCTTAATAAAGCCTCCACAGCTCACGAAATTAAATGTTTGTAAAAGCATTATCACAACATATTTAGTGAATTGGGTAGGTAGGGAAGAGAAAGACTAATTCATGAAGTAGTTTTTTCATATTAGTGATATTGAGAATAATAGTCACTATTATAAGATTGTGAGATTTGAAATTAGGATCTGTGCACTATGAGAAAACATTGGGTTGTTTATTATTATTATTATTATTATTATTATTATTATTTTGAGACAGAGTCTTGCTCTGTTGCCTAGTTGGAGTGCAGTGGCTTAATCTCGGCTCATTGCAGCCTCCGCCTCCTGGGTTCAAGCAATTCTCCTGCCTCAGCCTCCCGAGTAGCTGGGACTACAGGGAGTCCCGCCCAGGTGGTGTGCACGACCACACCTGGCTAATATTTTATATTTTCAGTAGAGATGGGGTTTCACCATGTTGGCCAGGCTGGTCTCAAACTCCTGACCTCAGGTGATCCGCCTGCCTCGGCCTCACAAAGTGCTGATATTACACATGTGAGCCACCTCGCCCAGACTATTTTTTTTTTACTCTTTTTATAGTCTAATTCCAGACATTATCTAATGAAACATATTTCAAAATAATAACCCTAGACTTTTTTTTAACAAAAGAAATTATTTTAAATGTTGATTTTGAGTAAACCATTAGAGTGTACCTTATTCCAATAAAAATCTCATTTCAGCTTCCCTTCATTGCAGGATTCTAGGCTTAGCTGGAGCTAAAGTTTTCCTTTACTGAGGTGGTAGAATTTCCATGAAGGTCAGAGTTTATTCCTGCAGCAAAGGTTAGACAGGTCAATGATTTGGCAGTAGAATAAAAGGCTCAAGAGTGATGGAAAAGCAAGATTACAGAGAATAGTAAAACATGGCCTATCCCCCAAAATGTAAAACAATTTCATGTTAGACTCACATAGATTATACAGATTAACAGAAATGCTTAGAAGCCAGGGGAAAGAAAGTTGTTTTGCTGCTTTTTTCCAAAGATCTTTGAGTTTGTACAGACACACCCAAAACATTTGGCTTCTTCCCAAAACTTCAGACTCTAGCGCTGCTGTAAAAATAGCTGTGAGCTACAAGGAATGAAGGGTGGGAAAAGTCTGCGTTTCTGCAAGGGGCCTTGTTTGGCCTCAGCCTCAAAGATTTTTACATGTACGAACTCATTTGTCCACATGGATAAATGCAGTCACAACGATCTTCACATCTACAGGGCAAAGAGTCACCAGAAGTAAAAGTCTCCCACAGTGTTCACACTTGGTGGGGTGCAGGGGGAGCCATTCCAGATGTTCCTAGAGAATGCTGAGCTGTTTCCATGAAAAGCTGTAGGAATGGCATTAGCTCACATGGAAATAATGTTTTAACTAGCTGGGAGTGGTTCCTGGAGCTCGCCCTAATCCTGCCTGGATCTAACCCATCCTGAGCCACTGCAGAAACTATACCCAGGTACCAAACTGGTAGAATAGTTTAGCAGCACTCTGGTTGAAATATCCTCTGGTTGAATAAGACATGACATCTATCACTGCCAGCCTGGGCAGGGGTAAAAGTGCCTCTAAGGACCAGGAACAGTACTCAAAGGGTTCCAGGTCACAATAAATGTGGAGACAATACCATGGAGATGACCAAGGAGAGAGGTTTCAGAGAGGTACCAGGTGGATTTGTTACCTCAGTAGCAAAGAAAGGTGTCTTCTCTATATAAGCACTAGTGAGATCTGCCACTGTTGGGCTATTTTTTGTTGCTGTTTTTTATTCCTTCTCTGTAATAAACAATCCTGGTAACATGAATTGATTTTACATGATTTTAATTCTGATGAAATGTCAGATTGTCAGCTCAGATTAAAATCTCTTATTTCAGGGTGAATAAATATGAAAAGGTTCTTTGGAATTAGGCTCGGAGCTTCAGTCTAGAGCTCCTGAGAAAAATGTGCAACACCCTCCTTCCTAGTATTTATAAAATAAAATAGTGTAAAATGGTTCACCAAGCGGGCAGGCCTCCGCTTTAACCACGAGATCACTAAGAACCAGCTCTTCATGACCCACCAGGCGGAGTCTGAGCCTCCTTCACTGTGAAAAATCTTGTAGAACTCAGCCCTCATGAGACAGCGTTCTGGAAGAGCAGCTTCTCTCCTGACCTCGACTGCTGTGGGCATGAAATATGGACTTGAATAGTTAGGGAGGATCTATCATATCTGTCCTGCTCACCGGGTCAGTGGGGTTCAGGGCACTATCTTGGTCATGATCCTTGAAGTCACCTACAACTTGGAAGTGGCAAAGCTGGCTCCCAGCTTTGGGTGTGAAACAGGAAATCTGATGAAAGGAGGCTCGCCTTGGGAAGCAAGGGACTGTCTGAAAAAGCAGTAGGAGACTGGGGGAGGGAAGAAAAAAAAAAGAAAGAAAAGCACACGAAGCATTTAGCAGACTTCGGAAGTAAAAATCTAGAGTGTTCCTTTAAGCCATAGGTATACAGGGGTATAGAGTTTTGTATACAGAAATTGGAGAAACAATCTGTGGTGGAGCTATTGAGGACACTTAGTCAATTCAAATGAAAATAGAGGGCCTTTACCTTGGGCCCTTATGAGGATAACAATACGTCGAATATAACCCTCTAATGAGAACTAGATTCAGTTTGAGATTGTCGATAAATTACAAGATGGATACTGCATGGGAGGTACTTACATCTAAAATCATTATTCATTATTTATCTGAAATTCAAATTTCACTGGGCATTTTATATTTTTATTTGTTAGGTCTGGCAACCCAGATTCTATGCATTTACTATGCATACTATGCATAATTTACTATGCATACTATGATTACTTACACAAAATGAACTATAAAGTCTATATGGTGGGTTCTGACACACACCTCCAATTCTTTTTCTCTAAGGAACTGGGAGTCGGGAGGGGCTAACCATTAACTAGCGTGGCTTGGGAAGGTCTCTCTTCATCTCGAGTCTGGATCCTAGAGTACGCATCATATGTGGCTTATGAACCACAAACTGCACCAACGGAGCTGCAATGACCCCTTATTGTTACAAGGCCGGTAATGCCTAGTCTTCATCTCTCTATGCATTTATGCTAAGTACAGTTGTTCAATATGAAGTCTATAAAACTTTATAAATTAACTGCTACAGAAGGCCTTGTTTGCTTCCAAAACACCCTTCAGAAGGCGTCATAACCTGTATTCCTCATTAGTGAAGGAAAAGCTGTACCACGTTCTTTTCCTGTGCTTTTTCTAAGCATTCTCTGCATCGTGTGGGTTCTCAATTGCTATACTTTCTCTCTCTCTCTCTCTCTCTCTCTCTCTCTCTCTCTCTCTCTCTCTCTCTCTCTCTCTTTCTCTCTCTCTCTCCTCTCTCTCCCACATGAGGGGGCCAGGTTTCATGGAGCTTGTCCACACCTTCCAGAGGATTTAGAGTCTTGTGGAAATTTATTCCTATTTTCCATCTCTTTAGCTGACAATCTCACTCTCTGCTATGATGTCAATTAATGATCATCCCCATGGGGATGATCAAAACCCACGTCTCCAGCTGTGAGGTCTCTCCTGAGGTCCAGACCTACGTATTCAACTGCCTGCTTTACTTGGGCGTCAAGGAACTTCATCAAGAAAAGAGCCAGAAAGACATCTGAGACCCACTGATGGCAGAACATGCCTAAAAAGGCGTGGTGGGAAGTGAATGCAGGAAGTAGCTTTATACCATAAGGAAGAGTGCTCTGAAGCTGGCCCTTTTCTCCAGGGACCTCTGAAGGAAGCATAAGAGGAAATGGAACCGTGGAAGGGAGTCCCACTTGAAACGGTAGATGCAGAGCAAATAGCCCCATTTTCCGAGGCAGAGGGGCCAAGGGAGATTCACTAGGGTTGGAGAAAAGTAAGAAAGGCTGCCCAAGGCTTGAATGAAGGACCGAGGGAGCTGTTCCATGGAGAGATGAATGCCTAATAAAACTGGAGTTGAGGCAGGCTGAGAAGGGCTTTCCCCCTCTTATTCTTTTACGTGAACTCAGATGAGTTTTCTAATAAGCTCAATAGCATTCTTGTTAAGGATGACAGCGGAAGGAGTTAGCCAACGCTATGCCAGGCCGCGAGAGGCGGTAACCCTGAGAAGGATGGCCACCTCCCTGGGTGAACATCTGAAAAGGCAGACTTGGTCAGTGTAGTAATTGTTTACAAGCTTAAAGCTTTGAATTAGACTATTGATTGGATTAATTTTCCATGGGATATTGGATTGGGTTTGCATTCCAACATCAGAGTTCATTAAAGTTGCATTGCAGTTGATTATCTCCCATTAAGAATCCTGTTTTGAAGTTGCATTACTGAGAAATGTGCATCGACACCTCCCACTTCCAGCCCTAAGAATGCAAATACAGGAGCTTCCTATTGATTTCACTGAATTTCACTAGGCAGCCGAAATCCACATTTCACTTTAAATCCCTTTTCCAGTTTCTTGAAAAATTAGCACCACTGCCAGTACCACAAAGGGGCGGAAAACTGTTGTTAAATTCTATGAGTCCTTCGCATAATCAACAAAGTGCCATTTAATGAATAAAACTACTTTAAATAATAGTTCTAGCTAACTTAGCAGATATTCAATCCAATAACTTTTGAGGACAACTTCACTTATAAGTCTATTTGCGAGTTGGCTTTTTTGTTTGTGGGTTGGTTGATTTTGTATGGTTTTTGTTTGTGTTTTCCATATACTGCCACACGTATCTAGGTTTTTAAAGCTATATTTCAGGTTGTAATCCAGGGGTAATACGTCAAATCACAGAATCTGAGCTCTAGACAGCCATCGTTCTACATCACAAAAACATTTAAGAAGGAGGAGAAAATCATCTGAAAACATCAACTTAGCTTTGCAGACCTGAAAATCTCTCCCCCTCAGCCCTGGCTTGGAGCAATATAGGTGGCTTTCCTCTTTAAGGCAAAAGAGTACATTGAAAGGCAAATGAGAATTTCAAAGGAAGAGTCCACAACTTCTAAACTTTTTCCTTACTCTCTCACTTGCAAGAGATCAGGACTCCTGGGGATTTTAACCAAAGCTGTTGAGAAGTGGAAAGTTCTCGCTTTGTTTTGTTGTTGTTGTTTTGACTGTGACAGTGAACAACCCATGCCTCCGGGTAACAGACACAAAGTAGGGAAAGTGAGCTCCCATGAAAGCTTATGGGAGCTCTACCTTGTTTCTAGATTCTGGAAGCTACACACTGTCCTTGTTTCCTTAATCATGAAATGATGAACAAGTTTAGGCAACACACAGGAGTCCCGTGTTAGAGACTAAACATTCCGGAGTAAAAATGTGCCTCATGTCACAGTGCATTTCACTAAGGCAAAGCGTGAACTCTGCTCACCCTGTCTGTATACTCGTTTGTACAAGGTACACAAAAGTGTACAAAGTGTGCAAAAGTGTACAAAGTTTTCTAATCAGAGCACTGGCTGAGCTGGAGGGCCTTCCAAGCCACACTCGCCTTCCAGCCCCTTCTTGGATCTCCAGCTCAAGGAGTCATGGCAATGGCATGAACCCCAAAGACATGTTGTTGTGGCCTTGGGGCCACGATCCCAGATGCTTCCACGGCCATGCGTTCTCTTTGTTTAGTGTCTCAAAGCCAGAGACTAAAGAAAGAACCAGAAGATTAAGCCCTAGTCACCAGAAGCAAAGGTTCTGCTGAAACACTTCTTGACTTGACAGGAGTTTTCTCCAGGAAAAACCATATTCAGGAAGACTAGGGGAAGGCACACTTCAGAGACTAAGTTAGCAGTAGGTTGGGAGTCCCTGTAGAGAAGACAATTTTTCAAAGGTCAGAGCCCAGGCAAATAAGAGAGTCAATTCAGGGTCAGCTCAATAGAAGTCAATACAATAGAAGCATAAGATAAACCTTTCACAGAACCCAGACACAGATTCGGCTAAGCAGTGGTTCTCAGCCCTGGCTGTACATTAGAATCACCTGGGCTATGCTTTCATCCAAATTCAATACACAACCCTTCTCCATACCAGTCAAGTTCAAATTTGGGGGTGGCGGTGGGGCATGGGACTCTACATTGAAAAACTAATTTAACCCTACTTTGAAGTCAGTGTTGAGAAGCGTTGAGCTAAAGATGTTCTTCACTATTTCCAGCTGGGTCAGGTAGTTGTCCACTATCATGGATAGTGAGAATGATACCCTAGGGAAGGACAGGGAATGGGTCACCTGGCTAAAAGGGGAGTGAAAGGAGGCAGATCAAGTTAGAATTTGATATAGACACTTGGACAGCTGTAACCAACCTGGTCATAAAAGGAAAGGAGGCCAGGCACGGTGGCTCATGCCTGTAATCCCAGCACTTTGAGAGGCGGAGGCGGGCGGATCACGAGGTAAGGAGATCAAGACCATCCTGACTAACACAGTGAAACCCCATCTCTACTAAAAAAAAAAAAAAAAAAAAAGCCAGGCGTGGTGGTGGGCGCCTATAGTCCCAGCTACTCGGGAGGCTGAGGCAGGAGAATGGCGTGAACCCGGGAGGCGGAGCTTGCAATGAGACGGAGATCGCGCCATTGCACTCCAGCCTGGGCAACAGAGCAAGACTCCGTCTCAAAAAAAAAAAAAAAAAAAAAATAAGGCTGGGCGCGGTGGCTCAAGCCTGTAATCCCAGCACTTTAGGAGGCCGAGACGGGCGGATCACGAGGTCAGGAGATCGAGACCATCCTGGCTAACCTGGTGAAACCCCGTCTCTACTAAAAAAATACAAAAAAAACTGGCCGGGCGAGGTGGCGGGCCCTGTAGTCCCAGGCACTCGGGAGGCTGAGGCAGGAGAATGGCGTAAATCCGGGAGGCGGAGCTTGCAGTGAGCTGAGATCCGGTCACTGCACTCCAGCCTGGGCGACAGAGCGAGACTCCGTCTCAAAAACAAAAATAAAGTAAATAAATAAATGGAAAGGAGACAGCCAAGGGGCCTATCTGGGTGACCTGTTGACGAATGCATGGTGAGCTGGTAGCAGCAGGGACACCTAATGTGAAAACAGATAAACAGCCTACTGCTGCTCTCGTTGGACTGCAGCAGAAGCTCAAGCCAGAACAGCACTTTACTGAGGAGTCTCAGGTTCAGCCCACTACTCCTTCCTCCCACAGAGCAATGGCAAGTGCTGGCCCCTTTAGATTAGGATGAAGGCCAAGGTCCTGAAATCCCAATAAGAGCAATGGTGGCCAGGGTGTCTGGGGGACCAGAGGCCACAAGTAGAACTAATTATATATGGGTCACTTAAGAATTGAACAGATTGCGTGCCCTAGTGGATACTGGAGCTGGATACAGCCTCATATATGGCAACTTCCATTGGTTCCAAGGGCCTATGACAGCAATAGATGGTTATGGAGAGAGGCCTTGAAAGTCAGACAGGTTGAACTAGTTTTACAAGTTGGGAGACTGCCACCAAAACTTTGTTGATATACATAGCTCCCATCCCAGAATATATCTTGGGAATGGATATCTTATCAGGCTTGACCCTCCAAACAACTGCTGGGGAATTCCAAATGAGAGTTAGGGTGGTGAAACATGTGATGGGCGGGGAGGGGAATGCAAAAGCAGTGAGTAGTAGCACTGGAGCAATACTGCCTGCTGGTGGGGAGAGAGGCAGGATGAAACCACGAGGACCATGGGAGAGTTAGCCCAGCTAGGCATCACAAGGCCAGCGCACAGTCCATGCAACAGCCCTGTATGGCCCATACAGAAACCTGATGGTACAGGGAGAATGACAGTAGGTTACTGAGAATTAAATAAGGTGGTCCCCCAATGTGTGCCGCTGTTCCCAATATCGCCTCGCTTCTGATGAGGGTAGGAGAGATGCTGGACACATACCATTTTGTTACCGATGTAGCCAACACTTTCTTCAGCATTCCCATTGCCCCAGAGAGTCAAGACCAATTTGCATTCACCGGGAAAGGAGAACAATGGACTTTTACTGTCTGCCCCAGGGATATTTGCCTACACCCACTCTCTGGCCCTGTCTAGTGGCTGAGGATCTTGGTAGACGAACTGCCCAGGAGTGGGTACATGTTTTCAATTACATTGGTGATTTCATGCTAACTTCTGAATCTTTTTCCAGCTTGCAAACTGTAGCCACCACTTGCTGTCTCACTTGGCAAACAGGATGGGCAGTCCACAGAGACAAACTCTAGGGTCCAGGCTTGTCAGTCAAATACTTGGGTGTCCTCTGGTCAGTTAAGACTACAGTTGTTCCCTCTGCCATTATGGATAAGGTGCGGGTCTACCCACATCCTACCATACCAAAGCAACTGCAAACCTCAGACCTTCCAGGGCATGGGTGTCCTTTTATTCCCCATTTGGCCCAAATCCTTAGCTCCCATACTGCTTAATTAAGAAGGGGGACCATGGGGACTGGTCCACAAGGGGAGGATGAGGCCTAGAAACGAGATATAGTTGCAGTAAAACGAATAGCCTTGGTAGTTCTAGTACAGGGACAGCCTCGTGAACTTGTAGCCAGTTACCCTGAGGGGTTTGGGTGGGGCCTGGGGCAAAGGCAGAGACATAAACATGCGCCTTTAGGATTCTGGTCCCAACTGTGGCAGGGGGCTGAAATTAGGTATATCATCTGGAGCCATAACTCTGTGCTGCATACTCTATGCCTGACAACGAGTGCGGGATGTTAAAGGGAGTCCCTGTGCTAGCACACACCCGGTGCCCCATAGCAGGTTGGCTGAAGGATACTGTCCAGAAACCCAAGTCTGGGAATGGCCAGACACAGCCTATGGGCAAATGGCATGCATGCCTTTAACAGAGGAGCACATTGACTAATAGCCTTTTGAGTGCAGAGTTCCATTTGGTGCTTGGCCCTGTCATCTATGTGACAACTGAAGGGTAGTCTTTGATAGGGGCCACCGAACCTACAGAGATTCCCTCCCTCGTACAGGAGGAAAATGGCCCAACTCCTTCCAGGCCTGGTACACAGACCGCTCATCACGAGGGAATCCTTGCACTTAGACAGCTGTGGCCATCCAGCTGTCCATTGAGAGTATCTGGCTTGGTATAGGCAAAGGACATAGTAATCAATGGCCTAAGCTGCCAGCTGCCTGGACAGTCCCCCTCCATGAGCTGGATCCAATAGCCCTGTGCACTCATAGTTGGGCCATCTTTTTTTTTTTTTTTTTTTGAGACAGTCTTGCTCTGCCGCCCAGGCTGGAGTGCAGTGGCACTGTCTCAGCTCACTGCAAGCTCCACCTCCCCAGTTCAAGCGATTCTCCTGCCTCAGCCTCCCGAGTAGCTGGGACTACACGTGCCCGCCACCATGCCTGGCTAATTTTTGGATTTTTAGTAGAGACGGGGTTTCACCATATTGGCCAGGCTGGTCTTGAACTCCTGACCTTGTGATCTGTCTGCCTCACCCTCCCAAAGTGCTGGGATTATAGGCATGAGCCACCACACTCAGTCCAGTTGGGCCATCTTTTTTATTTGCTTGTTTGTTTGTTGTTTTTTGTTTTGAGACAGAGTCTCACTCTGTCACCCAGGCTGGAGTGCAGTGACGCAATCCCGGCTCACTACTAGCTGTGCCTCCCGGGTTCATGCCGTTCTCCTGCCTCAGACTCCGGAGTAGCTGGGACTACAGGCGCCCGCCACCTTGCCCAGCTAATTTTTTTTGTATTTTTAGTAGAGACAGGGTTTCACCGTGTTAGCCGGGATGGTCTCGATCTCCTGACCTCGTGATCCACCCGCCTCGGCCTCCCAAAGTGCTGGGATTACAGGCGTGAGCCATCATGCCCAGCCCCTAGTTGGGCCATCTTTAAGGGACTCACCATGTGGCTACTATAGTCGGAGGCCCAGGATGTGGACAGTAGCGGGCCACCCTCTCTGGGGTGCTGACATGTGGAAGGACATTCTCCATTGCATCTTGGGATGCACATAGCAGCCTACCACGTGGATGCCCACACTCCACCTATACCACCTGGAAACCCGCAGGTGGATGGGCTTGCCTGCATTTGTCTCCTTGAGGAAGTCCCCACACAAGATGTAGCCCACTGGCTACCTGAGAAAACAAGATATCAGGGAAAATGCACTCTTTGAGCCATAGTGAAGAACTGGGGCCTGCCACTGTGATATAAAGACATGGTACATGTCTGTCAGCAACGTCCTACCTGGCCTGAATGCCCCAGGCCCTGGTTGCCTGATACCTGAAAGATGGTCGGGGGCTGGAGCCTAGTGTAACAGTGGCAAGTGACTACATAGGACCTTTGTTTCTATCTGATGGCTGCCACTATGCCTTGACTTGTGCAGTGACCTGCACAGGGCAACTGAAGGCATATCCTAGCAAGCATGCTACCCACCTTGAAAGGACTATAGCAGCTGTGTGCAGCCTACAGTGTCCCCACCAATATCGACAGCGATCAGGGCTTGTAATGATCAGACATACAGTACAGAAATGGGTGGAGGCCCTGGATAGCCACCGGCATTTCCACTTACAGCATTTCCACTTACAGATCGCCCTATGGCAACATGGCTGATTGAACAGAAGAATGGACTGTTGAAGTAACAACTTTGGCAGGAGGCGCGCTTTCTGGCTCTGTGGACATGCTGCTTACCAGCAGCCGTCCACACCCTGAATGAGCATGCATGTTCTCATCACTCCAGGTCGTACACTATTCTGATGCAAGGACCTGATCCCCCATCATGATCCAGGGAGACAGGCTAAGGGACAGTACACTTTTGTCCCAACCTGGGATTCAAGGTAACCTGCTATTGCCCTTGCCAAAGGACCTGTGTACCAGCGAGCACATCTTTACACGGCCCTGGAAATGGCAAACCAGTCCGCTGATGGTTTGTTTTTTCTGCTCCATGGGGGAAGGGCCTGAAACAGGATATACAGGTCATACCTACTTTACACCCTACTCTTCCTCATGCTTTTATTTATTTGTTTGTTTGTTTGTTTGTTTATGTATTTTTTGAGACAGAGTTTCATTTTTGTTGCCCAGGCTGGAGTGCAGTGGAGCAATCTCGGCTCACTGCAACCTCTGTCTCTCGGGTTCTAGCGATTCTCCTGCCTCAGCCTCCCAAGTAGCTGGGATTATAAGCACGCACCACCACTGCCCGGCTAATTTTTTGTATTTTTAGTAGAGACAGGGTTTCACCATGTTGTCCAGGCTGGTCTTGAACTCCTGACCTCAGGTGTTCCACCCGCCTCGGCCTCCCAAAGTGCTGGGATTACAGGCGTGAGCAACCGTGCCCAGCCCTTATGCTTCTAAAATAATGAATCCTGGTCCTCCCTTTGTGCAAGGGGATGATCCTCTCATTACGGAACATTATGATACCCCCGTGTCTTACTCTGACCTCCCACAACATGTGACAGAGCGGGGCAATCCATTTGGTATCATAAACCAGGCACCCGGCCATGGCCAGAGGTGGCGCTGTCTCAGAATGACACAACTTCCTGTGTCTTGTTAAATGACTTGCCCTTTCTTGTATCCACTAAACATCTAAACATCTCACCTTTTGCCCATAGATGGTGCACAGCAAACCTCTTTGCGGACTGAGTACAGATAGTGATCTCTCTCCAGAACAAAACAGACTGTTGGGGTCTGTAGGGTCTGCAGAAAGCTGCCCCTCTATCCTCCACTGCAGGCCTGCCATGATGCATCCAAGCAGCTAACCTGAGTCCCCGGAGCCAACTTGGTATAATGACCTTCACCCATTTCCCTTTAGCAACAACAGCACCTCATGCAGCGAGTTTCCCACCATCAATGAGACGAGATGACATATTTTCTGCCTAGTATGGGAGCCAGTTAAGGTTACCCCCACTGGGGGGTACACTGTATACGATGGGCTATGGTAGACAATGGTAGTGCAGATACAGGAGTGAGTCACATATCCTTCTTTATAAAATCACATGGCCCTGGACATCTTAACTACTGCTCAGGGCAGAACCTATGCATTAATTAAAACTGAATGTTGGGCTGGGTACGGTGGCTCACGCCTGTAATCCTAGCACTTTGGGAGGCTGAGGTGGGTGGATCACCTGAGCTCAGGAGTTCATGACCAGCCTGCCAACATGGCGAAACCCCATCTCCACAAAAATTACAAAAAATTAGCTGGGCATGGTGGCATGTGCCTGTAGTCCCGGCTGCTTGGGGGGCTGAGGTGAGGATCGCTTGAGCCTAGGAGGTCAAAGCTGCATTGAGGCGAGATTGTGCCATTGCACTCCAACCTGGGTGACAAAGTGAGACCCTGTCTCAAAAACAAACAAACAAACGTGAATGTTATCACTAATTACTCTCACAATATAACCCATACTACACAGTTCCTAAATACTGATATTTCCACTACAGAATCCCTGTCATCCAACCCTATAACTATGTGGTTCAATCAACTCTCAAGTACTTGGAAAAACTTTCTATATGGTATGATTGCTACTATATTCATTATTCTTTGTTGTTGTTGTAGTTTGTATTGCTGCTGCAGTGTCTGGCTGCAATGATCCCCTGCATACCTGGCTCCAGGGAACTTGTGGAAGAATGGTGTGATAAGAATGTGAGGGCCACTCAGGGGTATGCTGGGATGTAGCATACCCTCAAGTGGCCTGACAGCAATAATGTAACTTAAGCATAACTTGAGAGTGACCCTGTGGTCTAAGAAGAATGTGTGTTCGGAATTATGAGCTAAGGAATCAGTCTGGGAGTGGTCAACCCAGAAATTTTTTTCCCTATCTGTGAGGAATATCTGAACCCCTGGCCCATCCTGTGGAACATGGGCCATCTATGGGATTGAGGCCCTTTGTTTTGGGTTAAGTGAAGGTTACCAGGTGGAGGATGCTAAGTGAAAATGCTATACAAACTGCATTTTTTTTTTTTTTTTTTTTTTTTGAGATGGAGTCTTGCTCTGTCGGCCAGGCTGGAGTGCAGTGGCCAGATCTCAGCTCACTGCAAGCTCCGCCTCCTGGGTTTACGCCATTCTCCTGCCTCAGCCTTCTGAGTAGCTGGGACTACAGGCGCCCGCCACCTCGCCTGGCTAGTTTTTTGTATTTTTTTAGTAGAGACGGGGTTTCACCATGTTAGCCAGGAGGGTCTCCATCTCCTGACCTCGTGATCCGCCCGTCTCGGCCTCCCAAAGTGCTGGGATTACAGGCTTGAGCCACCGCGCCTGGCAAACTGCATGTTTTTTACAAGTGGCTGAAGTTCTCCTGTCCAGCCCACCGCCACTGGACAGCCCTGCATGTAAGTCCCCTCAGTACACCCCATGTCGTGTTTGCTGGCTCTGGGTCTCTTCTTCAGCTTGTTGAACATGATGCCATCCTTACTGAAGTCAGCGGGGGTCGAGCACAGAACCCCATTATCCCCCCAGTTTCCATGGATCCAACATGAAGATGATCTTCAGATCTGTTCCATATCTTTCTCTCTACCAGAAGAGAAAATTAATATAAATGTTTCTCCCGAAAGTGTCTTTGAGAACCCAAAAGTACTAGAGTCTTGCCTTCTTCCTCATGTGATTATGAATATGTTGAAAAGTAGTGTGTCCTTTCAAAGTCATCTTGGAGAAGTCAGTCGCCAAGAGAAAAACAGGATTTTCTGGCCAAGTTCAAAGTCCTGAGCAGATCCCATGACTTCCTCCCGTAGGGCTCCATTTATTTTCTCACAGTAAACACAGTCAGTCCCCAGGTGATCTCTCTGCTTCTATCATCATCTCCTAGGATGAATATATTGTGAGTACTTTCCCACATGACTGGAGCGATCCTGCTAGTCACTGCTCCACTTCTGGGCCTCACTTTGGATTAAATTGGTCTGGTGGTTGAAGTTCTGTGATAACCAAATTCTATTACTAAACCCGTTTAAGAAACCCCCATCTATTTTTAGTGTTGATGTAGCCATTTCTAGGTCAGAGGTATAATGTATCTAGCAGAGGGATCCTCCTGGCTGTAACAATATTCCCAAAATTGACCATTGTAGTTAAGAAAGTCAGCATGAATAGAATTAGTTTCCCTCTGGCAGTCATATTCTCTTTCACGCTCTCTTTTGCCTTCACTCTTATAAACCCTCAGGGGTTGTCCCTGTTACACCCAGAGATACCCGGAACACAAAATTTAGCCCCTTCTCCAATTCCTTTAATAAATCTACTTGAGGCAGACATCTGACCAGTTTTTTTTTTCTTTACAGATTTTACTGGAGATTTGTGGTTTTGCAAGAAGGAGTCACACGGCCAATCACACAGCCTTCAACTATATTCCTTTCTCCTTTTTATCCCCACCCATATGACCACATTGAAAAGAATGAATTAAATCTTCAGAAAATAATGTTCTCAAAGGAACCATCACGAAAATGCCTCATTTCTTTCATGTCGCTTTTAACTGGAAACCTTCACAAATCAATGGCTCCCATGCTTAATGAAAACAAAGACTTTCAGGCCGGGCGTGGTGGCTCACACCTGTAATCCCAGCATTTTGCAAGGCCAAGGTGGGCGGATGACCTGAGGTCAGGAGTTCAAGACCAACGTGGCCAACATGGCAAAAGCCTATCTCTACTAAAAATACAAAAAAAAAAAAAAAAAAAAAAAAAAAAAAACTACCCAGGTGTGGTGGGGGGCACCTGTAATCCCAGCTATTTGGAAGGTTGAGGCAGGAGAATCACTTGAACCCAGGAGGTCGAGGTTGCAGTGAGCCAAGATTGTGCCACTGCACTCCAGCCTGGGTGACAGAGCAAGACTCTGTCAAAAAAAGAAAGAAAAGAAAAGCAAAAAAGGCTTTCAAATGAGTCTCTTTCTTTACTTTTTCTTTCTGATCTTTTTAAAGAAAACTCCACTCTTTAATGATTCAATGTCCAGAGCAGACCCAAACACACTCAGGCTCTGCTTGCATGGGATGGGCCCAAAGTACCACAGCTCTGGCACCCTGGGAATGGTTTCTCCGAAAAATAAAAACTATTGTGTTTTTTAAAATAGACTTTATGACTAGTCGCCGTGGCTCACACCTGTAATCCCAACACTTTGGGAGGCCAAGATGGGTGGATCACGAGGTCAGGATTTCGAGACTATCCTGGCTAACACAGTGAAACTACATCTCTACTAAAAATACAAATAATTAGCCGGGCGTGGTGGCGGGCGCCCGTAGTCCCAACAACTTGGGAGGCTGAGGCAGGAGAATCACTTGAACCCAGGAGGTGGAAGTTGCAGTGAGCCGAGATCACGCCACTGCATTCCAGCCTGAGCGACAGAGCGAGACTTCGTCTCCAAAAAAAAAAAAAAAAAAAAAAATAGACTTTATATTTTAGAGCAGTTTAAAGTTCAAAGTTACAATTGAGAGGAAGGTACAGAGACTTCCATAGACCCTCTGTGCCTACCCCGACTCATGCACAGACTCTGTCATTATCTGCATCCCCTCCAAACTGGTACATTCATTGCAATTGATGAGCCTACACTGACACATCACCATCACCGAAAGTCCATAGTTTACATGAGATTGGTGAATGGAAGCATTTTTAGCAAAGTATTTTGTGACCCCTGTGATGTGGGCTCTGCCGTAGCTTATGAATTGATGCTCGCCTTCCTTCCCCTATCAGAGGACAGACAACACAAAGGTAAAGACCTCAATTACAAATTCGTTGTACTTCCAACGGCCTTCAGTATTCTGCATAGACACTGCGATGCACTTATCCTGAAGTTCTGGACTGTACAAACTCCTCTGCTGACATGACTCATTATATTTATTTATTTATTTATTTATTTATTTATTTATTTGAGACAGAGTCTCACTCTGTCGCCAGGCTGGGGTGCAGTGGCACAATCTCGGCTCATTGCAACCTTCGCCTCCCGGGTTCAAGCAATTCTCCTGCCTTAGCCTCCCAGGTAACTGGGACTACAGGCACATATGCCACCATGCCTGGCTAATTTTTGTATTTTTAGTAGAGACGGGGTTTCACTGTGTTAGCCAGGATGGTCTCGATCTCTTGACCTCATGATCCGACCACCTCAGCTTCCCAAAGTGCTGAAATTATAGGCCTGAGCCACCGCGCCTGGCCGACATGACTTTAAATAAGTCATCAGGGGCTGTTTTCATGACATTATGTGGGTGAGCTTTCAGGAGAGGGATTATCTTGCCCTACAAGGCTAGCCAGTGGGAAACACTGATATTACTTAAGCAATACCAGATGCAGGCTGTTCAACTCAAACTGCATTGTGATAGCGTCGAAATGCAGGGTAACAAGTTACGAGTGCTGTTCACAAAAAAGAGAGTCTTGTCCTTGCTTCTTTCATTACATCTGGATCCTTTTTTCTAAAATAGTCTCTATTTCTAAAATAGTCTCAGTTCCAAAGCAAACACACTCCAGTTAATGTGCCCTAAGTTGTGCTTCTTAATCAACCAGGCCTTGACAGCTGAGCTCTGGACACTTGAAGACAATCGTTATTGTGGAGTTTGTCATTGTGCAGTTGGAAGAGCCCTTTGTATTTAAATGACTCCAAAGACTGAACTCACTTTAGTTGACTTTCTCAGGAAGCTCATGTGTAGTAAACTGTGAGAATCTGGGGAACAGTTAAGCTTATTATTTCTAACCCCTGACACTATTGCTAACACGCTGAAGACAGAAAATACTGCTTTTGAGGACATCGAAATCCAAGACAAGAAGGAGGCAACTGGCACTTGTTTTCAGTTTGTGGAAAAGCAGGTTTTCTTTTTGGAATCATGGCTAACTTAAGTGATCGAAAGACTGAAAATTATTCTTTCCACTTGGTTTTCCACAACGCATAAAGCTCATTTCAACACAGTTAAGGAGAGTGCTTCCTTATTTTTGCTTTCTTTCTTAAAAATAAAGCTTGGTCATACAACTTAACTTTGTAAAATACTATTTTAAAAATTATTATCTTTGGCTGGTAGAACTAAGGGTGATATATTTAGGCATTTTCACTTCTCTCTAGTATCTAAGTAGTCTATAATAGGTGTGTGGTGCTTTTATCTTTTTTGTTTGTTTGTTTTTGAGACAGTGTCTCACTTAGTTGCCCAGGCTGGAGTGCAATGGCGCAATCTCGGCTCACTGCAACCTCTGCCTCCTGGGTTCAAGAGATTCTCCCACCCCAGCCTCCCTAGTAGCTAGTACTACAGGCGTGCACCACCACGTCCAGCTAATTTTCATATGTTTTGGTAGAGACAGGGTTTCACCATGTTGATCAGGCTGGCCTCAAATTCCTGGCCTCAGGTGATCCTCCCACCTCAGCCTCCCAAAGTGCTGGGATTACAAGCATGAGCCACCACGCCCAGCCTCCTTTTATCATTTTTACATCTTGTTTGCAAATATTAATGCATATATATTGAAAAACCCTAGGGTTCTTATAAGACAAATTGAAAACAGTTTTGAACCTCCTTATGGACTAAAGATAGGGACAAGCAGGTTGATTTATTTTAATGATACTACAAACTGTCCTAAAACAATTTGTCCACTCACAATTAGTCTCCAGAGGCTTGAGGCAGCAGTGCACAGGTAAATGTTTAATGACAAGTTTCCTAGGGGGAAAACAAAGAAAAAGCCCTGATTTGTAGCATTTGTCTATTTCAAGCTAACTCATGATGTCACTGAACACAGAGTTGAGAAGAAATGTGCATAGTCACCTCTTACACACACATACACACGTATCTGCATGCATACACATGGACACACACACTTGTCACTAGGGATATGTTACAATGAAAGTAAATCATGGACTGATTCTGCAAATATTTATTAGTAAACAGCCACATGCACAGTCACATCACATTGTCTGGAAGGTAGATAAAGTCCTAGATCTCTGCCCTTTAAGGCAGCCCAACAAGAGATTTCTGGAAAAGACTCACTTAAAGCATATATTTCCAAATCCTAGCAGCAGGATTCAGTTTACTTTCCCGTGGGTTTCAGGTAACAGAATCAGGGCCAAACAAAATGAGATTCCAAAGAGTGTAAGCTACTAGGATCACTGCATTCCTACAGCCTGCTTGTGCTAGGGCAGAGGGGCCTGTAGACTATTCCTAGCCAGCCCACACATCTTGAACACCATTCATCTCAACAACAAAAAGTATTTTTTAACACCTTTAACGCTAAAGCACAAAGCCTGTACTGCTAATGGAGATAGCCAGGAGATGACACCTTGAAGGAGCTCAGTCTGGACTGTCGACCAGAGGACTGCAAATGCAAACCAATCATCCAGGGTTGGAGTAGAGGGTGTTTCTGATCAGGTCACATACTAACCACTTCACAGGAGAGATTAAAACTAACATAAGTATACCTCACAGGCTGTCCTTGGTGAGAACGTAAGGCCCTAGAACTAAGCCAAAGTGGTGCCATCCTGGTCACACACACTCCCCAGGATCTGCCCTCTGGAGCAGCCTCCCTCCTGTCCCCTTTGGGGCCTGTCCCTGTATGGGAAGGAAGATCCAGGAGCCAGAAGGCCCTCAAGTCCACAGATTGGGCCAGCTGCCTCACTTACCTAGTCTCCTGTTCTCCAGATTTGCCCATACAACAAGTCTCTGTTCTGAGTCTATGTCAAAGGACTTAAGTAAGTAGCTAAGGATTTGAAAGCATAGAAGGCACATGGGAGGGTTTTTTGGGAGAAGAAAAGGGGGTAGATGATAGAAAATAGCTGAATTGGCTGGACACAGTGGTTCACACCTATAATCCCAGTGCTTGGGGAGGCCAAGGCAGGTGGACTGTTTAAGGCCAACAGTTCAAGACCACCCGGGCAACACAGTAAGATCCCCATCTCTAAAAAAAAATTTGTTTTTAAATAACTGGGCATGGTGGTGCATACCTATAGTCATAGCTACTTAAGTGGCTGAGGCAGGAGGATCCCTTGAGCTTAGGAAGTTGAGGTTGCAATGCGCTATTATTGCACCACTGCACTACAGTCTAGGTGGCAGAGCAAGACTTTGTCTCTAAAAGAAAGAAAGAAAGAAACTAGCTGAACAGCCCACAGAACACCTAGGCTTGAACATCAACATTGAAGATACCCAATATTTCCACTAACCCATTGCTTGGTACACTGGCCAACCTCCAATACACACTAGCATGGGACTTTGAGGCAGTTATCTGGTCTTTTGAGTCTCCATTCCATCATCTATAATACAAGGAGTGTTACGCCTTCCTTGGGGAGATGGTGTGATCACTGAGTAGTTAATGAGAAAGAGCCTCCAGTATGCTGCCAGGTACATTACAGGCTACTCAAATTGTCAATATTATTATTAATCTTGACTAACTGATATCAGGCTAAAAATCAGAGCCAATTTCGTATGACAAGAAACTTTAAGACCACAAAATTACACTCTATTTCCCTAAAATTTCCTCCTTCTCCCTCCCCTGGCCCTATCATTTCTTCTTAGCCCAGTTTGTTGAATCAATTTATCAATTCTCAACTAATGACCTCTTCTTTCTTTTTAACACTATTGATTCCAGACTTGAGGAATATGAGGAAGCTCTGGGCAAGAACTGGGAGAGAGGGCATGGTTATCATCATTTTTACCCACTAGAAAAATAAAGGCTAAAAATAGTTCATTGATTGTTCAGGAAAAAAGGATCTAGATTTGACAGTCTCCAACTGTCATTTTTATTTCTGCTAGACTATCATGCCTCCTACTGTTTTAACCCAGTTTTTAAAATTTATTTTACACACTCCAGCAGCATCCTGCCTGTCATGAGTAGTTTTTATTGCCATGATATATTTCATGCCAAGAGATTTGCTGCCTCTGAGAGCATCCTCAGGGGGTAAAATGATTTAATGGTTAAGCCTCTATAAGTAAATATATCAGCACAAACATATGCAAGAACATATCATCCATAGACACCCTCACGTTAGCAAAGATTTTTCAATTCCTAGAAACTAGCCCAAATCTCAGGACTTTCTTTGTTCTTTCTGTTTGTCTAGTTCCCCCTGATGCCCTGATTATACACTCTGCAAAAGCAACAAGTAGGCTCTGGCAGGCTTGTGACCGCAGCACCCTCCTACCCTGACAGCACCAGCCTGCCAAGGGCCTGGGTGACAAGGAGGTGAGTGAGGGCACAGGCAGGGCCAAGACGGCCCGGGGAGAGGAAGGGTGAGCTCATTCCTTCCCTGCTCCCTCCACCCCTTATGAGAAGGCCTGTGAGACCAGCAGAAGCTCGGGTTTCCAGTCACAAGATCCCCAGAGGCCTGGCTCTGCAGAATCCACCAGGGCTGTGGTTTCTGCAGATGCAACCTTGCCTTTGCAGCCTTCTCCAGGAGCACCTCCTGGCACATGCCAGGGATCGGCTTTCCACCCCAGGTTTTACCCCAAGACCTCAAAGTAGGGCCTCAGGACCCCAAATTAGGCCATCAAAACCAAGAAGCAGATAATACTCTATTTTCAATTTTGTGTCAGATAAGACGATGCCTATAACCAAATTAAAAGAGAGACAAGAGAGCTCGCTGGGATATTTAAAAGTCAGCTCAGTCGAGGGCAAGTGCACATAGCCCTAATCTGTACAGTTCTGGGCCGGGGTTCAGAGCTGCTACAGCCAGAAGGCAGTTTATGGTACCTAGAAGCATCTGAGAATCTCCATCCTCTGCCCGGTAGTCGGGAGAGGGAAAGAGAGAGGGCAGGGAGGGACTGTTTGTACTTACTCTAGAATTGGACTTCTCTGCCTAAAGCCCCACCAGGGTGTGTACCCCTTCGATGGCACTGGGCAGGGCAGAGAAGAAAATGCTCTAAATACAGAGTCGCAGAGACCACAGCATCGTGCAAGTGATTCTGTTCCTAAGCAAAAGAGATAGTTGTTCATTTTTAGATATAAGGATACCCTCCTTGAGAAGTACACAGTGAAAGACAGAGTCAACAGAGCTATAAAAATACAAGGAGTAAAATATCTATCTATCTATCTATCTATCTATCTATCTATCTATCTATCAATCAATCAATCAATCAATCATCTATCTATCTATCTTTAAAACTTGTTTCTTTTTTTGAGATGGAGTTTCGCTCTTGTCACCCAGGTGTAGTGCAATCGCACAATCTCAGCTCACTGCAACCTCTGCCTCCTGGGTTCAAGTGATTCTCCTGTCTCAGTCTCCTGAGTAGCTGGGATTACAGGCACACACCACCACACACAGCTAATTTTTGTATTTTTAGTAGAGACGGGAGTGTCACCATGTTGGCCAGGCTGGTCTCGAACTCCTGACCTCAGGTGATCCACCAGCCTTGGCCTCCCAAAGTGCTGGGATTACAGGCATGAGCCACTGCTTCCAGTCGAGAAAATCATTTCTATTTTCATCTGAAATAAAATGTCTTGATCAGCTCTTGGGATGGGGAAGAAAGGCTGGGAAGTGGAGTGCAGACAGCATGGGACTGAGAAAGGTGAGGAAATAAGAAAGACACTACAGCAAAAATGAAATAATGAAATAGAGATTTGTGGGAGAGAAGTTTTGAAGCAGGTGGAAAGGGAATGTTCCTCACAGTCTTCGTTGTGGACTGACTTACCTCCAAGATACCTAGGGACAGTCCTCTTGGCCTCCTTCTGTCCTCTCAAAGCCTGGTTTCCTGCTGTCTTCCTGCTCCAGGCAAGGGCAGGGGGGCCTGGTTCACTGCTGAGAACACGCCACGCAGTCAGGTTCCACCAGGTTCCAGTCTGTAGGAGAGAAAATGTCCTCTAACCTAGCTTGTACTTCCCTCACAGCCCCAAGACAGTGTTATAAGCCTGTAACTGTATAATAAAAGTATACCAACCTATGTTTTCTAAAGCTCTTCCATTTGTACTGACTTGTGACGAGTTTTAGCTCAGACCTTGAAGTCTGGTTAAGAATGCTATTCAAGACTAACCTAACTCTCTCATTGAAGATGCTTTTCATTATTGGTTAAATTATGCCCCCTAAAAAGATACGTAGAAATCCTAACTCCCAATATCTGTGAATGTGACCTTATTTGGAAATAAGATCTTTGCGTCTACAATCAAATTAAGTTCAATAGGGGTAATCCAATATAATGGTATCGTTATAAGAGAAAATACCATGTGAAGACGCAGACACACAGAGGGCAGATGGCCACCTAGGGACGAAAGTGGAGACTGGAATCGCCCTGCCACAAGCCAAGGAATACTTGGGGCTACCAGAAGCTAGAAAACGCAAAAAAGGATCCTCCTCCAGAGGATTTGGGGGGAGCATAGCTCTGCCAACATCTTTTTCTCTTTTTTGTTTTTTTGAGACGGAGTTTCCCTCTTTCGCCCAGGCTGGAATGCAGTGGCGCGATCTCTGCTCACCGCAAGCTCCGCCTCCCGGGTTCAAGCGATTATCCTGCCTCAGCTTCCCTAGTAGCTGGAATTACAGGCGTGCATCACCACGCCTGGTTAATTTTTTGTATTTTTAGTACAGACAGGGTTTCACCATGTTGGCCAGGCTGATCTCAAACTCCTTACCTGGGGATCTGTCCGCCTCAGGTTCCCAAAGTGCTGGGATTGCAGGCGTGAGCCACCGCGCCCAGCCACGCCCCCCCCTTTTTTTTTTAACAAATATTATTATTTTAAAAATATACCAGACACAACTATTAGTTAAATAACCATTTTTGAACAATTCATTAACTCAACTATTTATTGAATGTCATGAATCATATTAGCAATTCATTATATCATAAGCTTTTTTTTTAATTATACTTTAAGTTCTAGGGTATGTGTGCACAACGTGCAGGTTTGTTACATAGGTATACATGTGCCATGTTGGTTTGCTGCACCCATCAACTCATCATTTACATTAGGTATTTCTCCTAACGCTATCCCTCCCTGAGCCTCCGACCCCTTAACGGGCCCCAGTGTATGATGTTCCCCTCCCTGTGTCCATGTGTTCTCATTGTTCAACTCCCACTTATGAGTGAGAACATGTGGTGTTTGGTTTTCTGTCCTTGTGATATTTTGCTGAGAATGATGGTTTCCAGCTTTATCCATGTCCTTGAAAAGGACATAAACTCGTCCTTTTTCATGGCTGCATAGTATTCCATAAAGTGTATATGTGCAACACTTTCTTTATCCAGTCTATCGTTGATGGACATTTGGGTTGGTTCCAAGTCTTTGCTATTGTAAATAGTGCTACAATAAACATACGAGTGCATGTGCCTTTATAGTAGCATGATTTATAATCCTTTGGGTATATACCCAGTAATGGGATTGCTGGATCAAATGGTGTTTCTAGTTCTAGATCCTTGAGGAATTGACACACTGTCTCCCACAATGGTTGAACTAATTTACACTCTGACCAACAGTGTAAAAGCATTCCTATTTCTCCACATCCTCTCCAGCATCTGTTGTTTCCTGACTTTTTAATGATCACCATTTTAACTGGTGTGAGATGGTATCTCATTGTGCTTTTGATTTGCCTTTCTCTAATGACCAGTGATGATGAGCTTTTTTTCATGTCTGCTGCCTGCATAAATGTCTTCTTTTGAGAAGTGTCTGTTCATACCCTTTGCCCACTTTTTGATGGGGCTATTTGTTTTTTTCTTGTAAATTTGTTTAAGTTCTTTGTAGATTCTGGATATTAGCGCTTTGTCAGATGGATAGATTGCAAAATTTTTCTCCCATTCTGTAGGTTGCCTGTTCATTCTGGTGATAGTTTCTTTTGCTGTGCAGAAGCTCTTTAGTTTAATTAGATCCCATTTGTCAATTGTAGCTTTTGTTGCCATTGCTTTTGGTGTTTTAGTCATAAAGTCTTTGCCTATGCCTATGTCCTGAATGGTATTGCCTAGATTTTCTTCTAAGGTTTTTATGGTTTTAGGTCTTACATTTAAGTCTTTAATCCATCTTGAGTTAATTTTTGTGTAAGTTGTAAGGAAGGGATCCATTTTCAGCGTTCTACATATGGCTAGCCAGTTTTCCCTACACCATTTATTAAATAGGGAATCCTTTCCCCATTTCTTGTTTTTGTCAGGTTTGTCAAAGATCAGATGGTTGTAGATGTGTGGTGCTACTCCTCAGGCCTCTGTTCTGTTCCATTGGTCTATATATCTGTTTTGGTACCAGTACCATGCTGTTTTGGTTACTGTGGCCTTGTTGTATAGTTTGAAGTCAGGTAGGATGATGCCTCCAGCTTTGCTCTTTTTGCTTAGGATTGCCTTGGCCCTGCGGGCTCTTTTTAGGTTCCACGTGAAATTTAAAGTAGTTTTTTTCAATTCTGTGAAGAAAGTCAGTGGTAGCTTGATGGGGATAGCATCAATGCTAAACATATTTATTATTACTTTTTAAAAGGAGACAAAGATTCTACTTTTGGAAAATTTACAGCCAAAAATTGAAAGTTACCCACCATGAGAGATTCAAGTTTAAAAGTACAAAATTGTATGTAACTGATCTGCTCATGCTAATTTGTGAAGATCATTCTATAGTCATCTTTCAGTCAAAGAGGCGAAATAATTTGTCTTTTTGAATTTCATTATGAAATCACATGTTTTCATTTAAATAGAAATGTGCTTTTCTTTTTTTGTTGTTTTCAATTTTTATTTTAGGTTTGGGGGTACATGTGAGGGGTTACACAGATAAACATGTGTCACGGGGGGTTGTTGTATGTATTATTACATCATCCAGGTGTTAAGCTTAGTACCCCATAGTTATTTTTTCTGATCCTCTCCCTTTACCCAGCTTCCGCATTCAAGTAGACCCCAGTGTCTGTTGTTCCCTTCTTTGTGTTTATAAGTTCTAATCATGTATATCATTTAGCTCCCACTTAAAAGTAAGAACATGTGGTATTTGGTTTTCTGCTCCTGCGTTAGCTTGCTAAGGTTGATAGCCTCTGGCTCCATCTATGTTCCCACAAAAGATGTGATCTTGTTCTTTGTTATGGCTGCATAATATTCCATGGTGTATATGTACCACATTTTCTTTATCCAGTCTGTCATTGATGAGCATTTAGGCTGATTCTATGTCTTTGCTGTAGTGACTAGCGCTGCAGTGAACATTCACATGCATGTGTCTTTATGGCAGAATACTTTATATCTCTTTGGGTACACACCCAGTAATGGGATTGCTGGGTTGAATGGTAGTTCTGCTTTTAGCTCTTAGAGCTTTGCCAACTCTGCTTCACCAACATCTTGATTTCAGACTTTTAGTCTCCAGAACAACCGTTTTAAGCCACCAAAGTTACGGTACTTTGTTATGTCAGCCCTGAAAAAGCAATACATCCCTTCCATTTCTCACTGGTCCATGAGCCTTATCCCGGTATCACATCCCTTTCCTTTTTCTTCCCCCAAAGGCTACTGTGGGGGTCAAATGCTAACAGATTTTGGTAGGCCTGCCCCTACCAGTTATGTCTGAGTCCTAGAATGAACATGGCCAACACGCTTAACCTGGAACTTCCACTATATTGCTGCGAAACACATAATTTTTAAAATGTTACAGGCAGAGAGAAGCCCCCTAAATACCTACCTTCGAAAGTCTCATTTCAACAACATTTGCTAACAAACTACTACACACTAACGACTACTTTAGATTGGTGTGAGGCTTCAAATGAAAGACATGGTCTCTGCCTTCAAGGAGCTGATGTTCTTGCTGGACAGAACAGAGTGAAATATGAATTTTTAAAGGGCACTGTGAATAACAGTATGCAATCAAATGCTGAAATGCAGAATGGAGCTTAGATTTGGAGCAAGTTTCAAGAAAAGGGCTCAGAGACGTCAGGAACAGTTCATGAAGATGGGGGTTGAGGTGGGAGATGAAGGGAACACTGGGAGTAAAGTGACAACCAGGGTTTGAGGCTGGACTATTGTGTGTAGGACAGTAAAGGACACCTGCCTGCAGGTGAAAGCTGGAGAGTCCCAGGGAATAAAACTGCTCCCAGACTGCAGAGTAACCTCAAAATCAAGCAGGAGGAAAGTCCCTTTGCCTCTAAATTACTGAGAGAAGTTGACTGATGTGCAGGGTGGGACAGGCAGAATGAGAATTAGACGGTCTGAGCCCCAAGTTGTGATTTAGATTCTGTTTCTATGGGTTTCTAAAATTCCTAGGCACCAGAGCTAAGTATTCACTTGTAAGAGCAATTCTCAAAAGATTAACAGAGCATTGAAATGTCATGGTGACTCTCCGGAACATTTCATCGTTCCTGGTCATAAACATAATCACAGCCTCCACTCCCAGGCTGGGTGGGGAGGAAGGCTAGAAATGTATGAGGTGTCTTAAGTGCACACTCAGAGATATGCTCCACAAATAGCCTGGCAAACATTCCTCTACTAAGGGTTATGAACGCCAGATGCTGTTAACAGCTCATGAGTGGAGCGACTGAAACACAGACCTTAGCGAGATACACCATAATCTGGATCCTGGAGTTAGGGCTCTTATCCCACTACTCATCCATCTACTAAGTGGGAAACATTCTTCTTTCCAGGAAGAAATCTCTTGTTTCTGTGCTTTGCTCTTTGCTTCTTCGTCTGTGAACATGAGGCCGCTGAGTTTAGGGTGCCAAGCTCTAGAAAGTTGTTGAGATGAATTTTCAGAATGCAGAACCACCCTGAAAGTGGGTACCCAGTGGTTGAGATGAATTTTCAGAATGCAGAACCACCCTGAAAGTGGGTACCCAGTGGTCATAAACGTCAGCCACCACACCAGGGGGGACCTAAGGATGAAATGTTTGCAAGTGTCACCACGACGTTTCAATGTTGTATTAGTCTTTTGAGAGTGAACCACTGTCTCTGGTCCCCAAGGTTTGTAGAAACTCATAGAAATGTTACGCTTCAAGCTGCAACTTACAATAATATATTTGTGACAAACTGTCACTCCCCCCTTCCAAAGGCCTAGACCTGTACTCTTGAGCTCCTCCTTCCACTCGGGGTGGCCTGGGCACCCTTCCAGGATTTTCTGTAAGTGTCCGGGCATGTTCGTCACCCAAGTTATTATCTGGAGAAAGTCTGTGCGTGATATTTCAGCACCATCCTGCTAGGCTTTGAGACCTTACCACCTGCTCTACCTGGTGGGGGACACAGAGCCACCTGGGCTTCCTGAGACAAGAACCTAGGCCCTGTTCCCACTTCATGGCTTGCCCTCGGTGGAGCTGACCATATCTATGTCATTTCTCCTCCTACAGACACAATGCGTCCTTGAATATAATCATTTCTTATTATAGATCAGGGTCAGCACTTTTTTTTCTGTGAAAGACCAAATAGCAAATATTTTGGACTTTGTGAGCCATATGGTCTCTGTCTCAGCTACTCTATTCTGCCATTGTAGCTCATCATCAGCCATAGATGATGAGTAAACAAATGAGCATGGCAGTGTTCCAATAAAACTTTATTTACAAAATCAGGCAATGAACCAAATTTAGTCTGTGGGCCATAGTTAGGCCAACTTCTGTTATAGATGTACATTTGCATAAGAATATTTTTGAATAGCCTATTATTATTTTTATAAATGGTTTCATAGACATTTTTGTTTCTCACAACCATGGTATGCAGGTATGCAGGTAGGGCCAGTGTTTTGTATACCCATTTTGTATACAAGGAAACTGAGGCTCCCGAATAACTTATCTGGTGCAAACAGTCAGAAAGTCACAGAGTAGAGACCAGACACAGGCCTTTGGTTTCAAAGTCCAATATGTCTTCTACCTTTCCGATATTTCACAGAATGTGACTCTTCCTATAAATAAGTTTGGGGAACCCACATTAAGCAAGGTTAAGGAGGCTTTTTATTCTTATTATGACTCTCCGAGGGAGGATTATAGTATTCTGAGTTTTCAAACGTGTGGGATGCCAGACTCTTTCTTCTTCTTGTCAAAGAAGCTCTTAGGACTGGTGCTTTTTGGATCAGTACAGGGAAACCTTTCACTAAGCATAAACACAAGCTACAGAGAAAATGACACTTCAGGAAAGAATGTCAGACAAGATCCCAGACAGGTTAAGGTCCCCATACATACCCAGTAATGGGATTGCTGGGTTGAATGGTAGTTCTGCTTTTAGCTCTTTGAGCTTTGCCAACTCTGCTTTACCAACATCTTGATTTCAGACTTTTAGTCTCCAGAACAACTGTTTTAAGCCACCAAAGTTATGGTACTTAGGCAGCCCACCTAAGTCAGACCACAGATTTTGATCACACCTTGACCCACCAGAGGTATATCAGAATGAGACAGGGACCGTCATACCCACACCCAAGTTCAATCTGACCAAGGTAACCGAAAGAACCGAAAGAAGTATGGAGGGAAATGGGAAATGTTTTTTGCTCATTCCAGAACATAATTGCCTTTGCTTTTTTTTTCTTCTTTGCCTTCCTAGGAGGAATTGCTGATCTGATTGGTCACAGTCCAAGTTGAAAATTGGGCCTCTTTCCCCTTGCAATCTCTCAAGTACTTGGCATAGGCCCTGGCGAAGATGCAGCACAGGGCTTGGTTTAGCATTCATAGTTTCTCAAGAAGCACTCCTTTTCATGATGCAAGATGTCAATTAAAATTAGTAAAATATTTCATTGAGCCAATCAAAGAAATGAGTATCTCCTGAGAGAGGTTTTGATGGTGTTTTGAAGGCACTGTGACTGGGAACCCGGGAACATCTGAACCCTTACTGCAAACACCCCATCCCCCAAAAGGATTCTGGAGGAAGTGATACTCAAAGAACAATGCCAGGATAAGAATCAAAATTATCATTCTTAATAATGGCAGAAGTATTCTGAAACTCCCAATGCTGGCTTCTCTGATGAAACCAGGATTGGAGGCTCCAGGTCTAAGTGAGGACTCCACTTACCCTTTATCACTAAACCCAAGAATCAGGACTGGCACACTTGACGTGTTTGTGGGAGCTTGCATTTAACATATGGCTGGGCCCTGCGAGGGATCCTGACTCAGTTTGCTAATAGTGCCATGAAGAGTAGAAGAAGACGTATAAGGCAGGAATGGCTTGTGACCATCAGGGAACAGGGAGAAGAAGAAGCACATGGAAGAGGGGACATGGCTTTCATTGTAAAGCCTCGTCACTATGGCCATTTGAACTTGTTGGCTGCACTGTCTGTTGTAAGACAAAGCAGTGTATGATAGTCACTTAAGGCCCTCTGTCTCTTCATCTGTGGCTACCTTGCCAGTGAGTATTCTGGGATATTGAGGACTTTTCTCCCCTTAACCTCCTTTAAATAACACAAGTTGAAAAACAGTAAACAAATATCTACAATTGCAAGACGGTAAAGAATCATTGTCTTTGAAAGGGCTTGTGGGAGAATCTTATCAGGAGATGAGGCACAACTGGAATGATGAGGTTCTTGGTAGAATATGGACAAGACAATAGCAGAAATACCCTTTCCCTCCTTTTGTGAATGGATGCTCTTTGTGCTTGGAGAGCCCCATTTCTCCCAAAAGGGCTTACAATTCCAAAAAAAAGCATAGAGTGTATCTGCAAGAATAATACTAAACCTAGATGAGAAATCATTTCTCTTCATAAGCAATGTATGTTCTGTGTATTTATCTTAAAGCCTTTTTCATCCAACAAAAGACTAATATCCAGAATCTACAATGAACTTAAACAAACCAACAAGGAAAAAAAAAAAAAAAAACCAACAATCTCATCAAAAAGTGGGCAAAGGACATTAGTAAACAATTATCAAAAGAAGATATACAAATGGCCAAGAAACACATGAAAAAAATTCTCAACATCACTAATTATCAGGGAAATGCAAATTAAACCACAATGAGATACCACCTTACTCCTTCAAGAATGGCGATAATAAAAAAAAAATAGACATTGGTGCGGATGTGGTGAAAAGGGAACACTTTATACTGCTGGTGGGAACAAAAACTAGTACAACCATTATGAAAAACAATGTGGAGATTTCTCAAAGAACTGAAAATAGAATTAGCATTTGATCCAGTAATCCCACTATGGGGTATCTAGCCAAAGGAAAATAAGTAATTATATAAAAAAAGACACTTGCACATGCATGTTTATAGCAGCACAATTTGCAATTGCAAAAATATGGAACCAACCTAAATGCCCATCAACCAATGAGTAAATAGGGAAAATGTGGTATGTATCCACCATGGAATACTACTCAGCCATAACAAGGAACAAAATAACGGCATTTGCAGCAACTCAAGAATGGAAAATCAAATATTCCATGTTTTCACTTCTAAGTGGAAGCTAAGCTATGAGGATGCAAAGGCATAAGAATGATATAATGGACTCTGGGGACTTGAGGGAAAGGGTGGAAGGAGGGTGAGGAATAAAAGACTACACATTGTGTACGGTGTACATGGGTCAGGTGATGAGTGCACCAAAATTTCAGAAATCACCACTAAAGAACTTATCCATGTAACCGAAAACCACCTGTTCCTCCAAAATTATTGAAATAATTTTAAAAATTAAAAAACATTTAAAAAAACCTTTCTGGAACAAATTGAAACATATAAGTAAAGAAATACATTTATGCAGATCAACCAACCAATTTATAATAGTATATCTCTTCCAAGTACTTTCTTATATGAGCAAACATCAGTGTGGGGGTACTGTAGTGAGCTGAATGGTGGCCCCAAAAAAGATACGTCCACATTTTAATCTCCAGAACCTGTGAATGTTACCTATTTGGGTAAAGGGTCTTTGCATGTACAATTAAGTTAAGGACCTTGAGAGGAGGAGATCGTTCTGGATTATCCAGATGTGCCCTAAATTCAATGACAGGTCTCCTTAATAGAGACACAAAGAGAAAAAGATGATAGAAAGATAGAGGCAGAGACTGGGGTGATACAGCTACAAGCCAGAGAATGTCAACATTCACCAAAAACTGGAAGAGCCAAGCACAGATTCTTCCCTGGAGCCTTCACAGCTCTGTTGACACTTTAATTTTAAACTTCTAGCTCCAGAACTGTGAGAATAAGTTTCTGTTGTTTTAAGCCACCAACTAGCGGTCATCAGTTACAGCAGCCACATGAAACAAACACAGGTAATCAATTGTTTAAATGGATTTTTTAGTAAATTTCAAACACCGCCACACATACAGATGCTCACTTGTATTGAGCTTCTGCATTTCTGTTCCTCCACGTACCAAGATCTCACCAGCCCCATCACACAGACCTGATGTCAACTCCTCTTTTGGTTCTGTAAAAGGCAAGAAGCATCTCTCTTGGTTTCCTGAGGAAGTGTTGTTTGCCTAGCAGGAGGGACTGCAGGCAGAGGGGAAGGGAATGTCCTCATGGGACCAATAAATCAGCCAAATTAAATAGAGCAGGAGGTTATTTTATTATGTTTGCCATTGCTATAGCTGAATACCTGAGACTGGGTAATTTATAAAGAAAATAAATGTATTGGCCACACCTGTAATCCCAATAGCTTGGGAGGCTAAGGTGGGAAGATCAGATGATCTCAGGAGTTTGAGACCAGCCTGGGCAACATAGCAAGACCCCATCCCTACAAAAAACTTAAAAAATAAGCTGGGGACAGTGGCACATACCTGTGATCCCAGCTACTCAGGAGGCTGAGGCAGGAGGATTTCCTGAGCCCAGAAGTTCGAGGCTACAGTGAGCCATGATTGCACTCCAGCCTGGGTGACACAGTAAGACACTGTCTTGGAAAAAGAAGAAGAAGGGGAGGATGACAATGACAACGATGATGATGACAATGATGATGAAGAAGAAGAAGAGGAAGAAGAAGAGGAGGAGGAAGAGGAAGAAGAAGGAGGAAGAGAAGGAGAAATAATAGTGGAGGAAGGAGAAGAGGGAAGAGAAAGAGGAAAAGCAGAAGGAAAAGGAGAGGAAGGAGAATAGGAAATAGAAGAGGAAAAAGAAGGAGAAGAAGAGAAGGAGGAGGAGAAAGAAGCAAAGGAGGAGGAAGAGAAGGAGGAGGAGAAAGAAGCAAAGGAGGAGGAAGAGAAGGAGGAGGAGAAAGAAGCAAAGGAGGAGGAAGAGAAGGAGGAGGAAGAGGAGGAGGAGGAGAAAAGGAAGGAGAAGAGGAAAGAGAAGAGGAAGAAGAAGAAGATGAGGAGAAGGAGGAAGAGGAAGAAGAATAAGAAGAAAGAAAAAATAAGTTTCTTTCTAGTTTATTTCTTGACGTTCTGGAGGCTAGGAAATCCAAAAGCATGGCACTGGCATCTGAAGAGGGCCGTCAGCTGAATCATAATGCAGATGGTAAAGGGCATCGCGTGGTGCAAGGGCAAGAGCATGCATGCCAGCTCAGTTCTCTCTTCTTCTTATACAGCCACCAGTCTCATCATGGGTCCCCCACCATGATGATCTTATTGAACTCTTATAACTTTCCCAAAGTTCCATCTCTGAATATCACCAGTATATAAATTTGGGGTTGAAGTTTTTCCACCCATAAAATTTCAGTGACACATTCAAACCATAGGAGAGGTAGTCACAATCTCTCACCAGGGACTTGACTTGTGTTTCACAGAGAAAGAATTAAGGGACTGCCACCAAACTCATCTCCATCCTTCCACAATGCTCAAAACAGTGGGAACACCTCTACTGACAGCTAGCTTCTGAGCTTCTGGAAGGGGATTCTATCTGGCTAATTTCCTGAAACTGTAATCTAAAGTGCAAGGTTCTCCCATTCCCCCTTCCCACTTAATCTAGTCCAAGGTTTTAGTTTTGTCTCAGTTTTATCATCTTAGAAAAAGCTGCTGGTTTACCGAGAATTGACTTCTGTCTCCTTTGAGAAGCTACAAGGTGACGGTGGACCTAGGAGAGGATTGAGGAGGATGATTTGGTTGAGAAAATTATCTGGGTTCCTGACTCACATAATTACACAGAGAGTTTTTTAAATTTAATTAATCAGGTCAAAGGCACAGCAGGTTTTGGAGAAATGAAATGACCAAAAGACCCTCTCTGCCCCAGATTTTTTTTTTTTTTTTTTTTTTTTTTTGAGATGGAGCCTCACTCTGTTGCCCAGGCTGGAGTGCAGTGGCGTGATATCGGCTCACTACAAGCTCTGCCTCCCGGGTTCACCCCATTCTCCTGCCTCAGCCTCCCCAGTAGCTGGAACCACAGGTGCCCACCACCACGCCCGGCTAATGTTTTTGTATTTTTAGTAGAGACGGGGTTTCACCATGTTAGCCAGGATGGTCTCCAACTCCTGACCTTGTGATCCACCTGCCTCGGCCTCCCAAAGTGCTGGGATTATAGGCGTGAGCCCCCGCGCCTGGCCGGCATTTAATTTTTCTAATAAGCAGGTATCCAGCAAGAAGCTAGCAGTAAGTAAATTCTAATAAGAAAGCAATAGGCAGTGTTTCCATTAGTCATTCTCAACTTTCAGGGTCTTGGGCTGTATTTTTCTATTTAAAAAAAAAAGGAAGCTAGAAGTCACTGCCAGAACAGATCAGATGTTCCACCAAAAATGCACCAAAGAGCACTCTTTTCCCTGCCCTGGAAATTATGTGGCTATCTCCACCCTTCCAAATTACACTGTCCCGATGTACTTTATTTTCCTACTAAAATACAGAATGAAGATATTAGCTGATAACAATGTCTAGGCTACTTTTGGCTGATGCATGTTTTTGAACAGAACCAAGTATTGGATCATAAGCCCTTTGGAAATAATGACCAGCATTTCTTTGTCCTTCACAAAAATGTAGTATCTGCTTCTTCTCTTACCTCATACCAGAGGTGGGCCCCAGAGGCTATAGCACTAGTCTATATATGTAATAGTTTTGTAGAAACCACAGCTGAAGTAGGCGTACATTAATATTGTATTTGAATCTTGCCCAATATGTGTGTCTCTGTGTCTCCCTCCCTCAGTGACTCTATAAATATTTTAGAGCCTTAGACAGGGAAAGGAGACACAGTGAAATCAGTTTCTAAGTTAAATGTAATCACAGCCTTGGTATAAAAACAGCAGCCAATGGCCTCAAAGCTGGTCCTGACTAGGTCTAGGTTGGCCTGCTAAGAAATCCACTAACAGACGAGCTCTAGCTGTTGACGAACGCTAGCTGTCCGAACACTTACTTCCCACTGAAAGGAAAGCATCCAACTCCTAAATGGTAGCTTGGAATAAAGGCAATAATTTGTTTCCAGCTGGTACAATTGTTTAATAAAATGCCTGCTGGGTCTCCAGAAGTAATATTCTCCTCTCCTCAGCAACAATGAAAATTACCCTGTCTTGGGGGCCACTAACTCAATCCATACAAAATGTTCTCAACTTGAAGTATATAAGATTTCCAATGACAGTAATTTGCCATATGGAAGAATAAAAAAAAGTTTCAGAGATAATGTAGTGAACTGGAGGAGAAAAAAAAAAACTTAACAGACAGCTTAGGTCATTTCACTACTGTAATAATTATTCTTCTAGTAGTTTAATCAAAGGAAGCAGCGTGTCTCTCTCCCCTCATCTCTATTCACGCCACCACACTTTGTAGGTGTTAATCTCCAAGCTTCAGGCTGTTAAGACAGAGTGGAAATTGGAAGTCTCTGAACTGCAGAAGACTGCAGGGTAATAGTACCTGGTACCACCCTTAATTATCCCGATTATGTTAACGTACGTTGTTTGTCAACAGCCAGCAAGAGATTGTGAGGCAGTTGGGGAGGTTTGTTTTGAGATGGATGTTTGGGCAAAAAATATTTTTTTCTTTCATTTTTTTAAAATGGATTTGGTATTTGCGAGAGTGAAAGAAAAAAAATCACCCATAATCTCAGCTAGTACATATTTTCTCATTTGTCTAATGTAGATTCAGTAGTTTGCATTCTTCTTCCCCACAAGTAATCCAAATATGTATACATATATAAACCAATATAAATGAACACATACCAATATTAGACACACAGGATACAGGGAATGAGAGTAATTTATTTCATAGGTGCTAAATAAATATGTAAAAATTAAACTAACGTGGTGATAGCCCATCTCTACCAAAAATACAAAAATTAGCTGGGTGTGGTGGCACACACCTGTGGTTCCAGCTACTAGGGAGGCTGAGGTGGGAGGATCGCTTGAGCCCAGGAGGTGGAGGCTACAGTGAGCCATGAGTGTGCCACTGTGCTCCAGCCTGAGTGACAGAGTGAGACCCTGTCTAAAAACAAAACAAACAAACAAACAAAAACAAAAAAAATTTTAATTAAGCTAAGATAAAAATCAGTATAACATACTTTTGAATGCAAATGAAAACCATTTTAGGCTATCCATGTAAAACACAACAATGCTATTCAGTAGTCAGATTCTTCACACTGGTTGATCATTTTCAGAGCATTGTGGTGAAACATACATAATGTGAGTCCTGGTCAGTTTTCTAGCTTCTGGCACCAACAACCCCTGTAAGCCAGCCTAGGCTATCTAGCTAGAGAACACAGGGCTGAATTTGATCTGTGGCCATCGAGTTATTACTAGTTACTGATCAAACACTCGTAGAGTGTGTCCCCATATCAACAACAGAAGAGGGAAAGAACAGCATGCGCTGTTTTCCCCACAGAATTTCTAGGAAATGTATGCGTCCTTCACTATGTATTCTGAGTTCAAGCTTTTCTCATACTATTTCCTGAGCTGCCTGGGCTGAGCACAGCCTAATTACTGGTGAGAGAGGACTCAAGGAATGGCTTCTCTGAATGTCTGGACTCCAGCTTCGACAATTGGAAGGGCAGTCTCCTCAACTGTTGAAATAACGCTAATCACGCTGGTTGATTTTTACCAGCGAGTTCCAAATGCCTCTGGGTTGTGGCTTTCTGGAGAGCCCTAAAATAATAGGAATGCACAAAGTCAACTGTATGAGTAGAGATGGTAGAGACAGGCATGCTCCCATTCTGCTGAAAGCATCAAAGCCCACAGAGACCCTGTATATATGTGACTTCCTCCTAGAAGAAAAGCACTTAAACAGCAGTGGCAGGGGTGAAAAGAACAAGCTAAGTTTGGTTAACAGTTTGGATTCCAGTCCTGATTCTTCCATTGACCAGCTGGGTGAGTTGGGTAAGTCACTATTTACTAGCTGAGTGAGTTGGATAAGCCACTATTTACTAGTTAGGTGGGTGGTGTAAGTCACTATTTATTAGCTGTGAGAATGGGGTAAATCACTTAATATTTCTAAGCCAAGTTCCTTACCTGTAAAATGAAACTCATACAATACCTCCTTCGATGGACTGTTTGTAAAACTTAAACCAAACCAAAGAAAACCCCTAAATTTTTCACTTAAAAAATTGTATAAGCTATCAAATGCTTTATAGATGTGATTTTCTTCCTTTTCCTTTTTCAGGCCAATCCTGGTTTTCGATTCAGAGTGTTCTTATTTTCACTGAGGTGCTGGATACGTCACCCTCACAGAGCTAATTTTATTCCAGTGTATACAACGCTCAGACTTTCTGTTGAGGAGAGATCTACCTCCTTGGTCATATGTTAGAACTTAATTCCACAGGGAAAGAAAAAGAACTGTCTCTCTGTAGTGAAAGGGAGTTAAAAAAAATGCTAATGGAAAATGAGGCCAAATCAGATATAAATGTGAGCTTTTCCGCCTAGAAAGAGCTGGAGAGGATTTAGTTTGCTGTATCTAACAACGAGAGAGAGAAGCTAGGATGGTGGAGTCTTTTGCTGCTCCGCTGCGGGAGAACACAGAGAGATCCGGGGGTGCAGAAGCCTCATTCTCCTTGTCCCCCTTGCTCCTTGGCTAGGAGACAGAGCCAGGGGTAGCTAATCTCCTCTCAACTTTTTTTTTTTTTTTTTTTTTTTTTTTTTGAGATGGAGTCTCCCTCTGTCACCAGGCTGGAGTGCAGTGGCGCGATCTCGGCTCACTGCAACCTCCACCTCCCGGATTCAAGTGATTCTCCTGCCTCAGCCTCTCAAATAGCTGGGATTACAGGCGTGGGCTAACACGCTTAGCTACTTTTTGTATTTTTAGTAGAGACGGGGTTTTGCCATGTTGTCCATGGCTGGTGTTGAACTCCTGACCTCAGGTATCCAGCTGCCTCGGTCTCCCAAAGTGCTGGGATTACAGGCATGAGCCACCACGCCCGGCCCTCTCAACTATATTTTAACTGTTGTAGGCTTGCCTGATACAGTACAGAACACCCAGTTAAATTTGAATTTCAAATAAATGATGAATCAATTTTTAGAATAAGTATGTCCCAAATATTACTAAATCTAGTCATCCTAAACTTTTGCCTGAGGCAGAGGAATCATAGAATAATAGATTTCTCTTTCTTTCTTTCTTTCTCTCTTTCTTTCTTTTTCTTTCTTTTTTCTTTCTTTCTTTTCTTTCTTTCTTTCTCTCTTTCTCTATTCTTTTCTTTCCTTCCTTCCCCTTCCTTCCTTCCTTCCTTCCTTCCTTCCTTCCTTCCTTCCTTCCTTCCTTCCTTCCTTCCTTCCTTCCTTCCTCCCTCCCTCCCTCCCTCCCTCCCTCCCTCCCTCTCTCTCTTTCTTTCTTTCTTTCTGTCCTTCTTTCTTTCTTTTCTTTGAGATGGAGTCTCACTCTATTGCCCAGGCCGGAGTACAGTGGCATGACCTAGGCTCACTGCAACCTCTGCCTCCCCAGTTCAAGTGATTCTCCTGCCTCCGCCTCCTGAGTAGCTGGGACAGCAGGCACATGCCACCACTCCCAGCTAATTTTTTTGTATTTTTAGTAGAGACAGGGTTTAGTCATGTTGACCAGGCTGCTCTCGAACTCCTGACCTCAGGAGATCCACCTGCCTCAGCCTCCCAAACTGCTGGGATTGCAGGCATGAGCCACCACGCCTGGCCTTTCCTTTTTTAAAAAAGGAGTGATAGAAATTGAACTCATCCTCCTCATTTTATGTATGAGAAAAAGGAGGCGTGGAGAGGAGAAACTCTCGCCCTCAGCAGCAGCAGCAGAACCCAGGCCCAGAGTTCCCCCAAAGAGCCGATTTTCTATCTACAGTGATTTCGTGGCTGATTTTTTTAAAGCTATTTAATACGCAGTACTTTCAATTTTCCTATTTATTCACTTAAACCCAGGGAAACAGAGAGCTGTGATTAGTGGCCACTGTTTTTACACCAAAGCCTTTGTGGGTTTGTGGCCAACAGAAACAGCAAGCATTAAGAGTTTAATTAATGACTATCTCTTGCTACCTCTGCTGACCACAGGATGTAAGAACAGGAGGGGATTTTGTCTGAGGTCAGTTGTTTACTGGGCTTTCCATCATTACCTACCTTGAGATAATTATGCCATCAAGCATTGGGGCAGATTAAAGAGGGGTAAGAAAAGAGGCAGACCAGGAAAAACAAAACTCAGAACCAAAATGCCTACATTTGCTTGGTCACAGTCACATCTTTGTGCTTCGCCTTGGCTGACCTGCAGACCCAAGGGCACCCCTGTCTTGTTCCTCTTCCAACAGTGGGGTACCTGTGAGTGCATCCATCATCCACCGCAGTAGCTCCCTTTTGACACTAGGAAGAATTGAGACTGGAAGTTGTTTGGAAGCAGATCTCTAACTCAAGGTCAAAGCATACAACAAAAATAATTGCGCAGCACACTTAAAGCTGGACTCCAGAGAAGGCTGGAGCCCTCACTGTGTTTAAGGTGAGGTACAGGGAGGAAAAGATGATATTCAAAGGCTTCAGCTTCATGAATATAAACCAGTCCTTTTTTTTTTCTTTTCGTTTCTTTTCAAATATTTTCACCTTGTGCTATGAGACCCCTGGTGCACACAGAATGTTATAAAAGGAATGCTAGGAGATGAGCTTTGTCTCCTCACTCTTTTCTCCCACACTTTGAAGCGGGCCAAAACACTCCGCCTCTGTAATTGGCCAAGACTCAAAGCCTGCAAAGTGTTTTTGGAACTGGTATTTATTGTACCCTCTTCTGCGACTTGCCTTTAACAGCACACACGGCCCACCAAGGGACTTTCCCCTTCATGTTCAGCAGTTAGCACCGAATCTCCTTGGCAAAGCGCTCAGTGACTGCACAATCTCACACCCGCCAGCACTGGAAAGTTCTGGAAACAAGGACTCTGTGCCAGACATTCCTTTGGAGCGAGCGCTTCACTTCATCCAGTTCCTCATCCTCCTGGCCATCTGACGAATACCATTTTCTTGAACTGGGTTAAACTTTTTGCAGTATTAGTATGCACAAAGCACACCCAAGAACTGATGAGGATGCCAAGTCCTGAGGGTTCTAACACTGGCACTACCTTTTGTAAGGCCTCACTCTGGTATCCTGCCCCTCACTTCCCAAAGCTCCCTCATACCTGGTCTCACTTTGCTGTTTATGTTTTAAATGTTTGCCTTGTGCCAGGTTTTGTGCTAGGCATTTTCCTAGATTTTATCTCGTGTGATCCTACTGACTGTTCTATGAGTGGATTATGGGAAGGTATCCACCATACAGATGAAAAACTTGAAGATCAGAGAGTGGAATGTTCCAGAGTTTCAAAGTTGACCTTTTTCTGGAGTTCATATAACCTATGTTAAATTCTGTGCTCCAGTTATAATTATCATTATTATTATTATTATTATTTTGAGATGGCATCTCTCTCTGTCGCCCAGGCTGGAGTGCAATGGCGTGATCTCAGCTCACTGCAGCCTACGCCTCCCAGATTCAAGCGATTCTCCTGCCTCAGCCTCCCGAGTAGCTGGGACTACAGGCACCCGCCACCATGCCTAGCTAATTTTTATATTTTTAATAGAGACAGGGTTTCACCATGTTGGGCAGGATGGTCTCAATCTCTTGACCTTGTGATCCACTCGCCTCAGCCTCCCAAACTGCTGGGATTACAGGTGTGAGCCACTGTGCCCGGCCAAATAATAATTATTTAATTGACTAGACTGAGCCCAACAGAGTACTACAAGATGTGAATAATATCTCGCAGTTTAAAAATAATGACTAGGCCGGGTGCCGTGGCTCACACCTGTAATTCTAGCACTTTGGGAGGCCGAGGAAGGTGGGTCACCTGAGGTCAGGGTGTTCAATCAGACTGGCCAACATAGTGAAACCCTGTCTCTACTAAAAATACAAAAAAATTAGCTGAGCATGGTGGCAGGCGCCTGTAATCCCAGCTACTCGGGAGTCTAAGGAAGGAGAATCGCTTGAACCCAGGAGGCGGAGGTTGCAGTGAGCAGAGATCACGCCACTACACTCCAGCCTGGGCGACAAGAGTGAAACTCTGTCTCAAAATAAATAAATACATAAAAACAATGACTAGTAATACCTGTGCCCATACATGGCCTCTTTATTCCTGGACAAGAGTCTGGCCTATATCCAGCCCTTCAGTTGGCCAATATAGATTGAAATTAGAGAGAGGATGCTGGCTGCTTGTACCATGAGCTCATTGAATACCCTCCAACTTCCCTGTAGTCTTTGTCATGCTTTATTAAAACTGCTGATTGTTAAAACTGTATTTGATATTTTACAGAAGTAACACTATACAAGGTGTAGGGGAAAAAAGGTAATTATCTACTGGATCCCATCTCCTATGGTAACTAGATTAATATTGTGGTAGGTGTCTCTACACGTATTTCTCCTTGATCTTATAAAAACATACACACTTATGCATATATTTATGAGTTTGCTGGTTTCTTTCCCACTAAAAGAGAATCATATCACTTTTATTACTCTGTAACTTTATTTACTTATTTATTTTTGCTTAATAATTTATTAGATGATTTAGTATAGGACAGAAAAAGTAATATATGTTTCTCACTCATTGCAAGGTTTATGGCTGAGACCCCTGTAACAACAACAACAACAAACAGATTAAGAAGGGAAAAGCATAACACATTTATTGAAATGCATTTGTGCATTGACTTAGGAGCCTTCAGAAAAGAAAACCCAAAGACCCATGGAACACTGTTTTTTATACTTAGATTAGCTGAATGAGCGATCATGGCTGGATAAAAAGGCGATGTGACCTAACGGTAATAAACTGGGAGAAACTTAGTAAGACCTGTTTGTTCAGATTCTTCTCTGTGTGTTCATTCTTTTCCTTCAGGCACAGGACAGGATACCTCTCACATGACGGTCTTCAGGGGAAAAGGGAGGGAAAAGGCCAGAGACATCTTCCTGCTTTCGCTGTTTTTGCAAATGCCCAGGTGCCTTATTTCAGGGTAGTATTTCCTGCACCCATCATTAGGATATTCCTGAGTCTAATTTTTCCCTAATTTCTTTATGCATATATAAGGAAGAAGCTGAGGCAAAATTAATCTAAGTAGAGAGTTTATTTGGGCAAACCTTTTAGGATTGCAACCTGGGACTGTAGATTCAAGTTGCCCTTACTATACACTCCCATGAGCAGTGGTTAAAATTGAGGGTTTTTTTTTTCCTTTATTTCTTTTTGAGACAGAGTCTCACTCTATTGCCCAGGCTGGAGTGTAGAGGCACGATCTCGGCTCACTGAAACCACCACCTCCCGGGTTCAAGCGATTCTCCTGCCTTAGCCTACCAAGTAGCTGGGACTACAGGTGCCTGCCACTAAGCCCGGCTAATTTTGGTATTTTTAGTAGAGAAAGGGGGTGTCACCATGTTGGCCAGGCTAGTCTCGAATTACTGACCTCAGGTGATCTGCCCACCTTGGCCTCCCGAAGTGCTGGGATTACAGGTGTGAGCCACTGCACTCAGCCCAAAATTGAGTTTTTGTTTGTTTATTTGTTTTTGTTTTTTTGACAGAGTTTCCCTCTTATTGCCCAGGCTGGAATGCAATCGAGCAATCTCGACTCACTGCAACCTCCGCCTTCAGGGTTCAAGCGATTCTCCCGCCTCAGCCTTCCGAGTAGCTGGGATTACAGGCAAGTGTCACCATGCCTGGCTAGTTTTGTATTCTTAGTAGAGATGGGATTTCTCCATGTTGGTCAGGCCTCCCGACCTCAGGTGATCCACCCAGCTCGGCCTCCTAAAGTGCTGGGATTACAGGTGTGAGCCACTGAGCCTGGCCTCCAAAAGTGAGTTTTTAAAGGGAAAGAAGATGGCTGGCACGGTGGCTCACACCTGAAATCCCAGCACTTTGGGAGGCTAAGGCAGACGGATCACTTGAGGTCAGGAGTTTGAGACCAGCCTGGCCAACATGGTGAAACCCTGTCTCTACTAAAAATACAAAAACTTAGTCGGGCATGGTGGCAGGTGCCTGTAATCCCAGCTACTCAGGAGGCGGAGGCACAAGAATCACTTGAACCTGGGAGGCAGAGGTTGCAGTGAGCCGATATCGCGCCACTGCACTCTAGTCTGGGCGATAGAGCTAAACTCAGTCTAAAAAAAAAAAAAAGCCATAAAGGGAAAGAAGAGACAGTTCCTAAGATGTTCACCAAAACTTTACATTAAAATCACATAAGCTGTTGATGGGCTATGCATCGTTCTTTGTACCACAGATTCCAGAAACGTAAAGATAATGGCGAGGTAGCTAGTCGTGAACAAAATGACTTTAAACAACTGCCCCCAGGTATGGGGTGGGGGGCTTGACTGAAATCCCATACTCAGGTCTCTCTGGGCCTGCATACCTCACATAGCTTAGACTGCTTTGAGCTATTTTCCTTTTCTCATCACATATATGGGATAACATCATACAAGAAATGCTGAATACATAAACATTCCCATGATGTGGCTGTATCCTAATTCATCTTTTGATCTCTTTGTTTCCAGTTTTTTGCCACTGTGAACAAAGCTGCAATAAACACTGTTGAATATATGTCCTTAAATACCGTTTCTATGGGATAAATTCCCTGGAGTGCTGAGTTAAAGTATATGTGCATTTTATTTTTTATGGACGTGACCAAATTACTTTCCTGAAAGGCTGTAACACTTCACATTTCGCCAGGGAGATGGATACCTGAGCCCCCTTCTCGTCCACACTGTGGCTGGCATTTGGTATTTGTTGCTTCTTTTTTAGTCTGTCTACTGGGTGTAAAGCGGCACCTCATTGTTATTTTAATTGCATTTCCTTCACTACTGGAGTGGTTGAACAACTTTTCATGTTTTTTTTTTTACCATTTTAAGTTGCTTTATGTTGAATTCCCTGCAATTGCTTGCTTTTCTCTCTCCCTGGAATATAAACTCACCGGGGCAGGTACCAAGTGTGTCTTACTACTCTGGTTGTTATTTCTGGTTCCTAAGATAGTTGGCAGCAAATAGTAAATGCTCAATAAAAAGTTTTTGAACAAATGAGTGAATATCCTTCAACACAGCAATTCTCCTCCAAGGAGCTACAGCCATGCTCTCCATAACATTTCAGTCAACAATGGACTGAAAATGTACTACTGTGGTCCCATAAGATTATAATGCAACTGAAAAATTCCTGCCACCTAGTGACATTGTAGCCATTATAACATCATAGCACAGACATAACTCACATGTTTGTGGTGATGCTGATGTAAACAAGCCTACTGTGCCACCAGTCATGTAAAAGTATAGCACATACAATTATGCACAGTACATAATTGACAATGAAAATAAATGATTATGTTGCGGTTTATGTATTTACTATACTTTTTATTATTATTTTAGAGAGTACTCCTACTTATACAAAAAAAAGTTGGCCGGGTGCAGTGGCTTACGTCTGTAATCCCAGCACTTTGGGAGGCTGAGGCCAGTGGATCAAGACCATCCTGGCCAACATGGTGAAATCCCGTTTCTACTAAAATACAAAAAATCAGCTGAGTGTGGTGGCATGTAACAGTAGTCTCAGCTACTCAGGAGGGTAAGGCAGGGGAATCGCTTGAACCTGGAAGGCAGAGGTTGCAGTGAGGTGAGATTGTGCCACTGTGCCCTAGCCTGGCGACAGGGCAAGACTCCATCTCAAAAAAAAAAAAAAAAAAATTACTGTAAAACAGCCTTAGGCACATCCTTTAGGAGGTATTCTAGAAGAAGTCATTGTTATTATAGTAAATGACAGTTTCCTGTGTGTTATTGCCCCAGAAGACATTCCAGATGGACAAGATGTGGAGGAGGAAGACAGTGATATTGATGGTCCTGACTCTGTCTAGGACTAGGCTCATGTGTATATGTCTTCATTTTTAACAAACAAGACTAAAAAGTAAAAAATAAATAAATAAAAAATTTTAAAAATATAAAAATGCTTCTAGAATAAGGTTATACAGAAAGAAAATATGTTTCTTATAATGTGTTTGTGTTTTAAGCTAAGTGTTACTACAAGAGTCAAAAAGTTTAAAAAATTAAAAATGTTATTATAAACTAAAAATGTTACAATAAGCTAAGGTTAACTTATTATTAAAGAAAGAAGTCCGGGCGTGGTGGCTGACACCTATAATCCCAGCACTTTGGGAGGCCGAAGCAGGTGGATCCCTTGAGGCCAGGAGTTCAAGACCAGCCTGGTCAACATGGTGAAACCCATCTCTACTAAAAATACAAAAAAATTAGCCAGGCGTGGTGGCTTGCGCCTGTAATCCCAGCTACTCTGGAGGCTGAGGTAGGAGAATCGCTTGAACGTGGGAGGCAGAGGTGGCAGTGAACTGAGATGGTGCCATTGCACTCCAGCCTGGGTGACAGAGTGAGATTCCATCTCAAAAGTAAAGAAAGAAAAAAAAAGAAAGAGAGAGAGAGAGAAATTTTTTGTTTTTACAAATTTTGTGTAGCCTAAGTTACAGTGTTTCTAAAGTCTACAGTAGTATACAGTAATATCCTAGGCCTTCACAGTCACTCATCACTCACCAACTCACCCAGAGCAACTTCCCGTCCTGCAAGCTCTGTTCATGGTAAGTGCCCTGGGCAGGTGCACCATTTTTTATCTTTTATACCATATTTTTACTGTACTTTTTCTATGTTTAGCTATACAAATACTTCCTATGTGTTACAATTGCTTGGAATTTTCAGTACGGTAACATGCTGTGCAGGCCTGTAGCCTTGGAGCAATAGACTGTACCATACAGCCTAGGTGTGCGGTAGGCTCTGCCAGAGGTTTGTGTAAGTACATTCTATGATGTTTACACAGTGATGACATTGCCTAATGATGCCTTTCTCAGAAGGTATCCCTGTCATTAAGTGATACATGGCTGTATATTAAAGAAATAATAATGATTGTGTGCAAGAATTTATTCACAAGAATGTTCATTATAACATTGTAGCTAGAAACAAACTAGAAGTTTTAATAAATGAAGTTATAAAATAAAATAATGATATTTGATGCAGGAAGAAATTAATAATAATGACTATAATGGCTAACTTTAATTTCATGGATACTTTTAGGGAGTGTGTTAAACGTTTTTAATACATTTTTCTTATTTGATCCTCACGATATATTAAGTTTTAAAAAACAATTATAATACTGTATGCACAATATAATCCTAATCACCTCAAGAAATGCTTCGAGAAGCCTAGATAAATAACTGGAAAGATACACACCAAATTGTCCGTGGTGGTTTATTTGTGTGAATAAAAAAGCACAGATCATTTTTATTTTATTTTTTGCTTATACCTACTTGTATTAAGTCTTCTCCACATTTTGTAATAAGAAAAAGAGGCAAGCGCAGTGGCTCACACCTATAATCCCAGTACTTTAGGAGGCCGAGGTGGGTGGATCACTTGAGGTCAGGAGTTTGAGACCAGCCTGGCTAACATGGTGAAACCCCATCTCTACTGAAAATGCAAAAATTAGCCGGGTGTGGGGGCGTGTGCCTGTGATCCCAGCTACTCAGGAGGCTGAGGCATGAGAATTGCTTGAACCCGGGAGGAGGAGGTTGCAGTGAGCCAAGATTGTGCCATTGCACTCCAGCCTGAGCAACAGAGCAAGACTCCATCTTAAAAAGAAAAGAAAAAGAACCTAAGAAAAGCTGTCCCTTAATAATATCCTCATATCTTGTGGTTGCTTCCTGTTGTTTTTAATAAATATGTATATATATTACATATATATAAGAATCTATATGTAAGGGTGGGTGCGGTGGCCGACGCCTGTAATCCCAGCACTTTGGGAGGCTGAGACAGGCGGATCACCTGAGGTCGGGAGTTTGAGACCAGCCTGACCAACATGGAGAAACCCCGTCTCTACTAAAAATACAAAATTAGCCAGGCGTGGTGGCATATGCCTGTAATCTCAGCTACTTGGGAGGCTGAGGCAGGAGAATCACTTGAACCCGGGAGGCGGAGGTTGTGGTGAGCCGAGATCGCGCCATTGCACTCCAACCTGGGCAACAAGAGCGAAACTCCATCTCAAAAAAAAAAAAAAAAAAAAAAAAAAAAAAAAGAATCTATAAGTACACATTTAGAGACCTCTCTTTCCCTGTCCCCATATATATATACGTGTGTATATATGTGTGTATGTGAATATACGCATACTTTTTTTTTTAAACAAATAAGGTTCTGCAATAAAGTTGGTAATATCCAATGCAATAGCTCATTGGCCACCTCATTTTTCCTAGATAATGTATGTCCTGGGGCTTGTTTCCCCATGAATGAGGTATATTTGTCTCCTCAGTCTTTTAAAGTTGGCCCAAGGGGCCATTAATCATTCTATCTGGAGCCCAGAGAGAACCCTCAGGAAACAGGGGAAAGTGTAGTGAGCGGGCCAGCCACGGTGGCGATGATGAAGGTGCTGTCCACCTGGCTGGAAGCAGGCGCAGACTCTGTCTTGGAATAGAGAGTGCCATTTCCCGCCTCACCGGCCTTCGCCTCAGGTGAGGCCCCCACCCACCCCCTCACACCCCTAAAGCAGTTCTTGCCCCTAATGTAATATGACACGGAATGAGGTTTTTTTCTCTGAGGAAATCGAAACTGAAAAAACGCTGGAATCCGGGGAGCGAAATTGAAGGGAGGACCTTGAGCAGTTTCACAAGCAAACACAGGAGCAGCTGAGGAGGCCAGAGCGCAGGAAAGACTTCCCCTTTGCAGCAACCCCACCCCGCGAGTAAAACCACCTAAATCACAAAAACAAAAACTGAAATTTAAAGTCCACACATCTGGCTGGGCGCAGTGGCTCACGCCTGTAATCCCAGCACTTTGGGAGGCTGAGGCGGGTGGATCAACTGAGGTCAGGGGTTTGAAACCAGCCTGGCCAACATGGTGAAACCCCATCTCTACTAAAAATACAAAAATTAGCCTGGCATTGTGGCGGGTGCCTGTAGTCCCAGCTACTTGGGAGGCTGAGGCAGGAGAATCGTTTGAATACGGGAGGCAGAGGTTGCAGTGAGCTGAGATCACGCCATTGTACTCCAGCCTGGGCGACAGAGTGAGTCTCTGTCTCAGAATAGAATAGAATAGAATAGAATAGAATAGAATAGAATAGAATAGAATAGAATAGAATAGAATCGAATCCACACATCCTACTGTGGTTCTCCTATGTTTTACCCCAAATTCTCTTTCTGTGTGACAGCAACCTCAACAGAAGTGGTCACAAGCAAGTCGCCTCCCTCCCGCTCCTCAGAAAACTCATGGGCTGATTTCATTGGCATTGATTTAATCTCTTTGTAAGGCACTCGTGGACATCAAGCAAAATCCACGGCCAGGCCAGGAACTTGAGGGATGCTGTATTGAGGCACAGTGTGAATGCCACAAGATCAATCCCCAGAGAATCAACCTAGAAGCCTGAGTGTAAGTATGGAAAAGGCCCTGGACCCTTGGTAGAGGGAGTCCAGTGCCGCTTCCTGCTCTGCTCCTTTTTGGCAGCCCAGTGCCAGGGCACCACCAGGCCCCTGCTGTAAGCCAAGTTCAGGAAGCAGTGAAAATGGGTTTGGCCTTGGGAGTATATATACTGTTTGCTATTAATAGTGCTAAAATTAAATTTCCCTTTCTCAAGAGACCTAGGTATGGGAATTCGGTTTGCCATAACTGTGTATACCTCCCTTGGAGGGTGCTAGGTCCTCGTTTGTTCTCAATTCCTTCCTCTTTTTATCAGTGCAGCCCTTCTGCTCATCCTTCCTTCAAAAAGACCATCAGCCAGGCGCAGTGGCTAACACGTGTAATCCCAACACTTTGGGAGGCCGAGGCAGGTGGATCACTTGAGGCCAGGAGTTCAAGACCAGCCTGGTCAACATGATGAAACCCATCTCTACTAAAAATACAAAAATTAGCTGGGCGTGGTGGTACACGTCTGTAATCCCAGCTACTTGGGAGACTGATGCAGGAGAATCACTTGAACCCGGGAGGCGGAGGTTGCAGTGAGCTGAGATCATGCCACTGTACTGCAGCCTGGGTGACAGAGTGAGACTCTGTCTCAAAAATAAATAAATAAATAAATAAAATGAAAATAAAAAGATCCCATCCATTTTCTTGTGCTTGTTTATTTGCCAGAGCAAGCTGTTGTAGGGGAGAAAACATTTCTTCTTTCTAGGTTCATGGCTGAGATCCCTAAAACAAAAGACAGATTATTAAGATAAAAGCATAACCAAATTTATTCAATAGTATACATTTTACATGACACAGGAGCCTTCAGAAATGGAAACTCGAAGAAACAGAGAAACCTGTGCATTTTTACATTTGATGAAGAACGGACAATTGTGTGGAAGTGAGATTGGACAAATAGGGGGTACGATCTAATGGAAATCAACTGGGGTGAACCTAGCAAGCCCTGTTTGTTCAGTTTCTTCTCTGTGGTTTTGTGTCTTCAGAGATAAGGACACTCCTTTCCTCTGGGAATAGGAAGGGTACGTCTTACATGAGAATCTTCTGACCCACTTCAGGTGAAGGTCAGAGAATTCTTTTATGGCCTGCTTCAGGGGAGGAGGGCAGGAGAGGGTCAGAGAGACCTTCCTGATTCTGCTGCTTTCTCAAATGCCAAGGTGTCGTATTTTGGGGTAGCGTATTCTGAACCTCATCATTGCCACCTGTCCTCCACCGGACCTGAGAGTGGGTCCCTCCTGATTCCCGTGGCACGATGTTGCAAAAACACAAAAGATCCATCCCCACCACAAAGGAGAAGTGACACAGGAGTCAGTGATAGAACCAGGAAGACAGGCGCAGAAACAGCCAGCTAGCCCTGGAAAGCCTCCCAGACACCCAGAAGCAGGAATATCTGTCAAGTCAGCTGGACCCAGCACACGCTTCTCAGTTGTTGCTACTCAAAATACAGAGACAAGGTGCTGGAGCCTGCTCAACTCCGCCCCTGAAAGCAGATGATTCGTTTTCAGGAAGTGTGGGAGTCAATTGTATGCTCACTGGAGTCTTAAAAGCAACCCTAGAGGGAGTGTTGTGGAAATCAGCTGATATTGCTACAAATAGGACTCTTTGTTTGTTTGTTTGTTTGTTTGTTTGTTTGTTGGAGAGCCTCTTGCTAATCTGGCCACAAGAGTGAATCCAATAGTGCTGAGTAGGAGTGCGGCCTGGGTTCCCCTCCCAGCCTTGCACTCACCAGCTATAAGACACTAGGGAGGTTCCTTAACACCTCTTTGGCTGTGTTTCTTTCTCTGCAGGATGATAGTACCTAAAGGAGAACTAAATGAGTTAATCTACTTAAAAGAAATGTGCCTGGCACAATGTATTTCCCATTATTACCTGCTTTTAATATACTAGGATGAAAAAGAGATTGAGAAGCACTGATTTTTTTTTTTTTTAATATACTTTAAGTTCTGGGTTACATGTGCAGAATGTGCAGTTTCGTTACATAGGTATACACGTACCTGGTGGTTTGCTGCACCCATCAACCCATCACCTATATTAGGTATTTCTCCTAATGTTATCCCTCCCCTAGACTCCCACCACCAGCAGGCCCCAGTATGTGATGTTCCCCTGCCTGTGTCCATGTGGTCTCATTGTTCAAATCCCACTTATGAGTGAGAACATGTGGTGTTTGGTTTTCTGATCTTGTGATAGTTTGCTGAGAATGATGGTTTCCAGCTTCATCCATGTCCCTGCAAAGGACATGAACTCATCCTTTTTTATGGCTGCATAGTATTCCATGGTATATATGTGCCACATTTTCTTAATCCAGTCTATCATTGATGGACATTTGGGTTGGTTCCAAGTCTTTGCTATCGTGAATAGTGCCACAATAAACATACATGTACATGTGTCTTTATCTTAGAATGATTTATAATCCTTTGGGTATATGCTCTATAATGGGATTGCTGTATCAAATGGTATTATCAGTTCCAGATCCTTGAGGAATCACCACTCTGTCCTCCACAATGGTTGAACTAATTTACACTCCCACCAACAGTGTAAAAGCATTCTTTTTTTTTCACAACCTCTCCAGCACCTGTTGTTTCCTGACTTTCTAATGATAGCCATTCTAACTGGCATGAGATGGTATCTCATTGTGGTTTTGATTTGCATTTCTCTAATGACCAGTGATGATGAGCATTTTTTCATGTGTCTGCTGGCTGCATAAATGTCTTCTTTTGAGAAGTGTCTGTTCATATCCTTTGCCCATTTTCTGATGGGTTTTTTTTTTTTTTTTCTTGTAAATTTGTTTAAGTTCTTTGTAGATGCTGGATATTAGCCCTTTGTCAGATGGATAGATTGCAAAAATTTTCTCCCATTCTGTAGGTTGCCTGTTCACTCTGATGATGGTTTATTTTGCTGTGCAGAAGCTCTTTAGTTTAATTAGATCCCATTTGTCAATTTTGGCTTTTGTTTTTGGTGTTTTAGACATGAAGTCTTTGCCCATGCTTATGTCCTGAATGGTATTGCCCAGGTTTTCTTCTAGGATTTTTATGGTCCTAGGTCTTACATTTAAGTCTTTGATCCATCTTGAGTTGATTTTTGTAAAAGGTTTAAGGAAAGGGTTCAGTTTCAATTTTTTGCATATGGCTAGCCAGTTTTCCCAACACCATTTATTAAATAGGGAATCTTTTCCCATTGCTTGTGTGTGTCAGGTTTGTCAAAGACCAGATGGTTGTAGCTGTGTGGTGTTATTTCTGAGGCCTCCATTCTGTTCCATTTGTCTATATATCTGTTTTGGTACCAGTACCATGCTGTTTTGGTTACTGTGGCCTTGTAGTATAGTTTGAAGTCAGGTAGTGTGATGCCTCCAGCTTTGTTCTTCTTGCCCAGGATTGTCTTGGCTATGTGGGCTCTTTTTTCTTCCATATAAAGTTTAAAGTAGTTTTTTCCAATTCTGTGAAGAATGTCAGTGGTAGCTTGATGGGGATAGCATTAAATCTATAAATTACTTTGGGCAGTATGGCCATTTTCACGATATTGATTCTTCCTATCCATGAGCATGGAATTTTTTTCCATTTGTTTGTGTCCTCTCTTATTTCCTTGAGCAGTGGTTTGTAGTTCTCCTTGAAGAGGGCTGAGAAGCACTGATTTTTAAAAAACAAAACCAAACCCCAAACCCCTGTATGCTTAACAAAGTAGCTTCAGATGGATGTGGCAAACTGAAGACATTTAGCTGCTAGAACTTTTCAAATTGAGCCACAAAAATGAGCAGAAACACAAAAACAAGGATTCACCAAATAAGTGTAAAAGAAATCAGGTTGAGAGAAGAGGTAAATTTAAAAGCGCATCTTGGGTATAGCGGCTTCATCTGCTGACTCCACCCCAATGCACGTAAGTAAGGATGGAAACACAAGAAATCCTAGTGACCTGATGGACCATTTATTTATTTATTTATTTTTGATGGAGTCTCACCCTGTCATCCAGGATGGAATGCAGTGGTGCGATCTTGGCTCTCTGAAACCTCTGCCTCCAAGCAATTCTGCCTCAGCCTCCTGAGTACCTGGGACTACAGGCACGCACCACCACACCCAGCTAATTTTTGTATTTTCTGTAGAGATGGGGATTCACCATGTTGGCCAGGCTGGTCTTGAACTCCTGACCTCAAGTGATCCACTCTCCTCAGCCTCCCAAAGTGCTAGGGTTACAGGCGCGAGCCACTGCATCAGACCCTGATAGACCTTTGAAGTCCATTTGAGAAGCTGAAGTCCTTTAGAGCAATTATTCGGATGTTTTTGCTGTTTTTAGACAAAACTCTGAGAACATTCATGTGCAGATGCAGAAAGCTCATAGCTTCTCAAAGCTGCAAAGCTACTGTCAGAGCCAAACATTACTGGGAAGAAAGGGAAATCGATAAATACGCAGGTTTTTCCCATATGAAAAAAGTTCTCTTTTGTCCAGGCTTCATTTTCTGAAGTCGTCCCAGGCAAATATTCTAATCGGGCTTTCTGTTTCCAGCTTTGGTTCCTAGTGCACTGGGCCCCCTGCCTCCTTTTGGACTCCATGACTTAAGATATTTATTGTTTCAGGGACAGACTGTGCCAGGAGCATTTTGGTCTCAGACAGAAAACAAAAATAGATGCACTTCAAAAATGATCCAAGTGTTGTTATGTTTCTGACTTTTTTTTTTTTTTAACCCCTCAACCATTTTAAAAGTAATTCCTGCTGTTTGAAATAATCACCTGAATCTCCCGAGAAGCTTTAAACCGTGTTAGAGAATTAAACAGATTCCTGGCATCGCTGAGGCCATCTGTGTGTCTGGGTAGCCTATAAGCAACACAGTGAAGCCAGAGGTAGTGTTCGGAGAGAGCTCGACAGGAGAAAGTATATCTTTTTGCCCCCTAGAAGAGACCGCATCTCAAAGTTGCTTTGATACTGTCCCCACGACTTCTTGTCAGCGTGATGCTGCCAGCACAGTTTTGTTGAAAAATGCCTTTTGTGCTGACAAGACCATGTGGGCTTTGACCCCAACCTTGTTTTCTCACAGTTAATAAATTACAAGAAAACAGAGCTGGAGGATACTCCAAAGAAATAAACTTTCTTTTCCATGATTATCCATGGTATAACATCCCTGAGAACATGGACAGGGGGTTACTACTGTAATGTGATGATCTGTGCACCCAGGAGCCGTGCGGCTCTGAGCACAGACGTCTGTCTGGACAGGTAACTCTGGGTCACTGAAAGGTCACCTATAAAGCAGTGCTCAAATGGGTGACAGTAAGAACTCTTCTGTCTGGAAAACACACTGTAATTGTATCTTTTGTGTCCACAAAAACTATTTCTGCATCTAGAAGCAAAGGTGGGCTTTCTATGCCAATATCAGAAGGACACAATGAAATGGTGGAAATGTAGGCACCATATACATACACACACACACCCGCACACCCATATGTATATATACATTTTTTTAAGTAGACTGGTTTCAGAAATTAGTTGGACAGCTCTCACAAATATATAAAATTTTAAGCACGCCTGTTTTTAAAATTGTGGTAAAATACACATAACATAAAATGTACGACCTTAACCATTCTTAAGTGTACAGTTCAATACTATCAAGTATCTTCACACTATTGTGCAAACAATCTCTACAACTTTTTCATCTTGCAGAGTAAAAACTATGCCCATGAAATGACCCTCCATTAACAAGTGTTGTTGTTGTTGTTGTTGTTGTTTTGAGACAGAGCCTTTATCTGTTGCCCAGGCTGGAATGCAGTAGCACGATCTTGGTTCATCTCAACTTCTGCCTCCTGGGTTCAAACGATTCTCATGCCTCACCTCCTGAGTAGCTGGGACTACAGGCATCTGCAACCTGTTATTTTATTTTATTTTATTTTTTGTATTTTTAATAGAGAGAAGGTTTCATCATATTGGCCAGGCTGGTCTCAAACTCCTGGCCTCAAGTGATCTGCTCACCTCAGCCTCCCAAAGTGCTGGGATTACAGGCAACAAGTTGCTTCTTAAAGTAAGTTTGTGTATTACTCAATGAAAATTAAAAAGTACTTTAAAAAATTAAGCAAAATGTAATGACCTTAGCTATTCTTTAAAGAAGGCTTTTGAATTGGAAAATTTTTCAAGTCAATCTGACAATTGCTAGCGATTTGACAATTGCTTTGGACAGAATAAAAAAGGCCCATAGTCAACAACAGAATAAAGTCTGTGACTTTAGTACATAAAACACACATGGTAAGGTCCAGTACATTGCAAGAGCTGGGCCACACATTTCCCTGAAAGCCCTCATGACAGCTGATGTGAAGGGAGAAAGACAAGCAACTACAGAGGGTCCAAAGTGAATTGGCTACTGCTCTCTGGAGACCGAGAGAAAAATGAGTTTCAGGAAAGGCAGTGACTGAAGGGTGTTGGCAAGAAGTGAGCACACCTGGATTAAGACAAAAAGAAATGGGGGTGAATGGGAATGGTATGGACTCAGGACAGGAGTCTAAGGGAAATTAGAGTGCCTTTCTAGAACTCACAGATGGAAAGAGTGTATGCAACTTCCTTGACCCAGGTTGGGGGGCAGGGATGAAGACAAGACAAAAGATCTTAATGATAGATTCTACAGCAGCAAGTCACTCTAGATTCTAAAACTCTGATTCTAAATTGGAGCTAGGTCATGAGAGAATGATGGATCAAAGAGGCACAGTTCATCTCCAGAAAGAACTTTCCTGATATCTAAGCTAGTGAGAAGAAGAAGCCAACTCACCTTCAAATCTATCTCTAAGCTAAGTGCCTGAAATCTACATCCAAAAGGATAAGTTATATTTCCATAGTCTTCATTCCATAATACACATGGCACTTTAAAGTCTCCAAGATTATATTCTAAGGAGGAAAATCCTTTGGATGCTGGCACTAGAATCTACTAGAAGAAAATAGAGAGAATGTCTGCTAAATTCAGGCATAAACAGAGATGAAAATCTGTCTCTTAGGATTGATGGTATGGATGGTGTGGAAGAGAAACTTTTCATGGGTTCTCATAAGATGCTTTTAGATCCATGGAAGAGAAACAGTCAAATGTGGATGTTCCTGACAGCATCTCACAGCTTTACTTGGAAGAATTTTAGCAGTGTTTCCTGAAATTTGGAGAGTTTTCAAGCATATTCTATGGCATTTTTATAAAGCTATATCCTATAGAGCTAGAATATTACTCTTTCTCAGACTTTTTTTTAAAAATATTTTTCCTTTTTTTAGGCAGGGTCTCACTCCTTTGCCTAGGCTGGAGTGCAGTGGCATGATCTTGGCTCACTGCAACCTCTGCCTCCTGCGTTCAAGTGATCCTCCCACCTCAGCCTCCTGAGTATCTGGGACTACAGGCACGCACCAGCACGCCTGGCTAATTTTTTTTTTTTTTTTTTGGTAGAGGCAGGGATTTCGCCATGTTGCCCAGGCTGGTCTTGAACTCCTGGGCTCAAGTGATCCACCCATCTCAGCCTCCCAAAGAGCTGGGATTACAAGTATGAGCCACCATGCCCAGCCTCTTTCTTATATTGCCATTGTACTTGGGTTGTAATAGGTGCCATGGTGGAGTGGAAGAAGAACTGGTGTTAGGTTCCAGGACAAGTTTCATTATTTATTAGCTATGCAACACTGGGCAAATCGCTTGAACACTCCGAGCTTTCGTTTTCCATCTGTAACAAGAGGAAGCTCATACTGTCTTTTAAAAATCATCAGAAGGAATGTGAATCAAACTGGATGCAAGAAAGTACTTGATAGATTTAAGAATACAGTGTGGAACTTCCAGCAACATGGCAAATGAACCTGATGTGGGCTAGCTTCTTCCAGTTCCAAAGACGCCCACATAGGGGATAAAATCTAACATTTAAAAATATAGAGGGAGAGCTCAGTTTGAAAGAAAATAAGGGAAACCACAGGTGCCAGAAATGAAAGAAACCAAAGCCAGAAGAGTGAGCAGAAGCGAGTGGAGAAGCCGCCCCTTGGGTTTTCACTGGGTTTCCAGAGTTCTTAGATGCAAAGCAATGAGTTTCTAGTGCTTGTAGAGGCCAAACCTTTGCCTATGGAAGGTGATGGAAGGGTGAAGTTCCGAAAAGGAGCTGTATTGGTTTGCAAGGGCTGCCATAAAAAAAAAACCACAGACTCGGTGGCTCAGATGACAGAAATTTATTTTCTCACAGTTTGGGAGGCTGAAAGTCCAAGATCAATGTGCGGGCTGGTTTGGTTTCTCCTGCGGCCTCAGTCCTTGGCTTGCCACAGGAACAGTGGTCTTAACAGTTGCCAGGCCCAGAACGAAGCACTTTACTTACACGCATTCTCATCTAGTCCTTGCAACATATCCACCTCCTCTAGGTGTCCTCACAAAACACAGCCTTTCCTGTGCACATGCACAACCCTGGAGGCTCTTTTCTTCAGTTAAGGACATCAGTCATATTGAATTAGGGCCTGCCTTTATTCCCTATTTCCAAATACAGCCACACATTCTGAGGTCGTCAGGGTTAGGGCTCCCACATACAAATTTTGGTGAGGATACAATTCAATCCACATTAGAGGCCGACAAAAACCCTAAACATAGGCCTAGAGAGGCAGCACCAAAGCATAAGAAATCTTACCACTTATCAAGTGTTAGGTGGGATGGCCAGGCACAGTGGCTCACGCCTATAATCCTAGCACTTTGGGAAGCTGAGGCAGGCAGATGGCTTGAGCTCAGGAGTTCAGGAGCAGCCTGGGCAACATAGCGAGACCCTGTTTCTAGAAAAAAAATTCGCCAAGCATGGTGGTGAGCACCTGTAATCCTAGCTGCTTTTGAGGCCAAGGTGAGAGTAGCACTTGAGCCCAGGAGTTCAAGACTGCAGTGAGCTATGATCACACCACCGCACTACAATTGTCTCTAGAAGAGATTTAGACAGATTTAGAGATCATCCCATCTCAAAAAAAAAAAAAAAAAAAAAAAAAGACAATAGAGTAGTTGAATGCAATAGACTGATGGTTTTCAAAGTGTGTTCCCTGGACCAGCAATCAGCATCATCTGCGCAATTGTTAAAAATGCACATTCGCAGGCTCTGTCCCAGACCTCCCGAATCAGAAACCCTGGGAGTGAAGCCCAGTGGGGCTTGTGTTTTAAGAGGTCCTCCAGGCGATTGTGATGGCTGCAGAAATGTGAGAAGCATTGCAATAAAGGAATTCGCTTCCCAGCAACTGCAGATCCTGACACCTCCAAATGATAGTTCCTCCCTCCTCCCCAGAAGCCACCAGCTTAGATGCTCATGCCATCAAGCACACTATCCCCTCCCCTTCCCCACTGGCATGATGTTCAAATCCCCTGGTCACCTTTCTAATTCCCAGCTAGGCTTTCCCCTTGGCTCACTGGCCCTCTCTGCTCTCTCCCCAGGGCCTGGCATATTGCCAGTGCCCAATGCAATCCTGAATGAAAGCATAAAGTAGGGCTGTGTGTGTTGTTGAGGTACATTCTAAAAAAAACCTTCTCACCCTACATTTGCTATTTCAAATGAGGGTGGTGGGCTGCTACGCCCAACATGGCTAAATCTAGAAAGCACAACTGTGAGAAAAAGAAAGCAACTTCGCAGGCATTCCTTGGCTCATCAAAGGCTGTCTTCTCCCTGTGTCTCCACATCATCTTCCCTCTGTACATCTCTGTCTCTTTATGGGGCATTCTTTCTATAAGGATACCAGTCATAGGGACCCCCCCACCTCCAGTATGACCACATCGTAACCTACCTGATTACATTTGCAATGGTCCTTTTTCCAAATAAGCTTATATTTTGAGGCCATGGGGGTTAGGATTTCAACATATGAATTTGTGAACATATGGGTCCAACATATGAATTTGTGGTTGGGGGAGAGAATGATACTATTCAACCCATAAAAGATACATACAGTATCATAGGTAAAATTTCAAATTGTATACAAATTCTTAAGACATATAAATGCATAGTGAAAGTACAAAAACGTGAATGGGAAGAAAAAGACCAACTTTAGCATACAGCTTCCTTCCAAGGAGGGAGAAAAGGAGGGAAATGGTGTCAAGAAGAGATCTGGAAAGGAGATTCAACCGTATTTTTTTACATTCAGTTCTTTTACAATACGAAGCAAACACAGCTAAATGTCAACATTTGTTAGGTGCCCATGGTGAGTACCATTTTATTCTCTGCTTTTTTCAGTTTGTTTATTTATCTGAGAAAATAGCACTAGGGAAGAAATGCTCCTTGCTGTAATGAACACTCCACATTAGGACATGCTCAAATACAAGGTGACGTTAATTTTGTTCAGGTAAAGACATCAAAGAGTGTCAAGAGGCAGGTGGCAGTAAGAAAGGACCACTACAAAGGGTTGAAACCAAGAGCCAGGCCAGACTGCGGGGGGATGGATGTGTCCCTCGTCAGGCCGCCAGTCACAGGAATTGGGAAATCAGGCAGGCTAATACAGGCAAAGAGGACAACAATGTTGTGAAAGAAGGGGATGCTGCCAAGGTCAGCGGAAAGGCAGGCGTGATGTAGGTGAGACCCAGGTGAGCTAGGTGTGGAAATGCAGTCCAAATACACAGGCATCCAAGGTTCAAACTTGCTCCAGGAATAAGCCAAGAGTAGTTGCCAGAATAGGAATTCCATTCTGTCAAGCAGGACTGGGTTAGGAATTTTGCCTTAGAATTCTAGGGAGGAGGCTGAATTCCTACAACTTCACAACTGATACTTGGAAAATGAATGACTGCAATTTAGCAGAGGTCCCAAACCAACTGGGCCCTGGGTGTTCACAGTTTTCCCTGCAGCCAAGGGCAACTACCTGGAGAAGGCAGAGGGGGAGCAGGGAGGTGGGATTAGTCCTGAGTCATCTCTGCCTAGTTGGAGAGGTGTTAACAGTTGCCGGGCCCAGAACGAAGCACTTTACTTACATGCATTATCTCATGTAGTCCTTGCAACAACCCAGTGACATCAGTACTATAACCCCCATGTTAAAGATAAAGAAACAGGTGTAAAAAGGTAAGATAACTTGCCAATAACACAAAGCCCGTAGATGGCAAAACCGAGATCAAATCTCAAGACTGATTCCAGGCCCCACAATCTCAGTCCCTGCGTTTTATGGTCCCTTTACAGTCACATAGAAAGTATTTGTTGATCACATGTTAAACAATGCGGAAATACATATATTGAGTGTCAACCTGCTTCTGTTTCAGGGGCCAGAGATACAGCATTGAACAAGTCTGATAAGGTCTCCATCTTCATGTGTTCTAGGAAGCAGCTCACCACTCGCATCCTAAATACTGTAGCAAATGTAGGAGTAGAGGATTTTTAGAACATGCTCCCATAAGCTTAGCTTGACACTTTTTAAAAAAAGTGTGTGGGGGGGCCGGGCATGGTGGCCCATGCCTGTAATCCGAGGACTTTGGAGGCCGAGGCAGGAGGCTTGCTTGAGCCCAGGGGTTCAAGACCAGCCTGGTAACACAGTGAAACCCTAACTCTATAAAAAATAACAAAAGTTACCCAGGCATGGTGGCACATGCCTGTAATCCCAGCTACTTCAGGAGGCAAGGTGGGAGGATGGCTTGAGCCCAGGAGTTTGAGGCTGCAGTAAGATGTGATCACATCACTGCACTCCAGCCTGGGTGACAGAGTAAGGCCCTGTCTTAAAAAAATAAAAAGTGTGTGTGGAGATTGCAGGGGAAGAAGGTGTAATCAAAAGGTTGTACCTGCAGGAGGCCCTGTGACATGGAAAGGCCAAGATTTCTAAAAGATACTTCTCATCATTTTTGATGTGACAAAAGTGTAACGATGACCTTTGAGCTAAAAGGAAAATAAGGAGGCTCGTTCCGATGGAAGGCCCACCGACTGCGAGACCATGGCCCAGCCGAGGCAGACGGTTGATTATTATTCTAGCCCAGGGAGAAAAAAAGTCAATTCAAAAATTGCTTGTTCATGTCATGGCAAATCCTTAATGCTTTTAATGAAAATTCTTCTCCTTCATGAAATATTTTCTATTTTAAAGAAGAACAGCAAATTAATACAGCGTTTCCAATAGCCTCTAAGTCAGGTTTAATTGGGGCAATTCCCTCCAGTGATTTGAACGAAAGATGACATTCGTCTTCGTTGCCTGGGTGGAATGTTAAACTGGAAGCAGGGATGAAATGTCAACGTAAAATAATGCTAATAATTATTCTGAATGTTACATTCTCCTTGACCTTGGAATGTAAAGGGCCAAAATGAAGGCTTTTTGTCAAAAGTCAAGAAGTCATCTAGAGACGCTGCTGACATTTATGATTAATGTAATCTGGGATTATTAGGAGAGAAATGAAGAATATGATTAGCTTCCAGTATCTTGGTAATTCATTTTTATATTATTATAGAAACCATATAGTATATGGACATAAAAAGAGATGACATGCTGTGGATAATCCTAATCTCTAGAAATTTAAAGAGGAAACCTCTAAAGATAAGTAAAGACTTTTTAATTAAAGCAGCAGTGACCAAATAATTAAATTGATAGCTCTGCAGTAAAAGAGGGTAGAAAACGACCTCAGTCTAAGGAAAGATAATGATTTCTTATGCATAGCACACATGTGCACACAAAAGAAATCAAGCCTCTATCTGCTGGGTCCCGTCGCTTCAGAGAATTTTCTGGTTCATTTGCAGTGACAGGAGAGACTGAGTGCAGCTCAGGGAAGGCTCCCCGGCACCGTGCCCTGAGCTGGCAACTCAGGCTGCCCCTGAAAAATGACTGTGGCTGACAGCAAAGCACCTCTGTAAAGCGGAAAGATGGCTTTGGAAATTTGTTGGGGAAAAATGCAGCTTCTGTTTTAAATAAAGCTTTTGGTCCAAAGCCCAAGCTGGGAAAAGTGCAAAGGTGAAAGGACCCTGCTCTTTGTGACCCAGTTTCCCTGATCCCCAGCCGCACCCTCTGCACATTCATCTCAATGCTCTCCCCTCCTCCCACTCAGCCTGGAAGCTGAAAGGCAGCGGGGAGGGGGCAGGGGCATTGATTCTTAGAAAGAAACAAAATAGGAAGACTTGCATACAAATGAAAATCAAAGCAAAAGGGGGAAACAGGCTTTTAAAAGAGTAGGAAATAGAAAATATTTAACTCACCTATTTAAAAATTGAAAACCGGAACTAGGAAGCTTTACACCACACAATCAAGCGATATATACAATTCTCATGTATGCCCAAACAGCAAACAGTAGGTACCATATAGATGATACATTACATGTATAGTAATTACGTCCTCAGGTTTTTCCCCGACAGGGACAGATGAGAGACAGCAAGGGAGCAGAGAAAGAAAAGGTGAGAAAAGGTGAGGAGAGAGGCCGGGCACTGTGGCTCACGCCTGTTATCCCAGCACTTTGGGAGGCTGAGGCAGGTGGATCACTTGAAGTCAGGAGTTCAAGACCAGTCTGGTCAACGTGGTGAAACTGTCTCTACTAAAAATACACAATTAGCCGGGCATGGTGGCGGGCGCCTGTAATCCCAGCTACTTGGGAGGCTGAGGCGTGAGAATTGCTTGAACCCGGGAGGCAGAGGTTGCAGTGAGCCGAGATCGTGCCACCACACTCCAGTCTGAGCGACAGAGTGAGACTCTGTCTCAAAAAATAAAAAAAATGAAAAGAAAAGATGAGGAGGGACAATAAGGGGAAAAGGCAGTGTGGAAAGGGGAGTGGGGAGAAGGAGAAAGCACAGAGAAGAGAGACCCCCATGGAGGGGCTTTTGTACATCCTGGTATACATTGGAAGTGCTTTTGATAGCTTTTGATTTGCTCTCTGGTAACTGAGGACAGATTCTCTGGTTTGCAGCCTTGCTCTCAGCATCCTATAGCTCAGCCCCCAAGTAGTAGTGTGTCTGCACGTTCCCTGCATAAAATCTGTGTGGGCCAAGAGAAAAGCTCGCTCTTCTTCGGGTCTCTAGTGTCTGCAGAAAGCTGCAGTCATTTAGCATTGCAATAACCCAGAGGAAGATAAGAGAGGCACTATTTGAAGAGAAGTCACAAGAGCATTTTTTATGTTGCATGTTGTGTTTGTGAAAACAAATGAAAGTAATGTACTTGCAAAATCCCAATAAGGTTGAGAAAATGTTTGGAAATCTTGCTAAATCAATACAGCCCACATGGGGACTTCAGAAACCTTTAAAGCATCTGGAATCTAAGATGTGGCAGTAATCCCAGTTTGTCCTACTCATTCGGACCCCCCAGATGTTGCTGTCTTAGATAAACACACCTCTGAACTGACAGCACCAAACCTTAAAAGGCATAGCCACAGTCAACACTGAAAAGAGGTGAATGGTGTATGCACCATATATTTTTTTTTTTTTTGTCAAACTCATCATTGACAGGCACACGTAGGTTGATTCTGTGTCTTTGCTACTGTGAATCATGCTGAGATGAACAAACGAGTGCATGTGTCTTTTTGGTAGAACAGTTTATATTCCTTTTGGTATATATGCAATAATGAGATTTCTGGGTCGAGTGGTAGCTCATGTCCTTTGTAGCAACATGAATGCTGCTAGAGACCATTATCCCAAGCAAACTGACCCCAAAACAGAAAGCCACAGACTGCATGTTCTCACGTATAAGTGGGAGCTAAACAACGGGTACAGATGGACACAAAGATGAGAACATCGATGCTGGGGACTCCTAGTTGGGGACAGAGGTAGGGGACAAGGGCTGAAAAACTACCTACTGGGTATTATGCCCACTACCTGGGTGACGGGATCATTCATACCCCAAACCTCCAGGTCACACAACATACCCATGTAACAAACCTGTATATGTATCCCCTGAACCTAAAATCAAAGTTGAAGGAAAAAAAAAAAAAAAAATATATATATATATATATATATATATATAATCCATGTAATTAAGTATATGTCTATATCATCCTTGAGGACAAATAGAAGATGGACCTAAAGAAGGAGAAGCCAGAACTTCATCCCCATGTGGATGGGGAGCTCTGATCCTCTCCAACTCCCCAAGAATTCTGAAAAATCATCACATTGTGTGAATTCCAATTCAGTTTGACTATATGATTTTTACGATCGCCAAGGCTTATGTGGTAATTAACTACTAAACTAAAAGATTTCCTCCATTTGACATCAATAGAAAATCCATCTCCATTTCAAAAAGAAGAAAAATCAATGCTCTGATATCTGTAAATACTGCCATTCCTTAAAACAGTTTGTAGGCTGAGCACTGTGGTTCATGCCTGTAATTCCAGCAATTAGAGAGGCCGAGGCAAGAGGATTGCTTGAGTTCAGGAATTCAAGACCAGCTTGGGTGACATAGTAAGACCTTGTCTGTACCGAAAAAAAAAAAATTATCTGGGCATTATGGCACATGCCTGTGGTCCCAGCTACTTGGGAGGCTGAGGCAGGAGGATGGCTTGAACCCAGGAGTTTGAGACTGCAATGAGCCATGATTGCACCATTGCACTCTAGCCTGGGTGACAAAGCCAAACTCTATCTCAAAAAAATAAAATAACAGATTGTAAATCGTATAAAATCTTACAGGTAAACATCTCAATACTTAAAAGGGATATTCTGTTTACAATTTAAAATTATACTCTCCAGCCTGATAAACTCTCTTAATCATCAATTTGGCCCTGAAAGAATCTCAGTTGTTTCCAAACATCAAGTTAACTTTCAAGGACAAAGATTTGTCAGTTTTACTATTTCAAAAAATCTGATCATGCTGTAATCCCACTACTTTGGGAGACTGAGGCAGGCAGATCACGAGGTAAGGAGTTCGAGACCAGCCTGGCCAACACAGTGAAACCCCATCTCCACTAAAAAAAAAAAAAAAAAAAAAAAAAAAAAAAAAAAAAAAAGCTAGGTGTGGTGACACACACCTGTAATCCCAGCTACTCAGGAAGCTGAGGCAGGAGAATCATTTGAACCCGGGAGAGGTGGGGGTTGCAGTGAGCTGAGATCACACCACTGCACTCCAGCCCAGGTGACAGTGTGAGACTCCGTCTCAAAAAGAAAAAAAAAAACAGACAAGTTCTGACAGCATTTTTAAAAAACAGTCAAAACTGGCTTAAACTACAGAAACATTTCAGCAACATTGTCTTAATAAGATTATAGTCTCAGAAAATGATGAGGTGGCAGAGGTTCTTGGGATATAATTTCTAACATGCATATTTTTAAAAAATCAGACTCGTGATGCATTGGATGATGGCAGAGCAAGGCAGAGATTATATGTATATATTTCATGCACTAGAGACATTGTCAAAATTCTAATGCAATGCTCCTAGAATCTCATTATTCTTGAGGTTATCAGTCAAACGAAATGCAATTATAATACACGCAAACTAGCCACAATATAACCAACCACTCTGTTTGGTTTCACTTTTATAAAACATAAAGAAAGTGATAGTATTCCTTTGGTTCGTTTCCTAAACTTCTGCTGCTTAAAAAATGACACCAATTTGGATACATTAATATATATTAATGCAAGATCCCATTAAAAAGTCATAGAGAAAGACCAATTACTTTTGTTTCTGACAACACATCTTTTCCTAGCTAGCCCATAATGGCTTCAACCACATCAGAAAAAAAGCAAGATAATAGTTCCAGTCTATACTGCTGAGTCTCCTATGGTTCACTAAATATATTCTACAAATTGCAAAAGGTGGTTTATAAAAGCCAACAGTGAAACATAAAATATTGGGAGTAGGTGATAAATATTCTGCAAGAAAACTTACTGTTAGAATTAAATACATTGCATCAGCATCAGTACCAATTACCCAATTACACAATACACTTTGAAACACTGTTGGCCAGTAAAACCACTTAATGCAGTGTGAGGGCTTTGCTGACACCAGAATAAAGTTCAGCTATGTCCAGCATTGAAAAAACCAACCAAGAGACAAAGGGGAATAGAAAATGTCTTGATTCTCCTCAATGAATATCTAACCTGAAGGCATTTTTTAAAAAATACCTTTATTGAGGTCAGGCTCAGTAGCTCACACCTAATCCCAGTACTTTGGGACGTCAATGCTGGTGGATCACTTGAGCCCAGGAGTTCGAGACCAGCCTGGTCAACATGGCAAACCCCTATCTCTACTAAAAACACAAAAAAATTAACTGGGTGTGGTGATGCATACCTGCAATCCCAGCTACTTGGGAGGCTGAGACATGAGAATCACTGGAACCCAGGAGGTGGAGGTTGCAGTGATCTGAGATTGTGCCACTGCATTCCAGCCTGAGCAACAGAGCAAGACTCTGTCTCAATAAATAAATATATATATATAAATGAATAAAATAATAAGAAAACATAGCTTTATTGAATTATAATGTACACAAAATTCACCCAGGATAAGTGAGAATTCAATTATTTTTGGTAAATTTATGTAGTTGTGCAATTATTACACCACCACCATGACCCAATTCTAGAACATTTCCAAGAAGTTTTGCAGTACCTAGTTGCAGTCAATCTTCATTCCCTATCCCAGTTGCAGGCAAACACTGGCACGTTTTCTATCTCTATGGAATGGCCTTTTCTGGACATCTCACATAAATTGAATCATGTCTTTCCTGATTGCCTTTTTTTACTTAGCATAATGTTTTCAAGGTTCATGTAATGTGTATCAATAGTTCATTTTTCAAATTGCTGAATTTACAGCTACTCAGGAGGCTGAGGCAGGAGAATGGCGTCAACCTGGGAGGTGGAGCTTGCAGTGAGCCGAGATCGTGCCACCGCACTCCAGCCTGGGCAACAGAATGAGACCCCAACTCAAAAAAATAAAATAAAATAAAATAAAATAAATTGCTGAATTTAAAAATATGAATTTAAAAATTTGTAAATTGCCAAATAAGATTTCATTGTATGGATATATTACATTTTGTCTAGCCATCCATTTTAGCTGTCCCAGCTGATGGACATTTGGGACGTTTTCAGTTTGGAGTTATTATAAATAATGATGTTATGAACATTCACATTCAAGTCTTTGTGTGAACATGTTTTTATTTCTCTTGGGTAAATAAATACACTAGGGTGGAATCACTGAGTTGTATGTCAAGCCTATGTTTAATCTTTAAAGAAAATGTCAAATTATTTTCTCACGTGGCTGTACCATTTTACATACCCGCCACTGTATCAAGGTTCCAGTGTCTACGCATCCTCACCGACACTTGGTATTGTCAAACTTTCTAATTATAGCCATTCTAGTGGGTGCATAGTGGTAACTTACTGTGGCTTTAATTTGCGTTTCCCAAAGGGAAATGCAAGTACTGGTGTTGAATACCTTTCCAAGTACTTGTTAGCTATTAGTATATCTTCTTTAGTGAAATGGTCATTTAAATTGTCTGCCATCTTTCTAGGGTTGTTGTCTTCTTATTGTGTTGTAAGAGAGTTTTAAAAAATATATTGTAGATAAAAGCCCTCTATCAGATATACAAATATATGCAAATACAGGATTTGCAGTGAGAGAGAGAGACTGAGTGTAAATTATCAAATCAGATTTGCAAATATTTTCTCATTCTGTGGTTTGTCTTTTTATTTTCTTAATTGGGTCTTTTGAAGAGCAAAGGTTTTTAATTTTGATGAAGCCCAAATTATTATTTTTTAAAATTGATTGTGACTTTGGTGTCCCTTTAAGAAACCATTGTCTAACCCAAGGTCACAAAGATTTTCTTCTTTGTTTTTGTTTCAACATTTTAGAATGTTAGCTCTTGCATTTAAGTCTATGATCCATTTGGAGTTGATTTTTGTATATGGTGTAAGGTTTAGGTGGAGGTTTCTAGTTTTTTTTTCCTAAGAAGGAAATTGACAATTGTTCCAGCACCATTTGTTGAAAAGATTGTTCTTTCTCTCACTGAACTGGCTTTGCACAATGATAAAAAATTAGTAGATCATAAATGTAAGAATTTATTTCTGTACTCTAAATTTTGTTCCATTAATCTATACGTTTATCCTATGCCAATCCTACAGTCTTAGCTGTTGTGCCTTTATAGTAAAAAAGAAAATTGGGTAGTGTAAGTTATTCAACTTGACTCTTCTTTTAAAACATTGTTTTGACAATTTTATGTCCTTTGCATTTTCATATACATTTTAAGATCCGTTTGCCAATTCCTACAAAAAAAAAAAAAAAAAAAAAAAAAGCCTGATAAGTCTTTGACAGGAAGGTGTTGAATCTACAGATCAATTTAGGGAGCATTGTCATCTTAACAATTGAGTGTTCCCATAAATGAACATCGAATGTGTCTCCATTTATTTAGATCTTAAATTTCTGTCAATAATGTTTTTAATTTTCAGTGTAAAAGACATGCTTTTTTTGTTAATTTTTTTCTAAGTAACCTCTTCTTTTGGAAACTACTATGAACAGAATTGCTTTCCAGTTTCATTTTTGGATTTTTGTTGCTACTATAGAAAAACAATTGATTTGTGTATAGTGATATTTTATCTAGGAACATTGCTAAACATTATTAGTTCTAGTAGCCTTTACCAGAGATTCTTTCTGGTAGATTCTTTAGTAGAGTTTTCTATATGTAGGATTATGTTGTCTGCAAACAAACGCAGACAACGTAAGTATAAGTGTATTTCTTAAGTATAGAAAAGTATACTTCTTACTTTTCAATCTAGATGTCTTTAATTTCTTTTTACTTTATTTAACTAGCTGAAATTCCAGTGTGATGTAGTCTAGGAATGGTGAAAGCATTCAGTTCACTATTAAGTATTATGTTAGTTCCAGATTTTTCATATATGCCCTTTATTGAGTTGAAGAATCCCCTCTTTATTCCTTGTTTACTGTGAGCTTTTATAATGAATGGGTGTTGGATTTTGTCAAAAATTTTTTTCTCTGCATTTCATAAGATTATCATTAATTAAGCATGTAGGTTTGGCCTTTATTATAAATATGCTATGTTGCATTAATTTATTTTTGGATGTTAACCCAACCTTGCTTTCCTGTAATAAATCCCATTTGGTCATGATGTATTATGTTTCTTTATAAATTCCATTTCTTTATAGATTCAGCTAAGTTCAGTTTGCTAAATTTTTGAAAGACTTTTGCATATATATTCATGAAGAATATTGGCCTGTTGTTTTCTTTTCTTGTGATGTCTTACTTAGCTTTGGTATCAGGGTAATACCAGCTTCAGAATGAGTTAGGAAGTGTTCTTCTCTATTTTCTGGAAGAATTTGTCTAAAATTTGTATTATTTCTTGTTTAAATCATTGGTAGAATTCGCCAGTAAATACATTTGGGATTGGGATTTTCTTTGCAGAAAGGTTTTTAGCTACTACAGGTTGAGCAATCCTAATCTGAAAATCCAAAATCTGAAATGCTCCGAATTCGGAAACATCTTGAGCACCAACATGATGTCACCAGTGGAAAATTTCATGCCTGAACTCATGTGATGAGTCACATATATTATTTAAAATACTGTATAAAATTACCTCCAAGCTTTGTGTATAAGGTGTATATGAAACATGATGAATTTCATGTTTGGACTTGGGTCCCATTCCCAGGATATATCATTATGTATGTGCAAATATTCCAAAATTTAAAAAAAAACTCAAATCTGAAACACTTCTGGTTCCAAGTATTTTGAATAAGGAATGCTCAACCTGTATTTCAATCTTTTTGCTTGTTACACTTCTATTCAAATGTCCTATTTTTATTTGGGTTAATTTTGGAAATTAATGCCTCTATAGTAGTTTGTCCTTCTCATCTAAGTTGTCTAATTTATTGGCATAAAATTATAGCACATCCCTTATAAGTCTTTTCTTTTCTGCAAGGTAAGTAGTAATATATCTGCTTTCATTCCTGATTTTGATGATTTGTGTCTTTTCTATTTTTATCTTAGCCAGTTCAGCTAAAGGTTTATTAATTTTCTTGATTTATTCAAATAACTAGCTTTGGTTTCATTGGCCTTCTCTACTGGGTTTTTACTTCCTATTTCATGATTTCTTACTGTATCTTTCTTATTTCCTTCTTTCTGCTTGCTTTGGGCTTAATTTCCTCTTCTTTATGTCGTTTATAGTGACAAGTTTAGATGATTGGTTTGAAGTCTCTTATAATATAGGTGTTTAAAGCTATAAATTTATCTCTAAGTACTGCTCTTTGTCTCTAGCAATATTTTTTAAGTTTCATTTTTAATTGACAAATAATAATGGTATATACTTTGGGCATGCAATGTAATGTTTTGATATATGTTTACATTGTGATTAAATCAAGCTAATTAACATATCCGTCACCTCACATACTTTTTTTAGGCAAAAACACTTAAAATCTACTGTTTTAGTAATTTTGAAATATTGATGCATTTTTTGTTTGTTTGTTTTATTTTGTTTTTGAGATGGAGTTTTTGCTCTTGTTGCCCAGGCTGGAGTGCAATTGTGCCATCTCGGTTCACCACAACCTCCACCTCCCGGGTTCAAGCGATTCTCCTGCCTCAGCCTCCAGAGTAGCTGGGATTACAGACATGCACCACCACACCTGGCCAATTTTGTATTTTTAGTAGAGATGAGGTTTCTCCATGTTGGTCAGGCTGGTCTCAAACTCCCGATCTCAGGTGATCTGCCCCCCTCAGCCTCCCTAAGTGCTGGGATTACAGGCGTCGGCCACCGCACCCAGCCATGATGCATTATTTTTTGTTATAGTCACCATTCTGTGCAATAGATCACTAAAGCTTATTCCTTTTGTCTAACTGAGACGTTGCACCCTTTGACCAACATCTCCTCTTTCCCTATTCACTCCCCTCCCCTAACTTGTAGTAATCACCATTCTACTCTTTACTTCTATGAGTTCACCTTTTTAGATTCTACATGTGAGACCATATAGTATTTGCCTTTGTGTGCCTTGTTTATTTAACTTAGCATAATATCCTCCAGATTCACCCACACTGTTGCAAATGACTGAATTTTCTTCTTCTTTAGGGCTGAATATATTCAATTTGTATACATATCACCTTTTAAAAATCTATTTATCTGATGATGGACACCAAGGTTGCTTCCATATCTTAGCTATTCTGAATAATGCTGCAATTAGTATGAGAATCTCTTTGGCATATTGATTTTAATTCCTTTGGAATTAAATTCTACTTACAAGTAGAATTGCTGGGTCTCTAGTAATGATTTCTACTGAAAGTATGTTTTTTCTGATATTAATATAGCATCTGCCTTTTGATTGAGGTATTTAGTCCATTTCATTTAATATAATTTTTGACTTGGGTGGATTTACATTGGCCATTTTGCTATTTGTTTTCAATAGATCTCAAGTATTTTTTGTTCTTTTGATCCTCCTTTACTACTTTCATTTGTGTTAAATAAATATTTTCTGGTGTGCCATTTTAATTCCTTTTTTATTTCTTAATTCGATTTTTTAAAGTTATTTTCTTAATGATGTTTTAGAAATTATTATATGCACCTTAACTTATAACAATCTATTTTAGATTAACTCTAACTTAATTCTGGTAAAATATACAAACTTTGCTTCAGTATAGCTCAATTTTCTCCCTCCTCTTTTATGCTATAATTGTCACATATTACATATATACATCATAAACCCAATAATGCAATGTTATAATTATTTACTCAAGTTTAAATATCTTTTAAAGAACTTAAGAGAAGAAATGAGAAAAATAAATTTATACTGCCTTATACTTACCCACATATTTGCTATTTCTAACCCTTAGTTTTATTTTCTCCCTACATATTCTCTACCTCAACCTTCTCTTCTACTTCCCTCAAAGTGGACCAGCTGCAGGAAGATGCAGGGACAACCACAGGAAACATCCTGACATTAAAGGCTATTGAGAAGTCAGATTTCTGGTATGAATTCCAAAAGGAAGAAAGTCTTTCAAAAATGTTTCAAGTACACCTTTCAAAATAGCCACTTCCTAGAAATGATATTCCTGCATAAAATTAAAGAGCATTGCAGCCTATCATTCACATTCTTTTGTTTTGTGGGTAACACGCTTGAGTAGTTGCTGTTTTCCTTCTTCCAGCATATATTCTTGGCAGCCTCATTTGCTGTGTGTTTCTAACGTGCAGGTGTTTCTCTTTACCTCTCAGTGAGCTAGTTCAGTTCCTAGATCTGATTAGTTAGAATATTCTTCCCAGATATTTTTGAATGAGGGAGTTAGCAGAAAGATATCTTTCTGGAGTACGTCGACTAAACCAGACTTAAATCTATTATAAACACCACCCTGGAAAACATCCTTCTGCGTTCAAATTATTTCAACTCTGGGATAATTACTTTAACTCTTAGACTTCTAAGTTTGCATTCCAAAAAGAATTATAAAATAATTATTCCTGGGCCTGATAAAACTTGACTAAATATTTCATTAAGATATTAATTATGGTTTCAGGACATCACTAAGAAAATATTCCAACATGTCATAGCTGTTTAAGCACATATATAAACCCATGTATGTAATTGCTTTACCAACATAAAAACATGTGTGCTTTCTATGTTTTTCTGTTGTTGCTAATCACTGCTGGTTGTTTGGAGTTTTAAAAATACTCTCCATACAGCTTCCCACTAGTTAAAAATAGGAATCTAATGTTTATAGGTATATCCTTGACAGTAGGGTCTGCATAATTCCCAGTTAGAAAGAAAGAAGAGAGAGAAAGAAAAAAGGAAGGGAAAGGAAGGAAGGAGAAGGAAGGAAGAGGAAAGGCAGGAAGGAGGAAGGGGAGGAGGAGGGAAGGAGGGAAGGAGGGAAGGAGGGAAGGGAAGCGGCGGAAGGAGGCGCATGGCGGAGGCAGGGAGGGGAGGGAAGGGAGGGAGTTTCCTGCTTCTTTTGAAGGATTGGGGGAAGGACCTCCCGGGAAACCTGCCTTGAGGTTTCATTTCCGAGAAGTTTGAAGAGCTTCCGAGTCCTTTCTTTGCGGGAAGGTCTCCTGCAAACAACTCCTTCCTTCCTCCTGAAACGGACTTCCTTCCTTCTTCCTTCCTGTCTCCCCTTTCCCTTTTCCTTACCTTTCTCTCCTATTAGCTAAGAAATGCTAATGAGACTTGGGAAGATACATCCTGTGCCTGCAACCTCTGCTTGATCTAATTACTACCTGAGAAAGTGAAAAAAACAGAGCCCGGAAGTGAAGGAAGTATAGAGGATGGGGTTCAGAGGAAAGTCTAAAGAAATTGTATATTAGTCACCAAGGTGCTTTAATTAAAAAAGGTAAAAAGGACATTCTTCTCCCTCTAAACAAAAGGCCCATTGAAATGGAAACTAATGATATCTTTAGGAAAATAGAAAGGGCTTGATGCAGAAAATAGTTAACATCCTACACAGTAATATTTTGTTATTGGCAAACAGAAAGCAATAGTTCAAAATTTGTCAAGCTCATCAGTTCCACCTAATTAGGGCCATATCCAGAGGGCATAGTAAAAAAAACTCTAATAACTCACTTCTGAGCTCCTGGCCCTAGTGGAATCTAATATCCTTCTTGAAATGTGCTTGGTGGTCTCCTCTCATCTGGCCATCAGAAAGGCTACCACATGGAAACACTCTGCTCTGTTGAGGCCCAGAATGGAATCGTTTAGAGATTATATTCTTGTCGCCCAGGACAGACACTTGTCTCCAGCCAGAATATCGCTAGAGGATGCATGAAATTTGTATGTGATATCCTTTGAGGGAAAATGAGGTCTATCGAATCTGGAGGAGGATAATTTAAGAATTTCTATTTCAATTACTACTGCCATGTCCCCACTCCATTTGTTTCGAAATGAAGTCCAACATTTTCCTAGAAAACCTCCCCTTTCAACATAGAAGATGTTTCAGTATGAAAGTTATGTGTTCAGCAGGGTGCTTGGATGTGGGTCAAGAGAGGTTCTCTAAAGCTAAAGTTAGAACAGTGGAAATAATAGGTGAATGCAAATTCAAACACCCCAGAGTCCTATTTCTCTTCATCTTTTACTCCCACCTCCAAATTCTCTCTTTTTCTCTGGAAGCCACTTCTTATTCCCTTTCAGTTATGGTCAGGAGGAGAGATGTCCTATGAAGGGATGGTTGTCCTCAGCCTGGAATCATAAAGTCTAGAAACTCAGGGCTAAGAGCAATCAAAGAGATCATTTCACTCGCTTTAGTTATACACAGAAAGGAAATTGAGTCCCCAAAAGACTAAGTGATATTTCTCTACCAAAGTTACACCATTAAGGGTTTCAAAACTAGCTAAGTTACAAAACTTAATGCTCACTTCCGTGCTTTTCACACTATCGTGTGACATCTTCCTTTATCGATACCTGGAGTTTCCACGGTTACACATGAATTTAGCTCAGATCTGCACATACTCTGCAGGTACTCTCTCATCTCAAAGAAATGATTTCTTAATGAGGAAGTACCTCAGAGCCAAATTATGGAAGACCTGAATGCAACCTTATGGAATTTGAGTTTTTCCTTTAAGTCAAGATTTTTCATGTGAAAATGTTTAAGGATCTGAAATTATAAGTAAAGAGAGAGAGAGAGAGAGAATGAGTTTGCAAACACACATATTCCTGAGAAGAGCTTTGTAAAAAAATTCTCATACCACTGTTGTAGGTAAGGAAGAGTTAAAAACCTTTTTTTTTTTTTGAGACAGAGTCTTGCTCTGTCACCTAGGTTGGAGTGCAGTGTCGCTATATTGGCTCACTGCAACCTCTGCCTCCCGGGCTCAAGTGATTCTCCTGCCTCAGACTCCTGAGTAGCTGGGACTACAGGCATGTGCCACCACGCCCGGCTAAATTTTGTATTTTTAGTAGAGATGGGGTTTTGCCATGTTGGCCAGGCTGGTCTCAAACTCCTGACCTCAGGTGATCCACCTGCTTCGGCCTCCCAAAGTGCTGGGATTACAGGTGTGACCCACCATGCCTGACCCAAAAACATTTTTAAGGGGGAGAATGTCATGCCCCCAGAATCTTTTCTCTTGGATTACAAAGAAGTTGTAAATTCTAAATTATTACTTTTAACAACTATCCTTACTTACTTTTAAAGAAATTAAGATTTTTTTTCTATTGCTTTTACCATCTCAAATAAATAAATATTACCTTCCTAGGTGTTAGAAACCCATTGTGATCGAATACGTCTAGGAACATAACTCACATCTTTCTCGACTGGAGTCATACTGTCACGATGAGGAACCCTGTCCCTAGGCCCAGTTGTGCTGCAGAACTTATTCTGAGCAGGGAAGGCAGGGCAGGAAGGAGCATTAGTCTCCCTAACTGAGGATCCATCTGATGATTTGGGAAATCACACCCAGGCTCTAGTTTGCTACTTCCTCTTCACCTCTTCATGATGTAATGTATGACAGGATGGTGTTCTGTTCCTAGTCCATTTGCGGGGCTACCCCTCAGCAAAACTGTCACGTAGGAAAAGTTTGCCTTCGTTAGTCTCTGCTATCTTCTGGCTTTGGCCATCTAAAAATTAAGTCTGACAGCCAAGAAGCCTGTGGTTTTCAAATCATGTTGCCCATCTCATTCGAAATCTTCCTTTTCACCCAGACCTTTCCTCCCACATTACTGACATCTCCAGCTCCTCCTCTCTGTCACTTCCATGCTGAGAAGCAGATCTCACAATCAGATCTGGGATATTTGTGCATTTGGAAATTTAAATCAATGAGTTACCTCTCCCAAAGGTGCTAAAACTGTAGAATATATCTCTAGTAGTGGAATAAAAGTCTTTGTCAGTGGGTAATAGTGTCAATAAACAATTTGGAGAGGTGGAGGAGAAAAGCCTCTTTATCTACATGTAACCAGAAACTGGACTACTGGGAATTTTCCTGGAACACAAAACAATGTTTGGAAAGAAGGTGGACAATCTTGACTCCAAAATGGTTACCCAGTCATCACCACAGAATCTCCCCAAATACGTACTTTAAATCTGTTCACAATTCCTCTCTAAGTACCAGTGTGTATTTATGACGAATCAATTTCCTTAGCAAAAAAAAAAAAAAAAAAAAAAGGCTAAAGAAGCAAACTTCAGTTTCTACATGCAAAATGTTTATTTTTAAAAATGCAGATGTTGCTTGGCTCACAGTTCCAACTAGGCATGTAAAAGATCACTTTACACCAGGACTCCTACAAGGAACTCTGAGGAGTCAGGAATCACAGGCTCATTTTCATACAGGCTACGGAATTGTTTTAAATCCCTTCCACACAATTTGTAGAAGTCCTGCTAATGCAAACCATACGGTTTTGAGTTCAGTAAACAGCAAACATAAAATGACGAAGGCTTTAAAAAAAATATCGTTTCTTCACCAATCTTGAGAGCAGGAATCAGAACACCATGTTGAACGCTGGAGGAACCCAAAGCCACGTCCCAAATCCTTCCTGGTAGTCACTGGTGTATACTGGCCTTTCACCTTGATTGGTTTGAAAAAAGTGGCAGCATTCTACCATCTCCAATTTAAATCTGGTATGGTTATTCCCACTCTGCTTCATCCTGGCCAGAAGAGCTCTGCCAAGTTTTCTGTTTTTCTAAAAGCTAAATAAGTATGGCTTACAGAAATTCCGTCTGACAGTCAGGGAGTTTGTGGACTTCAAATCACATTGTATGTCTTGCTGTAGAATTCTAATATTGTAATCAAGACATAATGTTTCTGTGAAATCTAATTTTGACCAACTAGTTACAAGCAATGGGCATTATCAAACAGGAATTCCGTAATTCGAATAGGCCATGTGTCCATTTTCTGCATTTCAAAAACCTCGATGGGATTTGAGTTTTTCCCGTTTTCTTCTGCATCCATGGATCCATTGTGTGACACACAAAGTCCCTCTTCTAGCTTTAAATCCCATTGTCTTCACAAAGGAATCCTTACGACTGCCCCAGCACCAGGGAAGTAGAAAGTCAGAGGAAATAAAAACCGTGCAAAGAGAAAAAGAAAACCTCAAGATATTACATTTATGAACCAAAAATGAGATGCTGAAGTGGCTACACTGGCTGGGGTATATACCCTGGGGTTTGTCGTTGTGTACCAGGAAAATTTAGGACATGGACACACACCAGGAGTTTAGGAGTGGACTTTTAATAGTTAGAAGAGAAACAGAAACTAAAAATACAAAAAAAAATTAGCTGGGCGTGGTGGCGGGTGTCTGTCCTCCCAGCTACTCGGGAGGCTGAGGCAGGAGAATGGTGTGAACCAGGGAGGTGGAGCTTGCAGTGAGCCGAGATCGCACCACTGCACTCCAGTCTGGGCTCACTGCAAGCTCCACCTCCCTGGTTCACACCATTCTCCTGCCTCAGCCTCCCGAGTAGCTGGGAGGACAGACACCCGCCACCACGCCCAGCTAATTTTTTTTTGTATTTTTAATAGAGACGGGTTTCACCATGTTTTTAGTAGAGACGGGGTTTCACCATGTTAACCAGGATGGTCTCGATCTCCTGACTTCGTGATCCACCTGCCTTGGTCTCCTAAAGTGCTGCGATTACAGGCCTGAGCCACCACGCCTGGCTTATGCAAATAGACTTTCCAGTTGATCAGCCCCATCTTGTCTGCTTCTTACTGTACACGTGGCCAGCCCAGAAGGGAAGATGGAGCCGCCATCTTGAACATGTCTAGTCCCTAGTTTCTGCTGGCATTGGCCTGTGCAAGCTCCTAGCTTGCAGGCTGCTCTTTGTTAGAAAATGATTTGGGGCTGCTTTTTATTAAAAAGAAAAGCCTTACTGAGGACTCCCATGCCCTTGCTATCTGCCTAAGTGATTTCTTCTTAACTGCTATATCAATGCTACTTTAAAATAATAAGACTGCTCAGCAGTCAAGAGCTTCGGAAAGTTAAAAATAAGAGACTCAAACTTACAAATTCAATAAAGCAATTGGAAGATAATGCAGAATTTAAAAAAATATATATTACAGAGGACAATCGGAGACAAAAGGCAAGAAAACGAAAGGCTATATAAGAATGTCCAACGTCCAAATAATAGGAGTTGCAGAAAAATAAAATAGAAAACATTAAGAACATTATAATAGTAATAAAAGAAAAAATTCTAGAACTGAAGTAAATAAAGCTGAAGCGCCAAATTTAAAATGTCCATTGAGTGAATCCTAAAAGGAAAGTGGACAAGACACGTTATCTTATTTCAGAACATTTGAAACAAAGAACAGACCCTAAACACTTATAGATAGGAAAACTAGGCTACATGCAAAGGAGCTGGGATCAGAATAGCACTGGGTATTTCCCCAGCGACATTAGAAGCTAGAAGATTGCAGATACATGCAGGTGGGAACCATTAGGTGGATAATTCCTCAAACGCAGCAACATGTTCCAAAAAGCCTATGCAGCTACAAAATGTGATAAATATCTACCACAAATTTACATAACATAGTAATAAAATAGAATGTAACATAATACATGGACTTCAGTTTTTAAAAAGTGCTATAACTAAGTTGGGAGGGGAAGATGGGGAGGGGAAGGAAGGTGTAATAAAGTGCATACGTATCAAAATAGGAACTTAGGAATTTAAAATCGAATGGTTATCACATAGCTTTACAGGTTATAGCAGATATGATCTAAGGTGACCCCTGATGTGCCATGCCCTTGTGTACTCCCCTCCCTTTAAGTTGGGCGGCACCTCTGACATGCTTCTAGCTGTGAAAGGATTTAGTAGATCCAATTAAGTTTCCAAATTAGCAGATTTCAAGGTAAACCAAATGGAGTATCTTTGGTGGGCCTGGCTCAATCAGGTGAACACTTTGAAAGACAGATTTCCTGCTGGCCTTGAAGAAATCAACTGCCTGTGACACAGCCACGAGGCAGGGAACATCAGGTGGCCTTGAAGAGCTGAGAGTAGTCCACACCCCCAGCCAGCAAGAACACAGGGGCCATAGGACTATTTTAGTTGTGGTTGTTATAAGGCATTTTTTATTATAATATTATTTGACTTTGTAAACTATATCCATGTACAATTTTGAAAAAAAATTAACTTTTCCAGAAGGTAACCTGAGGAAGATTTAAAGATGATCCAACTTGTTTCAGATGAAATGGGATAATACATGTAAAAATGCTTAAAAAATAAAACGTTCTATACAAAGATAAGGCCTCGTAATTAAGTTTTAAAATCTCAGTCTCTTATGGACTGAATGTTTGTGTCCCCCAGAATTCATATGCTGAAGCCTTAACCCCCAGTGTGACTATATTTGGAGATGGGACCACTTAGAAGTAATTAATCTTAACTGAGGTCATATGGGTGGGGCCCTGATTTAATAGCATTAGCGTCCTTATAAGAATTCACACCTAGGAGCTCATTCTTGCTCTGTCTCTAAACACATTCACCAAGGAAAGGCCATGCTATGGTCTGAATGTTTGTGCTCTCGAAAACTCATGTTAAAACTTAATCCCCATTGTGGCAGTGTTGAACGGTGGGGCTCTTAAGAAGTGATTGGATCATAAGGGCTGTGTTCTCATTACGAGGCTGCGTTCTCATGAATGGATTAATCCATTCATGGATTAATGGGTTAATGGATGAATGGGTTATCATGGGAGTGGGACTGGTGGCTTCATAAGAGGAAGAGAGGCCTGAGCCAGCACACTCAGCCCCCTCGTCCTGTGATGCCCTCCACCACCTCAGGGCTCTGCAGAGTCTCCACTAACATGAAGGCGTTTATCAGATGGGTCCTTCGATCTTAGACTGCACAGTCTCCAGAACGGTAAGAAATATATTTTGTTTCTCTACAGATTACCCAGTTTCAAGTATTCTGTTACAAGCAACAGAAAACAAAGAAAGACGGGTCATATGAGCACATATGGAGAGGGTGGCCATCTGCAAGCCAGAAGGAGAGCCCTCACCAGAAACCAATCATCCAGAACCTTGATCTTGGACTTCTGGCCTCCAGAACAGCGAGGAAATAAAATGTCTGTTGTTGCAGCCACCGAGTCTGTGATATTTTGTTACGGCAGCCCCAAGCTGACTAGTATACAGTCTAATGCTCCAGTGTGTTTTGTAGCTAAATATAATGATTTCAATTCTTTCTAATTATTTAAATTTAAGGAGTGTTTTTAAAATAGAAAATAGATTTGCTTCATGGAAGGGAGTAAATTAAACAAGAACTCCCTTAATATAGTACATAAGTACAACTTAAAATTGCTACTGTTAAGTGAATGCATCTATATCAAGAAAATAGCAAAAATAGGGAAAATACCACAACAAACCAATTATCTGACAAGGATGTGCACTAATAGTTTCATATGAGGATGCTTATTATAGCATTATTTATCATAGTGAAAAACTGGAAACAAGCTAAATGTCCAATAATTAGAAGGTTAGTTAGATAAATTATGTCACAGCCATACAGTGAAATATTATGCAGGTATTTAAATAAAATATTATGCAGTCATTTAAAATCAGTTTTAAAGGAATAATTAACACCTTAAGAAAATATTGGCTGGGTGTGGTGGCTTATGCCTGTAATCCCAGCACTTTGGGACGCTAAGGCGGGAGGATCATGAGGTCAGCAGTTCAAGACCAACCTGGCCAAGATGGTGAAACCCCATTTCTACTAAAAATACAAAAATTAACCAGGGGTGGTGGCATGCACCTGTAATCCCAGCTACTTGGGAGGCTGAGGTAGGAGAATAGCTTGAACATGGGAGATGGAGGTTGCAGTGAGCCGAGATCCCGCCACAGCACTCCAGCCTGAGACAGAGAGAGACTCCATCTCAAAAAAAAAAAAAAAAATTAACAATATTGTTAAGGAGAAAATGTTACAAAACACCGTGAGCAATGCAATCTAAATTGGGAATGCAAGTGTGTCTACGAATGAAATATGTCAAAATGCCAAGAGTTATCACTAGCAGGTCAGATTAAAAGTAGTTTGGCTGGGCACAGTGGCTCACACCTATAATCCCAGCACTTTGGGAGGCCGAAGCAGGTAGATCACGGGGTCAGGAGTTCAAGATCAGCCTAGCCAAGATGGTGAAACCCCATCTCTACTAAAAATACAAAACAAATTAGCTGGGTGTGGTGGTGGGCACCTGTAATCCCAGCTACTCGGGAGGCTGAGGCAGAGAATTGTTTGAACCCAGGAGACGGAGGTTGCAGTGAGCCAAGATCATGCCACTGCAGTCCAACCTGGGCAATAGAGCGAGACTCTGTCTCAAAAAAAAAAAAAAAAGTAGTTTTCTTTCCTTTGGGGAGCATTTCTCCACTTTCTAAATATTCAAAAATAAACATTTCATATTTTATAATATATACGTGTATATGTTTTTCTCTGGAGATCAGATTGGAATAATTTTGTTTTCATTAATTATCAGAGAATTAAACAAGTTTAGTTCCTCTATTTTAAAGCAGCAGACAAATGCCGATTTCACAGCTCTAGCTAGCACACTCTTTTCTTTCAGTAGATAAGAAAGGCCAATGGGTTCTAAATCTTTTTTTTTTTTTTTTTTTGAGATGGAGTCTTGCACTGTCGCCAGGCTGGAGTGCAGTGGTGCAAACTTGGCTCACTGCAACCTCTGCCCCACAGGTTCTCCTGCCTCAGCCTCCCAAGTAGCTGGGATTACAGGTGTGCGCCACCATGCCTAGCTAATTTTTGTATTTTTAGTAGAGATAGGGTTTCACCATGTTGGCCAGGATGGTCTCAATCTCTTGACCTCATGATCCGCTCACCTCAGCCTCCCAAAGGGCTGGGATTACAGGCATGAGCCACCATGCCCGGCTGGGCTGTGAATCTTGCTGGCACAAACAGTGCAATGGAAAGGGTCTAAATCTATCTGGGGATATTGCAGGCTCTGCCATACTGGGGCACCCATGCTGCCCACCCTGCTGTGCGTTGCGTTAAGAATATAGGAAATTCTTCTGGTGGAAACTTCCTTTGTTCTTCCAGGAACCCTCAGGGGTTTGGGCAATGCCTCCTCCTCAGGCGTTAAGTGGAAGTCCCAAAGGAGAAGAGAAAGTATCCACGTGCCACCCCAACTCTCCCAGCCATCCAGTCTCACTCTCCCACTCTCTTTTTTCTTATAGCAAAGGACTCACTGCACTGAAAGAGGGAGACAGCCCGTTCTCCAAGGAGCAGGTAAACTGCCTCGAAGTCTAGAGCCAAGAGTTGTGTGAGCAGAGCCCTCTTCAAGGAAGCAGACATGCCCAGGAGTTGGCAAAAATGTGGAACTGTAGTAGTAATAATCTATCTGTTTTACAATTTCCCTTGCCAGTGGTAACTGAAATTACATGGGTAACCACAGATTTGACTCATTAATTTACAAAATTGCTATAAAAATATGAACCATTTAGCCTCATGAAGAAAGGAAGGCATTTACAATTGTAGACAACAACTGATAAGCCTGAAGTCAGCAGGAAGTGGTGTATTTATCACACCAATAAGAAAAGTGGAGGCGCTATCATCAGTGTTACCCTAAAGCTTCTGCATAAAACATCAAATGAGTAATGTCTGTTTCTAGACCCTCTTACTTACTGGTACCTCCCTTCCACTTCCATCTGAGATTTTCTCTTTCCACTCCACCCAAAGACCAGGAACCCCACAATGGAACTGCCTGGAAATAGTTCAGGCAATCCAGATGTGGAAATGGTCAGTTTCCCTCACCTTAGGTACCTCCAGGATCATTCAGATAACCCAGATGACCAAGATGGTCTCCCTCTCCCCCCACCATTTTCTCCTCAACTCTCTGTCTTCCTCTCCCACCCTCAATTACCCCTCCCAAAGCGATTACCTTAACTAAACTTGTAACGGAGCACCTGTCCTCAGGCGTGGGATGGAATACCTGTCACACGGCAGTAAAAGGGATATGGGGGATTCTTCAACAAGATCTCTGAACTCACACCACCCTAAGTTCCAGCAGCATATGTTACTGCAGTGATTCTCAAGGGGGAGAGAAGGAGGGTGCCCCCTCTCAGAAGAAGGCATCAGAAGACAGGGACCAGACATGTGCAGTTGGCCAAAGCACATTGAATTGATCAAATCTTTATTAACAAAAACTAAAAAAAGTAAGTCCAATGAAATCAGCTTGTCTGATGGGGCTATGCAGAGAATAAAGTTGGGTCAAGAAGCACAGCAGCATTGCAACTCAAACTGAATGAAAGAAAATCTAAAAAGAACTCATAGGGAATAAATCAAAACAGTGGACTGCAGCCTTCTCCACTCAGCAAGCAATCATTTCATCAGCAATGCTGCATCTTCATGCAAAACCTCCTAAAATATCACTGGGTATAACAACATGAGGTGACAACCTCACAACTCCCTAGCTCTTAAGAATTCTTGAGACATCTTCTCTCCAGGGATTCAGCAGGGCTGGGTTTAAGTTTTTGAGCATGGTAAAAATAGATCACATGGTTTTTATGGATTGAACTATGCCTGGCCCAAAAGATAAGTTGAAGTCCTAACCCTCAGTAACTCAAAATACGATCTTATTTGAAAATAGGGTCAGGCCTGGCGTGGTGGCTCATGCCTGTAATCCTAGCAGTTTGGGAGGCTAAGGCAGGCAGATCACTTGAGGTCAGGAGTTCAAGACCAGCCTGGCCAACATGGCGAAACCCTGTCTCTACTAAAAAGACAAAAACTAGCTGGGCGTGATAGCACATGCTTATAATCCCAGTTACTCAGGAGGCTGAGGCAGGAGAATCTCTTGAACCTGGGGGGCAGAGGTTGTGGTCAGCCAACATCGCGCCACTGCACTCCAGCCTGGATAACAGAGAGAGACCCTGTCTCAAAAAAAAAGAAAAAAGAAAAAAGAAAAAAGAAAAAAAAAAAGAAAGAAAGAAAGAAAGAAAAGAAAACAGTGTCATTGCAGGTATGTTATTTAAATTAGGATGAGGTCATACCGGAGTATCATGGATCCTTAATCTAACAAGACCAAAGAGGAGAAGGAACACAGACACATAGACACATGAGGGGAGAATGCCACATGACATCGGAGGCAGAGGCTGAAGAGATGTATCTCCAAGCCAAGGAAGACCAGGGTCTACCAGAAGCCAACAAAGAATCCTCCCCTAGAGCCTTCGGAAAGAGAGCATGGCCCTGCTGACACCTTAATTTCAGACTTCTAGATTCCAGAACTGTAAGAGAATAGATTTCTCTTGTTTTAAGCCACCTGGTTTGTATTGTGGCAGCCCTAGGAAACGGATGGGAACCCTTGCTCCAACATTGTAGTCAATGCCATCAATCCCATCATACAATCCATCTGGTTGAGAATTATGAGGAATCACAGCAGTCAGTGAGTTTCTCGTGCATAAAGTACAAATGAGGCAAATGTTTCATTTCCAGATATGAGGGTAGTGAGATTCCTGCTGGTGAAAATGTTCAAACATAGCGATGTTCACTTAGCAGAAAGGCTGGAACGAATATAAGCTTTCTATATGAAGAGCTGGCTTCTAGAAACACCTGGAGGAGGTCTCACCATGTCTATGTCTCGCCCAGAAGCTGCCTTGTGAGGGGTGTGCAGAATCCACCTGGATTCAGACTAAGTCATTTTGGCCATGTTTTGAAGAAAAATACAAGTGTTTGGTAAATTATGCCTAAAAAGCTGGCATATGCCTTGCTCATTTATATCCTTTCTACCTGGAAAACATTCTAGGCCCCCAGACATAGACTTTTGCCAACACTTTCAAAATTTAGGATGATGTATTGAGCAGCTACTATGTTCCAGATTATATGTTAGGGTGGTTTTTGTGTATGTGTGTGTGTGCAGTTAAATTTAATCATGTACGTTTACTTCCTGATGTGCTGCACTACATGAGTAAGGCACTATGATAACAACCTTCTAGAAAAACAGTGCAACTTCGCTATGAAGACCATCTTTCCTAGGGAGATAAATCATGTTCATGGTTTGTGAATCGCTTCAACCCATACGATGCTCACTTGCAGACACTAGCCAATCTGGGATCTTTGTCCTAATCACTGCAGCAGTGGGCCAGGGAGAAGTTCCAATACCAGAAACTGGAGTGGAAGTGGCAGACCACATCTGGGGACCTGCAGTGGTGGGAGACGCAGGGTATGATTATTCAATATCTCTCATTCAGACTTCCCAGCAAGTGCCATGCCAACAGATGGGGTGCTGAATGCACAGTGATCCAATTAGGGGCATGGGCTATTTTGCCAAAAGGCAATGCAATTATTATCCATTTGAATTGTAACTGCTTGGCTTGTGTTAGGACATCTTAAGAGTGCATTACACAATCGGAATCTGTGTGATTTTTAAATACAGTTTATAGAAGGTATAAAGAATCATGCTCTAGCTAGCACCTATGTTCCCACCTTCCCAGTTTAAGAAGCTGGCATGTTATTATCTCCTCTGATATAAGTGGCAGATTCTAAGAAGTATGAAAGACAACTCTGATCTCAGAGTCTCTAAATACAAGACATAGTCAGTTAAAACTGGCCATGAACTGTGTAAACTTCAGAACAAAATGTGTCTGAGGTGCCCCCATTCCTCTTGTCATAGGACACCCACCTACCCTCAAAAGTTCCCAAGTTAGCTCATTTTTAAACATAATATTTCTGACTATGTGCCAGAGTACCTCATGTTATCCTAGGAGTGAGACTCCTCTGTCCACACAAATCCAGTCTTCCCATCTCTGACTTACTGCCAATGGGCTCTTCCATTGTATAGTCCACCCCATTCTCCAAGCTCAGTACTGTCATGGTGCAGCAGTAATACTGGGGGAGATGGTGAGAAACTGGAGTCCCAGAAACCCCAACCCCATGGAATGTCTGATGGAATATGACCCTGTGAATGCCCAAAACAGAACTACTCATGAACATTGACAAAACACTAGCCAGACTGGCCAGACACATGTAACCTAAGAGAAACCTTCCAGAGTTCTCTCCTGGAACCTCTTCAAAATCTCTCCACAAGCATGCTACTGTGATGAACTTTTCCCCATAGTAACTCCAACCGGCCAATGCCAGAACCAGTAAAAATCTCTGACAGCATTCAGTGGATCCATTTTCTCAGGAGAGTCATCACATCTTTCACGTATCTTGCTGTCTGTCTCAGCATTTTAGAAGATAATGATGAGTCCTAACTCTTGCTTTCAGCAAAAGGACTCCATTCTTGTGATAAACTGGCTAAGAAAAGGACTCCATGTTTGAAGTTTAGTCCTCAATGATAATTATCATTAATGCAACCATCTATTGATTGGTTGTGGACACTTAACATACTTTTAATTAATATTGCCATTAATTAATGTTAAAAGCATTTAACTTGCATCTATCAACTGACAATGGATAAACACAGTGAAGTATATCCATACAATGGACTATTATTAAACCACCAAAAGGAATGAAGTACTGATACATTAAAACAGTATCTACATGGATACCTTGAAAATATTATGCTAAGTAAAAGAAGCCAGATGCAAAGGAACATATATTACATGATTCTATAACTATGAAATATCCAAATTAGGCAAATCCAGAGACACAAAGCAGATTAGTGGTTGCCAGGGGCTGGGGATAGAAGGAAAGGAGAGTGGCTGCTTAATAGATGTACGTTTCCTTTCGGGATAATGAAAAGTTCTGAAACTAGATAGTGGCAATGGTTGTACAACATTGTAAACATATTTAATATCACGAAATATCACACCTTAAGATGGTTAACATGGTAAACTTTATGTTATATGCATTTTACCACAATTTTTTAAAGGAAGGATCTAACCTCTGGGTGTCCGTTTCCTCAACTACATTCTTGAATCTATCTTCTCTGATATATTACAGGAAATATATAATAAACTACTTGATGACAATCTTTGCAGATGGAAATGTGTATGTAAGTGGAATATAAGAACCACTGTGCTAAGCACATACTCAGTGACCGAAACCACCCAGGACACCAGGACACTGGGACAAGATATTAAAGGTGGCAGCTGCACCCCCGCCACAGATCACACAATCCCGTCAATTTTCTCGTTCTCTCTCCACCCCCACCACCAAAGCAGCTCCTAAGATAAATTGCTAGCCACAATTTACAATTGGAATACTATTTAGAGACAGAAACAGGCAGTTGTGCTTGTCCCTAATGTATTCTAGGTACTTGATATGCTGAGAGCACAGGACAATTTTTTCACACGGTTGAACTCCTTAGGGCCTGTCTTCTAGACCATTTCATTGGTTTAAAATACACCGTTGCTCAAGCATTGTGAAGTTGGCCTGTGTGCCTGGTGGGGAAAGAAGGGCAATTTGGTTCACCATGCAGAAATTTTTCTTTTATTTAAATCGTTTAGATTTCAGACTACATCTTTTATTTCTTCCAGCAACATCAAGCGTTAGCAAGTCACTTGCCTCTCTGTTTCTCAGAATGAAGACTAGAAATCTTAATACAAAACATTAACTCAGTGGGCCGGTCTGGCAGAGTAATAGATCTTCGGAACTGCAGTGGCAAAGCCTGCCTGGGCTTCCTCAAGTCACAATAAAGTACTATAATTCTTTTATTGAACCAAGAGCATTTAAGTCACAAATATATCCATGCAGAAAGCAACTGTGGCAGCTCCTCAAATTAATGACTGAAGGAACCGTTCAGAACCAGCACTGATGGGCCCTGTGCTAAAGGTGAAAAGAACAGGGTAGATTAGAAAAAATTGCTCAGACCCAGAGCAATCAATGACACCTCGGAATTGTTTATTTGAGCTGTGATTGCTCTTATTTCACATGCAAAGCACACTGCATTAGCAACCAGATGGTATCTTCCTTTTCCTTGGTGGACTTCCTAGGTTTTCATATCTCCTTGCCTGAATTAGTTCACTTTCTCTAGCCAGCACAATAAGGCTTCAGCTAGCTGACATGCCTGAAAACAAAGAAAAATGAATCCCAACAGATAAGCACAACTATTTATTGAACTTAGAAGAAAAGAGAAATGGAAAGAATGGTTTGGACATCAATAGAGTCAATACCTTCCAATATCATTATTAATCCCTGAAAACTCATAAAATCCTAAGTCTGGGAGGGATACCAGAGGTCAACTATTCAACATGCTGGATTAATTATCTATTGCTACATAACAAATTACCCCAATACTTTGTGACTTGAAACAGCATTTATCATCTCACAGTTTCTGTAGGTCAGGAATCTGGGTGGGGCTTAGCTGGGTCCACTGCTTTAAGGTCTCTCACAGGCTGTAATCTTGGTGAGATCACAGGGGCTGCAGTCATCTGAAGGCTTGACTGGGGAAGAATCTGCTTCCCAGCTCACTCAAGAGATTATTGACAGGAGTCAGATCCTCCTAGGCTGTTGGATTGAGGGTCTCAGTTCCTCATGAGTTGATGGCCAGAGATCTCCCTCTGTTCCTTGTCATAAGAGCCTCTCCAAATGGCACCTTATAATATGGTGGCTGGTTTTGTTACAGAAAAGGGGTCCTGATCTAGACCCCAAGAGAGGGTTTTTGGATCTCACACAAGAAAGAATTCAGGGCAAGTCCGCAGTGCAAAGCAAAAGCAAGTTATTAAGAAAGTAAAGTAGGGCCGGGCGTGGTGGCTCACGCCTGTAATCCCAGCACTTTGGGAGGCTGAGGCAGGCAGATCACAAGGTCGGGAGATCGAGACCATCCTGGCTAACACAGTGAAACCCCGTCTCTACTAAAAAATACAAAAAATTAGCTGGGCATGGTGGCGGGCACCTGTAGTCCCAGCTACTTGGGAGGCTGAGGCAGGAGAATGACATTAACCCCGGAGGCAGAGCTTGCAGTGAGCTGAGATTGCGCCACTGCACTCCAGCCTGGGCTACAGGGCAAGACTCTGTCTCAAAAAACAAAAAAAGAAAGAATGAGTTCAGATGACATTCTGGAAGATGCAACTTCACCTTGGTTGCAAAGGAACTTGTGGGCTAAGCAAAAATATACAAGCCTCAAATTTCTTTTTAAAATGAGCCACTTCCCAAGCCTGTAATCCCAGCACTTTGGGAGGCCAAGACGGGCGGATCACGAGGTCAGGAGATCGAGACCATCCTGGCTAACACGGTGAAACCCCGTCTCCACTAAAAAATACAAAAAACTAGCTGGGCGAGGTGGCGGGCGCTTGTAGTCCCAGCTACTCGGGAGGCTGAGGCAGGAGAATGGCGTAAACCCAGGAGGCGGAGCTTGAAGTGAGCTGAGATCCGGCCACTGCACTCCAGCCTGGGTGACAGAACGAGACTCCGTCTCAAAAAAAAAAAAAAAAAAAGAAAGTAAAGTAGTGGCCAGGCATGGTGGCGCACACCTGTAATTCTAGCACTTTGGAAGGCCGAGGTGGGTAGATCACTTGAGATCAGGAGTTTAAAACCAGCCTAGCCAACATGGTGAAACCCTGTCTCTACTAAAAATAAAATAAATAAATAATTAGCCAGGCGTGGTGGCAGGCACCTGTAATCTCAGTTACTTGGGAGGCTGAGGCAGGAGAATCTCTTGAACCCATGAGACAGAGGTTGCAGTGAGCTGAGATCATGCCACTGCACTCCAACCTGGGCAATAGAGCAAGACTCCATCTCAAAATAAAATAAAATAAAATAAAATAAAGTATTGAAAGAACAGCTATTCCATAAAAAGTAAGAGGAGGAATGCCTCCACCCTAGGTACAATGTTCATGTATATAGGATGAAAAAAGATAATGAGGAGATGTGCTGTGCTACAAGAGTTTGTGATAAAGGATTAATTTTCTTAATTACTCATTTTGCAAGAATCAATATTATTATCTTTAAAGCAAAATTAGAATGCCTTCATTCTCAAGATATCAGGATATTAGGACACTCCCAAGTCTGGGTCTGTTTAGTGAACATTATCAATCTGTTCCCTTAACTGTAAACATCTAGAGGCTCCAAATGCCTGACTTTCTGGGAATGCAGCCCAGCAAGTCCCAGCCTTATTTTCCTAGCCCTCACTCAAAATGGAGTTACTTTGGTTTGAACACTTCTGACAGCATCATCAAGTAAGCAAAGGAAAGGACAAGAGAGAGAATGAAAGCAAAACAGAAGTTACACTCGTATGCAAATTAGGCTCAGACGTCATAGCCCATCACTGTCTATTCACTTGGAGAAGGTCATTAGATGCAACCCACACTTAAGAGGAAAGGATCCCATAAGGGCATGAATACTAGGAAGTGGGGTCATTAGGTGCCATCTCAGAAGCTGCCTACCACCTGTGCCACTTGTGCCCAGTAGACACTTCTGTCTTCTCCACAGCATCCTCATCAGTTTCTGCTTTCACGTCTCCTGCCATGGGGAGACTCACTGCCTCTTGAGGCATCCAGTTCATTCCATTTCAGAACCCTAACTACTTAAGTAGTTCTAATAGTTAACCCACTGTCTGGCCCCTTGAGATTCTGTTAAATATACAGAAACTCTTAAGAGAACTTTGAGTTCAGGATATTTATAAAGGAGATGTTTAGAAATGGGAATTTTGCTCATGAGATGAGGTCCAGGAAGAGAAACAGAACATAGCTATTGCAAGGAGAAGTTCTCATACAATCTCCTAAGGCAATATCAACATCACAAATATCACAGGCCACGTATGTAAGGGGAAAGCAAGTACCACACCCATCCCCCTAATCAGCCCCATCCTGGGTTTCCCAAACCCCTTCTGCGGTGCATACAGGAAATTCTTAAAACGACTCTGGTCTGTGCTGTCCTTACAAAGGTTCAAAGGAAGGCTGACAAGGACAGTTGGGTTCTGATGCATCCCAGAGGTATCTGTAAAAGGGGGAGGGAGCAGTGACACAGCTCTGGTGATAAGTAGAGAAAGGCCTTCCAATCAATCGGAAAGAGAAGAGCCAAAGGACCAGAACCCTGAGGACACGGTCACATAATAAGCTTCCAAGGTCTTGATTTCCCAAGAGACTGGGTTGTGACTGGTTGGGAGGGGTTAGATAAGCATGAAAGTGGGGTGGAGATAGGCAGTGGGAAGGGCCAGAGGGGCCAGAGGTCTGTGTTCCACCCAGATTCTATTCATTCCATTTCAGTGGTCACATTAATATTCCTTGTCACACCACACACTTCTGAAGGGCAGAGTACATGTGGGAGATGTGGGTGGGGTGGAGAGGGAGGAGTCATGTGACACATATCATCAGCTTGTTCCTCACTCCATCACCTCTGGGTTTTCTAAACTTCTGTGAACTGCATCCAGAGGCCTAAAAGAGTGAACAGTAGAATCATTCACTAGCTTGGAGTATGTGTGGCTAAAATCTGACTAAACTAACCAACTTCATCTGATGAATTAGAAAAAAAATTGATTCAAATAGGCATGGGTTTCAAATGGAAAACTGTAGCAGGGGTACCCTGCTCATTTAAAGGTGATCTCTAAGTCATACAATGGGAAGATCGTTGATTGTGGATGTGTTCACTTGTTTCTGTCACTCACTTATTAACTTCCTTCTCTGCCATTTACGTTTATATTCACAGAAATGAACCATGACCTCCTCTTTCTGGGTAGTTTTCCCGAGCTTCCAGGGTGATGGTTAGCACCCAACCAGTGAAATTTCAATTTTTGTCTTTGGCTGAATCATGAGGATAAGAAACTAAAAATGCAGGGGCTATACACCAGCTCCTTAAACTCCAGCACTTTTCTAACATGCCCTTGGAGCAAATTCAGCATACTCTTATTTAGCCTCAAATGCTGAGTCACTAGTAGATGATGAACACAAATCCCAACCAATATTATCAACACCAGTGGAGAATTGATGAGAATATATAGGGGTGTATTTCTCCAAGGTGTTCTACCGAGAACCAGTAAGCAAACCATCAGCCCTTTAGAGATACACACGTGATAGTGTGTACAGGGTATAACAACACTGCACTCAGACACCCAAAGTGAACTTTGGCAAATCTGATGTAGTTTGAGAATACAGGAATATTTGCATGACAAACCTAAATTAACAAATGAGCTGTAGGACAAAGGTTTCCAGAACTTAAGGGGTCTCCAGGCCAGCCAACTGATATCTCCAGTCAAAATGACCAATCTACACTCATGCTTTCCACTCAGTATTTCAGATCTGCAATATAGGTCAAAAAGTCAAGAATGGGGAATGATATGTTTCAAGATGTACTTTCAAGGAAGTCAAGGTGCCTTCAACCAGTTTGATTTAAAATGGAGTCAATCTTCATTCATATATGATATCATTTCTTTTATGAGTCCCATACCCTGGTTCACAAGGAACTAAGCTAATGATAAAAAAAGTATTTTGTCCTTTTGAAAGATGTATACTTTAAAGGAAAACCTACTAGCAAATGAAGAGAAGGGAGCTATGGAATGGCTTCTTCCCCAGTCTCTTGTCATTAGAACTGACACTCTGCAAAATCTCAAAAGTGATATCTCATCACTTTTAGAAGAAAATGCATGGTGGGCTTCTCCAACTGTGGGCTGCAGAAATCCTCCTCATAGTTTGTCTGCTGGTCTTTTGTGAGATTTGAGATTACAATAAAACCAATCCATGCTTCTATTTCTGGCCTGACTTAATAACTTACTAATTGTAATTGACTAAACACCAGGCATCAACTCACACATGTCAAGACTCATTTTTATCACCATTTTGGATCTATTGTGTTCTACAGAGAAGCATGCAGGGAAGAGTCCAATGGGTCACCAAAACATGGCGGATCTGAGATCAATATCACGATCCAAAATATGAAGCCAGATGGCCTGAGAGCCGGGGGAAAGGAGCAGAGAGCTGCAAGTCAAGCAGGCCCTGCAGGATGAGTGAATAAGGTCACTGAGCCTGGACCACTGCGATTGCACACTCTTAGTGATGTGTGAGTGAGCACAGCTCTTCTGAACAGCCACAGTTGGGGCACTGTATTATTGGATTTTAAAATAGGGCTGATCTCACACCTAGGCCCACTGCCCAAACTAGGTATCTTCATTTCTGGACACCTCTGGTCTCTTTAATCTCTACAATTGGAGTTCATTGCTTTGGGGGATGAGAGAGGCAGAGGCATAAGGCTGTCATCTAAAAATATGAATTTATCTAGATTTAAGTATGATGGAGATATAAAGGGGCAACATAGCCCACAGCAGCTTGTCTAGCCCATGAGCACACCAACAAACAGGATGGTCCTGAGAAACTGGGACAGAGAGTTGGCCAATGAACTTTTGAATTTAAATGTCTTGGCCAATGAACTTTTGAATTTAAAACATGGATTACAAATAGAACTCAGGGTTTCTGATTTATAATTCAGTGCTCTTTCCAAGACTACCCAACTACCTTGGCATGCAAATTGTTAGGATGCAATGCCTCTTTCCATTGCCTTCCAGCCACACATGTGAGACTGTGTCATTTAGAAGCATCCACAAAACTAAGCCCAAGAAACAGAGCAGACAACTATGCTCTTTTATTGAGCAGAGTACCATGTTTCAAGGACTATTCCAAGAACTAGAGAGAGAAAGGCAACTAAATGGTTATTCCTGCCCTCAAGGAACTTGCTCTGAGGAGCGACACATTTATTCCTTTAATCCAGACACTGCATGGAGATACTTTTTTTAAATTGTGGTAAAATACACGTTAACATGAAATTGACCACCTTCACCAATTTTCAAGTGTACAGTTAAGTGGCATTACATGTGTTCACATTGTTGTACAACCATCACCACCATCCGTCCATAAAACTCTTTTCATCTTGCAAAACTGAAATTCTGCATGGAGATATGTTTGTAATACTCCACAGGGACCAATTTTTCCTTGGCTTGTGTTGAACTGCTGTGGGGTTAATCCCTCAACTACAGGAAGTCTAGTTATTTACGGACTTTGGTATCTCCTCACCCCGGTCACCCCTCCCAGCTCACATGGAAGGGCATCGAGCCCAGCCAACAACCTTTGCCTCAAATCTTTGCGCCTCAGAGGAGACTGATAGCAGAGTCTGTCCCAATCCCTGTGAGTTTGCTTGGACAGATTTCTTCTCTCAACACTGTATTTATTACTGGGACGTGAAGCACAAATCTGCAGATGCCTTTTCTACTTGCCTGCTGTTAAGAGCCTGCTCAATAATTTAGCTCTCTCTCCCTTAAAGATATTTGGTTTTGGGTTTTTATTGGTGATTGCAGAAGACAATGTGAGATGAGCCCTGCGGTATCCTGGATTCCTCCCGCCCTCTCTCCTGCCTCTCTTCTGGTTGGCTCTTATAAGGTTGGTTTGCAGCTGCAGGAGCAGTGGCTATTTAACTCTTGGGCAGCCGTAACTGTCCCTGCTCTTTCACATACATAGGACTGTTCTGTCTTCTCATTAGATTATCACAGCAAATTGATGGTTACTTGAAAAAAACAAAAAACAAAACAAAAAAACTGTCACAATAGGAGACCAAACACTGGCAACAGATAAAACAAAAGGAGCCACTGAGCTCTTTAATTAAGGTTCATGAAGGCATGTGAATCTTAGCTTCTAGTTACCCTGCTGTGCCTCTGCCTGATTAGCTACAATGCATCTGCTTGGTTTCCTGGTATCCATCTGTACTGCTAGGGAGAAATTTATTCGGGTTGCCCTGATTCTCAATAAGATGACTCAAATGCATCAGCTGTAGATGGACTAATGGTTATGCATGTTGACAGAGTGTCTCCTGTGCTCCTTGCTGTGTTGATATGCAGAATCACACCACCTTACAAGTACCTGGGATTCACCCATATTCACACAGACGGCCCTAATGAAATTCCTCTCCCAGGAAACCCGAAGAGTTTTAGCATGACTCATTTCACTGTTGTGTTTAAAGTTGGAAATGGACCTTATCATGCCCTCTTCACAAACTCCACCTTTCTGTTCTGCAGCAGCTAATGCTGCAGAATTCCTCCTTTTGTAGGTTAAAAGGACTGTGAGTATTGGGATGTTTCTGCACATGACAATGTAAGAGATGTTTTCATTTCAATGCTGGATGAATATGTTTGTGCATACAAGGATTCTTTCTCAACAAGAAAAGGGCAGCCAAGAACAAAGCCAGCACTATTCAGAGTTATTTGGGCAGAGAATACTAAAGTTATGTTGACCCTGAATAATTTCAGGTTCTTCAAAGGACTTATTCACCTCCTTTATAAAACTGAGGATTTCTTTTAAAAGTAGCACTAACTATATGGGCTCTAAAATTCTTTCCTTATATACCATTCTGTGATTCAATAATATGATTCATCCCGTAAGCTCACTTTCATAGAATTTGAAACAGCTGAGCTGACCTCGCTACCTACACTCAGATATTTAGGACTTAAAACTATTCTCCTAAAACTGATGAAATCTGAATATAGTCTGGACTTTAGTCAATTTTAATTTCTTAGATTTGACAAATGTACTGTGGTAATGTAAGATGTTAATATCAGTAGAAACTAGGATATAAGGAAACTGTATTATTTTTGAAATTTTCTGCAATCTAAAATTATTTCAAAATAAAACATTAAAAATTTTTTTTAGCCGGGCGCGGTGGCTCACACCTGTAATCCCAGGACTTTGGGAGTCCAAGGTGGGCGGATCAACTGAGGGCAGGAATTCTAGACCAGCCTGACCATCATGGTGAAACCCCATCTTTACTAAAAATACAAAAATTAGCTGGGTGTGGTGGTGGGCACCTGTAATCCCAACTACTCGGGAGGCTGAGACAGGAGAATCGCTTGAACCCTGGAGATGGAGGTTGCAGTGAGCCGAGATCGCACCATTGCACTCCAGCCTGGGCCACAGAGCGAGACTCCATCTCAAAAAAAAAAAAAAAAAAAAAAAAAAATTAATACTTTTTTTCGCACTTGGGTTTAAATAAAAGCAACATTTAGTTGAAACTGGGTATTATAAAATAACATTTTGCCAGCCCTCCATCTCAGAGAAGACAAGAGAATAAAGAGACATGGTTTTTCTGTAGCTATGAATTTAATGCTAATTTAGGTGATTCAGTCACTTCTTGAGCACTTCTTTCTTCTTCCATTGTAGCAGGAAGGACTTCAGACTTCCTACTTCAATGGAAGAAGTTCTCCAAAGAATTTCAGATTGCCTGCTTTGAGCTTTGAGAGTAATACTTGGTGTAAAATACTGAGGATAAGATAAACTGTAGGAGGAATTTCCTTTATAAAATGAGCAGTCCAGGAAGCCAAAGTGCAAAGCTTTATAAATACTAAAGCTTATTGGGAAGCAGGGATCAAGCATTGTTTTGTCATTGCACACAGCATTTCCTACTACTTGTTCACACTATTATAAATTAATCTTAAATCTGATGTCATTATCATTAGTCTAGCCCTCTCCCTTTTTCTCCACTTAAATACCTTATAGAACTCACAGCAGGTTGGGCTCGGTGGCTGATGCCTGTAATCTCAGCACTTTGGGAGGCCAAGGTGGGCGGATTGCCTGAGCTCAGGAGTTCGCAACCAGCCTGGGCAACACGGTGAAACTCGTCTCTACTAAAATACAAAAAAAAAATATTAGCTGGGTGTGGTGGCGTGCACCTGTAGTCCAGCTACTCAGAGGCTGAGGCAGGAGAATTGCTTGAACCTGGGAGGCGGAGGTTGCAGTGAGCCAAGATCAAGATCACACCACTGCACTCCAGCCTGGGCATGACTCCATCTCAAAAAAAAAAAAAAAAAAAAAAAAGAACTCACAGCAGTAGCTCCATAGGGGACTTAGAGGTGGCCTAATCCATTCTTCCCTGAGGCCCAGAGGTAGGTTTCAAACTAAACCAGGACACACAGGCAGAAGTACTTTGAATAAAGTGCCTCATAATTATAAGATACAATTACTATTGATATCATGACCAGCCACTAGGCCAAGATCACCCAGCTGCTTAGACCATGGAAGATTCTAAACTCCAAAGGGCCTGGCATGGGTCTTTGTAATTTAATTATGGACAGTACTGATTTCCACATGAGGAAATGTTTAATAAATAATCAACCAATTGCAGTGCAGACTCTTTAATCCCAAACCAGTACAGAGGCTTGTTTTCCTCTTTGGAAAGTCAAGCCTGAAAAGAGAGGGTTTGTTTACCAGGTTGAAAAGGGAGCAGAGAGAAGCCTATATTTATTCCTGGGGGAGAAAAATGTAACTGTTATAAGCTGCTGTGCTACATCAATTTAAAAGTAATTTTTCTGAATTAAGAGAAATTGAGTGGGGAAAATGCTTCTTTTCGGAAATTTAATTCCCAACTGAGTATATGCTGATACCCTTTGCAAGTACACAAGCAATACGCTGCTTCATGCAGCAACGACATCAAACAGGACAGGAAAAAAAGTCATTCTTTAGACATTTTCCTCCAGACTTAAACTTCTCCCCCATCCTCCACTTCTCTTGATCTCACCAAAACCCAAGCCAACTCCTTTAAAAACAGATCAGGATAAAATAATCAAGTTCCTTGCTGAATATCAACACAATCCATGAATTTTTGTTGGCAATGAATGGGAATGAAGGAGAACATTTCATTTAATATTTAAAATGTTAAATTGGGTGCTTATAATTCCCCTGATTTAGCTTTTTTAATTTAAAAATTCAAGCTTTATTCAACATTTGCATATTCATGCCTCTATAATGTGCACTGATTGCATTAACGGCGGAGAAAAAGCATGTAAGTGCAGCACAAATATAGTTACTCATCAAGTGCACCATCTATGTATGCATAGATAAATATTTCCAAACAAATTAACATACACCCCAGCGCAGGTGCTCTGGCCTCACAGCTCCCTCCAGCTATTTCAGTCTTACTTTTCCTTCCATCAAGCTTCTAGAGCCAGAGCATCAGTTTAGAAATTGGATAATTTAGTGACTGGTAGAATTAGTGGGGCCCTTTGCCAAAGTCACTGGTCAGAACGACTAAGTCTTTCATCAGCAATAGCTAGAAGAATAAAAATACATTCAACTGTACCCTTTATTAAAAACCAAAAGTAGGCTGGGCACGATGGCTCATGCCTGTAATCCCAGCACTTTGGGAGGCCGAGGCGGGAGGATCACCTGAGGTCAGGAGTTCAAGACCAGCCTGGCCAATATAGTGAAACCCTGTCTCTACTAAAAATACAAAAATTAACTGAGTGTGGAGGCGCATGCCTGTAATCCCAGCTACTCGGGAGGCTGAGGCAGGAGAATCACTTGAACCTGGAAAGTGGAGGTTGCAGTGAGCCAAGATCATGCCATTGTACTCCAGCCTTGGCAACAGAGCGAGATTCTATCTCAAAAAAAAAAAAAAAAACAAAAACAAAAAAAACAAAAACAAAAAAAAGTAGGCCAGGCACAGTGGCTCACGCGTGTAATCCCAGCACTTTAGGAGGCTGAGGCAGGACGACTGCTTTGAACTCAGGAGTTTAAGACCAGTCTGGGCAACATAGCAAGACCTTGTCTCTACTAGCTCCACTAAAACCCCCCCAAAATTAGACAGGCATGGTTGTGTGTGGCTCTGGTCCTAGCTACTCAAGAGGCTGAGGTGCAAGGATTGCTTGAGCCCAGGAGGTCAAAGCTATGGTGAGCCATGATTGTGCCACTTCACTCCAGCCTAGACAGAGCTAGACCCTATCTTAAACACATAAACACACACGTGTGCATGTGCACGTGTGCACACACACACACACAAAAGTAGAGTTTCCATAATTCAACAAAAACCTCCAATAGTTGATAGATAGTTGTTATAGGGAGGGAGGGGCAGTTCCCATCCCGGAGAAGTAAATCCTACTGACCAGGGTGGCAGACACTGTGAATACCCACCAATAGCCAGTACCCTCTGGTTTTTAATTTACAGAATCATGACTTTGTTTGGAGCTATAATGTGCCCAGGTCTTCAGAACAGGCCATGTTTGGTTGGCAGTGAGTTAGCAAATTACTCCTGGGTCAAATCCAGCCCACCTCCTGGTATTATAAACAAAGTTTTACTGGAACACAGATGTGCCCATTCATTTACTTATTTTCTATGGCTGCTTTTGCACTCCAAGGGCATATTTTAGTAGCTGTGACAGAGACCATATGGCCTGCAAAGCCTACAATATTTACTGTTTGGTCCTTTACAAAAAATACTCGCCAAGTCCCAGTCCAAGCCAATGCCAGCCATTTTCCCAGCCTCCCTTGCAGCTAGGAAGATGTTGAATTTATACAGTAGGCAAGGAAGAGGGTGTGGTAAAGGGCTACTCTTGGATAACAGAACAGATGGTAGAAACATTGACTGAAATAGCGGCTATAGAGGAGCACCACATTTGAGGGGTGGAATAAAGAGAGGAAGATGTAAGTTCAGGTCATTAGAATATATGATTTGGTTTGCTGGCCATTTTGGTGCCCCCCCAAAAAAAAGAGAGAGAAAGAAACAATATATGATTGATATACAAATGTAGCAATCAGAAACTCAGAATAGGGCCTAGACTGAAGATCTCTAAGGTCAATTGCTTATTAACTTAAAAAAAAAAAAAAAAAAAAAACTTTTTTGCATCTGATCCCCTGCAAACCAGTAATTCCAATTAAATCCTCTTGACTACTGCCTCTTACTTATAACTCTCTTGGTTTCTATGACACTAGTCTCTTCTGGTTCTCTTCCCACCTGTCTGACTACCCCTTCTATTTGCTTACATTTTATCCTTCGATACCCAAATTGGGGAATTCCTTCAGGTTTATCATCAGGTTTCTGTGCTTCCCTTGATACTGTCTCCCTGAACATTCTCATCAGTCTCACGACTTTCAGCCAGATGACTCCTGAATGAACATCTCTAGCCTATAGTTTTCTCTACTTCTTGACTCACTGTTCCCCTCCCACTGCAGATCCCCAAATGGGTGTCATGTTGGCAATTTAAACTCTATGTACTTAAAATACTTGTTTATCTTCCCCCCAACAGAGAGAGAACACTGGCCATGATGTCAGAATCTCTGGTTTGGATTACTGGCTTTGAATCATACTAGGTGTCTGAACTTTCAAAAATGTCTAATTTGTTTCAATTTCATTATTTCTGCGTGCCTCAAAAGAGGGACAAAGTCCTGTTCATGGGTGTACAAAATGAAGGAGCTGCTGATTTGGAGTGAACGGTGAGGAAAACCTGGAAAGGAATAGGAAAAGATAGAATTTGATCTTGAAAAGTATGGGAAACTTCAAAAGTCTGCATGTCATTGTCTTAGAGTCTATCTGATATAAATTCTAGTATATGCTTAGATGGAGCACACTGTGACTTCCAGCCCCATTGAAAAGCCAGAAAGATGGGAACGCCATTTTTACTTTTGCCCCTTGCTCCTGGCTACGTTTCCTACTTCGTTAGTTCTAACCTCTGCTGTTTTTCATGGCCTGTGCTACTTGGTGCATATATAACTCACATTATCTCCTGGCTATTCCTGAACTCTGGGCTTGAAATCATCACAAATTTATCCTCAGGTTTGCATCTGCCTTTTAAGGGGCTTTAATCTCTCTGGCTTAAAAAACAAAACAAGGCCCAGCACAGTGGCTCACGCCATAATCCTAGCACTTTGGGAGGCCAAGACAGGCAGATGGCTTGAGTCCATGAGTTCAAGACCAACCTGGGCAACACAGCGAGACCCTGTCTCTACAAAAAATAGAAAAACTAGCTGGGTGTGGTGGTGCATGCCATGAATCTCAGGAAGCTGAGGCAGGAGGATCACCTGAGCCTGGGAGGTCAAGGCTGCAGTGTTCACACCACTGCGCTCCAGCCTGGGTGATAGAGTGAAACCCTGTCTCAACAAACAAACAAACAACTGCAAATGAGCTTTGCAAAGAGGCAGACATTTAGGGTGGGTTTAAATCAAATAAAGCAGAGAATGTAAGTGCAACAGCCACAGATTTCAGGGGTGTTCCCTTGAGGCAGCCAGACAGAAAGCCACTCATAGTCCCTTCCCTGCTGAGGCTGACCTCCTCCTGCTGGTCACCCTGGGATGCCATGCTGCAAATGAAGGCCAGTGGGCTTCTCTTGCCCCACTGTTTTCTATACTAGATTTCCATATTGTGTTTGCTGACAAGATCAACTTCCAGCCTTCACATTTGACCTGAGAGAAGTCCTTTACCAAAAAATGCATTTTCTGACTTGATAAGCAGCCAAAGGGCAGATTCAGAATGCTTTATGAATCTCCCTTTTCAAATATTTTCAAGGAGGTGATCATTTCAGAGATCTGCTCGTGGTGCATTTATTCCTGCTCCTCACGTACATGAGAAAGTGAACCAGATATGGGAGAGAAAAAAATAAATGAACAATTGCCAAATCAGCATAGCTCCAAGACACAGAAAGTAAAGATGGAATTCCTTGTCACTGTCTCTTGACTTCTGCTTTAGGACTGTGAGCTGCCCAGGGAGACTGAGTTAACACAAAAGCCAACTCCTCTATGAGAGTCTAGGGCAGAGTTCTCTCTTTGTAGTGACAACTAGGTAGTTCTGCCAGTGAGAGTGGGGCCCCAGGCCTGGGATTTGAACAGGAAGTGAGGCCAGTCCTAAATGAAATCAAACTGTGAATAAAGGAGGATTAAAATAAAAATTGACAGCATAGTTCACAGAGCCAGTGCCGTGGCGCAGCTGCCTGGAAGTCGCTGCCATCATACGCTTTGGACAGGAGACATGAAACACTGCCTGGATAGCTATTGGCTGAGGAGGATTGTGAAGAAGTGCATTTGTCTGCATGTTATGGTGTCACCTGCCTGTGACACGGGGAAGGTAAGAGGGGCTGGTGGGAACGCTGACAGGTTGATAGGTTTCTTTGGAAACAGCCTGTAAATGCTGCTAGGAGAGCAGGAAGCTTCATGTTCTAATTCAAAAGCTCTTCTCTCCATGCTTTCTAACCCAAAGATTCGACTCTAGAATAACTCTTTCAGAGAGGACACTGGATTAGGGATCAGGAACTCTAGCTCCAGCCCTGCCTCTGCTCACTTGGATAACCTTGCACAAAATGCTTAACTTCTCCGGGTTCATATGCTTAAAAGGGTGTTTTCAGCTTTGGGAGGGAGAGTTGGGGGGCCGTGAGAGATTGGGGAGGAGAGAAAGGGAAGGATGAGACTTGGTGCCTGGGTTTCTGGGCCTTGGCTGTGACAGATCCAGGGCCTGGAGGACACAGAAATGTAGAACAGAACCAATACTACTCCAAAAAGGTTTTAGCCCATTTTCACCATGTTGGCTGAAACACTACCATAAGTAGTGGCGGGTTGACTAGCTGCCCCCAAAAGGATACGTGCAAGTACTGACCACCAGAACTTGTGAATACGATCTTATTTGGAAAAAGGATTTTTTCAGATCATCAGTGTGCCCTAAATCCAATGACAGGTGTCCTTATAAAAGAAAGGCAGAGGGAGATTGGAGAGACTTAGTCACACAGAGAGGAAAGTGATATGAAGACAGAGGCAAAAACTGCAGTGCTGCAGCCCCAGGCCAAAAAAATGCCTACAGTCACCAGACGCTGGGAGAGGCATGGAAGATTCTCCCCCTAGAGACTTCAGATGGCACAGCTCTGCCAACACCTTGATTTCAGACTTCTGGCCTCTAGAACTGAGAGGAATCAATTGTTTTGTTGTTTAAGCCCCACAGTTGGGGGTGATGTGTACAGCAGCCCTAGGAAACTACTAGGGGACAGCCCAGCATCTCTTTAAAAATACCTCCACCTTCCCCATGGGGTTTTAAAAACATTCATTTAAACCAGCTTCAATCCCCAATTTAAACATGAAGCAGGAACATCTCTAAACGTACTGAACACTGGGGTATTCCCAGAAAGAAGCGATCTCGCCACTTGAGCTCAACTCAGACAAATGCCGAAGTGGCAGACATGCTTGATGCTGCTCGGTGCTGGTGCTGGGAGGAGACAGCTTTTCCACCACCACTTCCTGTTGGAAGGCAGGAGATAGGCTGGCAGGACAGTAAAGATCAATAGGGAGTTGCTAGCATGAGGTCATTGTTGGTGTAAGCGTGCCTTCATTCAAGAGGGTGGTCCTCAGCTAGCACAGGCCCATGTACACTCTGGTATAGAGCAAGACTACCCACCATGGTGCCTCCAAAAGGATGCTGTCAGTCTCTGTGCAGGCCGGGGACATGGACCATCTTCTACATGGGTGCAAGATGCACCCTCAGGCCTCATTCATCCTTTGATTCAAGAATAGAACAAAAGTTTTCTGAGCTCCGATGTTTGGCTCTGCCTGATTGGCGCTCACCACCCCACACTCTCACTCAGATGCCCTTGTGACCCAGGATGCAATTTATAAAAACAATGGCAGAAAAGTGGCAGGAAGCAGAGACGTGGTGAGGCTCTAGCATATCCTGAAGTTCACAGTTTGACCAGCAACCAAGGAGAGAGACTGCAGTGCGAAATATAGCTGCTTGCATTTGGCAAGGAAGCTGAGGTGATCACTGATTTAAAATATCTACTAGGCCTTCAATACTGAATTCACCTACCTCAGTATGCTAGGACCAAGAGAGCTTTCTACATATAACTGAATTCAGGTAGAACTTCCTTTTTTAAGTTCCTGGGAAAGAATATTGAGAGTAATCAACTATGCTTCACAAGGTACTGGTTTAAGAATAGGGAGCTAGACACTCCTGTAATCCCAGCACTTAGGGAGGCCAAGGCAGGCAGATCACCTGAGGTCAGGAGCTCGAGACCAGCCTGACCAACATGGTGAAACCCCATCTCTACTAAAAATAAAAAAATAGCTGGATGTGGTGGCACACGCCTGTAATCTCAGCTACTCGAGAAGCTGAGGCAGGAGAATCTCTTGAACCTGGGAAGTGGAGGTTGCTGTGAGCCAATATCATGCCACTGCACTCCAGCCTGGGAGGTTGCAGTGAGCTGAGATCGTGCCACTGCACTCCAGCCTGAGTGACAAAGTGAGACTCGTGTCTCAAAAAAAAAAAAAAAAAGAATAGGGAGCCAGAGAAATACTCTTGGAGGCATTTTCCCTGACCATAGAACAAATAATTACCATCTTAACTGCACATTTCAGTTTTGATGAGATAAATGTTTTTATTTTTATTTTTAACTGTGGTCAAACACACATAAAGTTTACCTTTTGTTTTTGAGACAGGTCTTGCTCTACTATCCAGGCTGCAGTGCAGTGGCACAATCACAGCTCACTGCAAAAATTTACCATTTTTAAGTGTACAGTTTAGTAGTGTTAAGTAACCATTTTAAACTATAGAGTTCAGTACCATTTTAATGGTTTAATGGTTACCAACAAAGTAACCATGTTTAAGTGCACAATTCAGTAGGGTTAAGTACATTCACATTGCTGTGTAGCCAATCCCCAGAACTTTCTCATCTTGCAAAATTGAAACTCTACATCCATTTAAACAATAGCTCCCTGCTCCCCTCTCCCCTCAGCTTCTGGCAACTCTAATTCCACTTCTGTATCTATGAATTTGACTACTCACTCTGGATATCTTACATAAGTGAAATCATACCATATTGGTCTGGTAATGGGCTTATTTCACTTCACATAATGTGTTCAAGTTTCATGCATGTTGTAGTATGTGTCCAAATTTCCTTCCTTCCTATTATTATTTCTTCACTCCTTATTATCCATTCCCTTCCTTTTCAAGGCTGAATAATACCCATTTATGTATATGACACATTTTGTTTACCTGTTTATCCCTTGGACATTTGGGTTGTTTCCGCCTTTTGGCTATTGTGAATAATGTTGCTGTAAACATGGATGTACAAACGATCAGTTAAATGTTTAATTTTTCTTTAGTGGGTAAAATTCTCCTTGTACTTCTCTTTGCATATTCAGAATCAAAATATATCATCTAATTGTTAGTTAGCAGTAATCTTGAAGAGATTCCTGGAGGTTTAAATCATGGGGTTCTTCTCATGGGGTCCCTTTCAGCCAAAGATTCTCTCGAAGGACCCACTGCACATTGACAAACAATTTCTAGCAGTTGTATTCTTATTTGATCATGAAGAATACATGTGACCTCTGCCTCTTTGCCAAAGGTTGCTCTTATTCACACATCTGAAATGGAATTGATTTCTGTCTTCTACTTACACATACTTATAACTACTGTCGCAAATACTACAGTATGTCTAAGTAATTTAAGACATCGTTTCCTGAAACTTTTGACTCCTTGGGTCATCCTAGTGAATTCTGAATGGACTTCGGTAAGAGGAAAGCTATACTCCTCATCCTTGAATTCCCACGGGCTCCTCTACTACCTCAGCCTCGCCTGAAATAGAGATTTGAGGGCCCACATTTCCCCAAAACATGTTCTTTTTTTTAAAAAAATAATTTATTTATTTACTTTTTCAACTTTTACTAAGATTCAGTAGGTACATGTGCAGATTTGTTACCTGGGTTTGTTTCATGATGCTGAGGTTTGGGGTATGAATGATCCCTTCACCCCAGTAGCAAGCATAGTATCCCAACAGTGAGTTTTTGAACCCTTGCCCCTCTTCCTCCTACCCCTCTCTAGTAGTCCCCAGAGTCTACTGTTCGCATCTTTATGTCCATGTGTACCCAATGTTTAGCTCCCACTTATAAGTGAGAACATGTTGTATTTGATTTTCTGTTTCTGTGTTAATTCACTTAAGATAATGGCCTCTGGCTGCATCCCTGTTGCTGCCAAGGACATGATTTCATCCTTTTTTATGGCTGCACAGTATTCTGTGGTGTATATCTACCACATTTTCTTTATGTAATTCACTGTTGATGGGCACCTAGGTTGACTCCATGTCTTTGCACTTTGTGAATCGTGCTGTGATGAACATACAAGTGCATGTGTCTTTTTGGTGGAACCATTAATTTCCTTTGGGTGTATACCAGGTAATGGGATGGTTGGGTCAAATGGTAGTGTTTTAAGTTCTTTGAGATATCTCCAAATTGTTTTCCACAGTGGCTGAACTCATTTAGATTTCCACCAACAGTAGGTAAGTGTTCCCTTTTCTCTGTAGCCTCACCAACATCTGCTATTTACTTTTTAGTAATGCCATTCTGACTGGTATGAGATGGTATCTCACTGTGGTTTTGATTTGCATTTCCCTGATGATTAATGATGATGAGCATTTTTTCATATGTTTCTTGGCCACTTGTATGTCTTATGAGAAGTGTCTGTTCATGTCTCCAAACACGTTCTGCTAATCTCATCAGCATAAGCTCAATGCTTACACATTGTGTTGATTTCTAAAGATGGTCCATTTCTGTTGAAGGGCTAATGCCCATGTTTAATGCCAGGCAGGTGGTCCCAGGCCAGGTAGCCCTTGAGGTCAACCACTCTACTACAGAGACCAGGGAGGACGCAGAAGCCACCATGTGAATCTAAGGACCAGTCCTCTTCTCTTTCACTACAGTCCTACCTTGGGTCTTCCTAGATGTTACATTAAAAAAGAGCAAGGGGGTTGATGGGAACTCTCAAAGGCTGATCACTTATGTGTCATCAAAGAGGCTCCCACTCCACCAATTACTCACTGTGGCTTGTCATAAAACCTTGCTGTGCCACAGCTTCCTGATCTGTCCTAAGAGGTTCATCGTTGTACCCATAAAATTGTGTTATGATTGTTTAATGAACTGATATTTTTAAATGCTTAAGAGTACCTTGCACATACTTAGCTCTCTGTTAGCTCTTATATCATTATAAACAGATCACTAGTTTGGAATGGATTAGAGCCATTTTTGTATTCCTTCCTCTCTCACTCCCTCTCCTTCCCCCCAGTAACCCAATGAGGTGGGAGTCTTCTAGGGAAATGCAAATCATTGAACAGGAAAATAAAGGAGAACCTGTATTTTCTCTGTAAGTGAATGTGCAAACCGCACCATGCCAGCTTTGGTTGAGAGGTAGGAACCAGACTGAAAACACTGAGGACTTATGGAGACCCTGAAAGAATGTACTGCATAAGAAGAGGCTGCTTTTTAAAGTTTTTACTGAGTGTTGATGGGATCTGTGAAATGAATGCCACCCTGAGGTGGGAAGGCTGCTTGTGAAACCAGCTATGGGTTAGGAAGAATGAAGCCAGCTACGACAGCCTTTCTGACTGGGTCCTTCATCGGGAGCCTGGTCCCACATCAGTGTGACAAGCAGGCTCCTGAAGAAATAAATGACATGCTAGTCCCTGTGTCCATAGGCCACTTGTCTGTACTGCCTGGTCATCGATTCTGAATCCTTTCCTGTTATTCCTTCCTGCCAGATCCTCCCACTAATTCTCAGTGGGTACCCTGACCTGGGCCTGCCTTATCTTTTCTGTAAACAGCCTTTAAAGGTAATGAAAGAAAGATGTTGACTTTTATGGCTCATAAAGCTGCTTGCAGATATCCAATTTAGCACAACCTACTTCCATTAATGGTATAGTTTCACACTTCCTTCACACTGCAGGGATCTTAAATTTTCAGTGGCCAACGATGAACCTAAAATGAACCGAAAGAGGCTGCGTTGTGAAGAGGCTGGCTTGTAAATTAGAGGTTTGTCTCACGTAGGAAACCTGACACCTTTTGAAAATGACAAGGATAGTCTTTTGAGTGTCACCACAGAACAACAGCAGAAATTTATGATGTTTTTGGAGGGTGTAATCAAACTGTAAGCCTGACATCAAATCCCTCTTGGTCTCTCTTTTTTCTCATCTGTAAAATAAGAGGGTTGGAACAGTTGATTTTCATGTCCCTTTTGGCTCTCACATATTGTGATTCTAATACTGGAGTGCCTGTGGCTAGGTGATGTGGGATTACAAAGTCTTCCACAAATTCAAAGTGGGGAGCTGGCCCCAACACTTGCTGGCTACTTTTAGACATGATGCAACTCGCCTTTACGGATGATGCTGACTCATTCCAACCCCAGACACAGGCCCTGCCTCCTTTGAGGACTTTTCTGCCCAGGCCACTCTCAGCTCCCACGACCCTTGCACACCTCCCGCCTCTTCATCTTCCTTCCTGGAGCAGCCTTTGTCACTCCCCGAAGCCCACCTTGCAAACCACATCTGCCCACGTTTCTGGAGCGAAAAAGGAATTACTCCCGTTGCCAAGGAGGCAGCAGTATGGGGGAAACACTGGTGGCCCCTCTTTGGACACCCTACTCACCCCTCCAGAACACAAGAGCAGTCACTTTTCTGGCTATAGGAGACTATGGCACTAGTGGGTGGGGCCATTTTGGTTCCAGCCTGGCCAGGAAGCTGGTTCCCAAGGCCTCCCCAGTCTGGCGAGGACAGCAGTGTGCATACCTCTCCTTCCACACCACATACTTCTCGCTTGGTGCAGGGCACGGGGTCTGTCTTTTAAAAGCAGCCTTAGGAGCCCTCCAACTCTCACCTCCACAGGCTGGGGCGACTGAGACTCTGAGCTGGCTCAGAACCTTTGCTGCAGCCCCAGCTATCCAGGAGGCGAGAACCAGCCTCCATCTTTGAGACTTAGGGAGGAGCAAGTCCATTGAAACTTAGGTTTTAGGTTTGCGTTTGGGATGTGGAAGCCACATCCTCCACAGTTTCTCAGAAAAAGTGTGCTTTGGGCAATGAGGCTGTGCCTCGTTTGGCATCCTGTGTTTGTTTTACCTAGTTAAACATTGGAGTAGTTGAGGGGTGCGAGGTGGATACTCCAGGCACTCTTAAGGACCTGCCAGGTACCAAGTACTCAGCTTATCCAGACTTTCAGATTCATGTTCTTTTTCCTCATTGGAAGTGGCTCTCTAGGCCCGTTTTTCCATGAACTAAAGAGATCCTTCCTTCTCATCTCTGGAGCACAGGTTCCAAATTAAACCCTTTAATGAGGCCTCCAGAAATGATTTCACATCAACAGAGATCACACCTCGAATTTCATTATACTTATAAGTGCTATGCGATGTATTAATTTTAAACACATTTAAATCCCCTGGTTATTTCTCATGTTCACTGTCTCTAAATATGTTAAAATGTAGACAGCTATGAATGAGATATTTTCCAACACCTTTCCTTTCCCTTACAAATACTCCTTACATCTAGTACCCTCCTACCCTGGGTTAGCTGACAGTTTCAATTTTGCATAGTTTTATTAATTACTCAGCAAAACCTCCGTTAAACACTTACAATGGGCAGGTGTGAGAGAGACAAAGCTAACACATCCAAGCTCTTGAGGATTTCAAATTCTGTTATGGGAAAAGTTCCAACGGGAAATATTGTCCCAGAGGTGTGAACAGAGGTGTGAATACAGAACAACTCTACCCCGAGAAAGAGTCGGTGAGGCCTTACAGAGGATGTGTGAGCAGGGTTTTGAAGGATGAATATGAGTACGCTACATAGATAAGAGGGAAAGGTGCTGGGAGTGGTGGCTCATGCCTGTAATCCCCGCACTTTGGGAGGCCGAGACAGGCGGATCACAAGGTCAGGAGATCGAGACCATCCTGGCTAACACGGTGAAACCCCGTCTCTACTAAAAATACAAAAAAATTAGCCGGGCATGGTAGCGGGTGCCTGTAGTCCCAGCTACTCGGGAGGCTGAGGCAGGAGAATGGCATGAACCCAGGAGGCGGAGCTTGCAGTGAGCCGAGATCGCGCCACTGCACTCCAGCCTGGGTGACAGAGCAAAGACTCCATCTCAAAAAAAAAAAAGAAAAAAGAGGGAAAGGTATTCCAAGCAGAACACATTGTACATGCAAAGGCATAGAGTCATCAGTTGACCAAGCAAGGCTCAGAAAATAATGGAAATCTCAGAAGAGCTGAAATGAGTTGCAATGGAGATGACTAGCAAGCATTAGTTTGGTAGGGCAGGTTGTCAGCACAGAGGGACAACTTTTTACACTATGCTTATATGCTTAGGAGTTTAGATGTTATATGGTCAGCAACCAGTACCCAATAGAAGTTTATAAAATCACCTCTAGCTTTCAGGATGGTTTGTTGTTGGTGGTGGTGTTGGTTTTTTTTTTTTTTTTTTTTTTTTTTTTTTTTTTTGAGACAGGGCTTTGTGACCCAGGCTGGAGTGCAGTGGCATGATCATAGAAGATTTTTTAAAACAGAAATAAACTTGGAATACATTTCTGGCATGGATATTGTGTTTAGATTGTGCACAATGCCCAGGATAATGCTGGGCACACAGAAGACAATAAATAAGATCCTACTGAGTAAGAGTTCAAGGAAAGTCAGAAAAGAGGAATCATGGAGAGATGATGAGGCCATATTTATCAGTTTTCTAAATCTTAGCTGCCATTGCTCATTCTACTAAAGACTAGAGGCTCTGCAATGCTACAAACAGAACTCAATTTTATCAAAAAGAACAACTCTGTGCTTACAGGTGCTGTCAGTACCTTAGCTGTTGCTGTGAAAACTGTGCATATATTATTTGGCACTGTGTGTCCCTACTGCTCTGCAGGGTTGACCATTGTATTAATCCATTCTCACATTGCTAAAAAGAACTACCTGAGACTGGGTAATTTATAAAGAAAAGAGGTTTAATTATTGACTTATAGTTCCACAGTAAGCATGGCTGGGGAGGCCTCAGGAAACTTACCATCATGGCAGAACGGGAAGCAGGCACGTCTTACATGGCTGGTGAAGGAAGAAGAGAGAGAAGGGGGAGCCACAACATGCTTTTAAATAACCAGATCTCATGAGAACTCACTATCACGAGAACAACAAGGGGGAAATCCACCCCCATGATTAGTCACCTCCCACTGGGTCCCTCCTCCAACACAAGAGATTAAAATTTGACATGAGATTTGGGCAGGGACACAAATCCAAACCATATCAACTATGATACAACTTGCTCTCACCTTATAGCTGAGGAAATGGGGCATAAACCACATTCATTCATTCACTTCATACTTAGTGAGCACCTGTCATCATTACCCCATCTTACCATGGCTGACAAAATTATTATCCTGTGTCTAGAAATAAATGTGGAGGTGAAGTCATCAGATTAAAATATTTTGAGAAATAGGTACAGATGGTTGAGCATTTCTGTAACACTTTCTCAAACTTCTTTCATCTTCCTCCTACTTCTCCTTCCTCCTCCTCCTCCTTCTTTAACTAATATAATTAAAGGAACCACTTAAGGTGAGACTTGGTTTCAAATTCCAGCTCTGTCACTTTCTAGCTATGGGAGTCATTTTCCTCCTCTTAGTTGCTTTTCTGTAAAATAGGCTTGTAAGGATTAAATAAGATAATGTGCAGAAAGGGCCTAGAATAGCACCTGGTGCAAAGTCAATCCTTAATACATGGTGCCTATTATTATAACAAACTCTTTTTGATACCGTTGGATGAATTCCAAGAAGGACCAACCTACATGTAAAGTGTATTAGGGTGACATTTTGGAGAATTGTCCAGGAAACTCCCACCTTATATTTGGTGTCACTTGGATTCTGACAGCCAAATCTATGTTCCCAATTTCAAAATCTTCTTTCGGCCAGGTGTGGTGGCTCACACCTGTAATCCTAGCACCTTGGGAGGCCAAGGTGGGTAGATTGCTTGAGCCCAGGAAGTTGAGACTAGCCTGGGCAACATGGCAAAACCCTGTCTCTATAAAATTTTTTTTAAAATTAGCCAGGTGTGGTGGTGCATGCCTGCAGTCCCAGCTACTTGGGAGGCTGAGGTAGGAGGACAGCTTGAGTGTGGGAGGTTGAGGTGGCATTGAGCTGAGATCGTGCCACTGCACTCCAGCCTTGGTGACAGAGTAAGATCCTGTCCAAAAAAAAAAAAAACCCCAAACAAACATAATTTTTCTTTTATCATAATTCTTAGTGAGTCTGCAGTCTTACCTCTTTTCACTAGACTATTTCTGCAAAATGGTCTTAGCTTAGCCTGTCCCTACAACAAGCTTTTTTGTTTTGTTTGGGCCAATAGTCAGGCTCTGAAAATGCTTTAAAAGCATATTTTTTAATCACTAAGTCCTCTGAAATGATATATTCTGCTGTAGGTGAAATCATCCAGCTCAAACATAAGTGATTAGGCAATAACATTGAATTAATTGCTATTAATTATAATGAGTGGAAAAAATAATCTCATATTTGTTCTGACCTCTTTTTCAACTCAAAACAGGCAGATTGTGAACACAACACTTTCTCTCACCCATCCAGAATTAACAGAGTAGTATGACCACAGAAAAGAATTCATGGAAAATGAAATTCGCAGTAAAAGTGAAAAATTAACAGGCCTTACCCAGGAAGAAAAGCCTTAAATGGGGAAGATGTCCCTCTCGCCCTGCCCACAGCACTCTCAGCCTCTACTCCCCAACACTTAAAAGGTGAAAATCTGACCCAGCTGTTAAGAAGGCTCACACAGAGGGAAGACATGGCAGATGTAAAAATGGGGAAGGATGAGAAATCCTCTACAAAGATCTTCACAAATCTAAATGCTGATTGCTAGTGTCTTACCAAGCCTGTAGAGATTAAGTTACTCCCTTTTCTTAATGTCTGTCCTTGAATAGCTTCCTCTCTGTGGTGTGTCTATAGGCGCAAGTGGTGTGGACTCTAATCGCAGCTGTTAAAAACAGGCAGGGTGCCCCCATCTACTCCCAACTCCCACCAGTGAGCTTTCTGCTAAGGAGGGAGATGCCTTCATGCGGTGGTTCCCAGTCTTGGATGAATATTGGAATCACCTGGGGAGCATTAACAACTATTGGTGGCTAGAACCTAGCACAATGGTTTTCAAACTTTGCTACATATTAGAATCACTCTGGAGGTTTTTGTTTGTTTGTTTGTTGTCTTTTTTCTTTTTTTCTTTTTTTTTTTTTTTTTGAGACAGAGTCTCACACTTTCGCCCAGGCTGGAGTGCAGGGAAGTGATCTCGGCTCACTGCAGGCTCCGCCTCCCGGGTTCACGCTGTTCTCCTGCCTCAGCATCCCGAGTAGCTGAAACTACAGGCACCTGCCACCACGCCCAGCTAAGTTTTTGTATTTTTAGTAGAGACAGGGTTTCATCATGTTGGCCAGGATGGTGTCAATCTCCTGACCTGGTGATCTGCCCACCTCGGCCTCCCAAAGTGCTGGGATTACAGACATGAGCCACCGCACCTGGCCACTCTGGAGGTTTCAAAACTCCCAGTGCCCAGGCTGTACCCCAGACCAATCACATTGTTTTCTGTGGCACCCAGGTATCAATCGTTCTTAAAACTTCTCAGGTGGTTCCAATGTGCAGCAAAGTTTGAAAACCAGTGCGTTAGAGAGTCTGATAAGAATGGTCTGGGGTGTAATCTGGCAGTGGGATTTTTAAAGCTTCCTAAGACAGTCTCCTAGGTAGGGCTTCTTTGAGCCATGGGATAAAACAAGGACATAGTGAAGATCAACAAGGACATATCCACATGAAGGAATACTGTAGAAAGGAGAGAACTGTCTGGATGGCCTGAGTGAGATGGACACAGTCTTGGCATTCACTGCTAGTCCCCTCCATGTTCCCCTTTATCCTTCACCGAACACTAATTTTGTTCTGGTGGTAAAGCCCCTGCCACCAAACCACTACATTTCCCAGCCTGCCTTGCAACAATGGTTGCACATGTGGTATGTCTCTGGCCAGTGAAAGTCATAGGGCAGAAATTCTGGGAAGACCTTTAATTAAAAAAAAAAGCCAACTCAGCTAGAAGTGCCTTTCGCCTTTGTCCTTATTCCTGCCTGAAAACAAATATGAGGCTGAAGATAAGACAGCCGTCTTATATGAAGAGGACACAACCATCACACTCTAAGAATGTTGGTGCAGAAAGCTAGGAAGAATTTGAGATCCCAAAGTCATCAAGGAGCCCCATACCTGCCTATCTGCAGGTTGTATGTGAGTGATTTTTCCCCGTAATTTGTTTATGCTTTTAAAAATATATTTTTTTCTATATTGGAAGCTATGTCATCCAAAGAAGAAAGGGACAAGATAAAGCTAATAAGAGAAAGAAAGTATCCACAGAATAAGTAACAAGGAAGTCAAGACAGAAAGTGTGAATTAAAAACAGCATGGGGGCCAGGGACTGTGGCCAACACTTTGGGAGGCTAAGGCTGGAGGATCACTTGAGGCCAGGAGATCAAGACCAGCCTGGCCAACGTGGTGAAACCCTGTTTCTATAAAAAATACAAAAATTAGCCGGGCATAGTGGTGCATGCCTGTAATCCCAGCTACTTAGGAGGCTGAGGCACAAGAATCACTTGAACCCAGGGGGCAGAGGTTGCATTGAGCTGAGATTGTGCCACTGCACTCCAGCCTCGGTGACAGAGGCAGACTCTGTCTCAAACAAAACAAAAACAACGTGGGAAGAGAAAGAAATATTGTGGCAGAGAATGTTTATATTTTAAGGATAACTTACTTTGATAATGTTAGTATTTCTTTTCTTTTCTTTTTTCCTCTCTTGGTTTGTCATGTATTTGTTTCATGACTCCTTTTGAAGTTTTCTTGAGTCTAGCTACTCCTCAATCTTCATGACTCTAGACTTATGGGCTTGTCATTTATTTCCAACATACATATACAAATGATAATCATGCAAATCAGATGAAATCATTGTTTTTCTAGCATTTTGCAGCACAGAACATATTCTTTAACCCCAAAAATGGTATTGTTCACATGGATTTCTTTGCTATTAAACACTGTTAGCTTCTTGTGGATGTGTCTGCCTCTTTCGCTTCCATATCCCCAGTGCTTAAGAGATCTTAGCACATAATAGATATCCTTAAATGCTTGGAAGAAAAGAAGGCAGAAGGATGAATATGTCAGGAGTTGGGCAAGAACCTTTCCTTAGAGGGAGGAAAATTTTAATGGGGAACTTTCTTTTCAATATTTATATGTATGTATATTATATATGCTATATATATATATATTTTTCTTTTAATAGATATGGAGTCTCACTCTGTTACTCAGGCTGGTTTCAAACTCCTGGGCTCAAGCAAACCTTCCACCTCAGCCCCCAAAATGCTGAGATTATAGGTGTCAACCACTGCACCTGGCCAGGAAACAGTTTTTAAACAACTTTCTGTGCTGGCCAGTGGGGTGGTGGAGTTGGTTTAAAGCAGCTGTGTTCGGAAAGGATGTGAAATGATCATATATGGCAAGTTTTAAAAGTTGAGTCTTTGTAAATAGTGTTGTTTCATTATGAGTTCAGTTTCTCTCTGCTTCTAGGCTTCTTCTCTGAGTTTTGACAGCCATACCTGGGATTTTCTTAAATAAAATACAATCATCTTTAATTTTGTCTTTGTCTAATTATTAGCAGGTCTGGTCTCAATACTATATGGATTAATGAACTATTTCCAAATTTTGATAACTCTAAAGACTATTATTGTCTTTGTGTTCAGTAAGATTTCTCCTGTTCAGTAAGATTTCTCCTGTCTTTGTATTCAGTAAGATTTCTCCTGTAAAGTACCTACTATTGTGCCTGGCAAAATGAAAAAGCAGATGTGCTTTTCTTTCCTTGTATTTGTATTAATACATGTCTTCTAGAAGTGGTAGTGCATTGGTTCTAGTTAGTGGCAAGGACTTAGTCTTATTGAGATATGATTCTTCTAGTTCTACCATGTGATATTTCGAATTCTTTGAAAAATTCTCAAGAATAATTGTTGAAATTAAATAGCAAATTGGAAATTTTTCCAGCTTTATGATAGTTCCATTTTTTCTCCTCTTTTTCATTAGTTTTTGTTTGTTTGTTTGTTTGTTTTTTTAAGATGGAGTTTCACTCTGTCACCCAGGCTGGGACCACCTTCCAGGTTCAAGTGATTCTCCTGCCTCAGCCTCCCGAGTAGCTGGGACTACAGGCATGCACCACCATGCCCAGCTAATTTTTGTATTTTTAGTAGAGACAGGGTTTCACCATGTTGGCCAGGCTGGTCTCAAACTCCTGATCTCAAGTGATCAGCCCACCTCAGCCTCCCAAAATTCTGGGATTACAGGCGTGAGCCACCATGCCTGACCACGTTAGTTCTTTCTTTTTCTCGAATCCTTTCTGACAATAGGATGACTGATGATAGTAAGTCATAGCACAGGGAGCTAGGAAGTGGCTGACAGCCGGGAGGACAACAGCTCCAGTATGTCTTCATGAAGGATGGTGAGACTTCGTCTCCTTCCCTGGGTGCTTTCCTCATGTGAACGGGAAGTGAACATATGGCCCCTTTTTTTCTTAATTTTTTGTGGCTTATGACATAAGTAATTTCTAGAGAAGCATTGAAACTTCTTAGGAAAAAGCGAATGATGAATAGAGAAAGTAAATTCATTATTTTGTAAATGCCAGAGATGGTAATTATGGGAAGACACAATGACTCAAGAGACTCAGATCCTTTTAGAAGCAGGTAGGAGAATTAAATGAATATCATGACCTCATAGATCATTCTCTTTTCAAAAGTCTGTAGTTGCACACTAATGGCAAATGTCAACATAGGTATTGTTCTTTGATAACTATAGAATTCAAATACTGATGTTTAAGAAAATGTATTTTAAAGAGTATCGTTAATTTTAAGAATTTATCAAAATAAATGGTCACCCAGAAAACTGAATCGGGCAATTCAAAGCAAATCTCCATTAGTAATTTGAAATGTATCTCCAAAGGTATTTTAAAACTCAAATGTTGCATTCATTCACAGAAAATGAAAGATAAGATTCATATGTTTTAGTGAAATTATTTGAGTAATTTTGAATGGGGCAATGATTTAACAAATTAAGAAAGGAATAATAGTTGCTAGACAATAAACACTATAGTTTTATAATAAATGTAGTTTAGTTAAGGTACTCTAAATAATCTGTTACACAACTATACAATGCCAATTTCCATGTTTAGGACATAGAGATAAAAATGTACAATACCTGAAAACCACTGAATATTTACGGTTGCTAGTTCCAAATACTCAGAAAAGAAGCTGACAATGCATCAGTGTCCAAAATAAGGCATTTGATGTCCTCATTGATTGACATAACCTATTTATTGCCTTGTATTTATTTTAATATGGAATGAAAGTGAAAATTAGTTAGCTAGCTTCATCCGTCAGATGTTGACTTAGCACCCTTTCAAGTGCTTTCTGACATATTTCACATCAACATATGCAAAAACGACAAAAACAGACAAAATGGCAATATCAGTACAGCATACTGGGGTACACTGAGAAGGCAGGTCACCTACCCCAGGACTCCCCTGCACTTCCCATGGCTGAGGAAATCAATATTTTGGTAGGCCCAGGGGGGAGCCTGAGTTTAGTCATTTTATGGGACAATGAAATTGTGGGCAACTTAAAGTATGGTTAAATCAGAGCAGGGGATGGTGGGTGTTTATTTTTTGGTTTATCTAAGGTAGCATTACATTAGCAATATCTTTCTCATACTTGGTCAAGTTGGTTGGATAACTGAAATAATAATATGGTTAAAGTTGAGAAAGAGCGAATGACTTTAAAATATACAAATGTCTATTCATTTGGCAATCTTTTCCTGTCACACTCGAGAATTTTCTTTGAGTGTGGGTGTACTGACTGGAATTGGCCAGGTCATATTTTTTGTATCAACCATAACCATAAGCAACATCTTCATTTCTGATATGGTTTGGCTATGTCCCCATCCAAATCTCATCTTGAATTGTAGCTCCCATAATCCCCATGTATTGTGGGAGATACCCAGTGGGAGGTAATTGAATCATGGGGGTCAGTTTTTCCTGTGCTGTTCTCATGATAGTGAATAAATTTCACAAGATCTGATGGTTTCATAAAGAGCAGTTCCCCCTGCACAAGCTCTCTTGTCTGCTGCCATGTAAGACGTGCCTTTGCTCCTCCTTCACCTTCCACCATGATTGTGAGGCTTCCTAAGCCATGTGGAACTGTGAGTTCATTAAACCTCTTTTCCTTTATAAATTACCCAGTCTTGCGTATGTCTTTATCAGCAGTGTGAGAATGGACTAATATAACTTCCCAGTTGCTGTTTCTCTAAGGATGAATGAGAATTTGGTCACTTGTGAAGAAATCTGGGTGCAAGATTATTCTACACTTGCACAGCATTTTCCTCTTTGATAGTTATCTTACTCACCATTTTTGTTAGCAACTCATCTTTATCATGTTTCTACAAAGAATTCTATTTAGTTTTAATTGAAACCATGACCATAAGTCTACTTCTTTCTAACTTTACATTTCACTTCCATAATATGATTTAAATAAATTGCATAGTTATAAGTAAAATGTCATTTGGGGGGACAAAAAACTGACCCATCAGTTGGGAGCAGAAGTGCCAGCATTGTGTACAAGTTTCCAGAGTTATTTTCTGGTCCTCAGTTGGTACATGACTTAAAGGGAAGGAGAGTGAGTCAGTGTTGTTAGCTAAGTAACTGGTGGCTTGCTAAAGGAACTTCTACAAACTTCTTTGTTTGAATATGTGGATTTTAATAGATAGTGTTTATTGCTTTTAGATTTTGTGTCTGTTTCCTTCTTTTTTGATTTTTGCATTTTTCACTCAGTGTGCAGGTGATAGAACGATTTGTACTGTACTTTCTCAAAGTGCACACACTCTGGAGAAACCTGTGTAGGGCTGAGGGAACACCAGCTGTCTGGAGAGCAGTTCAGTGTTTTTCAATATCTATCCCCATGATTCGTTATTTGTCACAGCATAAGACACTTGTAATGGAAATTGCTATCTAGACAGGCTGAAGGAGCCACTGGGGGGCTTTTGTGAGTCTGGTGTGAACTGTGAGATAGAGGATTGTTTTTCTACCATTGGTTACTCTAATTATTGTGAATAAAACGTCTTCAGACATTTTTATATTAAATGTGTGCCACATCCCAGACCATTTCAATAATAAGTTTTCCTTAGCTATAAGAGCCCTCCTCTCTTTGTGCCACTTGAGGGTGTGAGATGTGAGGGAGGTGGTGGTGGTGGGGGTGGGTGTCACATTCATATTTGTTTGTTTGTTTGTTTTGTGAGATGGAGTTTCTGTCACCCACGCTGGAGTGCATTGGTGCAATCCTGGCTCACTGCAACCTTCACCTCCCAGGTTCAAGTGATTCTCCCACCTTAGCCTCCTGAGTAGCTGGGATTACAGGTGCATACCACCACCTGGCTAATTTTTGTATTTTTAGTAGAGATGAGGTGTCACTATGGTGGCCAGGCTGGTCTTGAACTCCTGACCTCAGGTGATCCACCTGCCTCGGCCTCCCAAAGTGCTGAGGTTACAGGTGTGAGTCACCACACCCAGCTGGTCAAATTCATATTGATTCAGTTTCCAGAGCTCATACACTACTGTGTGCTCTGTGAAATAGAAGACAATTCTGTGTTGTTTCCCTTTAAAAGAAAATGTATTAAAATAATAATGAGATACCAATGTACCACTATAAGAAGGGATAAAATCCAAAAAAACTAATAACACCAACTGCTGGGGAGGCTGTAGAATAGTAACTCTTTTATTGTTTGTGGGAATACAAAATGGCACAGACCCTTTAGAAGACAGTTGGCAGTTTCTTACAAAACTAAACAGACTCTTACTGTATGATCCCACAGTCATACTTATTGTTATTTGGTACTTAATCAAATTAGTTGGAAATTTAATTCCATGCAAAACCTGTACACAAATGTTTATAGCATTATTATACATATATACCAAAATCTAGAAGCAACCAAATGTTCTTTAATAGCCAACTGAGTAAACAAACTGTGGTACATTCATACAATGGAATATTATTCAATGATGAAAAAAAAATGAGCTATCAAGCTACCACAAGGTGTGGATGAATCTTAAATGCACCTTGCTAAGTGCAAAGAGCCAGTCCTAAAAGGCTACAGATTACACGATTCCAACTACATGACAGTCTAGAAAAGACAAAACCAGAGACATGAGAAATAGATCCATGGATCCCAGGGATCCAGGATCCAGGAAATGGGCAAGAGAGCTGAACAGATGAAGAACAGGTTTTTGTTTTCTTTTTTCTTTTCAGGGCAGTGAAACTATTCTGTATGATATTGTAATGGTGACTATAAGACATTGAACATCTGTTAAAACTCATAAAAACATACAACACAAAGAATAAACCTTAATGTATGCAACGTTTAAAAATCATTTTGGAGGTCAGGATGGAATGCAAAATGTGACAAAAGAATCCAAATGTATAAAACAACTTCACTGAAGGGCATGGCAGAATAAGGTGCTAACCTAACTTTGAAAATGAGCGGAGTCTGTAAGACTAAAGGCAAAAGGAACTGTACAAAAGAACTGTACTCTAATCAATAAAGTTGCTTTCCACAGGGTTACAGGTTAACAACTCTGATACTACTATACATACATATGGAACTGAACAATTAAGTAAATGACTAGCAGATGGTGGGAGTCAGGTTTCTCAGTGTTAGAGTGGGGATTTACAGAGGAGGCAGCTAGAAGGATACTTATGGTAATAGCTTAGAGTTGGAGACATCAATATAAACTCACGTTTAGCTTAATACAGATACAGATGGTTACATATAGAAATGTTTACAGAAATGTGTATATATACAATTTAGTATACACACATACATTTCCTTGCTCTGTCAGCTGAGAGGGTCTAAAAACAATGACACCTTAATAGCAACAAGCATACTTGGCACCCAGATCTTGGTTTCTAATAGCATTGTCAAATAAAAATAACCAGGGTTCCTTGGAGAAATGGCTGATCCTAGCATGGGGGCAGGAAATATACAGGATGTGCCTGGAGTATCTTGTGCCAGAAAGTAAAGGGATCAAAACCAAAACATTATTACATTGATGGTATATATTAAAGAAACACAATTACCTGAAAGATCTCCCAATGGCCAAAGCTGCAATAATTTGAGCAGCAAAATGAAGTAGTATTAGATTATAACCCAAAGTACAAAATAAGTATCTATGAGTTCATACTGATATAAATAAATGATTAAATAAATAAATGACATAGGGAGAAAAGACTAATCTCCTATGCCAAAGAATTTCAAATAATTCATATATATATAAGGGGCTTCAAAAATCCATGGAAAATGAATATTATGAAAAAAACTATGTAGGGATTTCAAAAATTTTTTACACTAAAATTAACTCATATAATTTGTTATAACATGTCCAAACAGAAACTATTTTGAGGCACTAAGGATAAGATATTAGTTTGAAAAGAGCCCCGATCAGAGCATAAATTCTGCTAAAATTTAAACAAGAACAAACATCAGATTTATAGTGAAGCTTGGGTGGCAGAATGGTGAAATTACTGATGTTTTATGAAAAGTTTATGGGGACAATGCATCCCCAGAATTAGCAATTGACAAATGAATAACTCATTTTAAGAAGGGATGAGACTATGTTGAAGATGACACCAACAGCAGCTGACCATCCACATCAATTTGTGAGGAAAAAGTTCACCTTGTTCATACCCTAATTGAAGAGAACCAACAGTTAACAGCACAAACAATAGCCAACACCATAGATAATCTCAACTGGTACAGCTTACACAATTCTGACTGCAAAATTAAAGTTGAGGAAACTTGTCACTTGATTGGTACCAAAACTGTTGCACACAGATCAGCTTCAGGCAAGAGCAGAGCTTTCAATGGAAAATTTAAATGGGTAGGGTCAGGATCCTGAAGCATTCCTTTAACGAATTCTGACAAGAGAGGAAACATGGCTTTCCCAGTATGATCCTGAAGACAAAGCACAATCAAAGCAATGGCTACCAAGAGGTGGAAGTGGTCCAGTCACAGCAAAGCCAGACCGTTCAAGAGCAAAGGTCGTGGCAACAGTGTTTTTGATGTTCAAGGCATTTTGCTTGTTGCATTTCTGGAGGGCCAACAAAAGATAATATCACTTATTATGAGAAGGTTTTGAGAAAGTTAGCCAAAGCTTTAGCAGAAAGACATCCAGGAAAGCTTGGCTGGAGAGCCCTTCCTCACGCTGACAGTGCTCCTGGTCGCATCTCTCATTAACAAAGGCAATTCTGTGAGAGTTTCTATGGGAAATCATTAGGAAATCATTAGTCACCTTATAGTCCTGATGTGTCTCCTTCTGACTTCTTTTGGTTTCCTAATCTTTAAAACATCATTAAAAGGCACCCATTTCTCTTCAGTTTATCATGTAAAAATGACTGCATTGAGTAAGTGAACTAAATGACTGGTATTGCTGCTTACAAAAGTGTGTTGAACCTGATGGAGCTTACATCAACTGTATATTTTTAATTTGTATCTTAATTCAATTTTTCCATGAAGTTTTTGAAGTCCGCTTGTATATCCACTCTCAGGCAGGTGGGACATGACTCCTTACTTCTTAAGAGTGGGCTGCACATAGTGACTTCCTCCCAAAGGGGGTCTTCATCCCAGAGCTGGTGGGACCCTGATTGCTTCATCTGTCGTAAGGAAAGTCCCGGGCCAAGGTGGCCAAATTTGGCCAAATTGTGAAGAGGGTGAAACCTGTTTTTGTCTTCTCTACTAGGCCCCTGTGACACCTTTGGGATTCCATCAGCAGAACAGAGCTGTTTTTTCTAGTCATAGAGCAAAGGTGATCTGATAAAACTCCACTGCCAGAAGATTTGGTCCTTCTACCCTGTAATTAGGGACCAGCTGCATTTAAATTGCCTGAAAATCTTGCTAAAGATGCAGATTTCCGGGCTACAACGGAAAACTTCCCAAACTCTCTGGGGTGGGGAAGGGAGCCTGGAGAGCGAGGGGCACAAGAGCCAGGAATCTGAATTTTTAAAAAAGTGTCTCTGGTGATTATTACAGTTGGGATTAAAGCTTGAGAGTGGCAGCCACAGGAACTGACTATATTACTATTGTAGAAACAAAATGTTTACTTTAAAAGCGTATATAAACAACACCACAAGAAAGACATTAGCCAGTTTCAGAACGGGAGACTTTCTGTAAGACCCCTGACCTGGTTTCTTTCATAAGTCAGTAGCATAGATAAAGAAGAAAGAGATTAAAACCAACTTAAAAGACACTCCAGAGATAAATTAATCAAACACAATGGACCTGGTTTGGATCCTGATTCAAACAAATCAAAGGCAAGACAGTATTTTTATTTTAAGACTAGTAGGGAAATGTAAATATAGACTGTGCATTGACTAATATTAAGAAGTTAATTAGGGCCAGGGACGGTGGCTCATGCCTGTAATCTTAGCACTTTGGGAGGCCGAGGTGGGTGGATCACCTGAGGTCAGGAGTTTGAGACCAGTCTGGCCAACATGGTAAAACCCTGTCTCTACTGAAAATACAAAAAATTAGCTGGGCATGACGGTGGGTGCCTGTAGTCCCAGCTACTCAGGAGCCTGAGGCAGGAGAATCACTTGAACCCAGGAGACGGAGGTTGTGGTGAGCCAGGGTCTCACCACTGCACTCCAGCCTGCACAACAAGAGCAAGACTCCGTCTCAAAAAAAAAAAAAAAAAAAGTTAATTAGTGTTAATTTTATTAAGGCAATTATGTAAGAAGATGCTACTCCCCATTTTAGTTGTACACTTAAGTTTTGGGGGGAGAAATTATAGGATATCTGGTATTTGCTTTGAAATTCTTCAGCAAAAATTAAAAAGTGGGGCAGTGGATAAGGGATATAGATGAAACAGGTATGGCAGAAAGCTGATGGCTACTGAGGATGAGTGGTGGGTGCATTGGGCTTTGTGGTAGTCTCAACTTTTGGATACGTTTGAAAATTTTTATAACTAATTTTTAAGAGGATCTAAGGAAATGGAGATGCATAGTCCAACAGAATGAGTCGTCAAAGGTGAACTTCTAGGAAAACGGTTTGGTGTTTCCTCAGAAAGTTAAACATAAAACTGCCACGTGCCCCAGGAATTCCACTTCTAGTTATACATCCCAGAGAACTGAAAGCAGCTACTCAAACAAACACAGACAACATACATCTTCTTCTTATCAACGGTATTCCCAATAGCCAAAAGGTAGAAACAGCCCAAAGGGGCATCAGCAGGTAAATAGATAAACAAAAGGTGGTATATACATACAGTAGACTATTATTCAGTCATAAAAATTATGAAGTTCTGATATGGGCTACAACATGAATGAATCTTGAAAACATTATACTGAATGAAATAAGCCAGACACAAAAGGACATACATGAATCCACTTATATGGGCTATCCAGAATGAGCAAATTCATAGATACACAAGGTGGGTTACCAGAGGATGGGATTGGGAGAATACAGTTATTGTTTAATGGGTACCGAATTCCTGCCTCAGCTGATAAAGAAAAGTTTTGGAACTAGGGCCAGGCGTGGTGGCTCACACCTGTAATCTCAGCACTTTGGGAGGCTAAGGCAGGTAGATCACCTGAGGTCAGGAGTTCAAGACCAGCCTGGCAAATGTGGTAAAACCCTGTCTCTACTAAAAAGACAAAAATTAGCTGGGCGTGGTGGCGGGTACCTGTGGTCCCAGCTACTCAGGAGGCGGAGTCAAGAGAATTGCTTGAAGCAGGGAGGTGGAGGTTGCAGTGAGCAGAGATCACTCCATTGCACTTCAGCCTGGGAGACAAAACAAGACCCTGTCTTAAAAAAAAAAAAAAAAAAAAAATGAGTTTTGGAACTAGATAGAGGTAGTGGTTGCACAGCATTGTGGATATACTGAATGCTGCTGAAATGTTCACTTTAAAATGGCTGTTTATGTTATATGAATTTCATCTCAATTTAAATATAAAAGGTAGAATTCTAGCCATTAGGAGGAAGTATTTGGGAAGGGGACTATGTGAGGTCTCTCACCTACAAGGTGAGGTGCAGATCTGCTCTTAGCCCTTGTCTCCATGACCAATAAAAATCACGTATGAACAAGAAACAAATGCAACAAATGACCCCTCACATTTATAGGACACTATATTTTATAAGCTTTCACAGCATTTTACCCACAATTAGCTGCTTTGATTTCTTGGACAGAAATGTTTTATGTGATTGTATTAACTTAGGTGTAGAGTTCTTAGGAAAAACTCAGGTGGAAGTTGAATTACATTAAATCCACAGGTTCAGACTAAATTTTAACACATTATAGATTATAATTAACACCATTATTCCACTTAACAAATATATCTCTTAGATCGTGGGAAAAGGGTGGTATAAATGCCTTCTCCAACACAAATAAGCTCTCTCCAAAGTCCAGTGTGTGGAAATGTGATGATATAAAGTCAGCCAAGAAAATGTTTGAAGAATAGAGGTTGTCTTACCCCTGTACACAGCAGAATCACTAGCCCAAGACACTGCCTAATATGAAGTGGCAGTTCTATGTAAAAGATGAATCCAATTGCATTCCATCTATTACTGAATTTCAGTAATCTCTTTCTTTTCCTTCTTAAACCTAATTTTATTCAATGTCATAAATACTTCCGTTCTTTTGCATAATTATTTCTCCCTAGATTGACTTCGGGATCAGATTGTTGACAATACAATCAAGAAAGGGTAGATGATGCTTCCCAAGGGATTGAGCCTTTGTGGGTAACCTGGGGAGAATGTGCTGTTGGAACACACCAAGAAGTAACTACAAAACCAGATAGAAAGGCTGCAGGAGAAGTCCGGGTGCGGTGGCTCACGCCTGTAGTCCCAGCACTTGGGAAGACCAAGGAGGGTTGATCAAGAGGTCAGGAGTTTAAGACCAGCCTGACCAACATGGTGAAACCCCGTCTCTACTAAAAGTACAAAAATTAGCTGGGTGTGGTGGTGTGCATCTGTAATCCCACCTACTCAGGAGGCTGAGGCAGGAGAATTGCTTGAACCTAGGAGGTGGAGGTTGCAGTGAGCCAAGATCGCACCATTGCACTCCAGCCTGGGTGACAGGTGAAACTCTGTCTCAAAAAAAAAAGAAAGAAAAATAAAGAAAGAAAGGCTACTGGAGAAATGGAGATTTCTCATCTTCTAAAAATTCATTTATTCCAGGACTATCGATGTACCAGCTATAAGGCTGGCCCTGGACTTTTACCTATAGATGATCTTTCCATTAAGTGCAGTTTTTAAAATGTAGTTGAAACACCTGTCATTCCAAGAATGGATACGGGCTTAGCTTGAAGACTTTAGAAGAACTCTTAACAAGGCCAGGCGCAGTGACTCACACCTGTAATCCCAGCACTTTGGGAGGCCAAGGTGGGCGGATCACTAGGTCAGGAGATCGAGACCATCCTGGTTAACACAGTGAAACCCTGTCTCTACTAAAAATGCAAAAAATTAGCCGGGCGTGGTGGTGGGTGCCTGTAGTCCCAGCTACTCGGGAGGCTGAGGCAGGAGAATAGCATGAACTCAGGAGATGGAGCTTGCAGTGAGCTGAAATCGCGCCACTGCACTCCAGCCTGGGCAACAGAGTGAGGCTCTGTCTCAAAAAAAAAACAAAAACAAAAAAAACCAAAAAACAAACAAACAAAAAAAAACAAAAAAAAAAAACTCTTAACAAAAGAAAAATATTAAGTTGAAAAAGAAAAGGATAAAATCACACAATGTGGTTGGGTACCTGTAGAAAAAAGACCTGGTTCGTAATTTTCCTCTGAAAAACTGGTCAGAGCAAACATAACCCAGGGCATCATGGAACAACATGAAAATTAATCAGAGGCTCCTGAGCTCACACCTGCATCACAGGGCTGGGCACTCAGAAGGAACGAAAGAGGTCAGGGGCTGGGTAGGACAGCAGCTGGCTCTGCTCCATCGGTGCCCCTGACCATCATGACATTCAGGAGTGAGGGGTATTGCTGGATTCCTACCAATGCTCATTCATAGGGGCTGCCTCTTTGTTCACGAGGAAGAAAGAAAATCAGTGTTACCCATGTTTACACTTGTAAACTCAAATCAGCGTCCAGGAAGTCAAGTAATAGAAAAACTCAGAGGGGTTGACTTGCTTCTCTGCTAGGTATACATCCTTCACTATTTTCAAATGTAAGAAGAAAATGAGGCTACAGGAAATGAACCAAGTAGGCTAATAAAAATGGACCAGGCCCCCAAATGTAGGCACAGGTAAGCAACTGGTAGAGGTTGATAAAGATTGAGACCTCAGCTTAGTTTGGTTCCGATCTCTCTACCAGTTCTGTTTCTTCTTTTTTGTTGTTTTTTGTTAACCGAATACCGTAGCCTTCTTCAAGCAATGCTAAGTAGAGTTTATTAACGTTTCTTATTTTGCATTGTTTTAAATGGTAATTATGTATGGCAAGAGATATAGGTTTCCCATTCATGATATGAAGTGTTCCTTTAAAATAAAGTTTCCAAAGTGAGTCATTGAAAACAAACCATTAAGTAAATAATTCTGTCGATGGTCATTGACTGTGACAAAAATTATGAGGTTTGGGGAACCTCATGATTAGACAAGGCCTTTCTGTTTGTTAATAACAGCTAATATTTAATCAGCATCTGTGATGCATGGGCCACTGGGAAGAGCACTTTTCATACCTGATCCATCACAACTCTGCAAGATGGGTATATGTGAGCTCATCCTACCTATGGGGAAGCTGAGTTTCTATTTCATCATAAAAGATCACATAGTGAGTGGGTGGAGAAGGATGTGAATCCAGGTGTAATGGCCAAAGCTCTGAGCCTTCTGATGCAGCACACTGCCTCGGTGCTCTTCCCGGCACAGTGAGGGCAGCACCCTCTGATTTGTGAGAAGAGGATCTCGGGAAGGAAGGTGGAGAACCTGGCCCGAAGGCATTTACCCTCTGTGTCCTTCCCCAGATTAGATCTCAGAAGTTGTTCCTATTTCCTTCTCTCGTCACATGGTTCATACAAGAGCTGGGCCCACTTTTTGTTATTTTCATTCTCAGTCCAAATGCTGCTTCTTCCTCCTCCCAACCCTACTTCAGTGAAAATGCCCCTATATTCCACCATCTAGTGGTATAACAAATTTTGTTGGGTCAGTGCTGGCTGACCTTGGAGCGAATTAAAATATATCAAAGATTCTGAGTTTTAAAGTTGTCAGGCCTCGGTTTCCATGAAGAGGAACTCTATTTTCACTCATACTCCAGCGAGAGATTAGCAGCTTGAAATCACTCTGACAGTGTCAGTTGCTCTATTGCATACCACAGGGAATTTTAATTCCAGCCTGTGAAATTGTAATTGCTTCTCAAGGAGAAGCGGGGAATCCTGGGTAATGGCCACAGCCAAGCTCAATGTCAGAGCTGCCAGTTGCTGCCACATTAGATATTACTTGTTGTTATTCAGAAATCACTCCAGCTTTCCATATGGGAAAGTTGAACTGGGGAGTGAAAGTAAATTAACAGAAACTGTCAGCTGTTCAGAACAGCACAGACAGCAGTATGACAGAGGTGGGTGACTTCCCATCAGAAAAGGTAACTTTTTCCGTTTTTTTGTTCAGATAAAGAGTTTCACAAACAAATTTCATTACTTAAGGTACATGAGGTACATGGCTAAATGATGTCATTAGTAAGAAAAAAAAAATCTGGTCCGTGGCATGATAAGATTAAAGTTGCCAATTTCTATTCACTCATTCCTGGAAGGAATGAGGGAAAAAAGTGGCCCAAAAGAGTAATTAAAATAATGAAGATAACAAGTCCATGTCAGGCTGATGTTTGCGATAGATTAAAATTACCTGCTATCAAAGTTAAACTGTCTGAGAAATTACTTCCTGGCTCTGTTTGGAATAAAGAGAATCTGGAACTACCACATCTGATTACAAAACATTTAGAGACAGGAAAGATTATCTGCAGAGGGGAGGACCTGGTACCTGTCACTGTCTGAAAACAGAGGAAGTTCTGACTAGTATTATGTGGGTTCTGAAATTAATTGTTTTCCCTCTCCTGAAGGTCAAAAAGGAAAGAGAAAGGGCTAAATAGAATTTCTTAGAAAAATATTACCAGTCTGGGACATTGCTTTTTTACTGTAGACATTAGAGAAAATTCACATGCAGGCTTTACTTTTCCTCATCTGATAATTTTTAGAGCAAATTTCATGTATTAGAATTCCTTTTCCAGGTAAAGGAAATGTTCCCTTGGAAGGTACTGACTGGTACCCACTGCCCACCCCTTGCTGTCTTTCTGTAAGAGGAGGTGGTAAGTGTTTGAGTTGGTTTTCGTCATTGTTATTTCTGAGTACTATCTTAATGTCAATTGTTGTAAACTAAGGTTGACTAAGTAATTGAAAATCTGATGGTATGTTACCTTCCTGTGCCGAGTAAAGTTTTGTGTTCCTCCGAGTTCCTTTGGCTGCCAAGAAGTGTTTGTTTTGTTTTGTTTTTCCTCCAAATGAACAAAATCTCTTTATTGTTTTAGGGAGATGGAGGGAGAGGGCTTGTTTTTATCTGTTTTTTTTTTTTTTTTTTTTTTTTTTTTTTTTGAGACAGAGTCTCACGCTGTTGCCCAGGCTAGAGTGCAGTGGCATGTTCTTGGCCCCACTGCAACCTCTGCCTCCTGGGTTCAAGTGATTCTCCCACCTTAGCCTCCCAAGTAGCTGAGATTACAGGCACCCACCACCACACCCAGCTAATTTTTGTATTTTTTGTAGAAATGTGGTTTTGCCATGTTGCCCAGGCTGGTCTTGAACTCCTGGCCTTAAGTGATCCACCTGCCTTGGCCTCCCAGAGTGCTGGGGTTACAGGTATGCACTACATCTTCAGGCCAGGAAGGTTATTGTTTGATGGTTTGTTTGTTGTCTCGCTCTGTCACCAGGCTGCAGTGCAGTGGTGGAGTGCAGTGGTGCCGTCTCGGCTCACTGCAACCTCCGACTCCCTGGTTCAAGTGGTTCTCCTGTCTCGGCCTCCCAAGTAGCTGGGATTACAGGCATGCGCCATCATGCCCAGCTAATTTGTGTATTTTTATAGAGACAGGGTTTCACCATGTTGGCCAGGATGGTCTCGATCTCTTGACCTTGTGATCTGCCCACCTGGGCCTCCCAAAGTGCTGGGATTACAGGCGTGAGCCACCGCGCCTAGCCATTTTTTTTTCAATCCTGTTTTTCTGTTCCCATCCCCAGCATAATCTTATAAAAACCCAATTTGTTTGTGAGAGGTTTCTCTGGGTCATTAGAATGGGCCCCCAGAATACATAAAAAATGATACTGTTTGACAAATCAGCTGAGGTATGCTGGATTTTCTTTGTTTCACAGTGAAAGGCCAAGTGGTTCCTTTGCATAATATGTGTGCAGATACACTGTAATCAAATTCCTAGGGTCTGCCTAGATATTTGGTGTGAAGAAGAGACACTCTGATTAGACTCAAAGGCCATGCCAAGCTCTTCCCCATTTCTCAGTGAACCTTTGAAAACTCAGGCAATTCAGCTCCTACTTTTTGGCAATCTGGCATTTAGATATGGTGGGATCTCATTCCCATTTTTCATTTATTTATTCGTTTGCTGAGTCTCCACTCTGGCATGGATAAACCAAGTGACCTAATGGTGAATACACTAAATACAACTGGACAGGTAAGTCCAGAGTCCTGCCCCAAAGTATCTCAACACCAAAGAGAATGTTAGGGATTCTTGTTCAGAAATGTCCTAAACTAGAAGGGTGGCCTCGGACAAGTCACTAAACTCTCCTAATCTCAGTCTCTCCGTCTGTAAAATAAAGGAGTCCAACTCCATGCTTTATGAGCGCCTCTTGCTCTTACTCGAGGTTGGCATGCAGGGTTTACCACTCCTGCCTCTTCAAGAAAGACCAGGCTCCAGATGAAACAGACACAATTCCCTTTCATCGAGCGCCGAGAAAGAGCAGTCTTTCTGTAAAACCTACTCAAATCTTAACTCAAATTTTAAATATTACTATAAGAAGATTTAAATTCCCTGACACATGACAGAGGAACAGAGGTTGTTTAGGATTGATGACCAGATGGCAACCAGTGGTGACTTTCTGGGGCTTTAAATTTGTGACTTCGATGTTAGGTTGCCACAGGTTTTTCATTTAATATTAATTGGAGCTACTGCTGCTCGTTAGATATACAGCTTGACTTTGCTATGGAGCGTGAGGGAAAGCTGGTGTTAAATTGCCTTTTCTCCCCCCACTTTCTTTTTGACTAATATGTCTAGAGTCATTAAAAATATTCTTCTAACTAAACGGCAACATTTTTAGCTACTGAATTTTCTTGTAGCTTTTTATAATTCTGATGGCACAAGGCAATCTGGTTTGATGAGATTAAAATTTTTAGACTGGTATCCAACCAACTTCAGTTTTTCTAAAGATTGCTTTGAAATTTTCAACCTTCCTGCCTTCAAAAATCTTGAACGATTTTGGGTTAAGAGGGAAGAAGAGAAGAGGGATCCCAGTTTAAGGCACATATGGGGTTAGGAGGAATGTACGAGAAGAAAAACTATCAGAGAATCAAGATGAAAAGATAACATCAGGGAAATATGGAAGTAGTCAAGGGCAACAGCCATTCCAGACCTTTCTTTGAGAATCTGCAGATCATTCTGTTAAAAAGACGCAAACCCCAACCCATCTTGAATGTTTCTCCACATACAACATTTATATTTTATATTTTAAGTGGAATTTAAGAGATTCTTTACTTCCTGTGGTTGGGACCCAGACTCTATAAGCTCCATCTCCTGGTTCATTTTCTGTTTGACTTCTGATTTTACTCTTGAATATGGAACCAAATGAGACGTGATACTGACTATTCACCATTGTTTCCTGGGTGAGAGATTGTGCTACGATCAGGTTTCCTTACTCAGGCCCAAAACACAGGGTTGAGACCAAATTATAGTCTAGTTTTTCTGGTCTTATGGACACCAAGTTTTAACACTTTAATGGGCCAATGATCAGAAATTTAGAGTTTTCCTGTGAAGTTTGGAATTAAGCGCCATGAACCACGAAGTGGAGTCTATGGTAGCAGAAGCTCTCCCCTTACATCTCAAATGATACCAGGTAAGATTGCAGAAATCACATGGGTTGAAAAAACAAAAAACAGAAACAAAAAACTAGAAGCATCTGCCTTCCAAGATCACAGCCTGAGATAGTTATCACAAGTGGCTTTTTGTAAAACATTCGCACCCATTTATTAAGAATAGAGCATATGAATTGTTAACTGAACAGATGTAGTAAGAGAATTTGAGACACAGAAAATCAAAACCAGAAAGCCGGAGTCAATTATTTAAATTGCAGTAGATAAGGAGAGAAGGTAGCGGGTGCTGGAGGGATAGAGGGTTGCTAGGTTTCCAGAAGCTATTCAGTGTGGAAGTGTCCAAGCAAAGATTAAGTGGGGATCAAAGATGCTGAACTACAAAGACAGGAGCTTGCCTCTTACTGAGGCACTTTCTTAATTAAGATAACAAAGGGATCTGCACATCCTTTCCAGCTATGTATTACAGCGACTATTGCAAAACAAAACTCCATTATCGGCAACAGTAAGATAAGATCTACAATCAGTAATAGCAACGACAAGAACAAAAGCCACCACCAACTGGCTAAGTTGAGGCTGTCTACTAGCTCTCCTGGAAATGGACATATTTGGAAGCTCAGCAGTAGAAATTTCACTTTTCCCAAGCATGAGAAAGTGACTACTATGTTGCACGTTTCCAAAAGTGTCAATATAGGGTATGGTAAGGGCACCCATTGACCAGGATTATCAATAGGAGAACCAGCTAACCTCCATATTGTGTTATCTTTCCAAACATGAATCTCTTCATGGCCTGCCATGTTTACAAGCCTGTTTGGAAGCTTGTAGTGGCTCTCCTTTGACTACTGAATAAAGTCTAGATTCCTTGGCACGGCATCAAAACCTTTCACAACATGACCTGAACTTATTTCTTAGTCTACTAGACACTTCCCTTGTATATTACTACAGTTAAAACTTTTTAGTCATACCCAACATAAACTCTGTATCCATTAAGCAATAAATCTCCTTTTTCCCACTCCCCTCAGTTCCTGATAACCTCTATTCTACTTTGTGTCTCTATGAATTTGCCTATTCTGGTACCCCACGTAACTGGAGTCATACAATACTTGTCCTGTGTCTGGTTTATTTTACTTACCCTAATGTTTTCAAGGTTCATCTGTGTTGTAACATTTCACTCATTTTTAAGACTGAATAATATTCCATTGTATGAATATACTACATTTTGTTAATGCATTCATCTGTCAATGGACTGTTGGGTTGTTCCCACCTTTTGGCTATTGTGAATAATGTTGCTATAAACATTGGTAAACAGACATCAGTTTGAGTTACAGCTTTTAATTCCTTTGCATGTATAGTTAGGAGTGGAATAGCTGGGTCATATGGTAGTTCTAGATTTAAATTTTGAGGCACCACTATTTTCCACAGTGGTTGCATCATTTTACATTTCCACAGAAAATGTTTAAGGGTTTCAACTTCTCGACATCTTCACTAGCATTTGTTATTTTCTGTTTTTTTTTTTTTTTTCAATTCAAATTTTATTTTAGATGTAGGGGGTACATGTGCCAGTTTGTAACATGGGTATATTGCATGATGTTGAGGTTTGGGGTATCGATCCTGTTACCCAGGTAGTGAGCCCAGTACCTAGTAGGTAATTTTTCAACTCATGACCCTTCCCTCCCTTCTCCCATAGTAGTCTGAAGTGCTTAGTCTTCCCATGTTTATGTCCATGTGTGCTCAATGTTTAGCTCCCACTTATAAGTGAGAACATGTGGTATTTAGTTTTCTGTTCCTGCATTAATTCATTTAGGATTGTGGCCTCCAGTTGCAATCTATGTTGCAGCAAAGGATATGATTTCATTTCTTTTTATGGCTGTGTAGTATTCCATGGTGTATATGTACCACATGCTCTTTATCCAGTTCACCACTGATATGCACCTAGGTTGATTTCATGTCTTTGCTATCGTGAATAGCGTGGTGAACATGCAAGTGCATGTGTCTTTTTGGTAGAATGATTTATTTTCCTTTGGGTATATACCCAAATTCATATGAAAACAGAAAGGAGCCCAAATAGCCAAAGCAATCCTAGGTGAAAAGAACAAAGCTGGAGGCATCACACTACCCGACTTCAAACTATACTATAAGGCTACAGTAATCAAAACAACATGGTACTAGTTCAAAAATAGACACATAGACCAATGGAACAGAAGAGAAAACTCAGAAATAAAGCCACACACTTACAACCATCTGATCTTTGACCAAGCAGACAAAAACAAACATTGGGGAAATGGAATCTCTTTTAAATAAATGGGGCTGGGATAACTGGCTAGCCATATGCAGAAGAATGAAACTGGACCCCTCTCTTTCACCATACACAAAAATTAACTCAAAATAGATTAAAGATTTTAATGTAAGACTTCAAATTACAAAAAGCTTAGAAGAAAACCTAGGAAATACATTTCTTCACATTGGCCTTGACAAAGAATTTTTAGCTAAGTTCCTCAAAAGCAATTGCAACAAAAACAAAAATTGACAAGTGAGACCTAATTAAACTAAAGAGCTTCTGCACAGCAAAAGAAAACTATCAACAGAGTAAACAGACAACCTACAGAATGGGAGAAAAATATTTGCAAACTATACTTCTGACAAAGGTCTAATATTCAGAATCTATAAGGAACTTAAATCAACAGGCAAAACCCAAAAACTGTTAAAAAATGGGCAAATTACATGAACAGACACTTCTCAAAAAAAGACACTCAAGAGGCCAACAAACATATGAAAAAATGCTCATCATCACTGTCAGAGAAATGCAAATCAAAACCACAGTGAGATACCATCTCATACCAGTCAGAATAGGTATTATTAAAAAAACAAAAAAACAACAGATGCTGGCAAGACTGCAAAGAACATAGGGAAAACTTATACTCTGGTTGGTGGGAATGTAATTGTGGAAAACAGTTTGGAGGTTCCTCCAAGAACTTAAACAGAGCTGCCATTTTCTAATTTTTTAATAGCAGACATCCTAATGGGTGAGATAGTATCTCATAATTTTAATTTGCAATTCCCCAGTGACTAATGATGTTGAGCATCTTTTTATGTGTTTATTAGCCATTTGTGTATCTTCTTTGGAAAAATGTCTATTCAAATCCTCTACTTATTTTTGAATTAGGGTGTTTGTGATTTGTTGTAGTTGTTGTTTAGTTGTAGGAATTCTCTTGGATGTTAATCCCTTCTCAGATATATGATTTGCAAACATTTTCTCCCATTCTGTAGGTTGTCTTTTGCCTTCTTCATAGTGTTCTTTGAAGTTATTAATTTTGATGAAGTCCATTTTTTTTTGTTGCCTGTACTTTTGGTGTCATATTTATGACATCATTGCCAAATCCAGTATCAGGAAGATTTTCCCCAATGTTTTCTTCTATTAGTTTTATAATTTTAACTCAAATTTAAGTATTTGATCCATTTTGAGGTAATTTTTGTACACAGCATAAGGTAAAGTCCAACTGTATTCTTTTGCACATGGATATCCAGTTTTCCCAATAGCATTTGTTGAGAATACTGTCCTTTCTCTATTTAATGGTGTTGGCACCCTTATTGAAAATCAATTGATTACATATGTGAGAATTTATTTCTGGGCTTTCTAGTCTATTCGTTTGGTCTGTATGTCTGTCCTTATGCCAGTATCACAGTTTTAGTTACTGTAGCTTTGTTGGAAGTTTTGAATTTGGAAAACTTTAGTCCTCCAGTTTTATTCTACTTTTTAGAGACTGGTTTAGCTATTTGGGGTCCCCTGTAATTCCATACAAGTTTGAGGGTTGGCTTTTCCATTTTGGTAAAAAAAAAATGCTGTTAGAATTTTGATAGAGAGTGTGTTGAATCTGTAGCTCACTTTGGGTAGTATTAACATCTTAATGCTAAGTTTTCTTATTAATGAACATAGGATATCTTTCCATTTTTCAGATATTCATAAATTTCTTTCAGCAATGGTTTTTAGTTTTCAGCATACAGATCTTTTACCTCCTTGGTTAGATGTATTCCTAAGTATTTAATTTGTTTAGCTGCTATTGTAGATGGAACTGCTTTCTCAATTTCCTTTTTGGATTGTTCGTTGCTAGTGTAAAAAAACAAAACTGAATTTCTTTTTTTGCATTGGTCTTATAGTTTATAACTTTGCTAACATTTATTAGCTCTAGTAGCTTTCCTGTGGTTTCTTTGGGATGCTTTATACATATGATCATGTAATCTGCAAATAGAGATAGCATTACCTCCTCTGTTCCAATCTGATGCCCTTTACTTCTTTTTGTTGTCTAATAGTTCTCACTAGAACTCCCAGTACAATGTAAATAGCACTGGTGAAAGCAGGCATTGGGCTTTGGAATCAGACAGTCTGGTATAACATCTATTGTTTTGTGATTAATTGGGCATATTAAAAGCAGATTAGATAAACCTAGGTGGTAAAAATTCATACTTCTTTAGGTTTTTCTGAACTCCAAGTTTTCCTTTACCTTGACCCAAGGTTGTTCTTCTCCATCTCCCCCACTTTTTTTTCCTGTGAACTTGCCTCATTAATACTCATAAATGTATTCAGATACCCAGAAACTAGGAAGATCACGAGACACCAAGTGAAATCCTTTGCTTCAACTTCTACACCGTTGAGATATTTTGGTTATAGAACTCTAGGAAAAAGTACTGGGAGAAAATAATTGACAGAAAACTAATGAAGAATAATAGTGTCTGCATTTCCTTTGACTCTCAAAGCAGGATGGGGGAGGGCATGACTTCTAGGCCTCCCTATTAATCTGGTTGCTCTTTTCATCTTTGGCCACGGAAAATCTCCTTCTTGATCTTAGATTGGCCACCCGAATCTGTGCTCCACACTATTCATTAATTTGATCTCCTCAAATACAGCTGCAGTCCATTGCCTTTGAATTTTTCTTCCTTTGCTGCATTTGTTAGAATCAGACTCTATGTCTCTCAAGGTCGGAATCTTTTTATTCCATATATAAATCTTTTGGGTGGTCATGTGTTGATATCAGAATTTAAAACATCTAACTTTATTTATAAAGGTATTTTTCACCTTTAAGTGGCTACAGTAATCATAAAAGAGAGGAAATGACATGTGTCAAGAACACAGTATTTTATATGCATGATTTCACTTATCTTTCAATGACCTACAATGGAATCTTGTTCCTACTTTACAGATGTGGCCCAAAAAGAAAAAGTGGCCCGGCTGGAATTTAAAGTTCTGCTGATGTCCAAAATTTCATGCTCTTTCCTTATATTTTCTGCGTCAAATTTGTATTGGAAACAACTGAGATCTGAATCCAGGTGATTCTGATTGTTAACTCCTTTACAGTTTCAACATCATCAAATCAAACTCAATGGTAAGCCAAGTGTAAATTTATCAAACACATGCTATGGATAATTTAACTTTAAAGTAAGGGGAAAATATTTTGAGAAGCGATTAGGACTCCAGATTATAAGTTTGACATGGATCCTTTAAATTAGGTTGTATCATAGAGCAGAGGTTTTCAAACTTTCTTGATTCGTGGTACCCCTAGGCCAAAAGAAACAACTAACTTTCTGTTTAAATAGGTAATCCTGACAACTGAATAAGCATTTCTATCCTACTATCTTATAAGAACTGTTTGAAAAAATAATACATGTAACTTAAACTATGATTTTATTCATTTTAATATTACTTATTAATGGCAGCTGTGCATCTGTCGGCTACAGCACCACTTCTCAAACCTTGGGCTATGATCACAATTTTCATTTCTTGTTCCACATTGATTTTCACTTGATACTTGCTTTTTATCACAGCAATTGCTGAAAATCTAGTTTTATAAAGACATGGTGTCATCAAAAAATTGTGAAATCTGATGTTGAAAACTGTGAACTATTTTGAGCTGGTAGTTGGCCTGGTATCTGACAGATGTTGCTGTGTTTCCTCAAAAATTGAAAGAATCCCAGGGTGCTCCTGTGAATGTGCTGCAGCATCCTGGGGTGCCTTGGGGGACCAGCAAGCCTTTTAGAAAATGTACATATTCATTTTTTATCGTGAGTATTTAAGGTGAACATGTATTCATACACATATACACAGAGAAATGGTTACTACAGTCAAGCAAATTACCATAGCCATCATCTCACACAGTTACCTTTTTTGTTGTTGCTGCAAGCCTTAAAAATATCTTTTCTCAGCCGGGCGAGGTGGCGGGTGCCTGTAGTCCCAGCTACTCGGGAGGCTGAGGCAGGAGAATGGTGTGAACCCGGGAGGCGGAGCTTGCAGCGAGCTGAGATCCAGCCACTGCATTCCAGCCTGGGTGACAGAGCGAGACTCCGTCTCAAAAAAAAAAAAAAAAAAAAAAAATCTTTTCTCCCTTTCTTTTTCTTCCTTTTCTCTCCCCTCCTTTCTTCCCTTCTCCCGCCCCCGTCTCCCTTCCTTCATTTATGTCCTATCTTTGTTTTATGATGACAAACCCTCGTGAAGCTTGACTTGTAACTCTAATTCTCCCTCGGTGACATCTTACAATCTACACTGAAATTTTCAACCTGGAGTGAAGTCAGTAGAAGTAGTATATGTTTTGACTGAATGACATATGGAAATCTGATGTTTAGACACATTTTCCCAGCAACAAAGCAAAGTTTTAACCCAAGAATTCTCTACATTGTCCAATTGACTATCTCATGCTGGGATGATGAGGAAGCAGGGATGGTAAGATGAAGCAGGGACCACAGAAAGGAAGGAAAGAAGGAAGGAAGGGGGGCAGGACAAAGAAAAAAAGCTTGATTAGTAAATCTTTATTTAAAAAGTATATGAAATACCATACACATTCTTGGAGCAGGACAACACAGACTGAGGGGCTGAAGCCCCCCAACCTCAGGCATCCATATGGTTGATCCTAAATGCGTATCTGTTGGCACAGGTCAAGTTTAAGTCAAAGATGGGACAGAGGAGCAGGAGGAGTTTACAGGAGAGGAGTATGTGCTTTGGAGTCAGGCTGTGTACCAGTACTGCCTCTAAACTTAATAGCTCTACGCCTCTTGCACAAGTTACTTAGTCTTTTGAGTTTTAGCTTTTCTTCTCAGTATGATGGGAATAACAATACCTATCTCAAAATTTTTTCTTCAGGACTGATTAATACCTGTTAAGTCAAATTATAACATCCAGCACATTTCATTTAAGGACTAGACAGTTAATGCTTGTCAATATTATCATTACTATTAAAATAGGAATGACTCGTGAAAGGGAGACAGCAGAGACGAGGTCTACTGAAGATATCTAAGGTCCAAAGAGAAAAAATAGGGGGAGAATGACAGAGTTCCTGTCAACTGCTGGTGGGGATGTAAATTGGTACAACTACTTCAGAAAACCGTTTAGCAGCATCTAAGCTGAACATATGCAAATGCTATGACCCAGCAATTCCGCTCCTAGACATGTACTCCTCACATCATCACATAAACGCTTACCGAAACATGTTTGTAGCAGCATTATTTATAATAGACAAAAAATTGGAAAGAACTCAAATGTAGAATGAACAAAGACAATGTAGTGTACTCATACACTGAAATACTATTCAGCAATGAATGTGAAGTAACTACTGCTACACACAATAATCTGGATGTATCTCACAATCACTGTAGAACAAAAGAAGGTAGACATGACATAGTGCATACTACATGATTCCACACTTATAGAAAGTTTAGAAACAGGCAAATCCATCTGTAATGTTAGAAATAAAGACACTGGTTACTCCTTGGGGGGCAGACTTAATGGCTAGGAGGGTGCATGGGGAGTCTCCTGGTGCTGGCTACAATGTGTGCTCAGTTTTTAAAAATCCCTATATCCCTGCAGTTTATGTGCATTTCATATGTAGGTTTTATTCTAATAAAGAGTTTAAGAAAAAATTGGCCAAAGCATTGAAAAGATCACTTCATAGGTTTCCTTCTCAGTGGAGAAGTACACACACACACACACACACACACACACACACACCCCCCTTGATACTAATGCAAAGCATACAAAAGCATACAAAGAAAACATAACAATTACATTTATAACCTGTGGGTCAAGCATCCTATCACGGCTGACACTTTGTATAAATCAGGTTATGTATGCTATGGCTACGACCCCCTGATGCCAGTGGCTTAACACAACCAAAATCTATTTCTGGTTCCTGATGCCTGTCTAGCACATGCTGGCCAGGAGCCCTACTCATTGTACTAACTCAGGGACCGAGGGTCGGGGAGGCGTCATTCTGACATATGGATCCAGGATCACCACAGCAGTGGGAAGAGCACATGGTAAAGTGTACAGCAGCTCTGAACATGGCTGCCCCAAAGAAGGACATGACCCTTCTGCTCACATTTCACCTGCTAAAATAAGCCACATGGGCAAGCCTAACTTCAACGGGGCGGGAGAAGTGCAGTTGCACTGTGGGCAGGAAGGAGATGGGCTGGAAAAGTAACAGCTCTACTGATGATCACACTTGCTCCCGTGGTTCCCAGACTCAGCCCCATTCAGAGACCAGTGCTTAAGGGAACTGTTTTTGACTCACACCACATCTTTCTCTGCTCTCTCCCTTTCCCTCCCTGTAGATGGAGGTCCGAGGGGGAAGAGAAACCCTGGATTTCCAGAACACTGCTACCCCTTTCACCAACTGGTCACCAGTATGGAGACTGGTATCATGAAGGTCCAGTATCTGCTGCAGGCAGTGGCCTTGGTCCCTTTCTGGGTCAAACAGCAGAGTGAAGCTGCAGCCAAATTGCGGGTAAATAACGGTCATGGCAGGAAGTAGGGAGAATCCTGTACAGCTGAAACGATCCTTGAGGATCCATGCCATGGTAGGTGAGGGCAGCAGGGGGGGATTCGGATGACTGGGTGTATCATTCTCTTACAGGAAGAAGAAAATGAAAAAAGGAGAGGACAGCATAGAGCTAGAAGGGAGGAAATAAACAGATGAGGGAGTTAGAGGAAACGAGTAGGGAAAGAGTCAGAAAAGGGAGGTAGAAAAAATCCTTTTTGTCTCCAATCAGTTACATGTGTAAAGCTTTGTCTATGTCTGGTCTAGTTCAACTCTAGGCTTTGGATGGCATTTTTATTTCTGCTGGGTTTTCGTTAAATGAGCACCACACTGGAACCCACTGTTTATTAACAAAGAAAGGACTGCATGGAGCTCAGGAAGGGAAGCACATGGTAGGTTCTTGTCCTCTTCTCCCCATTCCTGCTAAGAAGTGAGGGGTGCTCCCAAGTGGATGTTTCACTGTAGGACTAGAAGGAGCACAGGCAGACTTTTGCATTCTAAATGTGAGCACCTTTTAGAAGCACATACCAGTTCTGGGAGAAATGTCCTGACACTAAAAGCATATATATTTTATAATTTACCAACTAGGACATGACTGAATTTTAATTTGGGATCCTTATAAGACACACAAAACACAAACATTTTGAGTTAAATGGGAGCTGAAGAGGGGTATGGGTTTCAAGATGGAAAATATCCTATGGTAACTACAAGATACCTGGTTTTCCTGTACCTATGCAATCCAAATAAATTCTGAAAAACATAGGATTTGCTTCATATACCAATTCCATTTATTGTTAAAGAAGTCACTTCACTTAGTAAAGACCAATGATGGCATGTAGAAATAAAAACATTTAATCTGGGCTGGGTGGAGTGGCTCACGCCTATAATCCCAGCACTTTGGGAGGCTGAAGCTAGAAGACTGCTTGAGGCTAGGAGTTCCAGACAAGCCTGGGCAACATAGTGACACTCATCTCTACAAAAAATTTAAAAATTAGTTGGGCATGGTGGTATGTGTCTGTAGTCCTGGCTATTAGGGAGGCTGAGGTAGGAGGACTGCTTCAGCCCAGGAGGTTGAGGCTACAGTGAGCCAAGATACTGCCATTGCACTCCAGCCTGAGTGACAGAGTGAGACCTTGACTCAAACAAAAACAAAAACAAAAACAAAAAAAAGAATGGATCAAAAATGTGAGAAAATGGGCACAATTTGTTTTCGACAAATCCAGTTCTTTAGTTTCATATTTCACAGAATGTTGCCAGGAGTCCTTTAGCTGGCAGACTCTCCCCGTGCATTCCAAAAGCATTCAAGTTTCCAGAACAGGTTTCTATACACTTTTCAGGAACATATCTGCTGTGAAAAATACAATGTTTGCAGCACTGGGACTCCAAACAAAGCCTGAAGGGGAAGATGCACTTAAAAGTGTTTATTAAAGAGGCTGGGGGCAGTGGCTCATGCCTGTAATCCCAGCACTTTGGGAGGCCGAGGCGGGTGGATCACTTGAGGTCAGGAGTTTGAGACTAGCCTGGCCAACATAGTGAAACTCCGTCTCTACTGAAAACACAAAAAATTAGCCAGGCTTGGTGGCGCATGCCTGTAATCCCAGTGGGAGGCTGAGGCAGGAGAATCGTTTGAACCCAGTAGGCAGAGGTTGCAGTGACCTGAGATCGCACCACTGCACTCCAGCCTGGGTGACAAGAGTGAAACTCCATCTGAAAAAACAAAAAATGTTTATTAAAGATAGAAAATCCTTCCACATGAGGAAAAGATGGCCAGAGCCACTGTACAATTAGGTTCTGACTTAAAGATTGCAGATTGAAACAAACAAAACAAATGCAACCGCTTGCATTTCTTGCTAAAAGTAAACCAAAAGCAGTTTAATTTGAAGGATGTGCTATGGTAGCCGTGATTAGGTTTTAGGTCAAATAACCAATGGGCCCAACTCAATGTGAGACATGGGGAGCCTCATTGAGAAGAGTGGCTGAAGAGGAGGCAGCATGACCAGTACAAATTATTGCCCTTTGAGAACGGAGGTGTTGCTTTCCTGTTCATTGAAGATTTTAATTAGAAATGTATTCTTCTTTACAGATGTTTCATTTAGTTGTATTCTAATTATAGACCTTGACAAAAAAAGCAAAAAGAAGAGCCAGCAGAGCCAAGCCCACGGACATCCTCAGTGCGCAGTCTTGATATAGCCTTGGCATGGGTAGCACCATTCTAGAACTCGCTGAGTCACACTGAGATGCAGCAGAGGTGTGGGATCCTGAACTCCCAAGCCCATTTCTGAAGTCCTATAAAGACAGAAACAGAGGAAAAAATTATTTTTAGATGCAGAGAAAGCCCTGTTGTGATATCAATCAAGTAATGGATTCCAGAAGGTGCTGCCTTTTATGTACTCCTTCAACAGAGACACATTTGAACAGCCACCATGAGCCAGGTGGCTCCAAGGTAGCTAGGAATGAGTCAGTTCCTTTGCTTGAAGGGCCAGGCCAAGTTCATGACTCTCCAGACTACACATAAACTGTATGAGAAAGACGGGCTGTGTTTATAGAAAATCAAGGCAGAATTCATGAAGGGTAGAATCTGTGTAAAGTGGAGTCATACCACAGACATATTTAACTCTTAGAGAGATGTAACCATATCTTCTCAGCAATGGAAGAATGGCAAAGAAACACCATTGGCCAGGTGTGGTGGCTCACGCCTGTAATCCCAGCACTTTGGGAAGACAAGGTGGGCTGATCACTTGAGGTCAGAGGTTTGAGATCAGCCTGGTCAACATGGTGAAACCCTGTCTCTACTAAAAATACAAACACTAGCCGGGTGTGGTGGCAGGTGCCTGTCGTCCCAGCTACTCTGGAGGCTGAGGCAGGAGAATTGCTGGAACCTGGAAGGTGAAGGCTACAGTGAGCCAAGATCGTGCTGCTGCATTCCAGCATGGGCGACAGAGTGAGATCCTGTCTCAAAAACAACCAACCAACCAACCAACCAACCAACCAACCAACCAACCAACCATAGAAGCCACTTGATTCAGCAAACACATCCCTAGGACAAAGATTCGCAGCTGGTCTGCTGCCACAGGAGGGCTGTGCCAAGAGTGACCCACCCCACATGACCCCCACACTCAGTCCCCTCAAAGTACCTTGTGTGCCATACAAATACTATCATTTTCTCTTCATGCCACACACAGAACAGGTTGGGAAACCCTGCTTGGGCAGAGGTTGAGAAGCTGGGGACCTGACTGTGCTGCTTTTCTCAGTGGTTTCTGTTCACGGGCTTCTTAGCTGGTGTCCAGGGAAGTGGAGAGAGGAGCACCTGGCTATTCTCAGGGTGGCTCTAGTTTCGAAGTGCAATTGATGAGATTTTCACCTTGTGCACCTGCTTCAGAATCGGTGCCTCCCCCAATAACACGGGACTCCCCTGTTGAAACCTGAATAACATTTTGAGAGATGGAAGGAGGGGTGTGAAGGGGCAGATGAGAAATGCTGGATGGAAGGAAAAGTGAGAGGGTGGAGAGGCAGCCCAGAGGCCGTGCAGGACAGGACAGGAAATCCACAGAAGCACAAAGTGTCTCGGAACAACCATGGTACTTTGCTCGGTCTTCCCTTCCAAGCTCTCTAACAATCTCCTGGTACCTCTTTGGCTTCTGTTTGGGAAGCTGCATCCCACCACGCACAGGAGAGATACTGGAATGGTGCTTTGCAGAAGGTAACACGAACAGGGAATGTGTGGGGTGGACTGAAGGGAGGCAGGAGAATGGGGTAGAAAATCCAGTGGTAAGTTGGAGCAACAGATGAAATGGTAGATAATGAGGACCTCTATCAGGATGACGGCAGAGGGAACAACAGACTTTTGATGTAGAATCAACAGGATTTGAGTTCAAAGGAGTGAGTAATGCAAGACACAAAGAATAGGAATGGGGAAATGAAAACAAATTCTACAGCCCAGTTTCCACAGGCTCCTATTCACATGCAATTGTGTGGGAAGAATTCTTGCCCTGTCTGTAGGAGGCTAACAGCAGAATTAAGAAAGCTGTTAGCCACAAGGAAAAGTCTCTCAACCCCAGTGACAGTTGAAGCGTTATTTACTGCTGCACTCCTCAGGTATCTGGGCCTATACCCTGCTGGTGTCCCTGCACTCTGAGTCCTTCATCAGGAGGCACACAGCTGGACAGAATGGGGCCATCCTTCCCATGGCAGTGGGAGGCAAGAGCCGGAGCTCAGTGGTGCACCCAGACCTGTCCCCGCCCCCAGGAGACAGCTCTCTTATGAGGTTGGCCTTTTGCGCAATATTTTGGAGCTAGATCTATGCTGAACAGCTTCCATTTCAATTTAAAATAGCCTCAAGATCTCAAGGACAGCACTCACACATATGTGGGAACCTGGAGAAAGAATGCAGAGTCCTTCAGCTGAATTGATAGGAACTATGGGAGTTCCTCAAAAGCGGCGAGTCTGCCTAATTCATCTCTGAAATACTGGAACCTAGCAGGCTGCAGGCACAGAGCAGGCACTCGGTAAGTGTTTAGGAATGAATGAATGAGTGACTGATTGAATGAATAATATGAGAGTGTGTATTCCAGTGAGATGAGCAACCATCAAGAACATTCTCATCTATGTCTCTGGTGATCAGTGTGTCTTGTGATATTCTACTTGAGTCACAACTTGTTGCCTCTAGCAATTAAACCATCACTTAATAAGTGTGGTTTTATAAGACCAGAATTAAGAGGTTGATCAATTTCTCCGAGGCCTGAGTTCTTCAACCTCTGTAAGTTATAGAGATGGCTTTGAGAAGACTACAGACCCTTCCAGAAAAATATGGAAGCATATTTACGTATCCACACAGCCACGCTCACATTCTGTCTTCAGGAGGTTCACAGATACCCTCACCCAGGAGTGGACCCAGATTTTGTGGGTCCTGCAGCCTTCTCTTTGAGACAAAAATAATGAATACAAAATTAGGTACAGGGTCTTGGAAGGGGCCCTTCAAATTGAGAGACCCTGAAACTGGCTAAACGAGCTTCAGGGAAAATCCACCCTTTTCCCTATCCCCAGTTCAGAATGCTTGACCTTGGTTCTGCACCTGTGTCAGGCTGACCTGGGGAAGGACTAGGTGAGTCTTAAAGTCTTAAGCATTTAGTTGGGTTTATAATACATTTTGTTATTGTTTCATGAAGCAGTGCAGGTACTGTGCCTTCTTGGCCTGGGTTAAAATAAAAGCAACAACTCTTCGACTTTTGATGACAATTTCAGAACATTTCTTCTCCTTTCAACTCATCTGTCATAAAACTTTGTTCAAAATAAAGTTACCTATTAAACTACTGGAGTGGATTATTTGTGGTCATGTTAAGTTCAGTCATTCTTCCTTGGGCATCCTTTTTTCTCTCCACCCCTCAAACGTTTACCACATTTGAACATAACTGATTCATAAAAGGTATTTTGGTGCTGAGCTTTCCTCCTGTGCCTGCTGGAGAAGTCTGCACCCTGCATCCTGCGGAGAAGCAGAGGCATGCATATATATGCAGCCACAAGACACCCACGGATTTGCCACTCTCTTGAGGATCAAGGCAGGAGCGTGACGGCGGAGCAGCAGAGGGTGAATGCATCCTGTCTCTATTGTACTGTGCCCTTTTATTATTTTCACCTTTTACCAAATCAAGATCTTGATAAGAGGATTTTGATGATACTATTTTTAAATATAATATTTAAAAAGTTTCTCAGATGACAGAGTAATAATCAGTAGCCAGCTAGCTTTGTACATTTCAATTGTCACTACCACTGAGATACTTGAGAAAAAGTAGTTTAGAAATATGGGAAATACGAGATCTTTCTCATAAAGTCCAAGATGCTCAAACATGTAAATGTGCAACCATAGCAGTTGAAAGCAAGCATCAAAAATAGAAAATAATGTAATAAAAAGTGCTTATAGGCGAAGGGATTATAACAGCCGACAGAATGAAAAAAGTCGACACACACACGACAAGCATAGTTCTAGAAAGTAAACAGAGGATCAGACCTTCCCTAAACCTTTAAAACCTTATCAAGATTGTCAATTCCTGAAATTCAATACATATCTGCATCTCTCAAAGTATAATACACCAAATTTGAAAAATGTTACTGCTTATTAAAACAAACTGGAACGTCAACTCAATTTTTAAGAACTCAAATTCCACTCAGAAATGCTTTTTTAAAAACAGAAATTTGAAACAAGGCAGGGTATGACCTTTGCTCACTCAAAAGGAGCTATGTATTTATCCTGTTATAATAGACTAAGGGACACACTGAAATTCCCATAGTGCATTCTGTGTTAACTTTGATTAACATAGGTTTGTCTTCCCTTGTAAATCTCACTGCTCCCTTGATTAATTTCTAAACCTACTTACTTGCTAACTCTTAAAAATAATCTACTAATTTTCAAAAGTGTAGCCTATCAAATCCTATCAAAGTGATAAATCTGTTAAAGCAGAATCAAGTATGTATACCAAAATTTCAAAAAAAAACAAACACTTTCATATTCAGAAACTTTAGGGATCAGATTTCAATCAGTTAAAGATAAATATAGACAGTTGGGATGATAACAACACTCTATCTCTAACTATTTCCTTCATCCCTAGCAATTTTGCATGTATTGTTGGGGAAAGGAAAGATGCTTTTAACTTGAGCATGTTTCATGCCACGAGGCACAGATGGAACCGGTTCTAGGAGCAGTAAGTCCTCGAGCTCTGGGCTCTAATCCCAGCTCCATCTGAGGATTCTCAGGCAAAATTTTTCCTCCTTTTTCCTCCATTTCCTCACCTGTAGAATGGAGATACTGCTAGTATTTGTGCATCATAGGGTTTTTATGAGGATTAAATTAGATATATATAGATTAAGTGTCCTGAACATTTAAATGTCAATTGAGATGAACTTATTCCTTGGTATTTTATGGTTCTAATGAAAAATGCAAATGTCCTCAGAAATTCTTTTTATAAATTACAAAGTCATTATTTTATTTGCTTCTCAAATAGAATTGACCTGTGCTATTTTTGTTCCTTATGTATACCATCAAGAGGCACACACTATAATGAATGAGCATGGGTTTTGAATTCTGGCAGACCAAACTGAACCCAGGTTCAGACAGCCATGTGATCTTAGGCAGGTGGTTTAAACTCTCTAAGCCTGGCTACTCCTTCTGTGAAGGAGGAAAGCCATCTACCTTAGGATGTTATCAGAAGGAATAGAAGTAATGTGCCCACAGTCAGGCAGAGTGCCTGGAATACAGAAGGTTCACAACAAGGGTTGCTGTTATGGTGACATCACACGAGTGTGGCTTGAAAAACAGAAGGCCAGAGCCTCCTACAGCACTTACTACCAATACTGAGATGACCATGTCCTGTCTTGAATATCCTCACAAGCACTAACCCATGAGGAAGAAGCTACGTCCGTTGTGAAGTCAGCACCTCTTACTCCCTGGGCTCTGAGATGGTAAAGCCTGTGGAGTGTGCCTTCTGGAAAGCTCTGAACTAAAACCATCACCTGCTCCTGCTCCTCTAGTTACTGCTTGCTCAGGCCTCAACTGAGACAGGATGTGCTTTAGGAAAACCTCTTCAACCACTGCCCACCCAGTGCGGGACTGCTCGCCTTGTCAGCCAGCCCACCTCATGGTGTGTGTCAACGGTGGTGAGCACCCTGCTGGCTCCTGGCTCCTGCACCACCCTAGGTGTGCTCCTTGTGAGCAGGGGTGGCCTTTCTCTCCAACAGATGCCCAGGGCCTGGCACCTCGGAGGAGCCAGTGTTAGCTGAATGCATACTGCCATTGCTACCTGTTACTTACTACCATATATTCATATTTTATATAGGAGCAAATATCCTTTCCATATGAACTGCCATTTACCTATTCTTGTATTTCTTGTTAGACTGGCAAGTAAATGGGACAAAGAGTCATACATCACCAACACTACATAGTATAAATCTGAAATAGGGTTACTAGGGAAAAACCTTACCAGCACAGAAACAGCATGTTATATGAGTTCTCTGTTGCTACTTTAACAAATCACCACAAACCTAGGGTATTAAGCAATATGCATTCATTCTCTCTCAATTCTAGAGGTCACAAGTTCTATGTCAAGGTGTTGGCTGCATTCTTCTGGAGGCCGCAGGAAAGAATCTGACTCCTTGCCCTTTCCAGCTTCTACAATTTGCCTATATCTCTTGGCTTGTGGCCCTTTTTTCCATTTTCAAAGCCAGTAGCACAGGGTTACTATTATTATTATTATTTATTGTTATTTTGAGACAGAGTCTCACTCTGTTGCCCAGGCTGGAGTGCAGTGGCGTGATCTCAGCTCACTGCAACCTCCACCTCCTGGGTTCAGGCAGTTCTCCTGTCTCAGCCTCCCGAGTAGCTGGGACTACAGTACGTGTCACCATGCCCGGCTAATTTTGGCATTTTTAGCAGAGATGGGGTTTCACCATATTGGTCAGGCTGGTCTCAAACTCTTGACCTCAGGTGATCATAGGGTTATTTTTATAAGGACCCTTGTGATTTACCTTGAACCCACTTAGATAATCCAGAATAATCCTCTCATTTCAAGATCCTTATCTTGATCATATCTGCAAAGTTCCTTTTGCCATGTAAGGTAACATTGTTGGAGGTTCAGGTGATTAGGATATGGACATCTTTGGGTGGGGGACATGACTGTGCCTACCACTCCTGACATATGTGAGCCCCCAAGCTTGCATCCCACCAGAAAATGTGCTCAGTGTAGCTACAGCTGAACTAGCTGCCCAAGAGAACACACTCTGACAGAAGTGTGATGCTCTACATGTTTACCAGGAAAGAGGGACAGGGTGCCTCTAGGCGACTGTGTGGCTGGCTGACCATGAAGTTTCCTGGGGGAAGAGGACAGCAAACCTCCAAGTCTCAGCCTCTGCTAAGGCCTTTTCCTTCTGCTGAGCTAACAGACTTGCTGAGCTAGCTGCTTGCTAAGAAAATGGGGAGGGGCCGGGCACGGTGGCTCACACCTGTAATCCCTGCACTTTGGGAGGCCGAGGCGGGCGGATCACGAGGTCAAGAGATCGAGACCATCCTGGCCAACATGGTGAAACTCTGTCTCTACTAAAAATACAAAAAATTAGCCGGGAGCGGTGGTGGGCGCCTGTAGTCCCAGCTATTCGGGAGGCTGAGGTAGGAGAATGGCATGAACCCGGGAGGCAGAGCTTGCAGTGAGCCGAGATCACACCATTGCACTCCAGCCTGGGTGCGACAGAGTAAGACTCCACCTCAAAAAAAAAAAAAAAAAAAAAAAAAGAAAAGAAAACGGGGAGGAAACAGGCCTCCAGGGCCTTCAGATGTGTCCTACTCACAGGTCTTTTGACCCCAAGAGACAAGACTCTGAGGGAAAGGGCACCCAAGAGATAATCAATTAATGTTTTCTGAATTGGCATTTGCATTTCTACTTATTCGTTTGCCTCCTATCATCATTTCTTCACCTAGTTACAAGTATTCTTTTCTTGGGGGCTGGATGGGCTTGGGCTTCCAATGGAAGGAAGTCATGTTGTTTAGAGGCCTTTCTTCCAAGTCCTCTTCCTTCTCATACAAAATATTGATAAGTTGTAATATGGTACATGGCTGGAGAACCAGAAGCACAAGGACTGAGAAAGGCAGAGGATAGGCTCTATGTGAAAATACTAAGTAGAAGGAATATTTAGAGAACATTCACCGTGTACCTAGCAGGACTCTAAGTGCTCTCAAATCCTTCAAACTACTCAATGAAGTAGCTAATAGGAGTTAATCCTCTCATTAAGTCACTTGCCCAAATTTCTGATAGTATAAATGGTGAAGCAGATGAGTGGCCTGCCTTTAGTCATACTAAGTACAGCCCCTCAGCAATGCTTCTGAGATACATTGATAATTCCATATAAATAAATGAGAAAAAAAGCAAGGCACTGCACAGCTATTAAAATGACTATCAAGACCAACAGTCCACCAAATCGATTTTCTCCATCTTACTTGCCACTGCACTTCACAGAGACAATGGTGTTATGTTGAGTTTCCCTATAGAGGCCATTCCAGAAAAGTCAGTCGCAAGCGATGCAGACATTTCACACTACCTGTCTTGCAGTTCTGAGCCACGTTGTGACTTTGTAATTATGACCTGTAGATGGCACATCGCTGAGTATGCTCTGAACACACACATACACACACACTTGATGCGCTCACATGAGAACACGTTGCAAAATGTGATTTAATGAGGAACAGTTGGTCTGGTTCTGCTCAAATAAAAGATATCCCTGTAAGAGAGTTGCCACCTGTCTTCCCATCTTGCGGTACAGCTTCTAAATGAGTTCTTCTGTCCCTGACACTTGCAGGTGTTGCCAGGGCCCTGCAATCACATTCCACATGCCAGCTCCCTTCCTTGAACTGACAAGACAACCCTGTCCCTGGGCTTCATGTTATTACCAGATACCGGGATGTACAGGGGATTAAGGGTGCCAAGCTATCTTTCTTCCTTATTCTTCTAGACATTCCCCAAATTGGGAGCTCTTTAATATCATATAACTAGGTATACCCAATTATCTCCCAACCAAAAATGCTAGGATTTTATCTTGAAGTCAGTTAAAACAATGTGATATGCATAGTCCATCAGCATTATAGGTACACTGGAAAGTAACAGGATCTACAAATTGAAGTTGGAATTAATTGCTCCTTTCCATTTCTTTTGGAAGGACATTTCCGTTATAAGACCTCTGTCACACAGTCACACAATTAGAGCACAATACTGTCAGCCTTTCTGTTTCAATTCTGGGAATGAGAAATTCTACATCAGAGATTGTTCTTGTGAAATTTTTCCCTTACCCCTTTGGCCCCAAATGTGTAATAGCTATCAGGTCATTACAATTACGAACAAAAATTTTAAACTTGAACCCACACATACACACACACGCAAACTCTCTAATCTTAATATAATGGATGGGTTTTTTTTTTTTTTTTATCTTATTTTGGTGATAGCAGAGTAAACACAAGGCTTTGCTCGTAAGACTGAACATAAATTATTAAACTATCTACTGTATGATCAAATGCATTTCAGATTATATTCTGAGTAATTCTGCCTTGATGTCCACCAAAGGAACAGATCTGATGTGCCCCTGCATGGTCTCAGCGATCCCTCTCTTTCAGAATGCTCAACCCGCAGACTTGAACGGTGCCAAATGAAAGACAGAGATAATCATTTCAAAAAACAAGGCTTGGCATCTGCCCATCACCTAATTATTACTCTCTGTAAGCCCGCATTTCATGTGACTCAAGAGATGGGAAAGCAACTCTTAAGCTCTGAACTTATTTTAATGGCTTCAGAACATTTCTTATGTGTAAATTTTTCTCATGGCTGAGAGGCACTGTTAGAGCTTGAAGTGCAATCTAACAGGGATGAAGAAAAAATTGTTTGATAGCTCAGATCTCAGGATAAATTAGAGTTTAGAACAGGCTTTTTCCCCCCACCAAGTCTGAACATATGGGCTCTGCAGAAAACCTACTGAAACCAAATATGTGACCAATGCAAGGAAATGATCTTCAAACATACATTAGAAATAATCTTAAAACATATATTATGCAGTACAGTATACTATAGAAAAGAATCTTGAAATTGGCTGGGCATGGTGGCTCACACCTGTAATCCCAGCAATTTAGGAGGCCAAGGTGGGTGGATCGCTGGAGCCCAGGACTTCTACACTAACCTGGGCAACATGGCAAAACCCCCTCTCTACAAAAAATACAAAAATTAGCTGGCTATTGTAGGGTGTGCCTGTAGTCCCAACTACTCAGGAGGCTGAGGTAGGAGGATCACTTGAGCCCAGGAGGTGGAGGCTGCAGTGAGCTGTGATGGCAACACTGCACTCCAGACTGGGTGACAGAGAAAGACGTTGTCCCCCCCCCCAAAAAAATTCTGGTTTTGAATACAAAATTATAAGCTATCTCTATCACAATTACATTTTATTTTTATTTTTTGAGATGGAGTCTTCCTCTGTCGCCCAGGCTGGAGTGCAGTGGCGTGATCGTGGCTCACTGCAACCTCCGCCTCTCGGGTTCAAGTGACTCTCTTGCCTCAGCCTCCAAAATAGCTGGAATTACAGGCATGTGCCACCACGCCCAGCTAATTTTTGTATTTTTAGTAGAAATGGGGTTTCACCATGTTGCCCAGGCTGGTCTTGAACTCCTGGCCTCATGTGATACGCCCACCTCAGCCTCCCAAAGTGCTGGGATGACAGGCGTGAGCCACTGCGCCTGGCCCACAATTATATTTTAATCTCTCCAGTATGAACTTCAGGAAGCACCTCCTAAGGTAAGCATTCCTAACAGGAGCTGCTGCATCAGCCCTTCCTAAGAAGGAATGAGCAAAGGTGGCCCCTCAGGCTTTGTAATGCCTTCACGACACTCCAGCTGTGGGCTTCTATCTAATACCTTCATCTTTAGCTTTCTGAATCTTTAGCTTAGTACCAAATATTTATTCAATGAGCTTATAATGGTTTCCTAATTTTTGGCTTGTTACATTTACCAAAATAAGGGGAGGGTATAGGGCGGAAGAACTAGATCTAGAATTAATAATACAGTATAGAAACCTTTGCCACCAGTGGTGCACTGGCATTTGCTTATACATAACTTCTCCAATTCCACAAAGTAAGCCCTGCCAAGAAGGTATGCTATCAGAGGTCTGGCATCTTAGCTGGAGATACATTTATCTTTACTGTTTCCTCATTGTTGTTTAAATGTTTTTCTCCAAAGAGAGGTAAGTAGAGAAGGTTCTCTTAGTAACTACACGTAAGGAAAACACAAGTTTGTTATTTACTGGGTCAAAGTTTGGAAATTTGGAAATTACTCGAGAACTTGTCATGTAAGTCTCTTTTGCTAACTAAATATCAGCCTAAGATACATGGACAAGTACACATGTGCTCGCAAACACACACACACACACACACACACACACACACACACACACACACACGAGCTCTGACATAAAAAAGGAACCAAGAGGCACACTCACAACCATGAGGCCTGTAATCCCAGCATTCATGATAGCAGTAGAAACCTGAACTCATCTATTCCTCATTAGTGGCTGGAGATAAGCATCAGTATAAACGAAAGCTGGGCCACAGGTGTTGCAAAGTTGAAGACATAAAAAGTGAATTGGGTCAAGATGCTTCACTGATGATGAAGTCTTTTCAATAGTCTCTCAAACCACACCCGAAACCATTCTCATTCCATGGAGTGCACACAGGAAGCACTGAACTAGGATGTTGACAAACATAACAATTGGGTGTATTAAACTTCATCTTTAAGTAATCAATTCAACTCAAAATAATTGTTCCTAAGGGTTTCCTTCCAACTAGGTAACCATGAAAGTGTGTTGGCAGATGTTTGGTTTGTATTTTCAATGAAAAAGAAGCCATGTGTGATGTTAGCTGTTATTACAACACAACCCTCTCATCTTGTTCTAAGTATCATTTTCAGTGACACTGGAAATGTGGTTTTAGCATCACTGAGCTCTATGAACTACATAAAACAAATAAAGGAGATGGCAGGTGCTTTTCTCTATCTCTAAGAATCTTATAAATGATAAGCTAATATGTAAAATGTTTCCTATATATCACCATGATAGTTTTGCAGTTTGGAAAATGCAGATAAACTAGTTAGGAAAAATTACATAGTTTATACAGTTGGTCCTCCATATCTGTGGGTTCCACAGCCATAAGTTCAACTGACCACGAATAGAAAACACTCGGGGGGAAAAATTCCACAAAATTCCAACAAGCAAAACTTGAATTTGTCACACACTGAATACTATGTTGAATCCATGAATCTGAAGTGATGTGTAGGCATTGTATTAGATATCAAGTCATCTAGAGATAATATATGGGAAAATGTGTGTAGTTTACATGCAAAACAATGTCATTTTATATAAGGAACTTCAGCATCCATGAATTTTGGTATCCATGGGGGGTCCTGGAACCAATCCCCCACAGATACTGAGAGAGGACTGTACTTACTATAATTACACTAAACTGAACCCAACCATCTGAAGAAAGACACATCTCTACATATTTTCCTATCACTCCCAAAGTTCTATTATGCCTTCTTCCAAAAATCTGTTCCAAGACATGCCCATTCTCCCTTTCTATTTTGAATATAGTTTTTAAAAGTAAAAAATAATGATCCTATGGAAAGCCACTTAAAATTAGATTAATATTAAAAGACTTAATTACTTATGTTACTATAAAAGTATGGTAGGCAGCCCTGAAGATGATCCCCAGTGATGCTCGCCTCCTGGTATTCACACCTGTATGTAATCCCTTCCCCTTTGCTATGGTCTGATGTACTCACTTGCTTCTACTGCTCAACATAAATGATGGATGTCACTTCTAAAATTAGGTTACAAAGTACTATAGCTTCCATCTCTCTCTCTCTGCTTGCTTGCTCTGAGGGAAGCCAGCTGCCATGCTGTGAGCTGCCCTATGGAGAAGTCCACAGGAGAAGGAATGGAGGGAGGCCTCTGACCAATAGCCAGCCAAGGACTAAGACCTTAATGCAACAACCCATGAGAAACTGAATCCTGCCATCACCACATAAGTGAGCTTAGAAGCAGATCCTCCCCAGTTGGGCCTTCAGTTAAGGCCACATCCCCAGGTGCCAGCCTGAATGCAGCCAAAGGAGCAGTACTGTGCCAATGGCACCCAGAGAAGCTGCACCTAGATTTCTGACCCACAGAAACTGTGAGGTAACAAATGTTTGTTGTTTTAAGTTGCTAAGTTTTAAAGTAATTTGTTACACAGCAACAGATAACTAATACAAAAAGTTGTCAAGTAGAGGGCTGGATACCAATTCACACACATTTAGAAATCTGACTCATAACAGAGGCATTGAAGACCAATAGGAAAGATGGACTTTCAATAAAGTTTTCTGGAACAGTTGGTTATACACAGATAAACCAATGAAATTTAACCCCTACCTACCATGTTTAAAAATCAATTTCAGGTATATTAAATATTTAACTGGCAAAGGAAAAACTAGAAAAACTTTAGGACCGTATGGGAGGAAAACCTTTCTAACCACAAGGCAGGGAGGACATACTTCTTAAACAAATCACAAAAATATACAAAGTTCTAAACAAAAGAACAAAAGTTCTAACCAGAGAGGTTAACAAGCTGCAAACAGGGAAGAGACACTTGCTTCACACGTAATTGACTCTAGACTACATAAATCCCAGCTGGGCACAGTGCCTCCTGCCTGTGGTCCCAGTACCTCGGGAGGCCAAAGTAGGAGAATTGCTGGAGGTGAGCAGTTTGAGACCAACCTGGGCAACATAGTGAGTTCCCACCTCTGCAAAAATAGCCAGATGTGGTGGCTCATACCTGTAATCGCAGCACTTTGGAAGGCCAAGGCGGGTGGATCACTTAAGGTCAGGAGTTCAAGACCAGCCTGGCCAACATGGCGAAACCCCGTCTCTACTAAAAATACAAAAATTAGCCAGGCATGCTAGTGCACGCCTGTAATCCCAGCTACTTGGGAGGTTGAGGCAGGAGAATTGCTTGAACCTGGAAGGCAGAGGTTGCAGTGAGCCGAGATCGTGCCATTGCACTCCAGCCTGGGGGACAGAGTGATACTCCATCTCAAAATAAATAAATAAATAAATAAATAAACAAAACCTATCTGGGCATGGTGGTGCATGCCTGTAGTCCCAGCTACTTGGGAGGCTGAGGTGGGAGGATCACCTAAGGCCAGGATTTCAAGGCTGCAGTGAGCTAATGATCACGCCACTGCACTCCAGCCTGGTCAACAGTGCAAGACCCTGACTCAAAAGAAAAAAAGAAAAATCCTAAACATCAATGAAAAAGTATCGTCCAATAGAAGAAAATGGGCAAAAGACTTATACAGACTCTTCGCTGAAGAGAAAATCTGAATATATGTGTGTGTGTATATATATGTATATATATATAAAACCCATAAACATATTTTTAAAAAATGCTCAACCTCATTTGTAATCAGAGAAATACAAGTAAAAAATACAAAAATACCAGCTAACATATATCAGGTTGGAAAAAGTTAAAAAATGAACAATATCAAGTATGGGTGAGAATGTGGAGGATCCAGAACACTATGCCACTGCTGCTGGTAATGGCAGAAATTAACATAGCCACTTTGGGAGATAGTAGGACATTACCCGGTAAGGTGGGAGCTGTGCACTCTGGCCAGCCCAGCAATACCACTCCTAGGTATGGCACCCAGACTAGAGAAATGATTGCAGATAAGTGGCCATCCCAAGTCCTCATCACAGCTGATGTGACGTAAGTTAGAAGCTCTAGCAAGATTTGGGCTGGAGATGAGGGTTGGGGAAGGGGTGGTCAAAGGACGAAAAAGTGGCCCAGGATGGGGGTTCAAGACCTGTGGGTGGGCTTCCTGCAAACATGAGCTCTCCAAGCAGTCTCCCTAAGAACCTTTCTTTTCTTAGATGGGCCCCAGTCACTAACCTCCCTCTTCTCCATTAGCACGTTTCCTTTACCACCTCTCAGTGCTTAAGGTGTCCCCCACCCATCCACCCCACCTTTCTTACAATGATTGGTCAATGTGGAAAATAGATGGGACATAAACAGCCACTTGGTTGCTAATACACACTTATTATTATCGTTTCTGTGGAGATGGGGTCTTTCCCTGTGGTCCAGGCTATAGTGCCGTGGTGCAATTATAGCTCACTTGCACCTTTGAACTCCTTGGCTCAAGTGATCCTCCCATCTTGGCCTCACAAAATGCTGGGAATACAGGAGTGAGCCACTATGCCCAGACTGCCAATATACACCTTCTCATTTTTTACATGGATTCTATGGGATAAAATCAGTCTGATAAGTTCCCAATTAGTTTCCAATTGCTGCTGTAACGAATTACCACAAACTGCATGGCTTAAAACAATACAAATTTACCATTTTTTAGTTCTGGAACTCAGAAGTCAGATGTGTCTCAATGGATGAAAATCAAGTGTGGTGTGGACTCCTTCTAGGGCTGTAGGGGAGAATCCATTTCCTTGTCTTTTCTAGCTTGCATCCCTGGGCTCACGGCCCCCTTTCATCTTCGAAGTCAGCATTCCTATCACTCTGACCTCTGATTCTTCTGCCTTCTTCCTCTTTTGCTTTTACGGACCATGGTGATTACACTGGGCCCATCTGGATAATCAAGTATACCCTCCTTATTTTAAGGGCAGCTGATAAGCAAATTTAATTCCATATGCAACCCTAATTCTCTCTGTCATGTAATCTAACATATTCACAGGTTCCAGGGATTAGGACATGATCACCTTTGTGGGGTGAAGTGGGGGGCATTATTCTGCCTACCACAGGTCCCCAGGGTGATAATGTGGAGTTGCTGGGTACATCTGTACCTCAGAGAAAAACACTGGATATCTAGAGCACTTGACATTTCCTCATAGAAAAGACTATGACAAGGTCCCTTAGCTTCAATTAACATTTAGATTTCAGGTTCTTTTTACCAGATTCAACCCTTCCACTCTAAACTCAGTATCTAAAAACAAGACACTGAGTTGTAGAGCTGAAAGGATTAGATCTCAGGTTGAAACTGAATGTGATTTCTTCTGGGGATGTAGAAAAGAAGGAGGAAGTTTGCAGAGATCACAGGCAAAACCATCAAGACTTCGCAGGGTGTGGCAGACCGAATACATTAATGTTTCCAATTCCTTATGCCTCCTTGTATCTGTATCTTCTTGTGACATAACTTTGTAGTGTGTTCCTGGTCATGGCTCTGTGATTTACTTGGCCAACAGGATGCTATCAAACATCATGCGTGCAGAGGCTTGAAAAGCACTTGTGCATGTCTGTTGGCTATTTCTCTGCCTTTACCACGGGAACGTACGCAGGTCAGCCGGTTGAAGGATGAGGCCTGCGGAGCAGAGCTGATTCACCCACAGAGTCCCAGTTGAGGCCATCTAGATGCATCAAATGCCTGCTGAACCTCCATACATGTTAGGAAGCCCCACTAAGCTTAGAAGAGCTGCTGAGCTACCCTCTAGTGCACTGCAGATGTGTGAGTGAGCCAGGCTGAGACCAGCTGAGTCCCACTGCAGTTCCGTGGTTGGTTGTCATAGGGCATTCAACACGGCAAAAGATAACCCATATCTAGGATAACCAGCTGTTTGGTCCTGCAGTCCTTTTCAGTAAGGGGTATACATATATCTCTGGAACAAATTCATTCATTCATTCACTCATTCATTCATTCATCCATCCATCCAACAGACGTTTACTGAGCATTTGCTTCCTGCCAGGCCCTGTCCTAGTCATTAAGGACACAAAAGGTGAATGAAGTGAAGTCCCAGCATTCATGGGGTTTCAATTTTAGTGACTAGAGACAAAAGAAACCTGTAAATATGTAATATGTCTGGTGATACAATGTGCCATGGAGAAAATAGAGCAGAGTAAGAATACGAAGTACTAGGCTGTGTTGGATGGTGAGGGCTTGGGGTTTTATGGAGGACTGCCCAGGGTGGCCTCACTGATAAACGGATGCTTTAGCAGAGACCTGAATGAAGTACGTTCCATGGATATCTAAGAGATGGGCATTCCAAGCAGAGGGACCAGCAGATGAAAAGGCCCTTCTGAAGAAGCAGACCTCGTGCGTTCATGTTCAAGGAGCAGCATGGAGGCCAGTGTTCTCGAGGGCAGAGAGGTCAAGGCACAGGACCCTGAGGCTGTTGTACTTTCTCTGGCTTTCATTCTGAACATGTTGGGAAACCTTAGATGATTTTCATAAAAAAAAGTGTATATGATTATAGATAACATAACATTTGAACAATTTTTAAGTACACCATTTTGTGGCATTCATTATATTTACCATGTTGTGCAACCATTACCACTATGTCCAAAACGTTATCACCTCAAGCAGAAACTCTGCAAGCCTTAAGAGGAAACTCCCTATCTCCACCCCAAGCCCCTGGTAAGTTCTAAACTACTTTGTCTCTATGAATTTGCCTATTCTCAGTATTTCACGTAAGTGGAATCGTGGAATATTCGCCCTTTTTGGTGTGGCTTCTTTTGCTTCACATGATGTTCTCCAGGTTTGCCTATGCTGTGGCACGTGTCAGAACCTCATGTCTTTCTATGGCTGAATAAAATTCCGCTCTGCCACATGCCACATTTTGTTTGTCCATCCATCTTTTGATAGATACTTTTGTTGTTTCCGCCTTTGGGTTATTTATGAATAATGCTGGTACGAATATTGGGATATAAGTGCCTGAGTCCCTAGTTTCCATTCTATTGGATATATAGAGATGGAATTTCTGAGTCATATGGAGCACTAGATGGTTTTGAGGAGGAGAGAGACACAATCTGATTTATATTCAGGGTAGAAACAGGGAGACCGGTTAGGCAGATTGTTTCATTTTCAGATCATATAGTACACGGTAGGGAAAATCACTTCCCACAAGAATATTTAAGAGAAAAAGACCTGTAGTGAATGCCACTATCTTATACCATAGATGCTTTGTGATTGTTCAGAGGAACTGTGTTCACATGAAGGATAACAAAAGAAATAGCTACTCAGAGTCAGTGAAAAGGGGGAACTGAAAACACAAAGAATTTATTTCAGTCAGCTATCCTTTACAAATGCTATTGCTGCTTATAAAGACTGTTATGTTTTAAAAGACCAACGACCAATTCCTCGTCTCATGGCATACAGGTGATGAGGGCAAAACATCATCCATGTTCATGAAAGAGATACTATTAGCATCTTGATCAACCAGGCCCCAAGTAAATCTTCACTATCACCACGCCCCCCACTCCACATCACATATTCACGGATCACTTCTACGTGTCAGGCAGCGTTCAGTGCTTCCCAAGCTTTACCTCACTTCGATGTCAAAACCATCCTATCAAATGGACTCTACTCGTCCCAATTTATAGATGAGGAAAGACACCTAGAGAGGGTAAGTGACCAGACAATGATCACAATTAGTAAGCAACAGAGCCAAAATGCCAAACCCACAGTCTGACCTGATGTGCGTAAGGGCTACTCTATTCCTTTAAAATGGATGTTTGCAAGGAGGAAGCCCTGGGAGCCAGGGGCCTGTGGAAGGGAAAATGCTGATCTTCATAAACTCTGCCAATGGTTCTTTGCCTTTATTGCCTTTTGACTTTCCTTCTCAGGGGTTGGTAAATTTGCAAGGTGCTACATCTTAATTATTTAGGTTGGCTTCCTATCAGAAAACTGCCCTAGATAACTGATTTGCCATACGGATTGAATATTTCTGTTTCTCAATAATTTTATAGAATTGCATTCAGGAGATAGAGGGATAGGAGAAAACTTGTTTCTCCAAAGCCCTTTAAATTTAATACACTGCTTGCATGCATATAAGCAATCGGCACTTGTACCCCCTAAACACATAAAAATTTAAAAATAATGAAAAAAATTTTAAACATTGTAAACTATGTCAGAAAACAATCACACTCTATTTCTTTGAACATATTCTATTTTATTGATTTAAAAATAATGTTCTATTATTTTAGGTACAATGCAACATCCATACTTGGAGTCTCATAGGAGAAACAGGCTGTCACTTTCATCATTAGAAAGGGAGAAGGGAAACTAGGAAACTACAATTTATGGTTAGAAGAAAGTCTTGCTCTAAAGTACTCATCCTCATAGCTCCCATGAAAAGAATTTCAATTTGCAAGATTACTATCAGTTTAAAAAGGGGCTTCTGCAATCTGCTTATCAAGATGTCAAATGACTTCAAAAAGCAGGTTGAGTGGCTTGACTGTGATTTTTTTTTTTAACCATTGAAGAATATATTAATGTCCTCATCAGTTGGAGTAATAGAGGATTTCAACCTATCATGTAGGTTCCCTGCCTCTGGTGGAGAACCCATCCATTCCACCCTGCATATCACCGAGGGCCAAGTTCATTCAATAACTATGAAACAGGCACTGCACTGGGGCCTGGAGCCAGTGGTGGGCAGACCAGCCATGCGGGGCCTGCTTTCATGGGCTTTCCCTCATATAGAAACTTTCACTATACTATGCTCATGCTCAAAAACTTTCCCACATGTAGCCAGGCACGGGGAAGCTCACGCCTGTAATCCCAGCACTCTAAGAGGCTGAGGCTGGAGGATTGCTTGAGCCCAGGTGTTTGAGACCAGCCTGGACAACATAATGAGACCTCATCTCTACAAAAAGTAAAAAAAATTAGCCAGGCACGGTGGGGCAAGTCTCTAGTCCCAACTACTCGGGAGGCTGAGGTGGGAGGATCACTTGAGCCCAGGAAGTAAAGGCTACAAGTGAGCCAAGATTGCACCACTGCACTCCAGAGCCAGGGTGACAGAATGAGATTCGGACTCAGAAACAAAGCAAAACAAAATATTCCCACATGCATGATAGAAACTTCTAGTATTCACCCATATCTTCTCCTTGTTAAAAGCAGATATTTTCTGGACTCTTGTAGTTAGATAGGGCCATGTGAATAGTTCTGGTCAATGAATATGAATAGAAACACCATGTACCACTCCTGTGCTGAGGCAGTAAAAAGCCTGGTTCACCAGCAATCGTTTTTCCTTGCCATGGAGACATGCAGTCAACTTGGGTCCCTGAGTGACTGTGTGGAGCAGACAACTACCTGACTCTAAACTACACACTAAATGGTACATCTCAGATGCTCAGTGTGAGCAGGAAATAAACCTTTGTTATGTTAGTCCTGAGATTTCAGGGTTAATTTGTTACCGAAGCACAGCCTAACCTGTCTTGGATGAATACACATGCTTGTCTAATGTGTTAGGTATAAATCCTATTTGACTTCAAAACCCAGAGGTCCCAGTCTTTATACTAAAGGTTATTTCCCTGTGCCTTCCAACTGCACACAACTGCCTATGGATATCTAAGTCTGTGCATTCTGTCACTTCGCTTTGGTTCTTTCCACAGTGAGAAAAGTTTCCTTCTTTACTTGCTTGATTAAGTTCTTCTCACCTTCAAAGTCCCGTTCCAATCCTACCATATCCATGAAACTCTCTGTAGTAGAAATTGTCTGAAAACCCTCTCCACATTGACAGTTCCCCAAGAATACAGATGCCAAAAATGATTTTCTAACCTCCTTTGTCCCCAGGGTGTAAACGTGAGACCTGGGTTCCACAATCAGATGTAATATATGTGAGACATTGATTGGGAAGCTTCATGAGGAAGCAGACGGGGCATGGGGCCTCCGCCTAGATGGGGCAGGTGGAGCAGAGGCGACACCTCTTACCAGAAGCTCCTGTGTGGTTCTGGGTGTTGTTTCTGGAAAACTCAGCAAAGATTCTGGTTCCCTGGCCCTTCTAACAATTCTGTGGGCCATCTAGCATCCTTTTTATACATTCCTTCCTTTCAACTAAACTGCTTTCTGTTGTCTGCAAGGAATCCTGATCCATACATTTCCTAAAACCTCAAGTCTTCACCAACCAATTTAACAGTTGACATATTATAGATTTTGTTTCATAAGCACATACTGTCTTAGTTCGTTTGGGTGACTGTAACAAAATGCCATAAACTGGGTAACTTTTAAAAAACAGAGATTTATTTCTCACTGTTTTAGAAGCTGGGGAAATCTAAGATCAAGATGCCAGTAGATTTGGTGTCTGGTAGGAGCCAGATTTCTAGTTTATAGGCAGATTCTTCCTGCTGTGTCCTCACACAATGGAAGGGTCAAGGCAGCTCTCTGGAGCCTTCATTAGTGTGGTATAAAGGTACTTATCCTCATCATGAAGGCTCCGCCCTCACGAGCTAATAACCTCCCAAAGGCTCCACCTCCTAACACCATCACATCAGTGATTAGGTTTTAACATTGAACTTTGGGAAGTCACCAACATTCAGACCACAGCAGCACACATCTTCTCTTCCCAACTAGACTTTATCTCCTTGAGGGCAGGATGATATCTCAGACTTCTGTATCCCAAGCAGTGCTTGACACAGCGCTGGGTCAACTTTTGGAATTTATAGGATGACCATATAATTTATTATCCAAACTAGAATACTTTGAGGAGTGGAACAAGGGCATATTATTAATACTATTACAACAGGTATAAACCAGGACTGACACAGACAGTCCTAACACAGACAGATATTATTATCAAGGCACAATTAGTTCTTTGACGCATAGTGTGTCATACTCGTCATTGATAATTGTTGACTGAGTAAACGGATAAAGATAAGTGAAGGGGAAATAGTGCAGTGAAAATGTGAATGTGGAAAAGTGGTTCCCGACACCCGGGTTCAAATCATCACAGGTGATCATGGTCTTCTGGAGCCTCCCTAGTCCCATCCTGCAGGGATAGATGGTTGGGCTTAGATGACCTTTCAGGTTCTGCTGCTGCTGAAATACAGCTTTGGTTCTCCTAAGGAAGCTTTTTCCATTCGATGGTTTCATGATAAAGAATCCCTTTTGCCCTTCAGAGATTCCTTTTAGATTTGGGGAAATCATCCATAAAACTTTAACCACAGGAGTAATTATGTTGCACAGGTGAGCTAGCATACCTATACAAGACCACTTCCCTCACGCCAATCCCTCCCTACCAGGGTCACAACTGACTGGCAGCATTATCAGAAGAACAGTCAGACCAAAAACTTCTCAAAGATCAAGCCCATATTCATTATTTCTATCTCTAAGATTTCATTCAGTTCCTGGATAATAAACACTGAAACATATTATAAGAGGCCAGGTGCTACCTGCATGTTGTACATGTGAGTAATTCAGGCTCGGGGGCCTGGTTCTTTTCCTTAGCGCTCAGCTAGGGAAGTCGGTCCACATCTTTGTCCCAGGCTCACTGCTCCTTCTGCCCCCTATCTTGAATGTGGGCAGAGGATGGAGAGGTGGGGAAAACACCTGCTCAGTCCCATCCTATGATGCCTCTATGTGGGTGTGTACAGCTTTGTAAAGAACTTCATTGTGTTCTAGCTACCCTAGGTCAGGCTAGAATAATAAACTGAAGTAATACGAGTAAAGAGCCTCAATACCAAGCACATAGTAGAGGTTCACTAGATGGTAGCTATTACTATTATCAAGGCACAATTAGTTCCCTGATGCATGCAATTTCCCTCACGATGCTCCAGCTACAACCCTCAGGAGGAAGAGAATTATCATCAGTGATTGCACAATTAGTGATGCAAGTGAAATGAAAGCTAATTGTTTAGCATCGGCTTGCTCTGATGATACTTTGGATGGTACTCAAATTGGTACACGAAAGGTATTGTGAACACACTAAACACAGTTTGAACTGACAGTCACACTAGTTCAGCTGCAATGGCCAATAAAATATAGCTCAGCAGTACAGAATAAAAGTTATGTATCTAGACTGTGAAACTCAAATACATCCTAACCAGTCTGTAAAAGAAACTAACAAGATACAAAAAGAAAGAAAAATGCATAAAATATTAAATGTACTATGGTTTTGATTGTTTGTGACACGAACTTAGCAGTGATGAAGAATTTAGTCTTACATAAAGTTTAATAAGAAAAAAAAAAAGGAACTGAAAAAACTGCTTGGGGTTGAGGCCGGTATCTTGGGGGTGGAAGGAAAAATAGGAAGAAACACGCCCTCATTTGCTTCGAGCATGGTTAGCTGATCTGTCTGAAATTAGACCCACTTTCAAGTGTTTTAAGTTAATTATTAAGCCATTTCTTAACCTCATGAATGTAGTTTTCATGTGCTTTCAAATCTGGCCTTGAACTAATAGACCCTTTCACTTCAGTGGTTCTGGAAATGAATGTCAGATGGGAGAGGAAAGCATTTTAACTGTGTTTTTCCAAGGGTCAAAGCTCTGAAAATATAGTATAGTTTGTACATAAAACTCAGTACACCTGAATATCCTGCTGGCCTTTGTCTGGTAATGAAGCAAACCATGCCACCCTTTAAAACTTCTGCTTCCTTTCCAAACGCGGTCGGCTGTGTCGGTGTTGAGCTATCTAACTGCTCAAGTGAATCCATTCTTAGGATCAAAGTTTCAATAGATGAGAAACAGGTGGCACTTAGGCACCCTGGGGCAGTCTTCTCCTAACTTGTAAGAAAGACAATGGTAAGTCCAGGCCTCCATTCTAGAATATTCTCCTTTTTTAAAAAAAAGAAGACATAAAGAGTAAGAGGAAGAAATGCCTGTCAGTAAGAATGGCCAACGCTGTAGGAGTATTACTGGAACCTCTTTCTGTTAATTTGTCATTCTCATGGAGGCATCTCAGCAGTTGGTCTGGTTTCATCTGCCACTGTCAGAAATCTATGGCTGATGAATACAACATTTGAAATGATAAAATATTGGGCAACTTTTACTTCACAAATTAAAGTAAAATAATGCCTTGGCTTGCATCACAAATTAATAATGAAAATAGTAGCCAATATTTATTGACTGCTAAGCCATTTCCACGTATATTCTATGAAGCAGGTATTACTATCACCCATTTACGGAGGGAGAACTGAGGTGGAGGGACATTGAGTAACTTGCCCAAGATCATATTTTTTTTAATAGTAGAATCACGATTCAAACTTGCGTAATCAGAATCCAGAATTCATGTTCTTCATTGCTATACTATAATGTACAGTGAAATCCACGAATGCAAAGTACTTGTTTTTTTTTTTTTTTTTGAGATAAAGTTTCATTCTTTCACCCAGGCTGGGCTGCAGCAGCTCCCTGCAGCCTCGACCCTCTGGGACCAAGTGGTCCTCCCACCTCGGCCTCCCAAGTAGCTGAGACTACAGGTATGCACCATCACACCTGGCTAATTTTTAAAATTTTTATAGAGATGAAGTCTCCCAGTGGTGCTAGGCTGTTCTTAAACTCTTGGGGTCAAGCATTCCTCCTGCCTTGGCCTCCTGAAGTGCTGGGATTACAGGCGTGAACCACCGCATCAGGCTGCAAAGGACTTTAAAAAAAGTGCTAAAAAAAAAAATTAAAGTAGGCCGGGCGTGGTGCCTCACGCCTCTAATCCCTGTACTTTGGAAGGCTGAGGCAGGTGGATCACTTGAGGCCAGGAGTTTGAGATCAGCCTGGCCAACACGGTGAAACCACGTCTCTACATACAAAAATTAGCTGGGCGTGGTGGCTCACGCATGTAGTTCCAGCTACTCCGGAGGCTGAGGTATGAGAATCACTTGAACCCAGGAGGCGAAGGTGGCAGTGAGCCACCTTCTGCAGGTGGCTGAACTGCAGCCTGGGTGACAGAGTGAGACTCTATCTTACAAAAAAAAAAATAAAATAAAATAAAAGTAAAGTAAAAGAAATAAAAATAAAAGCCAGGAAGCCACTGCTTTTTAAAGCTATACTTATTGAATTCTTTCTTTAAAATATTTAACACACTTAGTATGCATTGTGCACTTTGTCCACATGATTTAACTTAATCCTCTGCAAATCAGTTGTTAGCTCCGTTATACAAATGAAGACACCGTGAGCCAAGAAAGTTGTACTTCATCATAGGCACTGTCACTGTAATGTGAACCCAAACCTGACAGAGTCCAGGTCATTTAGAATTTTCATGATGCTACTCGACTTCTTCTTTCTTTAAAGCAATTTTTACTATTAAGAATGAATTCAACAAGCAAAAACTTTGCAATCAAACTTTTCATAAGTTTAAAATTAGAAGGGAAAATGTTCTTTTCTATCTTGTACCAGGCAAAGAATAGTTCTGACTTCTTAAGAATCAATCTTAGAAATGGTAAGATTCAAGTGATTTGTTATAACATAGGCCAGACAAGAAGAAAGAACATTAGTAGTAAAACTAGTTAGCCTTTATGAAAACAGACAGCAGTAATGTTCACATTCTCACATATTCCTAAGAGAGACAGATCTCTAATGCCATTTTTAACTGAACCCACAGAGAAGATAATTAAGACTGTCCATTTTCTCGTTTTTCCCTCTTTCTCTTACTTACTATTTTTTTTGTATCCAGTGTAAGCTTACTTCGGTATACAAAAAGAAACTAGTGTCCAGAAGTTATCAAATAAGACTCCTGCAATTAAAATGGGTAAGGCAGTCTGGACCTGGGCTTAAAAATACGGGCTTGACTCATGCTGATTAGGATGGTTACTATCAAAACAAAACAAAACAAAACAAAACAAAAAAAAGAGAGAGAGAGAGAGAGAAAGTAAGTGTTGATGTGAATGTGGAGAGACTGGAACCCTTGTGCACTATTGGTAGAAATGTAAAATGGTACAGCTGCCATGGAAAACAGGATGGCAGCCCCTCAAAAGATTAAAAATAGAGATACCATACAATCCAGCAATCCTATGTCTGGACAAATACCCCAAATAATTGAGAGCAGGGATTTGAAGAGATATCTGTGCACGCATGTTCGTAGCAAACATTATTCATAATAGCCAAATGGTAGAAACAACCTAAATGGCCATCAAAGGACGAATGAATAAATGAAACATGGCATCCACATCCAATGGAATAGTATTTAGCCCTAAAAAGGAGAAAAAATTCTGACACATGCTACAACATGGATGAACCCCGGGGACATTATGCTAAGTGAAATGAGCAAGTCACAAAAAGATAAACACTGGTGAGCGTACAACTCCGCTGATACGAGGTACCAAAAGTAATCAAATTCATAGAGGCAGAAAGTAGATTAGAAGGCTGAGGGAAGGGGGAAATGAGGAGTTACTGCTTAATGAGTACAGGGTTTCAATTTTGCGAGACGAAAAGTTCTGGAGATTGGTTGTACAACAATGAGAACGTACTTAACACCACTAACTATACACTTACAAATGAGTAAGACAGTAAATTTTATGTTATGTATATTTTACCACAAGTAAAACACAAAAACAAAAACAAAGGCTTGAAAGTGGGGACATAAATCCTGGCTTCCCTCTTCTACCTTCAAACGTTGTGACTCCAGATAAGCTATTTATTGAGTTATGGATGCTCAGATTCCTTATCTGTGAAATGGGGATAATAATAGTGCCTACCTCTCAGGGTTATGAGGATGATACGAGTGAACACACGTAACATATTTAGCATGGTATTTGGCCATGATAAGCACGCCATAAATGCTGACTTCGGGTCCCAGAAGTAGGCATGGAATATTTAGCCAACGACAATTATGGGTAATGATTTTAAAATTTGATAATATATGGTGATTATGTTTGTAAAAGGAATCTTTATCTTTTAGAGGCATTTACTAGTATATTTCTAGATAACATAAAATGTAAACGGGATTTTCTTCAAAATAATCAGGGTTGGGGGAATGGGGGTAGATAAGAGCACAGATGACATAAGATTGGCTGGTGATTTGATGACTGCTAAGGGTGGGTAATAGGTATGTGGGATTATTACACTATTCTCTCTACTTTTGTATATGCTTGAAAATGTTCATAAAATTTCCATAAATAGAGTTCCTTAATGGAGTTAAAACAGAAAAATCCTTGATCCCAATCTTTGATGATGGCTTTCAGATAATTTTTCAAACTAGTACATGGTCATGGATTTGGTATCGCTGACCCTAGGTCCTGTCTATCCACACGTTTTCTTCAGGTGGAGTAATTGAACAGCATAGCAATTTTTCCACAGAAATCTTAATTGTATAAAAAGATCATCACAATAAGCAGGTTACCACAAAATTAGGCTGCATGTGAGCACAAGATGAAAATATCGATGTTCTTAGCATCTTAAAACTGTGTTTTTCTCAAGTTTCCTATTCTTCTGTCCCTTTCACTAAAAATGCACACATAACTTTCACCCATTCCCACCATCATTTTGAGAACACCCTTCTAGTCTGTTGTACTTCTCATCAGTTTCATCAAAAGAGGTCAGGTGATTAGCTGGGTGTGGTGGCACACGCCTGTAATCCCAGCTACTCGGAAGGCTGAGGCAGGAGAATCGCTTGAACCTGGAAGGCGGAGGTTGCAGTGAGATTGTGCCACTGCACTCCAGCCTGGGCGACAAGCAAAATTCCATTTCAAAAAAAAAAAAAAAAAAAAAGAGGTCAAGTGAGACAAAATAAGTCCAAAGCATAGTATTTTGCTTTAGATGCCAGGGAGACCAAGGTGGGAGACTTGAGGCCAGGAGTTCAAGACGAACTTGGGCAACAAAGAGAGACCCTGTCTCTACAAAAAATAAACAATATCAGCCGGGGCTGAGCACAGTGGCTCATGCCTGTAATTTCAGCACTTTGGGAAGCTGAGGTGGGAGGATCACCTGAGGTCAGGAGTTCAAGACCAGCCTGGCCAACATGGTGAAACCCTGTCTCTACTAAAAATAAAAAATCAGCTGGGTATAGTGGTGCGTGCCTGTAATTCCAGCTACTCAGGAGACTGAGACATGAGAATTGCTTGAACTTGGGAGGTGGAGGCTGCAGGGAGGTGGAGGCTGCAGTGAGCTGAGATTGCATGCCACTGCACTCCAGCCTGGGCAACAGAGTGAGACTCTGTCTAAAAAAAAAAAAAAAAAAAAAAAAAAAAATTAGCCAGGATGGTGGTATGTGCCGATAGCCCCAGCTACTCAGGAGGCTGATGTGGGAAGATTGCTTGCGCCCAGGAGGCAGAGGTTGCAATGAGCTGTGATCACACCATTGCATTCCAGCCTGGGTGACAGAGGGAGACCCTCTCTCAAAACAAACAAACAAAAGCCTTACTGTTTTTCTTAATGTAAATACCCAAATCAATATTCCTACGCCAGTGGCCTCATGCTACAACACTATTTCTAGAGGCTCTGGCAGACCAGCAACCGACTGGCTTCCTCATCTTATCTGGAACTTTTGGGCTATTCTGGTTTAGAGTTGGGCTAGTGGTAGAACTGATGATACCATTGTCTAGACTAGAGGAAAGGATGGGAGAGTAGAAAGGGTGCCCCACAGAATTCAAATGGAACTGCCCTTTTAGATAGTAACACTATAGTTAAGGAACAAAGAGAGGGACACTACATTTCCTTATTTATGTATTGTCAATGGTGATGTTTAGAATACTACCCTTTCCAAGAGGCAAACGTGAGGGAATTAAACCAGGCAGAGTCTTTGAAATAATAATTTCCCCACTACTGTTTCTTGCTGAGAAACCCTTTTCACTGTGGCAATCTGAAATTAACCTTGTAAAACACACTATGTGGAAAAACAAAACAAAACAAAAAATAAGCTGACTTCTTAAAAAAAAATTTCAGAGTTTGGCTAACATATCAAAAGCCAAATCTCTAGCAATATAATTTAAATGCCAGGTTACACTGCTCCTTCCTGGCCCCCTATCCTATCCGTCAAGTATGATTTTTTTTTTTTTTTTTTTATAAACAGCAAAAATGAATGGTTATGCTCATCAAGTTTTAGAGTTATCTCCTGATTGTGCAGGCTGATACATTTGGTAGAATTTTGACAAAAGCTGGTCTATACCATTCCACTATGGGTTAGACGGCCATGCATGCAGATCCTTCATGGGCACTTGTCAAGCACATGCAAATTATCACTCCTATTGGACACAAGAATCCACACAATCAGTGAGAACACGGACAATAGTATTGTCTTTGTTGCTATTGCCAGAGTGAAGCTGTATTTGCTTTATTTTAACGAACATGTCCTTGCAATTTATTTGGAAGAACAAGATTATACACAGATTAAAACAATTTTGGAATTACATGGCCAGATAAATATCAGGGTTTTTTTCCATATGTTAAATCATTGCTATATGCTTTTTTTTTTTAAGGGCTTAACAATTGTGTTGGAGAAAGGACATCAAATGATGCTTAGAAATGTGATACACATTTTCATTTCACACTCCATCAGCTTTTACAACTGGAGCTCAATGAAATGTAAGAGAGAGCTTGGCAAACGGCCATATTTACCAAGGTATAAAATAGGGGTCAGGTTACTTTTTTATAGAAAGAAAAAAAATGTTTAATTTTCACTCCACATGACTAAAGTAGATATCCAGCTAACACCCTTCTGAAAGGCACCGTAACTGCATATATGATACGGTTTAGTGCCTGTTCAGCTGTAGGATTTTACTACAGTATAAACAGCTTAGTAAAGCAAGAAAACACCCCTTTCCTTATCCCTTTCCACTCAGGATCTACTGACATAGAAACATACTGGATCAGATCATCTTTTGGTGTCAACATTTTCGCCTGCAAATAATGGCTTTTACCCCCTACTTCTAAACTGGAAGCAGAAACAGCTTATTCCCTTTACAGCCAGAGAAGCAAAGCTATCAGCATCAGCAAAAACACATCTTTCTAATTCAGATTTCAATCTGTCAGAAAGGATTAAAGCCTCATGCATACATAAAAAGGGAACTATAAATGATAACAGAAACATGGTCTGGAATCACTGTGCTTCCACAGCTGCTGTTTTACTAGCAGTGTAGAGAGGAGAGCATCTTTTACTTACCTTTGTCAAACCTGAGACTTCTCCCTTTGCTAGAGGTTTGCTGATGGAGGGTGTGTACACTTTGGCATCAGATACCGGCTGCCCTTTCATAAAATGTTTGCCTGATTCACAGATGTCCACTTCAACCATTTTCCCCATGAACGCAGAGTTCTTTGGCACTAAAACCTTAAACACATTTGTTTAAGAGGCTTAATTTTTAAAAATAAACATTTTACTTTAGAACAGTGTCAGATTTATAGAATTATTGCAAAGATAGTATGGAGAGCTCCTGTGTACCCAACTCCCAGTTTCCTTATTATTTACCATCTTACATTACTATAGTACATTTGCCACAATTAATGAACCAAAATTGATATATTATTAATACTATTAACCGAAGGCATACTTAATTATCCAGGTTTCCTCATTGTCCCTCAGTGTCATTTTTCTATTCCGGGATCCCCTCCAAAGTGGGCTCTATCTTCTAGCTGCTCAAGGGTCTGGGGAGCCTGCAGGAAGGAAAGGCACTTCTGGGAGGGGCTCCCGGGCCCCTAGGCAGTGCTTTTCCAGTGCAGGATGCGCCTAATGTCCTGAGGCACGTGGAAGGCAGACCTGGGAAACCCCCAGCAATCAGTCACTTCTGGACAGGCCTTTGATATGTTGCTCTTGGCTATTCTATGCAATGAGGAAAACCGAGACAATACTGATGAAAGCCTTACACTTTTAATACTTTCCAAGTGAGCTGTCAGAGTAACGGTTTGAAAAGACACTTCAAACACAAGCCTGTGTGTCTGTGTTCGCGCATGTGTGCCTGCTGTGTTCTGAGGGAGAAGGAGAAACATTTAAAAGAACCTTCCAATAACACCGAACACCACTGTTTGGAGCTAAAGGACTCCTGAAACGAACGGCTGCCGTTTCTTTCCCTTGCTCTGTTAGAAAAAGCATGTGTTTGTCAGTCCTGGGGATCTATCTCCATCTAGAACCAGTCCTCTGAAGGGTACTTTGGCTTGTTCACAGGAAACTGTCAGGTGGTCTCTCTCCACTAGAGATTCCTGATAAAAGTGCTTGTTTACCTCAAGCAAACGTTTCCCTTCCTTTGGGACCTGCAGGTAGCTTGTGTGCACGATGTCTCCCTCACACTTCTATTTCAGCACTGGCGCGACTTGCCAGTCTTTTCAAGTTAGAATCCAAAATAAATAGACCGATTCTAATCCAGTAATGCTTGGATCTCTAGATATAATCTTCACCTCTGGAACTCATCTTATTTAGAAAAATAATTCCCAGAAAATCTTTGATATGCTTAGTTGTAGAGACAGAAAAGTCAGATGAGAGCCAGGAGTTCCACAGCCAATCTCTCTGAGAGGCAAAATTGAATCTTGGTCTGAGTTTGATTTTTATGACCACTGAGTACACTGCTTCATCAAAGTATAAGAAAAAGGTCACCTGGGTGGTGAATTACTTATGGCAGGCAAAACGAACTAAAAGAGCTTTAGTGTTAGGATATAAAAAGCCCTTTTAAATCAGTTTTTATAAAATAAGAAAATCTCTAGACCAAACTAACCCTGGGAGATTTGGTACTATTCTGGGGAAAAATAACCCTCCTTGATCTGCTGCCTTGATCTGAATGAAGGGCTCAGTGTTTTCCCCTCCTCCAGTTTTAATAATTGGAAAAAGCCCGACTGCTTTAAATTGGAGGAAGCAGCTAACGAGGCATGCCACTGCCTTTAAAATGAAGGGAAAAAAGTTCCCTGCTGAGGCAAAACCCAGATGGCAAGAGAAAGGAGAGAGAAGAGGCAACCAAAATGCAATCAAGCTCCTCCCCAGGGCTGAGCAGAAGGTTGGCCTGAATAGGAAAATGGCCCTCTGGAGTATATTAATGAGATGGGAAATGGGGAAGCGACGCAGTCCAGACATAGAGTGCTGGGAGCCCTTCCTCAACTGCAGTCTCCACTGGTACTGAACAGAGCACGTTTAGTCTGGGCTTTGAAAAGTCCCCTGTTTCCTGGGGACCCACTGCCCAGTCTGAGATGATTCCCTGGGGAATGTCAATGCTAGGGGCCTCTTCAGCTCCTGCTTTCCTGCCTTCTGACAGAGGCAGCCTGCTTCCTCTGCCCATCCCTCATCCGACTTGTCCACACTGGCCTTCAGCGTCTTCTCAGGCCCAAATTTCAGCCATGACCCATAGCAAACATTTTCACCTCTCATCTGATGAGAAAGAAGCAAAAAAGCAGGAAGCTCCATTTGATTTTAATACAATCCAGAATGATCAATGAAGATCTCCATATGCCCATGAGCGTCTCCCACACAGGCTATCATGAGATGGGAGAGGAGGGCGTATCCCATCTCTTCCCTGGCCTTGGCCCTTGACAGGGTCAATGCCCCTGAAAGAGGCACTCTGTTTTCCTCAGTCACTTTTGAATTGCTCTCCCACCTGGAGGAGTAGAAACCCCAATGCTGAAACAGAAGTCAGGCTCCTCGGTGGGCAAATGCAGGCCAGCTTAGATGGGCAGGGAAGGAGGGCTAGTAAGTGGGGGCGCCCCTAGGGATGGCCTCCAAAGCTCTCACAGTGAAGCTGGTTTGATTCTCACACTGTTCTGCACAGTCGTTCATACAATTTGAGTTGAGTCCAAGGAATAGACTCTTTTTCCTCTGCTCCTAGCATTTTTATCAAGGTAGAAGTTAAAAAAAAAAAACAACAAATAAACAAACAAAAACAAATACTAAAACCAAACAAAACTAAAAACCCAACCAATCAACCGACCAACTAAAAAAACTGTCCGGGTGATGTGCCGGTGAGAGGAAATCCCTGCCCTTTCACGCTGCTGTCGCCCATGCAGACATCCTTCCTGCCGTCTGAGCAGGACTTTCCCCCCTGCTTTGCCAGGGTGTGGGAATTTTGGCAGTGCTAATTGCCTAGTTCCAAACGCCCAAAAGCCTAAGGCTGGTCCTGTCAAAGATTAATGTGAACTAAAATAGACTAAATACACCTATTCCTTTGTACAGAACATATTGTAGAGTAAGTCACAAAGATAAAGCCCATGTTAGCCTGGCTGGCTGGAGGCTATAAAACAGCCTTGTTGTGACAAGATTCAACACTCTCCCCTTTAAATGCCCTTTGCTTAAACTTTCAGGACTCTTTCTCATTTTGGAGAAAACTCAAGAATACTGAAGTGCCTCTTACCTGCTCATAGAATTGATTGTGTGCAACATAAAACTTGGAATCAAAAGACTCTTCTGTTACTAACACTTGCTGTCTTTCACCAATCTGTGGAGAGAAGGGGAGGGAAAAAACGGGTAAACACCTGTGAATCCAAAAATGAAATTAAAACAAAGGCCAGCCCAAGTAGGTCTGGACCAAGTAGCGTCTTCTTGAATTTAAAGTAGACTCTACATTGCTGGTTATTTAACAGTGAACACTGCTCAAATCACGGATTCACATTTTTTGAAAGACATTAATTATCTGGCAACATAAAATTAGCATAGTATAAACTCTTATTTTCTTACATAACTCTGAAACAGAACTTAATCTCCTTCAACATAAGTAAGATAATTAAAGCTTCTATGACATACAAAAATCTTCTAAATATCACTTTGTTTCCTGAAACAAAGTTGCAAAACAAGCCAGAACAAGCTGCTTCTAATCCAAATACATGAAAATATTTTGGCAATATAAAAGAATAGTAATAAACATTAATTTGAGTTATAAGGGATGTAACACTAAAGAAAATGCCTCTGGAAACCAGTCATTAGGACCTTGCACCTCCACATTTCGTATCTTGCACACAATTCTGAAAGTACTGAGTAATTCACAGAGCTGTTTACTTATTATATACATTTTCTCTGTCACAGTCAACTGTCTGTATGCTGCAGTCATGGCCCCATGTTCATTTATTATTTTTTAAAGAGAAAGACAGCAAAAATATGGAACTGCTAATTTTCTACAGGATTGATGTACATTATGATCTAAGCACCCATTTTTAACAGCAAAGAAGTAAATCAGCCAAAACAATGGGTAAAGAAGTGTGACTATTCTCAGGAAATTTACAATTTCCAAGTTTATTCTACTGTGAAATGTAGCATTTAAGGTATCAATCACTCTTTTTTTTTTTTTTTTTGGGACAGAGTCTCGCTCTGTCACCCAGGCTAGAGTTCAATGGTGTGATGTTGGCTCACTGCAAATGTCGCCTCCTGGGTTCAAACAATTCTTCTGCCTCAGCCTCCCGAGTAGCTGGGATTACAGGCATGCGCCACCACACCTGGCTAATTTTTGTATTTTTAGTAGAGATGGGGTTTCGCCATGTTGGCCAGGCTAGTCTCGAACTCCTGACCTCAGGTGATCCACTCACCTTGGCCTCCCAAAGTGCTGGGATTACAGGCGTGAGCCACCATGCCTAGCCTCAATTACTCTTTTTACAAGGTTGTCAAAATGTCTGATACAGCCAACCAACTGTACTAAATGACTGTGCTGGGGATTATTTTTACCATTGCTACTTAATAATTATGACCCCCAAAATTAAAGCCCATTGGCAAGATAATTTTTTAAAATTCCTATTCTCATTTGTAGGGACTTGTCACCACGTTCAGGCGGTTACCATGAAGGAAACATAAACACAGCTGCACTAAATAGACCACCTAACAATTAAAAACAAAATCAAACTCCCCTCTCCATCATACAATGCCAGTACCTAAATACACCATAATTTACTATCTAGTTTACTATCTCATTCAAAGTGTAGCCCTCTTAGCCAAAAGTTGTAAGGTCTCTGAGATGACACTTATTAAAGACTCTTTTCATTCTCTGAAAAACAATGGAAGTTCTGGCAACATTAATCCCCTTAAAAAAATCAAGTGGCAAAAAAGAAATTTTCCCCAACTTCCATATTGAACTTCACTGGCTCTGTTTGTCGAAAAGGGCTGGGGGATATTGGGTCTCACTGAAGTATATTCTTCTAGAAGAAAACTTAGAATGTTTGCACACATTTCACAGTGTGAGTTGCTTATGACTTAGGATAAGTATCTGTCAATGGTTCTTAAGGAAATCTGCAATTACACTTCATTTAACATCAAGTTTTCAGGAAATTAACAACAATGTGAAACTGTAGAGCCACTGAACACTATGCTGCTTCTTTCTTCTTATTAGAATCAATGTGGAGAGTAAGGGCCATCATGTCTGGGCTGCTCTATTTCATCTGGAGATGATAACAATGACAGTAATATATACAGAGTTAAAAAGACTTGCTATGCTTATATAGTAGAAAGCCGGGCTTTTAATCAACCATAAGATAACTATTTGTAGGTGAGTATTTAACTATTATTTGCCAAAGAGACTCAGGAGAACCGCAATGTGCACTAATTCATAGTGGTAAACACCTTTTCAGTCGTCCTATTTGTGTCCTCAACTGAGGAGTCATCCTATTTGTGCCCCCAGTGTCACTGGCAAGGCCCAGTGGCTCATGCCTGTAATCCCAGCACTTTGGGAGGCAGAGGTGGGCAGATTTGAGTCCAGGAGTTTGAGACCCGCCTGGGTAACATGGCAAAACCCCGCCCCTACAAAAAATATAGAAATTAGCCGAGTGTGGTGGTGTGTGCCTATAGTCCCAGCTACTCCAGAGGCTGAGGTGGGAGGATCGCTTGGGCCTGGCAGGTTGAGGGTGCAGTGAGTTGTGATCATTCTACTGCATTCCAGTATGGGTGACTGAGTAAGATCCTGTCTCAGAAAAGTAAATACATAAATAAATAAAACATCTCCAGAGGCCAGGCACAATGGCTCACGCCTGTAATCCCAGCACCTTGGGAGGCCAGGGTGGGTGGATCACTTGAAGCCAGGAGTTCGAGACCAGCCTGGCCAACATGGTGAAACTCTGTTTCTACTAAAAATACAAAAATTAGCCAGGTGTGGTGGCATGTGCCTGTAGTCCCAGCTACTTGGGAGGCTGAGGTGGGAGGATTGCTTGAACCCGGGAGGCAGATGTTGCAGTGAGATGAGATTGCACCCCTGCACTCCAGGTTGGGTGACAGAGTGAGACTCTGTCTCAAAACGGAACCAAAACAAAATCTCCAGAGCATCCTGAGCAAAAATGAGCCTAGGAAGGCTAGGGCTTTGATCAAAAGCTGCTGCAATCCGTCCTCACCCCTTAAAATAAATATATGTATACATATATATTATAAATATATATGACTTGCCGGAGCCCGGGAGTTGGAGGCTGCAGTAAGCTTTGATCATGCCACTGCACTCCAGTGTGGGCAACAGAGTGAGAACCTATCACAACAAATGAACAAACAAAAAATAATAAATGTTTCCCTCAATATTTTTTAATGAATGAAGTCACATTGAAGTGAATATCAAATATAACCTTTAAGAGAATCAACTATTCCAAATAATATTAAAGTCAACACTGAAGTTATGGAAGAATGAGTTCAGATGACATTCTGGAAGATGCAACTTCACCTTGGTTGCAAAGGAACTTGTGGGCTAAGCAAAAATATACAAGCCTCAAATTTCTTTTTAAAATGAGCCACTTCCCAAGCCTGTAATCCCAGCACTTTGGGAGGCCGAGACGGGCGGATCACGAGGTCAGGAGATCGAGACCATCCTGGCTAACAGTGAAACCCCGTCTCTACTAAAAAATACAAAAAAACGAGCCGGGCGAGGTGGCGGGCACCTGTAGTCCCAGCTACTCGGGAGGCTGAGGCAGGAGAATGGTGTAAACCCAGGAGGCGGAGCTTGCAGTGAGCTGAGATCCAGCCACTGCACTCCAGCCCGGGCGACAGAGCGAGACTCCGTCGCAAAAAAAAAAAAAAAAAAAAAAAATTAAATGAGCCACTTCCCCTACACTTTCCAGCTGCTGTCTCTCCCACCCCATATGGTAGCCATGTGTGGTTAAAGACCCTCATATAACAAAATTGAGAGTAATCATCCTGGCTTGCCATAACCAAAGAATGCCTCTGCTATCCGAGTAAGGAAGTTCTAGTCACAGAACTAAGGCAGGGCATCTGGAGAAAAGTGGCAAGGCTACAGATATCTTCAGGACTCTAGGACCACACCACCCAGGTATCTATTATGCTAATGGCAGAAGTAGTCCACTAGAAGGGATCAGAGTTTGTCTTAAGGAGACTCTACACACATCTGAGAAGCAAACTTCTATGGCTGCCTCACCATCGCTGACAGATCCTTGCCTAACAGCTGAAACTACCAACAGGAAAAGGTTACATCATTGTGAAAAATAGACAACATCCCGCAAGTAAGGAAGAGGTTGAAAACCATGGTTCTCATAAAATGTGTGACTGGCAGCCTGCTATAGTTTGTCCCCGACAAAACTCATGTTGAAATTTAATTGCCAATGTCACAGTGTTGGGAGGTGATGTCTTTAAGAAGTGATTAGGTCATTAAGATCAGTTAGCGTCTTTCTCCAGGGACTGAGTTAGTTCTTGAGAGAATGGATAAGTTCACATGAGAGCCAGTTGTTATAACGTGAGGCTGCCTTTCGTGTTTGGTCTCTTTGAAAGCCCTTCTGCTTTCTGCTGAGTTGAAGTTCTCACTAAATGGGTTGCCTGATCTTGGACTTCTCAGCTTCCAAAATCATGAGCCACATAAACTTATTTTCCTTATAAATTATCCAGTCTTGGGTATTCTGTTATAGCAACAGAAAATGAACTAAGACAGAGCACAATATAATTGTTCAGCAGAAATGATTAAGATACAACTGAAATTCTAAGTCCAAAGAATGGTCTAGTGGGTGGCATCAAGAGAATTGTAACGTTCAAGGTTAGGAAGAAAGCGGAAAGTGATGGATGGACAACAAAAGGTCAGAAGCAGAAGCACATAGTTCTAGAAGAACCCAAGGGAAAAGAGTCTGAAGAGGGTTCTTTGAAATCAACAGATGCCACATATATGGATTGGTCAGTAGGGGACAAAGACACAGGGTCGGAGTAGATTATTTTTGAGATAAAAGAGACCTATGTTTTGGGCCTTCACCTTCCTCATCTAAAAATGAGAAGCTGGTAGAAGTGGGACGGAAGTAGGGAGAAGAGAGTAGGGCTGCTGAAGGGGAGGCGGATTACAATATTTAAAGGATCTTTCAATTATGGAGTTTAAGTCATTCTTGAAGGTAGATCTGTAGGTTGGGGATCAGGACATCCAAAGGTTTCATGGGAATCAGCTGAAGGAAAGTATGTACACTAAATCAAGCCTGTCTCTCTCATTCTCTCTCTTTCTTTCTTTTCTTAAACAGCAATATATGCTTAGAGCCCTCTGCAAATTACAGCTACCTTCTTGCTGTACTTAAACCAACAACTTGATTTTCAATACAGTACCTGCCAGGAAACAATTACAAGGTATCTCAAGAGGCTATTGAGTGACTTGAAGTTTCCTTAAAGAAGTCTGCCAAAATCTCAACAAAGCTTGGGTGGGTGTGGTGGGTGGCGCACACCTGTAATCGCAGCATTCTGGGAGGCCAAGGCGGGGAGAATCATGTGAGGCCAGGAGTTAGAGACTAGCCTGGGCCACATAGCATGACCTTGTTTCTACAAAAAAAAATTAAAAAATCAGCAGGGTGTGGTGGTACACATCTGTAGTCCCAGCTACTTGGAACGCTAAAGCAGGAGGATTGTTTGAGTCCGGGAGTTCAAGGTTGCAGTGAGCTATGATTGCACCACTGCATTCTAGACCAGTGACAGAAGAGAGATATCCTATCTCTGAAAAAAAAAAAAAAAAAGGAAATCTCAACAAAGTACTTTGTTTCTTTTTTTTTTTTTGAGATGGAGTCTTGCTCTGTTGCCCAGACCAGAGTACAGTGGCGTGATCTCGGCTCACTGCAAGCTCCGCCTCCCAGGTTTACACCATTCTCCTATTTCAGCCTTCCGAGTAGCTGGGACTACAGGCACCCGCCACCATGCCTGGCTAATTTTTTTTTTTTTTTTTTTTTTTAGTAGAGATGGGGTTTCACTGTGTTAGCCAGGATGGTCTCGATCTCCTGACCTCGTGACCCGCCTACCTTGGCCTCCCAAAGTGTTAGGATTACAGGCGTGAGCCCCCATGCCCGGCCCCAAAGTATTTTCTTATAATCCTAAGAAAGATGTCCTTTTCCTTCTGATTTGTTTGTAGGCGTATAGTTTATGGTTGGTTAAATAAAATGATGTTTATTTAATTTCTGTAACACGCTAGAGGTTAAAAGCTTCTGTTGAGAATACAAAGGCTACAGTATTTCCAGGGGAAACTGAGCTTCCATTTACAAAGCTTTGCCTTTTAAGAGATCTGTCAGAAAAGTAACTTGATTGTAGCTATCTGAAGTAAGGGACAATTCTTACCTTCAGAGCTTATTCTTTTACTTAATTCAGCTCTATGGACTTTTGAAAGTGGCTGTTGGTTCTGGCACCTGCTTTAACAACCTAGGCATACTTCATAATGTATTCATCAAACGTAAGTAGAGAAAGTAATTTTTTCCTAGGATGTACAGAATTTCATTTCGTCATTTTAACGTTATTTAAAGACATTTTATGAAAAATGAATTATAAAAATATTCCTGCTAAACCATTCCTTGCTTTCTCTGACTGGGTCACTAAAGTGAAGGAGGGTGCAGGAAACATCTCTACAAGACCCTGTATTACTGCCAACCTTGCAGGGCTGCTGGGAAATACGACCCCAGCTGTGAAAGAAAGAGTGTGCTACAATTTTCTAGGCCTTGTTGAAAGATATGAGAAACGCTCTTATACTTTTTTTTTAATGAAAACCACAAAGGCAGAAAATAAAAGCAGTATTCCCCTAGACAGACAAAGAAAGTAAGACCTTGGAGGGGGCTTAGCAATCTCTCTGATTCCACAGGGAGAGAACTAAGGTCTGGCAAGATGGGTGATTTGCTCAGTGGCAGTGGCAGAAGAAAGGGAAGTCTTTGAACTCTTCCCACTACTCAATGCCTCCTATTTAATTGCTAGCTGTGGAAAACTTACAACATCACGGATCTAATTCTGCAGTGTATGACTTTTCCTTGAGTAGAGAAACATCTGTGACAAACAAATAGCAATGTTTTTAAATTCAATTTTGGGGTAGATTTTTCAGTAAGTTACATAATCAGCTAGCTGTGTCATTTGTGTCACATCTATGCTTAAATTTCCCAAGTGCCTGAAGTTGTGAAAAACATCAGTTCTAACCATATGGCCAGCAGAGAATGCAGATAAAACACACACTTGCATTTAAAAAGCTGTGGTTTCCAACAGAACTTGGTTGCTGAATGAATGCTCCTCAAGTACACTCTAAGTCATCATTTGTCCTGAAACAAACAATATTCTACAAGGCTATATAAGGATATAAAGAGAGAAACAGAATTGTTTGAAGAAAGGCAGACATTACTCAAATTAAACAAAGACATCAGGGTATTTGGGCTAATACTTTTAACCCAGTAAGAAATGTTGCTTGCAAAAGTATTCTTTGGACTAGGAAAAGCAAAAGGTTTCTCTTAAACTCATATATGGCTTTAAACATAAACTGTAAAATTTGCTTTTCTCTTTATAACTTTTTTTTTTCTTCTTACTTTTGCTTTACGTGAACAGAAAGCCTGACGTGGCTTTGGAAAATAATGTCAATCAATTTGTATTCTGAGATGCTGAGTTACAAAAAGATTTCAATATTACTATTTAGAGTACCAAAACATTCACAAAGGACATAGATACATGGACCTGTGCAAGATAGACATTTATTTCTTGAAAACAGTGTTAAGGAGAAAGAAACTATTTTGTTTCCCTTGAAGAACTGCTGACAATTATCTTTTCTGTCCATTCTTTGCCTTAGGAAAAGAATGGAGATTAAAACACACATAGCAAAAGTTCCTGTAATCATTTACATCATGGTCCTAATAAACTTGAATTTTATCTGTGTTTATCCTACAGAATATTCTGACATGCTACTTCTGTAGCTAAGTTTTTTCTTTTATTGTAGATAATAGAATACAATTTTTTGACCTAACTGGTTTCTGAATGCATGATTCTGGGAAATGTCAAATGTCTTTCTTTAGCTCCAGTCAAATTAGGTTCCCCGCCCCTCCCCCCCGCCCAAGCTGCCTGGAACATGTTAAACACAAGGCTGTGACCTTAAACTCTGAAATAATATTTCTAGTGTCTGTGCAAAAGCCTGCCCTCACATACACCTTTAGACTAATTACTGCAGTGTAATGTTGCCAGTGAACCGCTGTAATTACACTCGGAGAAAAGTATGGTCTTGTTCTTTCCTAGCTAATGAAAATGATAACCTTTCCATTTTGATTCATCATTCACAACAGGCAGAGCATGCGATGCTGGGTCTCCTGGGTATACAGTAATTTTCCTGACTGTTTATGCACACTTCTATTTTCTGGCCCTGCAGAAGCTGGAATTAAAGAACCAGGCATACTTATGCTAAAAACGGTCAACAGTAACAATAGCAATAACATTAAAATTTAATATCATCCTTACCCCACAATGCCATTCTATAATGAAATAGGGCCACGACACAGGAATGTGTGTCAAAAATGATGATAGCATAGAAAACAAGTAATGAGCCTTTAAGTCCATCGTATTCAAAATGCTAGCCATCAGTTTATTGGTCTACTTAAGCGTTCTTAAGAGAAGATGTTGGACAGTTTATTCTCAAAGCACTAGAACTGGTAACTGATTCTTAAACAATGACAAAAAAAGGCATTTGTTAGATTATTTGAAAACATTGTCCTCTGTGGAAAAAAAAATTCTTTAGATACACTTATTAATAGATATAAATGTACTCAAAAGGGGAAGAATGTTCCTTTGAAGTGGCATAGCCACCTTTTTAAGTATCTATGCTTATCTATTAATTGCCATGAGTATCTTAGTAACCTTATTTCTTCCTTCTGTGCATTTCAGAAATAACCTAAGTAGAAAGAAAAATTGCAAAACAATTTGGCTTTTCAAAAGTTCTTCTTCCCTTCTTTGTGACCAGACCCGAGGCAGTTCTATTGAATCAAATCAGACCACGAAGTTTCTTCTAACAAGTATCCCCTTGTGCTTTTGTTCACGCTGGTTGGTTTTCTTCTAGCCGTGTCTACCCCAGTAAGAGGAAGACAATCCAAGGTAGTCTCTTCCCCGCTGGGGGCAAAATCCCATTCTTAGTAACAAAGCTATTTTCATCTGCTGATCGAGAGCCAATAGTAAGAGTAAATAGTTACACAGGAAATGCCGCGCTGACGCCTTCCTGCCTGGCATCAGGGATCCATATCTAATGCTAACTAAACCGCTAGTTCAAAAAGCAGCTGCATTTTAACCACCTGCCTGTACATTCTGAGTATTCTAGAGCATTCAAAGCTATTGCCTATAATGCTTTTTGTGGAATTAAAAAAAAAAAAATTGTGGTAAGAACATATAACATGAAATCTACCCTCTCAACAAACCCAAACAAGTTGACCCTCCTATCACAGAGCCAGCACAAAGTACATCAGGTCTGTTTTTCCCCACAGTGGGCAAGCTCTGTCATGCCCAGGCAGCCTGGGAAAGTGCTCAACATTGAAAACTGAAGTCCTATGGCCAGATCCTGCCAGTAAGATCTATCCAAGAGATCTGATTCATGGAAAGGGCCAGTAGAACCAACACTGGATATAAGTGTAGAACTTTTTAATGAAAAGCCCAAACCTAAAAATTGAACAGAATTTCCATTCACTTCCACCCTCCTGATCTATTCCCATTGGTCTCTCTCAGCCATTATTTGGCAAGTCTAGGCCAGTCTTCTTTGAGAGCAGATTCTCAGAAAGGGACCTACTCATAAAAGTAGGTTGTACACCTTAAAGAGATATGATTTTATTTGTCGGTTGAAAAGATGAAAAAGAAGAAGCCACAAAATACTTGGAGGAAATATAAATTATTAGACATGTAATGTGTTGATGAAACATTTTTAAGATAATGCCATGTCGCCATAAATGAGAAGTTAACCACTGATGAAAAAAAAGTATATTAGGATCGTCAGAAAGTCAAAAAGCAAATAGAAAAAATTGCAAGTATGACATATATTGACATGTTATATGTTACATAGTATATATAAAGAGCCTTTACAAAACAGTAAGAAAACAATAAAAGTTCCTAACAGAAAAATAAACTGCTAAAAAAGCAATTCAAAACCCAAAATCGAAATTACCTACATACAGTACATATGTGAAAAAAGTTTCACTTCATTTTCAACAAAGAAACACTAAAATAAGGAAATGTCCTTTTTTTCCAGAAACGGGCAAAAATATGTATGAATACTGTGCTGTGCTTCTGGGAAAACATTTTTTTCATACATTCCCCATCCCCAAAAGGCACACAAGTAACCAGTGATAACATTCAATAGGTCACTTTCTTGGAAGGTGCTTGTAGAAGCTTTGTTTCACTGACAATACAAAAAGTAAGCCAAAATTTAAAAAAAAGAGAAAGAAAAGCAAAAGCAAAAGCATTGGAGAGAGAGACTGTTTATGTAATCTAGTAATTTGCAGCAACCACTTCCCAACTCCCCTCACATCTTCACTGCTCCAAGTCTTCATTCCAAAAGCATAGGGCGTCAGGCACCTCAGTGAGCCACACTGCCAGGCATTACCAATGGCATAAAACTCAGAATAATTCAGAGAAAGATTCAGACATTTGGAAGAAACAAAGGTGTGGGCGTGGTATGCAGGACACTTTCTAATTATCTTTATGGCATAAGAAAGCTTCTTTTCAAATACTAAATTATGAGAAAGGATGGATAAGCTCCAGCCTACCCAACTTCTAAATGAGAAGGTTTAAAATCATGAATTCAGAGCTAGATTGGATAGAAGAGAGGACTTCAGAGATCATTTAGGACAAACTCTTCATATTACAGATGAGAATACAGGCCCCTTAGAGATTAAGTGACTTGGTCAAGCTCACGGACCTCATAATAGTTAATCTATAATGTTAAAAATGGATTCTATCCTGACAGTTGTTTTAGGCAAGGGGTGAATTACTCAATTACTTTAAAACTGCACCGTGTATACAGTAGCCCCAGCCATATGTGGCCACTGGGCACTTAAAATGTGGCAAATCTAAACTGAGATGTGTTATAAAACACACACCAGTGCAAAGTACACACCGGATTTCAAAAATTTAACATGAATAAAAGAATGTAAGACATCTCATTAATTTCTATACTGAATACCTGCTGAAGTGATAATACTTTTGATATACTGGAGTAAATAAAATACATTATTCAAACACATTTCACCTGTTTCTTTTTACTTTGTTAATATGGCTATCAAAAAATTTAAAGTAACATCTGTGGTTGATTCCATATTTTTATTGGAGAGGGCTGCTCTAAAACACGATGATGTTGTTTTTAAAAATTTAGCGGAAATCTACCATTTCACTGTTTTAGAAACGATATTAGTCATTTAAAAAAAAAAAAAAAAAAAAAAAACTCACCACACTCTTAATTGTGGTAATCGTGCAAACGTAATGTTTTAGTTTTAGGAAGGAATGTATACATGTCTATAAACTGTAAAGGCAGGAATTTTGAATAGCAAAATTGCTTTTTTTGACCATTAAATTATTCCTGCTTCCATTTTTCTGGTTGACCACAGCCTCCCTAAAACCTTATGGCATGATCAATTTGCTCACTGTTTTTAGGGAAATCCAGGCAACCAAGGAGAGGCCATCTACATTTTCCAATCTGTCATTTTCCATTCAGTGTGGCTGCAAAAGCAACCATATAAAAAACAGTGGCATTTGGACTTAAAAGGCAGAAAGTAACCATTATCCAAAAATTCATTTTTTAAAAATATAAGCCAAAAATGAATGTCCAAAATATGTACTGCCTTTGGTAAGATGAATCTTACATTATCCCCCCCATTCCCCAAAGAACTCAGCATAGATGTGAGCAATAAATAACACGTGCAGTACACCCCACCATCTTTCAACCATTTGCCAGTCAGGATTGAGGCTGAGGAAGCAGAAAAGATTAAGCAGAAATCAAAGAGAGCCAAGCTCTAATGGTGTCTAATTAGCATAACAAAAGGCACTGCCACAATCTTTCAGCAGTGGGCAATACATCTCATTAAAGAAGACTGAATAACAATTATTCTCTCCTGACCGCCCCCCCCCGCCCCACCCCCATACTTCTTGGCTTAGCTCCGGGAGACCCTGAGAGGCCCGCTCCAAGAGCTTCTGCATTATTGGCCAGGCATTCAGGCTTCAGGGGAAAGAGCCCACTTGTATTACTGTGCACCTGCATCTCAATGCTTTATTCTGATTTCCTCTCCTGCGGTGAAAATGTAGCTTCTTCAAGCATGTACAAGTCCTGATATGCAGTTTATAGGGATATAAGATTGAGAAATGTCAATGATGACCTAAAAAATGAATACTACTTCTTCTAAAACATCTTTCTTGAAAGAAAATTGATCTAGTATTTATTTCTCTTCACCGATTCTATTTCTCCCTTAATATTTCTTCCCTGTCTCAGACTTAATGAAGCTAAATTGAAATTCTAACAAATTTTATCGCAACCAGTAATTTGCTGTGTGCACACACAGGCATGCACACACTCATAGATACATATACACATCATGCCATTTAAGTGGGAGTACTTTGGTTCAGACCTATCCTCTCTCCCTATTTCCCCTTGATGTAGACAAGCAAGGAAACAGATGAAATTCAAAGAAAATCAAGATTGCAGGTGAGCATGTGAGTAGTTTTTGTATACATTTAAACCAAGAATAAAAGATTTCACTTAAATCAATAATTTAAAAATTCTTCCAGGGTGATTACTAAGAAAGATAAAAGCTTTAAGCAATCCTATGTACTTTTTCACATCAATCTACTTTGGGGGAAGGATTGAGTGAGAAGGTGAGAGAAAGGACACAATTATTTAGTCCAAACAATTTTCGATTCTGAGCTATATTTTTTGATCAGTAACACCTTTCAAAAGAAATTTAGTATGAGGGCTGCTTTTTTTTTTTTTTTAAATGGCCTCTCCTGCCAAACACAATAGTACATCGTCTACTTAAACCTGAACATTGCCATGTCTGCAAGGTGTTCTAGGAAAAGCTGTTTATCACAGATGTAGATAGGAGCCACTGCAATGGTTCCTGAGACTAAATAGCAGAAACAGAGCCAACTCAAGGAGTAGCTGGGAAAACCTATTTAGTATGTCCGGATTTTCAAACTGCTACAAAATTACTGCATTGTAGGAACTAAGAGACCTTGAGAATATTCAAGTCATTAAAATCATAGGTTGGGTACTGTGGCTCACCCTGTAATCCTAGCACTTTGGGAGGTTGAGGTGGGTGAATCACTTGAGCCCAGGAGTTTGAGACCAGCCTGGGCAACATAGTGAAACCCCATCTCTACAGAAAAAAAAAAAAAGAAAAAAAAGTTAGCTGCACATGGTAGTGTACACCTGTGGTCCTAGCTACTGCAGAGGCTGAGGTGGGAGGATCACTTGAGCCCAGAAGGTCAAGGCACCAGTGAGCTATGAGCGTGCCACTGCACTCCAGCCTGGGAACAAAGTGAGACCCTATCTCAAAGAAATAAATTAATTAAATAAAAGCATTGGCTAGAGGCCTAAGGTGAGATATTTTAATGCTATAATACTTTGCACATGATAGTATACAGCTAAAATAAACCTTAGACGATCACTTGAATTCTAAAAGGCCTTTCTCTATGTGGTGAACTACTCAGCATTTAACAGCTGGTTTCTGCATGGTGACTCACGCCTGTAATCCCAGCACTTTGGGCAGGCCGAGGCGGGTGGATTACTTGAGGCCAGGAGTTAGAGACCAGCCTGGCCAACATGGTGAAATTCCATCTCTACTAAAAATACAAAAATTAGCCGGGCATGGTGGTGGGCATCTATAATCCCAGCTACTCAGGAGGCTGAGGCAGAAGAATCGCTTGAACCTGGGAGGTGAGATTGCAGTAAGCCGAGGTCGTATCATTGCACTCTAGCCTGGGAGACAGAGCAAGACTCCGTCTCAAAAAAAAAAAAAAAAAAAAAAAAAAAGTCAAAGAAATGTATTTGGGGGTAAAATATTTTTATTTCTTTTAGGGCCTGTTATCTGTCATGTGATGCTGTGCCAGAATCAGGTTGGAATCTGGTATCTTATTGTTACAAAAAGTCTGTTTTGTCAGACTTAAGTTCTCTGTTTTAATGTTACTGCTGGTCAGCTGTACCTGAATTCCAAACAGAGCATAATGAGGCATGTCCAACCTACCCTCCCCCAACCCCCCATCCCTGCTTCCTCTCATGGCCTAAAGTATCACAGTTTTTCAGGTTAACTTTGAATGTCCCTGGCCAAGAGGATGGGTCCATTCAGTTGGGTGGGGGGCTTAGAATTTTATTTCTGGTTTATAACAGTAATGATGTAGTTTTAGTCTTGAGTTGTCTTCAGATGAATAACCTGGCTTTTGGGAGTCACTGGCAGAAGTAATCATATGGAGGAGGTCCAACAGCAGGTGCAGGACAAGTTAGATTATTATTGGTAACATAACCCATAGCACTTCTACTATCTCCAGGATGGTCTATATTTAACTAACACACATCTTTCATTTATTATAAGAAGACAGCTCTGCGAGCTGAAACACATTCATAACTTCGACATTACTACTGGACGTCTTTATTCAAAGTAGTCATGAGGGAATTTTAATTTCAAGTAGAAAACTGTGTTGGGCTCTAATTGCTGCTTCAGAGAGGAGTAACTTTCAGAAAGCAACAGTGTATGGATATGTGACTAGTTACGTGGAGTCCAGATTATTGCTAAATATGGAAAAAGGAATATGCTACATAAATAAATACGCTAAAAAAGGAAATATGCTAAAAAATATGCTTAAAAATATGCTAAAAAAGGAAAAGGCTGTAGGAGGAATTAGGATCTTGGTCTTGAGCACAGGTCAGCATTCCTGGTAGGCATACTGCCATTTCTCTGGGGGAACCCTGCCTGAAAAGCAGAGGGACCTCTTTGCTTTTCGAAGCCATGGCTCAAAAGGGTTGCAGAAACATAAGACAAAACATATTTATGGCAAGAGGGTAGGAAAATTCTCCAGTATTGATAAATCTGCAATTCCAGTTTTTTTCAGTGGCTATTGGAAAGATGAATTATGCTGGGGGGGGGGAAAAAAACCAACCCAGAGCAGCTTCCTGTCATTTCTAAAACATGATCCTATGCCTGCTTGAAAGAGTTAAGGCTGTATAAATATTTATCATTCTTCTTTCAAAAGGATAAGAAAAATTCCCTTTGCATACATGAATTTTAGATTGTAAGGCAAACATGAAGAGATGGTCGGGGCCCATCATCTTAATGAGGATATGGTAATGATAATGATTTTTTTAAGCTTGCTTATATGTGATCAAAACCTAGAGATTTTGATTTTATACTAAGGCATGCACAGAGCCAAGAATAGTTAATGCTTTTAGCAGCATATGGATGGGATGACAGGAATACCATCAAGGGCTTACAGTGGGACCAGGGTGAAAGATTCATTAAAAGTGATAAATAGGATATGCCCTTCTTAATGTTTTTCAATTGCATATTCAATACAGCAGGCCAGTGACTATGCATTTTAACTGTCTTTATTTTTAAGAGAGCTGCCAGATTTTAATCAGATTAAACAGTTATTTGCAAATGAGTACCCCTTCATTAACATACCAGAATCATAATAATAAACAATTCTGTTACTAAACAGTACACGGGACAGCATGAACTTTAAGAACCACGCACACATATAGCACTACAGCAGGGTAAAATACTCCTTTTAATTTGAGCAAACTAGTTAGTTTAAATTTTAGGGGAAATAACCTAGAAGAACGCTCACAAGATTCTAAATTCCAGGAGTAGAGATTTTGTTTATTTGCAACTTTATCCCTAGTGCCTAAAACAATGCCTGACTCATAATAGGTTCTCAATAAATGTAAATGAATGAACCAGCTCTTTTAATAAATAGTGATATTCTTACAGTTACACTGTCAAGCACTGAAACCTTCTGAAAAATTGCTAAACTGAAATAAATCAATGGCATTTTTCTCAAAAATTTAATTCTGTAATTTATTCCGAAGGCCTTAGAATAGCTGTATTTTTTATCAGCTGTGTAACAAAGGGCAGCTATAATAATCTTATTTCATCTAGTTTCTTATTTTTCATTTTCACATATACTTTTGCTGTTGCCAACTTACAGAAGCACAGAGAATTTAAGTAACTTGGTTCAGGATACTGTGTAAGTTAGATAGGTCCTCGGTGCCAAACCTCCTAGTGCACTGTTTTCTGCAGTAAACAATGCTGGACCATCTCTTTGCTACTTATCATGTGTCTTGAAGAAAACATAAAACAAGTTCTTTAAGAGAAAATAAGAGGTACTGTAATGACCATTAATAACAGGTACTCTATCAATACAGTAAAGCAGAAAGAAATGGCAAATGAAAGAGAAATTTTCATTATTACCATTCACTTGTCAGTAGAGAAGGAAGATTACTTGTCAGTAGAGAAGAAAATAATTAAAATATTTTCTCAAAATGGCCATATAAAAGTTCTCTGTAGTAGGTTACAACATATAAAATACAGACCTGTTGATATCAAAATACCGACTAAGGAAACTATCTTTAACATCAACATGTAAGATTTGTGATTAGATCTCTGCCTTAGTCTGTTTTGTGTTGCTATAATGGAATACCTGAGACTGGGTAATTTATAAAGAAAATGTATTTATTTTGGCCGGGCGTGGTGGCTCATACCTGTAATCCCAGCACTTTGGGAGGCCAAGGTGGGCGGATCTTGAGGTCAGGAGATCGAGACCATCCTGGCTAACACGGTGAAACCTCGTCTCTACTAAAAACACAAAAAATTAGCCGGGTGTGGTGGTGGGCACCTGTAGTCCCAGATACTCGGGAGGCTGAGGCGGGAGAATGGCGTGAACCCAGGAGGTGGAGCTTGCAGGGAGCCGAGATCGCTGCCGCTGCACTCCAGTCTGGGCAACACAGCGAGACTCCATCTCAAAAAAAAAAAAAAAAAAAAAAAAAATGTATTTATTTTCTCATGGTTCTAAAGGCCAGGAAGTCAAAGATCAAGGTGCCAGCATCTCATGAGGGCCTTCTTGCTGCATCATCCAATGGCAGAAGGTAGAAGGGCAAAGAGAAGGCAATAGAGGGAGGAGAGCAAGAGTGGGTTGAACTTGTCTTTTTATAAGAAACCACTCCCATGATAACAACATTAATTTACTCAAGGGGACCCTCATGGCCTAATAACCTCTTGAAGGTTCCAACACCCAATACCACCACACTGGGGATCAAGTTTTTGTATGACCTAAATGTCTCCTCCAAAACTCATGCTGAAATTTAAGTGCCATTGTAAGAGTGTGGAGATGTAGAATCTTTAAGAGGTGATTCAGTCATAAGGGCTCCACCCTGTGAAGGATTAAAGCTGCTGTCTCCGGAGTTGGTTAGCTATCTCGACAGTGAGTTTTTATAAAGGTGAGTGTGACTCTCTCGGCTCTCTCTCACTCCTACCCTCTTGCACATGCATGCATGGTTTCTGTCTGTGTCTGTCTGTGTCTCCTGTGCTCTCTCACCACATGATCTCTCTGCCAGCAGTAAGCGCCTGGCCAGATGCTGCTGCAAGGCACTTGGACTTCATGGCCTCTAGAACTGTGAGAAATAAATTTATTTTCTTTATAAATGACCCAGTTTGTGGTATGCTGTTACAGCCGCAGAAAAAAAAAGACTCAGACAAGTTTCTAACACATACCATTTAGAGATACATCCAAACCAATGCAGAGATTTGGTGAAAATGAAACTCAGATATAAACAGTTCTTTTCTTACCAGATCACAAACAGAAGATAAAAACCACAAAAGGTCTTTCAAAAGATGTAATTGCTGTTTCTTGTTTAGTCAACACACAAGATGAATAAAAATTAATGAAGCAAAATTAGTAGCCTTAAGGGTGACTCATACCTAGTCAAAAAGGTACCTGGAAAGAAGTTTTTAAATTCAAAATGTTAATTCAATTTCCTTACTAGTTATTTCTGATTGATTCAGGTGGTGTTCCTCTGAGGCTGTCTAGAAATCAGTGAAAGATCAGATAGTTACCACTGGGACTAGACAGTTAACTTCTGCTTGCTTCTGAAAACACTAGCAGCTGTAAATAGCTGAGTTAAACCAAGCCTGCTGGTGTGTTCCAGTTGACGTATTATTTGGTATCACAAGGACTGGCAGGTGTGGTATGAAACTAAAAGGTCTTAGACTCACTGTTTTAAATGAAGGTGGTGGTGGGTAGGAAAGATTCATAAGAAAGTTTGAGCATCAGATGGAGAAAATTTGATTCTTCTACTAACCACCATGATGACTATAAACACAAGCATTACCATACCACTACTTTTGTTCTGGTGATGAAATGGTTTGCCTTATTTTGTCACCAAACACCCTACAGGGTGAGTAGACATTATTCTCATTCTACACATCAGGAAACCAACACCCTTTTGCTTGAGGTGGTCTTACCCAGAATCGCATAGTTCAAAATGGTGAAGCTGGTGATTTTTCTTTTTTACTTTTTAAGACAGGGTCTCGCTTTGTAACCCAGGCTGGAGTGCAGTGGCATGATTTCAGTGTACAGAAGCCTTGACTTCCCGGGCTTGAGCAATCCTCCCACCTCAGCCCTACAAGTACCTGGGACTACAGGAACATGCTACCATGCCCAGCTAATTTTTGTATTGTTTTGTAGAGACAGTGTTTTGCCATGTTGCCCAGGCTGATCCTGAACTCCTGGACTCAAGCGATCTGCCTGCCTCAGCCTCCCAAAGTGCTGAGATCACAAGTGTGAGCCACCAGGACCAGCCTCTTTTTTTTGTTTTGCATAACATTTTAAAATTCAAAGTGATAGTATTCTATTACTTGAAGTATACGTGGAAAAAGACTAGTGCAGCAAATAAAAATGCTGTTTTAGAAAGGTAATAACAGCTTAAAATATTCAGTCCTCAAAACTTTATTTCTGATTTTTGTATAAATAAATAATGAATAAAAAATTCTTTCCAAATTCTTTAGCTTGCGAGAAAGCTACCAGACAAAAATATGAAACAAATTTAATGCTAATTATTAAAATACACCCTCCCAATAGTATTTCCTCGAAAAAACACGGAAGTAAATGCCCCTTGAGGAACTACTTGCCCCTGTATAGGCATCCTCATGATCAGTGTGTGGCTTTGTTGACTATTAGTCTTGAGGTTAAATAAGGCCCTAGACTGATAAATAAGGAAACATCTACGAATAAGTAAACCCTGTAATGATAATGAGTGGTTGATTTGGGGTAATTTGTTTTATATGTCTATTTCAGGTAGTGTTTCTACTAAGGTCTCATTCTCTCCCACCTCCACTCCATGTAGGCACCCCACACTCTCTGCTCTCTTTGAAAATACGGGATTTTCTTTGCAAAGTTATTGTGGTCCTTCCTCACCCTGAAAAGAGGTGACAGCATAAAAGCAGTGCCATGCCAGGAGTGGGAAAATCTCTTCCCATGCAATGAGCACGTCACTGGCTGTGTCCTAGGTGAAAAGATAACAGGGATAATGGAAAGTAAGAGTTTCTAAACTTTTCAAACTAACCTCACTGTCCGTCAAATTTTAGAGTTGAAATTTTGTTGTTCGGTTAAAAATTAAGAAAAATTGTGGCAGACTGTAATTATTTCCTAAGCTGTGTAGTCTGCTGTGAGCTATCAGAGTGCTGTAGAAAGTGCAGAGGTTGGAGATCAGCTTCAAGCCCTCCTGTGCTTAGGTAAGTCCTCTTGGATCCTCACTTAGAAGCAAGTATAACCAGTTCATTTAACAAATGAGAGCAGGTGCTATCCCTTAAGAAACTGAAAATTGCTATATGAATGTGCGTTGCTGGGATGTTGATATCACTATTATAACTAGAAAGGTCCATGATGGCATAAGAGAGTAAGTTATAATCTGGAAATTTTTGTGGGGGGATCATTTTCAATCAAATTAACCCATTCTGCAATGACTTTTAACACGATCATCTTTCACCATGTGATCGTCTCCTTTTTCCGAGTAAGGTCTTACATGCAAGATAAAATTAACACTAAAAACAAATGTTAAGAAAAACGATGCTCCCACATTTTAAATAAACATGGCTTCCTCTTCACTATTTGAGTTCAAAATTACACAGGGCACATCATATTAACAGCATACTCATAATTCATATTTTCTCCAATATCATTAGAATTACAATATAAATGATAATGGATTTACAAAGAAAATACAGGTACTGGCTTTGTACAGGAATTTTATATGATAAAAGATCCCTAAATATGTAACCCCTGTCATATAGCTTAGAACGACGATCAGAAATGTTAATTTCTTGACTGTTTCCTTTTCTCTATCATCTTATTCTTTCCCCATTATATGGCTTTTTCCTTGGATACTGTATGATTGTCCCTTAAATCTCCATCTCTCATCTTCTTCTCTGCCTTATGCTTGCAACATTAGCTAGAGTTAGCCTTTAATAATAATATTTCATGACATATTTCATTACATAGTTGATAGACTAGAGAAGGTATCAGTGGGTGATAAAATAGGTTGGGTTCAAGTGAGATTCTGACTTTTGTTTGGATAAGCTGTTTAGTTTTGACATCTATAAAGTGAGAAAAGCTTAAAGAAGCATATATATAAAAAAAGAAGCATATATAAAATTATTAACTAAAATACTACAGAATGCATTTTAAAATTTTACTTCACATTTTGTTTGTTCAACATTCTGATTTAGTTGCTAGGCTAAGAGAACATTTTTATCAAAAACATACTATTTATACCACGTGTCTGCTCTCATTATCTTTTTGAAAAATTGTCAAATATATTCGTAAATAATTATTCTTCAATTTCCTTATAAAACCAATGTCTGGATAGATCCATTAGCCATTTTGGAGATAATATATCTTTTTGCTACTGAAAAAAAAAAGATCAGAGGAAAACTTTAAATAATACCCAACCAGGTTGAAGACATATCATACTCTTTAAATCAAGTTTTAGTTTTATAAATCAAATGTTCTGGTTTTGTTGAAAACACCTACTTTCCTAATGTATTCATTTTTAGTAGTTAATGAAAGGACACTGAGAAAAAAAAAACCACATAAATTGAAGCTTCTAAACATAATTAGGCAGTTAAATCAAATCTCTGAAATATTCATAATCATTACAATGCAGAAGTAGTTCTTACTGTATTTGATAACAGATACATTCTCTAACAAAATTAAGTGTGTATGTGTAAAGGGGGATGGGGAGTAGGAATTTATCAAAACAATAATTATGATATCTAAGAAATAGCATAAAAATGGAAATGAGCCAATGTATTAAAGTGGAGGGGGAAAAAATCTCTCAAGTGAAAAGCAAGAGACTTTAAAAACAATACAATATTCGATCAATTTTCATTCTACTCAAGTCTATTTAAATTAACTGAGAATATCCAAAAGCCTCAAAACGCATAATTCAGTATGATTCCAATTTAAGAAGGAGAGGCCTTGCTTATGTAAATAATTCAAATGAATAGCAGAGTTGTGGATTTTAAAAATCATAATTCTTATCTAATAGTTAGGGGGCTGTGAGGATTGCTTTTTAAAAACCAACATCCATCCCATGAAGACATTCTCAGACTACGGGGACAGGAAGACCCTTTGCCTAAGCTGCCTTGTGCTTTATGAGATTTCACATTCTAGCACACATGTACTATCCTTCATGTGCAGGCGGCTTGCTACGCAAATAAATTCAAAGCAATATATTTGTCTCCTTTAGACTATAATTTACAAAAGAAACCAAGCAGATCTAAAATTTCACCATTGAGGAGATGAGTTACATATTTAGTGACTCACTTGTCTTGCCTGTGCATTGTTTTAAATGCCAGTCTGTGTTCACTTTTTTGTGAGTCACTGTTTGGCCTTGCAATAGTAACACCAAATTAATCAGCATTAAACACCATAAACAATCTATGATTTTAAATTAATTAATGTATAGAAAAATATTTTCTTTTAGAACTGTACTTACATGCATACAAAAATAAGAATCAAGGGTTAAACCTTTAATGCTCCTCTTATCACATAGTCTTAAATGAAGTAATAAACATCTGTTCCACCTAAGGATGTACCCTAGGGAAAAAAGTCTCCATTCCATTTTATCACTTAACAAATAACTATGGTAAGCAATTTACAAATATCAGCCAGTTCAATATGCAAAACACCCCATGCAGTAGAGATCTCTTCATGAGGAGCCTGAGACCCAGAGGCATTAAGTCTCTTGCCCACAGTCCCACAGCTGCTGGTAGGTGACGGGCACAGCCCACGTTCAAACTCTGGAGTCTGGCTCCAAAGGCCAAGCTCTAAACTACCATGCTACGCAACCTCTTCAATTTTACAGACAAGTGATAGTTACAAAGTAATGTTACAAATGCTTAATTAATCTTGGGGAGCAGATTACTACCATGAAGCCTGCTGTGAAGTTAAAATGGTCCCTTCTTTATTAGAAGACTTTTGCTAAACCAATATGAAATATTCACAACTTTAGGAGATAAAAGTCAAATGACACCTTTCAAGTCACCAAGGGATCAAAGAGACTATGCAGCTAAGATGGTAACTTTAACATTCATTTATTTATTAGTAATTTTAAATCTGTCTGGTTTTTAAAAATGGAGAAGTCAGTGTACAATAAATGACACACATAACCATGCAGCCTTTGAAAATAAAAATAAAAGACTAAACCTGTGGAAGAAAAAGTAGAAGCTAATTATAATCTAAACCTAGGTTTAGGTCACTATATTGAGTGCTAAATTTGTCTCTGAGCTTCCCGAGAGTCAAGGCAAAAAAAGAGGCATGGTTACTCAGATGAGCTTTGTTGTTTCAACAAAGAGGGGTTAGCAGCTTTATTTGGAAAGCAAATTTAATAAAACAAATAGACTTGTAATTCTAACCAATTTAGTAAACAGATTTTATAGTCAGAAAACCTATTTCATCATCCCTATCTAGGTAAGTGCTTTGCAAGTCAAAGCTGCCCAAAATACGTCAAAATAAAATACCACAATGTATTGCCATACCTAAGTATCTTTTGGCTGTGTAACTGCAGTTTCAGCTCTGTGATACCTTGGAGCCACCATTAATGCCCAGTTGGATCAATGGCCTCCTAATGGGATTCTTGACTTTATTTTATGTTCTCTCTGATCCATTTCCCATAATCCATAATCCATCCAGAGAGATATTTTAAAAACTCAAGTCTGGTCATGTCGTCCCTCCACTTAAAACCCTACAATGGTTCCCCACTGCTCTTAGGAGAAAGCCCAACGCCTTATATTGCCACATAAAGCCCATGTTTATTTTTCAAATGAGTGCACAGGAGGCCATATAATGAAGATGCCATAATTTATTTAACCACTTTCCTATTAATAGACATTTGGCTTGTTTCCAATTTTTAGCTATTACCAACAATAACACATATCTCTTTGGATACAGGGGTGAGCATTTTTCTAGAAGTGGAATTACTAGGTTGAAGGAAGAATAGTTACACTTTTGATTTTCATATATATATATATAGTTAAATTGCCCTCCAAAATGGCCTTATCAATGTGTTTTTTTTTCTTGCCATCATTTAGCACTGTGACCACAGCCTCTCTCCACATAGTTTATGAGGGTTTTCTTACCTACACCCAACAATACTGTATATAACATTTTTTAAAGTGTTTTTGTTGTAGTTTTTGTTTTCTTAATTGCTATTGAGAGGGAACTCTTCCTATGTTTATTGAATCTCTTTGTCCATTTTTCTGTTGAGTTATAATAACTGAAATACAATTATTGAGACTATTTTTCCTTATTTAAACTTTGTTTATCATCATTCATTATATGTAAGTTTTTCACTAATTTGTACTAAAATTTATCAAAAACCCTGTTGGACTTTTGACTAAGATTATACTGACTCTATTGAATAATACAGGGACAGTTGATACTATCATCATGTTACACTGTCCTACACAAGAATACATTATCTGTTACAGTCTTCAGAAAAATATCCCTTTTCATCATAAAGGTCTTACAACATGTATTTTTTGTTAGATTTATTTCCAGGTATATTTGCTTAGTTCCTTGAGTGAATGAGATCTTTTTCTATTGTGTTTATTTAATTTGTCCCTTTCTGTTAATTTTTCTTTCTTTCTTTTTTTAACTGAGACAGGATCTCTTTTTTTTTCTGTCACTCAGACTGGGGTGCAGTAGTGTGTGCAATCACAGTTCACTGCTGCCTCAAACTCCTGAGCTGAAGCAATTCTCTTGCCTCAGCCTTCCGAAGCTGGAACTACAGTTGTGTGCCACCACACCTTGCTAATTTTTAAATATTTCTCATAGAGACGGGGTCTCACTATGTTGCCCCAGGCTGGACTCGAACTCCTGCCCTCAAGGATTCCTCCTGCCTCAGCCTCCCAAAGTGTTGGGATGATAGGCCTGAGTCATTGTGTCTGACCTTAACTTTATTTTTGATGGTATCCTGCAGTTAGCTCAAACTCAGGGGTCTTACTAGTTTTTCAGTTGATTTTCCTGCAGTTTCTGTAATTGCCTGTGTATTCGTCTGCATTCTCTGGTAGAACAAAATTTCCATGAGAAAGGAAACTACTTCTACCTTTCAGTTATAGTCCCACTACCTAGCACAGGTCCTCGAGCACAATAGGTAATCAGTAAGTAGTTTTTGATCTAAATAAAATAGAAAATGTGGACTCTCAAGCTTCTCTTCTCATCAGTGGGTGTCAATGCATGTTCATTTCTCCCTATAATGGTCAAATTTCTTGAACAAATGAACCTAGGATTCTACTATCCAAAACTTAATGATTAACTTATGAAAATAGCACCTATGAAAATTTAAAACACTTTCCTAAATAAGCACTGAATTGAAGTCCAAATAAGTTGACTGAAAAATAGAAAAGATCAGAACATTATGCACAGAAGAATTAAAAAACAGACACAATATTCAACTTCAGCATTTAGAAAAACAAGAACAACTCCAACAACATCCACACTCTAAGAAATGAAGAAGTAATATAAAATATTCCAAAAACAGAAAATATAAAAATAGGCACAATTACTCATCCAAGAGTATTTTTGAGTGTGGGGGGGATGGAGGAGGAAAGGAGGGTGTTGCGGGGAGGTGAAGGAGGAAAAACCTCACAAAACCAAAACGAAAGTTACAAAAAATTAATACTGAAGCAGACGAAACATTGGCAAAGCCAATCAAGAAAAGAAAAAAAAGATAAAAGACAAAATGAGGAATGAAAAGGAAATGCTGAGAACCAGGAGAATATTATATACAACTCTATGCTAATAAATGTGAAAAAGAATATTAATGAAATGGGTAGTTATTAGAGAAAAGAATGATAAAAATTGATTCAAAAATTTTAAAAAAAGGAAGCCAATGTACACACAAACAACTGAAAATGTCATTAAATAATTTCCCGCTAAAAGACTCTGGGGAAGAAAGCTTTAATTGTTATTTTTAATTTTTTTAGAGACAGGGTCTTGCTGTGTCACCAGGCTGGAGTGCAGTGGCATGATCCTAGCTCACTGCAGCCTCAAATCCTGGGCTCAAGCAATCCTCCCCCTCAGCCTTCTGAGTAGCTGGGACTATAGATGCATACCACCATGCCTGGCTAATTTTAAAATCTTTTTTTTTTTGTAGAGAAGTCTCTCTATGTTGCTTTGCCCAAGCTGTTCTCGAACTCCCGGGCTCAAGCGATCTGCCTGCCTTGACCTCCCAAAGTGTTGGGATTACAGGTGTGAGCCACCTCGCCCAGCCAAGAAAGCTTTCAAACTTTCAAGAAACACAATCTCCATGCTACAGAAAGAGATCCAGAGCACAGGAAAAAATACAGAAAATGATCCCACTAGATTTTAGGAAGGCAACATGACTATGACTGGAAAACCCTGACCACGGTGCATGGAAAGGGAATAATAAAACAGGGGATCCTTTGCCTTGGGGTACGAACATCACGAAGAGAGGAGGCTCCAGAGGGTTAGTCCCAGCTTCACCATTTCGTAGTGATGCCACTTTGACCTAGTCACTTTCCTCTGATACTCCCAATTATGAGGGGGTTCAATGAATAACCCCCATATAAAGCACTTAGTATCAGGTGAGCAACAAAATATTGACTGGCCTTAGGGGGAGGACTGTTCATGTCCCCTTAAAATATGTGAAAATCTGCATATGTATCAGTATGTTCATTTTTCTGAGAGGAAGGTTCACAGTTTCCATGAGATTCTCGAACGGGTCACAGCCCACAAAATGTTCAGATCTGTTGCCACACATGATTCTTACTTCTGAATATAGATGCAAAACAAAAGTCTGGATGAAATATAAGCAAAATAAATACAATGGCACATTATACAAATCCTTCACCAATAACAAAAAAAGATTAATCATTGGAACTGAAGGCCCTGGGGTGAGAGTGTGGACAGCTTTTCTAGAAAGCAATTTGGCAGTTTCTACCAAAACCCCTTTAACCTAATAGTACCTGGGCCCTTTAACCTATTAATTGTGCTTCTAGGAATACATCTATAGTACAAAGGATTTATTATGAAGTAATTTATTCTAATAAAATATTGGAGACAACCTGAATGTTCAACAATAGTGGAATAGTTAATAAAGTGATGTATCCATTCAATGGCATAGTATTATGTAGCCATTACAGGAAAGGTTTCTGAGAACTTCAATGACACAAAACAGCACTCATAATATGATTTTTAGAAGTAACTTGTATGCAGTATAACGACAGCATTGTAAAATAAAATAAATACCCAAGGTCTAAAGGAAGCAAATACTCCAAACTGATCGTAATGGTGAGACCTGGGTGCTGGACTATAGTGATTATTTTTTTCTTTTTTCTTCTCTTTACTTTTCAGATTTTCTATATAGTAGGTATTTTTTAAACAATCAAATCAAAGCCATTTAAAAATATCTTACTAATAAAAGTGGGTAATTAGGTGATCAGAGCTACTGTTCCCTGCATGGTGATGGTGACAATATTACTTCAACTTTTTATTTAGTATTAAGATAATTTAAAAATACTGCTGATTAATGACAGGGCTGTAAACAGATTATCATTTATAAGTCTTCTAAATAGTCTAACAGTGTCAACTAAAAGCAGTGGAATCTGTCTGGGGAGGTTAGGGTACTTATTGTCTTCCTCAGCCTCTGTAAATTACACAAAGCTTTCCCTACCTTCAACATGAAAATATCAGTAAAAAATTCATTGCATCAGAAACATTTTAGAAATAGTGTCATGGCTTTTTTAATGCCAAACTTAATAAGAAAGAAAACCTTTGAAAACCCGTAAGTAGGGTCGGGCGTGGTGGCTCACGCCTGTAATCCCAGCACTTTGGGTGGCCGAAGCGGTGGATCACGAGGTCAGGAGTTCAAGACCAGCCTGGTCAAGATGGTGAAACTCTCTCTCTACTAAAAATACAAAGATTAGCCGGGTGCAGTGGCAGATGCCTGTAATCCCAGCTACTCGGGAGGCTGAGGCAGGAGAATTGCTTGAACCTGGGGGGTGGAGGTTGCAGTGAGCCAAGATCGCGCCAGGCACTCCAGCGTGGGGGACAGAGTGAGACTCCATCTCAAAAACAAACAAACAAACAAAACTCGTAAGTAGATAATGTATTTGAAATAAGAAAACTAATACAACTACTTTTGTTATTTTTCTTCCTAACCCCTGTATTACTGGAGGTGATTTATCCCACCAGCGCCTCTGCAGACAGTAAAATATGGTCCTGGTGACCATCTCAGGGGTGGCATCTCAGGTAGCATGCTTCCAGCATTTTATCAGACAAGGCTGGAGACAGCAGACATTAAACGTCACTTGTGTGGTCCACAGAACATTAGCTGTCTTCATTGTTGCTTTGCTTCTCTCAGTGATAGGTACCAATTTGCCTACTCATATGGTTTGGCTGTGTCCTCACCCAAATCTCATCTGGAATTGTAGCTCCCATAATTCCCACGTCATGGGAGGGACCCAGTGGGAGGTAACTGAATCATGGGGGCGGGTCTTTCCCGTGCTGTTCTGGTGAGAGAGAGTAAGTCTCACGAGATTTGACAGCTTTACAAAGGGGAGTTCTTCTGCAAACCCTCGCTTGCCTGCTACCATGCCAGATGTGACTTTTGCTCCTTCTTATCTTCCGCCATGATTATGAGGCCTCCCCAGCCACGTGGAATTGTAAGTCAATTAAGCCTCTTTCCTTTATAAATTACCAGGTCTTGGGAATGTCTTTATCAGCAGCACGAGAACAGATGAATATATCTACATTCATCAGAAATTTGATGACTTTTTTTCTGAGACAGAGTCTTGCTCTGTCACCCAAGGCTGGGGTGTAGTGGTACAATCTCAGCTCACTGTAACCTCTGCCTCCCGGGTTCAAGCGATTCCCCTGCCTCAGCCTCCCAAGTAGCTGGGATTACAGGTGTGCAACACCAAGCCTGGCTAATTTTTGTATGTTTTGGTAGAGACAGGGTTTCGCCATGTTGGCCAGGCTTGTCCTGAACTCCTGGCCTCAAGTGATCCGTCTGCCTCAGCCTCCCAAAGTGCTGGGATTACAAGCATGAGCCATTGTGCCAGCCAGAGATCTGATGACTTTTCTATCACTTTTTCATCTTGTCAGAAAACAGATGAACCCACCAAGGGTTATGCCAAATTATTATCACTTTTTAAATCACACAGGTTTTTGGTGGGGACACAGGTGCATGGCATTTGTGATATCTGCTCATCTGTATTTATCACCATGGGGCAGACTTTGTAAAACATTCCAGTTGTATTTTTTTTAATGCCCAATTTGTAGACCATTTTAGTTTGCTTCTGCCTGTATTTCTTTCATCTGGATAAAAATCATCCTATGTAGGTTCCCACTTTCTCTACATAAATAATCTCTCCTTTCCCCCTCACATGAATTCCTCACAAGTCTTGACTAATCTGGAACTTCGTCTTGCAGCCCAGGAGGTGTATCTACATTAAATTAGCTCCTGTCTTGGTCAGAAAAGAATGCACTTACATATTTATGTTTTGGTGAAGGAGGATATTTATAAAGAAGAGGAGAGGAGAAAGGGTATATGAGGGAGAGACAGAAACTGAGATAGATGGGAATTAAAAGTAAGACAAAGATATAGAAAAATATCAAAGCTCTGCTGATCAAAGCTCTGTTGGTTAGCAAATAGATTACCTAAAAGAAAACTGGTAAAAGCCTGCTATTTATGTGGGCTATGGGTATGACAGTACATTACAAATTGTTTTTATAGCTCTTTGAAACTACACTGATTTTTAGAATATTCCCTTTAGCCCTTAGAAACAGATGGTATGATTTTATTTTGAAATTACCCTTCCACTTTTCCCAATTGTGGTGTATTACTTTCTGATTTGTAAGACAATAGCTTTGAGTCCAAGGAAATGTGCAATTATACAAAAAAGAAATTTTTCTCATGTGTAGCTATGTCAGTTAAATATTAAAGGGTCTTCCCACCAGTGAATCAAAATTAATCTCTCTGTAGCTTCCATATGTTACCTGTACAGCATCTGCTCAAATGAGTTGTCTTTCTAGGCTGCTTGACATTTTAGGACCCTGAAAATGATCCCATCTTGACTGAATCTCAAATGCCCTTCCTGAGCAACACTGATGAAACAGATGGAGCACCTGGATGTTATCTGCCTTAGATCTGGTTCTCAGGAGGAAGAGGAGGAGAAGAATGGGCACAATGGTGTTTGAGGTTCTCAACTGCCCTCAGAAAGAAGAGTTGACTTAATTTACATTGGTTTCAACTTGATTATCTTGATCTACTTAATTGCATTTTCTGCTTTTATGCTCAAGCCATCGGTCAGCATGCTTCCAATGGTCAACTGCAGTCTTTGGCTACATGCAGGATATCTCAAATGCAGCTTGGAACATAACTTCACCATTCCTCAGGTTTACTGCAAAACGATAATGCTTTGTCAGTTCTGCAAAGCTGTTTATAATTTAGTATACTTTCTTGGGTGTGCACATCTACTTATCAGCTTGCAATAGTTTCAAGGACTTCTGAAGACATCTGTGGAATGAGATGACAGAGGGCCTTAGACGCTCAGACATAGATTATGACATCAGCTGGCAGGGCCTTGTGTCTCCTTGAGTAAGGCTTGTGAAGCCATGAATTTAATTTATTAAATAAAATGGAATCTCCCGATTTATTTCACTGGTGAAGAATGTGTTAGACAAGGTACTGTTACATGGCCATCCATTAATAATACACTTAAGATTTTGGTCACTTAATCAGTTTATAAGCTTTGCAGTAGCCATCTGAGAGTGGGCATTCTTAATGTGTCAAAGGAAGGTCAAATAATAGAATACTGAGAATCTTGGAGTTTCCATCAATTTGATGTGAACGACAGAGTGTGTATTCTTGACCACGGTGGGTCCTAAAAGAACAATTCTGGTGACATGGGCTAAATGATTTAAAGTTAAGTGGCTATTGTTGGATAGGGTTTTCATATCTATTATAAACTAATTGCCACCTTTGGTTCCAGGCTAATTAAATGTTTTCTAATATTTATAAAACAGTCCTGCCATAGTTCATATGAATCAGTCATGGTTACTTTTGGTGACACATTAATTAGAAATGATTAAGTCAGTCACTTGTCAGCTTTGACAGTACCTTTGGCAGGAATATTTTAGAAAAGCAACTCTAAACTTAAAATCTGATGGCACTACTACTCAAACTTTCTCGCGGGCTCAAAAACACCACTGAAACTAAGCGCACATTTGTTAGAACTACAGGATATGCCATAAGCTAACCGTAGCCCATAATAGAGGTACAGCTTGGCAAGCCACAGTGCCTGTTTTGCTTTTCTCATATCACATTGCTTTCACCTACATTATCTCATTTGTTCCTCATGACAACTATGTGAAGTATCATTATCTCTAGGACACAGATAAGGAAACTGAGGCTCCCAGAGGTTAAGTGACATACTCAAGGTCACCCAGCTGGTATGTGGTGGAACCAGATGTCAGTTTGGGTGTTCTGTCTCCACGGTTGTTTTCTTTCCACTTTCACACTTGTCCCCCTAAGAGACCAGCACTGATGTGGATATGAATAGGAACATCATCACATGAGACAGACAGTCACAGTGGGGTACAAAGAGATTAGCAGCTTCTGCATCACAGTTACTTGATTATCTCTCTGTTTTTTTTTTAATCCCAAATTTAAAAATCCAAATATTTTTAGTAGGTAAAACATTTTCCTTTTCAATCAAAATGTTCTACTATGCTCTCTTTGATTAGTCTATTGAAAGCTAAACCTTTGTCCCCCTAAGTTTTTTCAATAGTGAAATTCTAGATGAGGAGATTGGATTTGGTTGATGGCTAGCGTGTCAAAGGACCTGGCCTATCAAGAAGTTATTAAAGCAATTAGCCTTTAACGAAGCTGCTGCAGGAGAAGCTGTAGCATCTTTCCCTCCGGCACTCCTGCAGGTCTACACCATTTCGTGCCTGGCATGTTATGTATGATCTACTTCATGCTATCCTCAATCTCACCCTACCTTTCCCTCTTCCAGCCTTAAAACTGGAAGGGGAATTTTCTTTACAAAGTCCAAATCTATCACCTGAAACATTTTAACGGTCCCTCATTACCTACAGAATAAAGTCTGCTTTCACAGTTCCCACCTCTCTGCACTCTTTCACATCATACATCATTTTCTAGCAATAGTGAAAAACTACGTGAAGTTATCTGCACATGGCAGACTCTCTCACACATCTGTACCCCTGCAACTACCCCGTTGCTTCCCAATTTACTTATCAGGCCAATTCCTAATAATATGAATGCTAATTCTGTACTTGGCTCTGTTCTGAGTACTTGTACCATGTAACATGTGTAATGCTCACAGCAGCTCTATGAGGTAAACACTATTATTATTCCCCATCTGATGATTCGGGAACTACAGCACAGAATGGTTAGTTACTTTCCGAAGGTCACACAGGTAGTCAGTGGAAGAGCCAGGATATGAATCCAGGCAGTCTACTTCCAGAATCACCTCCTAATCACAGAACTAGGCTTTAAGTTCAAGTCTTGCTTCCTCTGTGAAACTTTCCCTCAGTGGACTCCTGCCCACAGGTGAGTAAAGCTCTCTCTCTTTTAAGTCAGCACACTCATAGCATGCCACGCACTGTGCTGTCATCACAGTCTACAGACTCTCCTAGTAGCCTCCTTGACTTGGGCAGTGAGAAGTGTCCTGCTCATCCACTGTCCTCAGCAGCTTCCACATGACATGGTCAGTGCTAGAGAAATGCCTTTGGTTGAATGAAATGCAAAATACTATGAAAATGAGAACTATACATCAACACAGTAATTTACTAATGTTGTTTCTTCTACGAGCTCTCAAATCAGAGCATTTAACTTCAATATTTCCTTCTCTGTAAAGCAAAATGAAGGGGATGGATAATTATAAAGATGTTTAATAATTATCCCAAATGTAAAAACTCCCAAATGTAAAAAGAAGCTATTAACATATTTGTTATATCCTTTTAGAACTGTTGGAAGTAAATAAAAAGAATCCGTTAGCTATCAGCTATTTTTCTGACTCTATATATTGACCTTAGAATTCACAATAACAATATTATTTTTACTGTACAACACAACAAATTCAGCACCACATTTTAGGAGAGTTGGGCCGTAAAGAAGCAGCTGATGGCAGGAGTTGGAGTAATCAGTCAGAAATTCTTAGAATAGCATAATCATTTCAATAACAACAAAATGGTCCTTCCTCTCCTGAAACAGAAAGTGGAAGGAAAGGGCTAAGGAAGTGGATGTGAAGAGGTCATCTTTGTTGCTGTCAAAGCTGTGGTCAATTACTTTGCCACAAGGTTTTAGCCAGGAAGGAAATTTATTCCTTTGAAGAGACACCTGGGGAAGGAGGAAAGAGAGGGTTTTTGCGTTCACATTGATTAACCACATCTTAGTTGTCTATTCGTTCATTTCAATTTAAAGAGATATAAATTTAAAGAGATATAGTGTGTGCTATACCATGAAGATGAATTGGATTCCTCTGGTGGAGCTTTACAGCTTAGTGATAGGAAAGACATTCTTTTAAAAAGATTCTTTCCAATATTATGTGTATATGCTGTTGATGAAGAGGCAAGCTACAATGGTGGCTTAAAGGCTGGCGCAAAGCTGGTCAAGTCAAGCTTCAAGGAGGATGAGTAAAGTGGATCCAGTTTATAAAGGTGGGACGGCTGTTTCAGGCAGAAAGTAGTCCGGGAAGATGAGGGGGCATTCTGACCTCATCTTTGATGCTGAGAATTTTTGAGTCTGTGTTTATGAATATAAGCTTCTAAGTTTACACTTGACCATCATGGATAGATTTTACCTGGCTAGCAATATTAGGCATAAATGGCATCAAGCCAATTTAGTTCCAGGACAGGGAATGCTGGGAGACAATGATGGATAGTGGTAAAGGGCCAGCCCCGGCCTGTGTGTGTTATGGTTGAAGCATCTGGACTTGCTTTTGTAGGTTACAATGGCTGCTATAGGGTATGAGGCATGGCAGTGAGGTTAAATCTGGGTTCTGGCTAGATCCTAGGTCCCAGTTTTCTGGGTTCTGGCTAAATCTAGCTCGCTCCCAGTTTTTGAGATTCTAAATGCTAGTAAAATGAGTGGAATTTTTTTTTAAAAACCCAGCTTGTTTATAACGTTGTGTACTTTTCATTCAACAAGCAGGTACATAATTTTTTAAAATTTCAAATCTGTGATCACAATCACAATTGCAAAATAGGAAGTGATTTTAAATCTTTTAAATAATCAATTTAAGCTATAAGTTGTACTGTCTTTGTTTTTCTTATCTCTTCTGCAGTATGGTGAAAATGTCATCCTGGACCGGCATTTAGTAGACCAACAATTAGGAGCACTGGAACAGGTCATTCTGGGGCTAGGTAGAGGGGCAATGCTAGGGACAGGGAGCCTAATTAATAACTAAAATAAACACATTATTTCTTTTTATTTTCTTTTTTGTTGTTGTTTTGTTTTTCTTTCTGTTTTTGAGATAGAGTTTCACTCTTCTTGCCCAGGCTGGAGTGCAATGGTGTGATGTTGGCTCCCTGCAGCCTCCGTCACCTGGGTTCAAGCAATTCTCCTGCCTCAGCCTCCCAAGTAGCTGAGATTACAGGATGCACCACCGTGCCTGGCTGATTTTGGTATTTTTAGTAAAGAAGGGGTTTTGCCATGTTGGCCAGGCTGGTCTCAAACTCCTGACCTCAAGTGATCCACCCATCTCGGCCCCCCGGAGTGCTGGGATTACAGGCGTGAGCCACTGTGCCCGGAGCAAACAACAGCATTATTTCAAGAGTACAAAGTTTAAGATTATGACTCAGCACCACATGCCTTTTTGTGATTTTCATCTGACAAATGCCTGTGGTTTAGAGGCCTCCACAGAGTAAGGATTTTGGATGATCGGTTAAAGAACTTTTGAGGGAGAGGGAACATGACCAGGATGAAAAAGAAACAGATGAGGAAAGTGAAAAAGATGGTGACTTGAAATCAAGACACTAAAGGCTACTGTATTCCCAAACCACAGTGGGTTCCGCCGGTGGCCCCAAGCGGGTATTTTGGGTTACTGTGAAGATTAACAAGTCAGGATCCAGTCTAAAGCAGCTGATGATGTATGTGAGGCCTCCACATCACTGAGAGAGTGAAGTGGAGGAGGTTATAAAACTGACCCTAGGAAGATGGCTCATGAATGAGAACTCAGGAACAACTACCTATATCTGCAGTAATCTCAAGAGAAGTGACTTTTGCACAAGGCAAGATTGTACTGGGGGTGAGGAGGAGGCAAAAAGGGCATTTGCTAGCGTTATACATCAGGCATAAATTTAAAGGCAGATTTTTGTGTAGGGAGTTGATTCCTAATATTGTTCTGTCCCAGGTGGCCTCACTGTGATTACCATAGAAGGTTTCAGCTGTGGCATTAGTTAAGCTATTCAAACCAGGCCCTCTCTCTCTTCCTGCCTCCCTCTTTCCCTCTTGTCCTTTCCTTGCTTCCTTTCTTCCATCAAGATGAGTTCTTGCTATGCTGCCCAGGCTGGAGTGCAGTGGCTATACCTAGGTGTGATGATTGCACACTACAGCCTCAAACTCCTGGGCTCAAGCGATCCTCCTACCTCAGCCTCCTGAGCAGCTGGGACTACAGACATATGCCACTGAGAGGTGACAATGTGCTAGCAGCCCTCACTTTCAGCGCCTCCTTGGCCTCTGAGGCCAGAGCCACCTCCCTCCGCTTGCAGGCAGGTGTGGAGGGAGAGGCGCGGGCAGGAACTGGGGCTGTGCGTGGCGCTGGCAGGCCAGTGCGAGTTCCGGGGGGCGCCGGCTCCGCGGGCCCCCACACACGGAGCTGCCCGTAGGCACCGCCAGCCCAGGGCAGTGAGGGGCTTAGGACCCAGGCCAGCAGCTGCAGAAGTTGCACTGGGTCCCCCAGCAGTGCCGGCCGGAGCAGCACTCAAATTCTTACTGGGCCTTAGCTGCCTCCCGGTGGGGGAGGGCTTGAGACCTGCAGCCTGCCATGTCTGAGCTCCTCCCGCTGCGGTGGGCTCCCGCGCCACCTGAGCCTTCGGGACGGGCACCACCCCCTGCTCCGTGGCCCCTGGTCCCATCAACAGCCCAAGGGCTGAGAAGAGCAGGCGCAGCTCGGGACTGGCGGGCAGCTCCGCCTGCCGCCAGGGTGCAGGATCCACTGGGGGAAGCCAGCTGGGCTCCTGAACCCGATGGGGACTTGGAGAACTTTTATATCTAGCCAGAGGATTGTATGTGCACAGTCAGCACTCTGTGTCTAGCTCAGGGTTTGTAAATACACCAATCGGCACTCTGTGTCTAGCTCAGGGTTTGTGACTACACCAATTGGTACTCTGTATCTAGCTAACCTAGTGGAGACTTGGAAGACTGGCACTCTGTGACTCTGTGTCTAGCTCAAGGATTGTAAATGCACCAATCAGCACTCTGTGTCTAGCTCAGGGTTTGTAAATACACCAATCAGCACTCTGTGTCTAGCTCAAGGTTTGTAAATATACCAATTGGTACTCTGTATCTAGCTAACTCTGTAGCTAACTAGCACTCTGTGACACTGTCTAACTCAAGGATTGTAAACGCACCAATCAGCACTCTGTCAAAACGGACCAATCAGCTCTCTGTAAAATGGACCAATCAGCAGGATGTGGGTGGGGCCAGATAAGGGAATAAAAGCAGGCTGCCCAAGCCAGCCAGCAGCAACCTGCTCCAGTTCTCTTGCACACTGTGGAAGCTTTGTTCTTTCGCTCTTTGCAGTAACTTGCTGCTGCTCACTCTTGGGGTCCACGCTGCCTTTATGAGCTGTAACACTCACCAGGAAGGTCTGCAACTTCACTCCTGACAGCAAGACCATGAACCCACCAGAAGGAAGAAGCTCCAGACACATTTGAACGTCTGAAGGAACAAACTCTGGACTCATCATCTTTAAGAACTGTAACACTCACTGCAAGGGTCCGTGGCTTCATTCTTGAAGTCAGTGAGACCAAGAACCCGCCAATTCGGGACACACCACCACACCCAACTAATTTAAAAAAACCTTTTTTTAAGAGACAAGGTCTTGCTATGTTACCCAGGCTGATCTCAAACTCATGGGCTCCACTTGATCCTCCCACCTCAGCCTCCTGAGTAGCTAGGAGTATAGGCATCAGCTCCTGTGCCCGGCAGGCCAGGGTTTTTCTAGGTCCTTCAAAGATAACAAACGTCAGGGAAGTTACATATGTGATGCTGAGCCTGATTGAGTCAGGTGGCTTTTGTTTTTATTTTCAAATCTAGAGCAAATTTCAATTAACTGGAATTCTGACTCAAATCTCAAAGCCAGAGCTGGTTCTGGGCAAAACCGTGGAATGGGCCTCACAGTTCAATGCCCCATTTACCTGTTTTCCATCAGAGGTTCACCTTCCAGTTCTAGGTTTCTTAAAGTATTGCCTTTGTTGGGGAACATTTCCATGACCCCAACTAGATTATTTTATGGGGAATTAGGAGTTAACAAGGAGAGAAGATGTTTAATCAGATGGCAGTTCAATGTTGCAAACAATTCCACAATTCATCCTGCAGAGACCTGGAATGGTCCCAGTGATTTCTAGAGTCAATAGTGAAACTAAAAACCTTACTTCTAAGACTTAAATTGGCTTGGCAAATTAGAATTCACTCACATTTCTGGAGTTTGAAACAATGTCTTCCCTCTCTACCAGGACATATCTCAACCTCAAACCTCTACTTCCTGCAACAGCTTCAAGAAAATATCGGCATAAATTAACTCATATAAGCAGCATCTGTATTACTTATTAAAAGCCTCCCGCTAGGCACAATAGGCACTTGCATTCAAGTGCTGAATTAATGAAAACGGCATTTGGAATTTTCCATCGAAACGTGCCTTTCCTTTGCACCACAGTTTAACTTCTTTCTAAATGCAGCTTTTAGTAGAAAATGACAACAATTATGAGCCCTTTGAGATTTAAAATCTGAAACTCAAATTGTCAAGCCTTAATAAAAGCCTAATAAATTCCTTTATGTGTTATATTATGTCTGCTTAATTACTCCAAGCCCATAAAAGAAGCCATGTAGAAGCAGAGTTTATATGTTAGCTTTACAGAAGAGTGAATTTTGAGACTTTCTCTAAATTTAATTTTTATGTGTATAGTTAAAAATATATATTCAGAAACTTTATAAATCTGAAACACAGATCAGCCCTATAGATATATTAAGTGGATACATTCTCTAGAAAGGCAAATACATGATTAAAACCACCAAAAAGTTCTTTATCTTAAAAGCAGCATATTCAGTTCAATGGGCATCTCTCTATTATGGCTAACAGTGTCTCTCTTACACTGATTGAAAAGAGAGCTACAGTATGCACAAGCTGTAGCTTCTACAAACGAACTACCATTCGATATTGTTTTTCTATAGCATAAATTTTTTAATGAAGCAGAAAGTCATTGTTACTTATAAGATGGTGTTTGCTGATCTGCTGCTGTATTGAAAAATATAGCAATCAATAATATTTTTATTCTGATAATGTCAATCTCTCATGATATCGTTGGAGGGGAGGGAAAAAAATGTAGCCTTGTCAAGTACCTAAGGAAGATGGGCCCATTGAACGTAAGGTTTTCATGATGGCTTTTAACTCAGGAGAGCAAGGTGATTACTATGAGCTGACACCAAAGGTCAGGCTGAGTGTCACCAAGAGGTTGTCTTCCCTGTTCCTTGACACTACCTTCACTGCACCCCACCAGCCAACAAAACGGGCTTCCTGTATTATCACTGATTCTTATTTTTTCTTAATTTGCATTTTCTAATCTTCCAGGATCTAGTCTCTTGACTGGATTAGCCACTGTTTAAATGAAAATATATATGTGTCCACAGGGAGGGGAACATCACATACCGGAGCCCATCGGGGAGTGGGGGGCAAGAGGAGGGAGAACATTAGGACAAATACCTGCATGCAGGGCTTAAAACCTAGATGACGGGTTGACAGGTGCAGCCAACCACCATGGCACATATGTACCTACATAAAAAACCTGCATGTTCTGTACATGTATACCAGAAATTAAAGTTAAAAAAATATATATATAGATGTGTGTGTGTGTGTGTGTGTCCAAAAATTACAGTGAATTAAAAAAAAAATATTGGCTGGGCATGCATGGTGGCTCACGCCTGTAATCCCAGCACTTTGAGAGGCCAAGGAGGGTGGATCACAAGGTCAGGAGTTCGAGACCAGCCTGACCAATATAGTGAAACCCCGTCTCTACTAAAAATGCAAAAATTAGCTGGGCATGGTGGCCTGTAATCCCAGCTACTAAGGAGGCTGAGGCAGAAGAATCGCTTGAACCTGGGAGGCAGAGGTTGCAGTGAGCCGAGATTGCGTCACTGTACTCCAGGCTGGGTGACAGAGCGAGACTCTGTCTCAAAAAAAGAAAAAAAAAAAAAAGAAAATCTTTATTTCCCATTTGAAAACAACAGATGGGATGAAACAGAAAGGTGACTGCTCAGGAGCCGTTTTAAAGCCAAAAGCAACTTATTGATTCTTTCACTGAAACTTTCAAACCTGGAGACAGATGACTTAAAGTGGGTCTGCAATGTGGACCACGAATATGCTATATTTTGCCAAATAAGCAAAGTGCTTCCTCAGAGAACTGTTGAAAACTGAGACATGTGAAAAGTAGCCCAAAATCACAAGAACAAATCCTATACATTTGGTGTCACAGAGGGTTTTTGCACATTGCTTGTTCTGGAAATACATGATATGAAAATAATCAGGCCTCATTGCAAAGATCTTTTTCAAGAGCAGCTAGGAAGTCAATAATCTCCCACTCTTGTCTGTTATATAAGCATATTCTCAAACCCAATCTGGGTTGGGTGGAACTAGAGAGAAATTTCTGAATCTCAAACTCTGCCTGAAGTAGGGGTTTAATTTTTAAAAGGCTAGCCTATGGTGCAGACTCAGAACAGGAAGTAAGATCTCAACCAAGTGGTGGTGAAGTGAATTAGGTGTCGCTGTTCAGAGTGGATTGTCTGTGAGAACCGTGTAAACCAGGGCAGCTGAGGACATACTTTCACAACACAAAACTTAGTACCGATCTGACTGTCTTCTTTCAAGTATCCCATAACTCTTCACTGAGCATCTACCATAAGCCAGGCATGGCCTCTTCCCTTCTGGAACTTACAATCTAGTAAGGGAGATGGACAGCGATCAAATAATCACACACATATAAAATGGCAACTGTGATGTATATTAAGAGTAGTGTCACAGGTTGCTATGACAGCTTGTACAAAAGATCATTCTAGTTTCCCTTGGAAGAACAGTTTTGAGAGGGGAACAAGAATGGGTATGGAGGGACCAGTCAGAAGGCAATTTCTATAGTCCAGGCAAAAGAAGAGGGTTGCATGGGCTAAAGCTGATTTTAAGTAGAAACACAGGAATATTTCCTAGCTTATAATCAGTGTGAAATGTTTCATTATCGGCAGATATTCTCTTATCTGAATATGTTGTATTCCATCCTGGAAATAAATTTATCATCTCCAATTCTATTACATTCATTTTTCAAGAATACTGTAGAAACTGCTTTTTTTGATGAGACATTACAGGGGTCATTAAAAAAATTGAAAAAAAAAAAAAGAGGTTTTAGAAAACAAGGTCAAGAAGCCCCAGAGGAAGGCATTAGGCAAACTTCAACAGATTATTAACTATGTTGACAATGGTCAAAACAAAAACGTATTTGGAAAGCACCTTTTGTCACAACAAAATTTCATCCCAGAAAGGTAAATCATGTATAATTATATACATGATACAATTATATAAAACTGAAAAGAAATAATTAGGTACATACATGTTTCTAACTGAAATAAAGGTTAGAAGTTGAAGTTTTAAACAATTAAATGGGAAATTCACATGAATGTTTATTCTAGTCAGAGTTTTAAAAGATAAACCCTATCTAAATCAAATTGTTCAGATTACAGAATACATATTTGTCAGTGACAAAATTCACATTAAGTTTCTAGACTTACACTATCAATTCTTCTATGAATACTATCATACACGCTTTGCTTGTGGTTACACAGGTCTCAAAAGAAAAGAAATGGAAACATAAGAAATTAACAGATATTCATAAACTGAAGTGCATGTTTGTGGTCCAGGGAGTGAAATGGTGGGGCATAAACCCTTCCCAGCTTTAGCAAGGAGGTTAACCAGTGCTGCAGTTATCTGGCCTGCAGGTTCATCATGACCCTTTGAGTCCCCTCCAACCCATCCCCTGGCAAAGCAGGAGCAGCATATCAGATCCCTGCAGAGGCTGAAAGCTGAAGGCAATGCAAAGAAAAGCTTTGACATTCTGCCACTGGAGTGACAGGACAAAATTGACTGTCATAAACAACAGTTTGAGCAAGATAATTTGATGCATTGGGAACTTAAGCTTCTCCAGATGCTGAACTCAGCTTGGGATGGGAGATAAGAGGCACTATTTACTGTCCTCAATAAAGGTTGGGTGAAAACAGAAAAAAGAACCCTCCTTGTGTAAACTGAAACCAGTTCACTCACATGCATATCCTCAGATATGCACAGCAATTCACAAATAGAAGAGTACATACCATATTCATATATGTTATAAACACGTGTAAAGCATCACACTTACACGTAAGTGTAAAATACAACTTGTCTGTTGGCCTAATAACCGATAGGAAAGCCAGAAAGAAAAACAAATGCATATGAAGAATCTTTACAATGAAAAGAGCACTCCACCAATATTAAGCTCACTTAATATTATATTGCTCCACAAGTATTACAAATAAAATGCCTCTCTGAATAACATTTCTTTTCCAAATAAACAAGCACATTGCAGACACAGATTTTGACTGTGAAGATTTAATTCACAACAGAAGGATGTTGCTTATGGAGTGAGAAGTGAAATCACAGTCCCTCTGGGCACATCCAGGTGCTCTGCCAGTTTTCCATAACAAGGCTGAGTGATGTGCTTACATTTCTCAAAGACTGTTTTGTTTCAGTAAGGCCAGGTTAGGTGACTGGTAGATGTATGTCATAATGAAACAGAAGTACTATCAAACTACTGATTTTGGTTAGGATGATGAGGAACAAACAAAGAGTTTGATTTCATGGGTGAAGATTTTCACTTAGCTATTTTCTTTATATTACTTAAATAAAAACTACAAAAACAAAAAACAAGATATCAACACAAGCATATGGCTTTGCAATTATAAGATACACTGTGTTTGTGTAATCAAGAAATAACAATGAGAAAAGACAATCTTTCTTTTTTTGTTTGTTTCTTTGAGACAAGATCTCACTATGCTGCCCAGGCTGGTCTCTAACTCCAGGCTATCCTCCCACTTCAACCTCCTGAGTAGCTGGGATTACAGGCATATATACTACAGCGCTTGGCTGAGAAAAGACAATCTTGAGAACAATAGGTAACATTTGCTGGCTGTCTATTATCATGAAAGGAACTGACTTGGTGACTTCACATAAATGTATCTTGTTTAAAACCTTGCAAGGTGATTGTTACTAGCATCATTTTAACACTGCTGGCTAGGAGCATCGGAACAATTTTTTCCAAGGTCATAGAGCTCATAAGTGATAGAGCAGGGATCAAATGTACGTCTGCTGAATTCTGCCAAGTTCAAAGCCTATCTCTTTCCACCCTACCTACCATCTCTCTAAGTATCACAGTAGAAACAAAGAATATGGCGCAGAAAAATAAATCAATAAACACATATGAAGAGCCAAAGGAAAATATGCTTAAATCATATGCTGAAAAACCAACCCAGCCAGACAGTAGACCATCCTCCTTGGCAAAGCTTACCAGGTATACAAGGTTCTGTTTCCTACCTATTTTATATGGCTTGATACTCTTACAAGGATTCCATGCCAAAGCAACCACAACAGCATGCACACCAATCTTGCTCCTAGGGATCTCTCTGCACCTCTCCAGCTGCTTGAATTCTAGTAATCCCACCACACAAATTCTCCAGCGGCTGCAGCTCTAAGTTGACCCATGCCTCATTATCTTCCTTACATCCATCGTTCTCCCTTCTAAACCTCCCATTCCTGTCTCCACTCCTTTCAGACAAACTTGTCCCATCACTCTACAAAATGGCACTGGAAAATTTTCCTTTCTTTCCAGAAGGAATAGATGTTCATTTTAGAAATTTTCAAAAACATAGCAAAAGTACAAAAAGGAAAAAAACGGATTGTGCTAAAGATAACTAGTGTTAACGCTGTAGTGTATATTTTACCTGTCTTATTTTTCCTTTTTTTTTTTTGGAGACACGGTCTCGCTCTGTTGCCCAGGCTGGAGTACAGTGATGTGATCTCGGCTCACTGCAACCTCCGCCTCCTGGGCTCAAGCGATCCTCCCACCTCAGCCTTGCCAGTAGCTGGGACTACAGGCACAAGCCACCATGCCCAGCGAAATTTTTTTTAGATTTTTTTGTACAGACAGAGTTTCACTATGTTGTCCAGGCTGGTCTCAAACTCCTGAGCTCAAGTGATCCACCTGCCTTGGCCTCCCAAAGTGCCAGGATTACAGGTTTAAGCCACCATGTCCGGCTCAGTCTTATTTTTCCTAAGCAAATGTGTAATAATCGTTTTTATGAAATTAGGATCACATACATGTTATCTTGTAATACTTTTTCAGTTTTTGAAATATCAGTGAACACTCCCCTCCCTATCATTAAATATTCTCCTATAACATGATTTTAGTACTGCCATTATGCCATATGAATGCAACATTTATTTAACTCATCACCTACTATGGGATATTTAGGTTGTTCTTTACATTTTATTACTATAAACAGTTCTGCAACGAACATCCTCACAGATTTATGTTTACTCAGATCCGTCCCTGTCCCTTTATAATATATTCTGGAGCACATTTGGAAGGCCTGGACACACACTGTCAGGCTGCCCTTCTCACGGATTTTATGAAATTTCATTCCCAGCAGGACTAATTACTAATGCATGGGAAACGGGTCTCTTGAACATAATGAATAATCACCAAATTGCAAAGTGACTTATAAGTGAATCAACTAATTCATTCAACAAATACTCATTAACCTTCTATATGTGCTAGGCACTGAAATACACAAGGAGACACGGTTCCTGCTCTTATAGAGCTTTCACTGTCTCAAGACAGAAAATGTAGCAAGTGATAGCAACAGACGAGGAAAGGTGCTACTGTGGGAGGTGATGTCCTGGGTGAGAACAGGCTTCTCCAGGCGCTCCTCAAATCAAATTCCTCCCCCTTCCTGTCATGGCTATGCCCCTTCTCCCTCTGTGTTTCTGATTTCCATGTCTAGCTTGAGCTGGGGAAATAGAATATTTTATTTCAAAGGTCCCCTCCCAATTGTAGAAGGAATTGCTACTAAATGCAGCAGCTTCTTAAAGCTGTCCTCCCATCCTCACACACACTGATGACACAGCATAATTCTGGGGAAAAAAAAAAAACCAAAACAAACTAGATAAAACAATTGCTTAGGGGAAAATGTGTTCTAAACATTTTAAAATCTAAATCTAAAAGTTTTCTAAAAGATTTTGGGGATTCGAATTCTAAAATTTTTCACAACTGAGTTTCTAGATATATTGTAACAATTGGGGCAAATATTCTAAATGGCTACCAATAGGTCAGCAATAAATGTTTTAAATAAAAGCAATCAAAATAGACAGCAATTACATTCTTAATGTCATCACTCTTGTATTTTTTTTTGGCGGGGGGGATGGGGTCTTGCTCTGTCACCAGGCTGGAGTGCAGTGGCAGGATGGGCTCACTGAAACCTCCGCCTCCCAGTTTCAAGTGATCCCCCTGCCTCAGCCTCTCGAGCAGCTGGGATTGCAGGCATGCGCCACCATGCCCAGCTTTTTTTTTTTTTTTTTGTATTTTTAGTAGAGGCAGGGTTTCACCATGTTGGCCAGGATGGTCTTGACCTCTTGACCTTGGGATCTGCCCGCCTCAGCCTCCCAAAGTGTTGGGATTATAGGTGTCAGCTGCCACTGCGCCCGGCCCACTCTTGTATTTTAATATTTTACATCATAGAGTATTTAGCCACCACTGAAGCTTAACAACTTTTACAAAGCAGTTTACATTTCTATTTCATGTAGACAAGAGCCAAATGATTAAAATATTTAACATTATATCGAAAGACCGAGTTACACCATTGCTTCAGAAACTAAGCAACATATTTTTCTCAAGGAGCAAATGTATAAGGATTGGTTAATATATCCAGATACTGAGAAAATTTTGGTCTTTGAAAATACATGATGACATATGGAGTTACACATTGTTTTACAGATAGTAAGTTACTCATTAGTTAATTTGTTTAGGGCACAAAATATTTTCCATTTAAGGGAGAAATGAAGTCGCTAGAAAGTAGGGATAGTGGGTCAATTTTTTTTCCTTAGAATGGGTTTCTGATGTACTACTTCTTTGTAGTTAAGTTTAAAGCGTACACATAAAAAGCAAACCCAAATCTTCTATCCTATGTGTGTTTCCATGAGTATGGATGATGTGTGTGGCATTTATCCAGTACTTACATGCAAAACATTTTTCCAACCGCTTCCACATGCATTAATTTAATCACCATGACAACGTGTTAAAAATGCACCCATGTTACGGATGAGGAAACTGAGGCATAGGGCAATTAAGTATCTTTCTCAAAGACACACAGCTAGTAAAAGGCAGGGCTGGGAATCAAAGGCAGGCATGAATATCTATGAAACCCAGATGTCATTTGGAGTCTCCCCACCCCTTTGGATCTAGTTAGATTGGCTCTAATTTCCCCATCCTTGCCCTGTGTGAATCAAATGACTTTAAACATCCAGAGGACCTGCATTCTCAAGGTCTTATCTAGCTCCCAATTTTTTTGTTTTCTGGCTTAGTTATGTCCACACAGGTAAAAATGCAAACCACTTACAACTGAATATTAGTTATTCCCCACTTCTTCCCTCTCTTTTATTACCCTTTCTCTCATTTATGCTGAGAGAAAAAAATCCCTCTTTTTTTTTTCTACTGCTGAGCAGTTCAGTTCTGTCTTTCCTAGCCTTGTTTCCTTATAACCCATGTCCTCAGGTTCTAACTTTGTCCACTGAACTGTTTATCAAGATAGTTTCCTAAGCAAAGCCAGCTCCTTTCCTAAGAGGAATCCTCTTGCTAGCTAAGAGAATGATACCTTTCTTCTCATATGGGCACACAAATCTAGAGGTGATACAGCCTACATTATGATTAATATAAAATATTACTATTGATGATTAAACAGTTGCTATAATTGAATGAACGTGACATATGTTCGCTAACTTATCAGAATAGAGGCAGAAGCAATCTAAATTCAAATGGCATTAGGTTAATTCATTACAGTCCTAAATAAATCCACACAGAGACAATTCTTTTCTTTGTATTTGAGAATTCATGGTTAAATGCTTACCGATTAAAAAAAAAAAGAAATCACATACCTCTACCCTGCCAATGAGGTTGTCAATATAGATGACAAGTGTTAAAAAGTCATGTCAAAACACTATTAGAAAAAACAGGTTAAGAATATAACTGGGGACATATACAAATTACTAAATCATATATATCTAATTCATATAAAAATGAATTTTCAAAACATCACCTACTTCTGAACCAGTGAACATGAATTATTCACATGGCTTTATATAGTAGGGTGATTAAACAGAATACGAGAGATAAAAGACTCAAAAAATTTAGAAAACGGAACAGTGTTTCAAAAATTGCTGGTACTCTAAGAGTCGAATGGAAATATTTCTTGAACACTGATGTGCAAGGCCGCCTAAACTGAGATGTGTTTGGTACTCCTTCCTTGGATCTGCGTAGTATATGGCTGGAATGGCTGAATAATGGGGATCTGTGTTTAGGTAATCTGTTAAACAAGAACCATAAAAGATAAAAAGTAATTCCGTTTTTGAAGACCAGTCTTTGTCCTCACAGTAATAGAAGAAAAGCTGCATTAAGGATATTACAGTTACATATAAACCATAAATAATCATTATTTGCAGTAAATAAGTAAAAGTTCAAAATGAGAGGTAGAGCTAGCATAGGCTCCAGGAGTAGCATGGACCACGAGCTCCTTGAGGGCAGCGGCTGTCATGAGCAGTCATTGCTGAATTGACTGGATGAATGTTGGCTGAGTGAATGTTTGTGGGGTTCATATGACAGGCTGCTGGTTGAATCGGTGTGGCAGTTGTGAGCTGCTTAAGAGAAGGAACTTCATCTTAGTCAAGAGTATACCCTTATTACTTGGCTGAATGCCTGTACCTATTGCGTGCTCAATTCATGTTTAGCAAATTAACGGTAATTAGAGAAGACAGCAGGTTAAATTGGAGACTACTACTATGCCCATCTGAAAGCAAAGGGGAGGAGTCAGAAAAAGGAAGACAGAGACTGCTGGGGAACAACTGGTGGGATTCCAGGACAGGCTGAAGGGATCTGATTGAGAGTTTAGGGGAAGAAAGAGCTTGGTGAAGAAAGAGCGGACCCTCTTCTGAGACAGCAAAGAAAGAAAAAAGATCATGAATGAAGCACAGAACTATTTGCAAGGGCAAAGGAGAGAAGAGCAAAAAAGGCACAGATGTCTCCATCTTCCTACTTAGTGGAGATGATAATACGTATTTTTAAAGTGCATTGGTCACCGTCAGCGAAGACTACCATTACTACTCAATAGGAGTAAGGATGGAGTAAGTAGAATCTAAGCCTTGAAAATGGCAAAGGCTGAAAATAATCATTGTGTGTGCTGGGGGTGGAGGTGGCATGCTAGTGAGAGCTAGAAAGTTAAAAAACAACTGTAGATATGAACCGTAGTTTTCAAACTAATGTTTCAATTGTTCAATACTTTTATCAAAAACTGTACTAGGCACTGCGGAGGATTTAGAGAAATGTAAGATATGACTCTTGTCCTGAAAAGTTAAATAACAACCCAGAGATATTACATGATAGAATGTGAATATATGCCAAAAAAGGGGGAAATAAGATAAGGGCAAATGTTCCATAATGAGAACTTTATTTATTACATATTTATTTTTCTATTAAAGTCTAATAATTAAAGTCCTCTACTGTTTTTGTTGTTTACAGGCAATAAAAGTCATTTTCTGGCTTTCATATTGGAGTAGTTATTTTACTAGATATTTGAGTTCTTTTGTTTGTGAAAAAATTGCTTCTCCTCAAGGTTCAATGAACAAAACAGGTCACAGGGCTTTGGCTGAACACAAAGTCATTTCTTACGCAGACAGAATAGATTCTTTTAAACAAATACCCTTTGTGTGAATGCACGACTGCTTTCCAGAGCTAGGCAACACACAAAAACTGTTACTACTGTCCAGCCACACGGAGGCTGGGTCTGAGAGGGTTAAACTAAAAATCAAGTTATTGTTGCCTCTCCTTTAGTTCAGTACAGCTTTTCTATAATTCTCTAGAGCTAGGGAGCTGACAGCATGGATTTTTATTGAAGAAATGCTATGACATTTGTGCTAAATGTCACATTTCTCCCCCACAAACTAAAAATAGCATGTCACCATACCCCTACCCCTAATAAAATTGTTGGCTTGGAAATGACATTGATAAGCAAAATGAAGCATGTAACCTTTTCTCTCCTTTTCTATAAATGTTTTATTTATTCCTGAGTAACATTTGGTATCTTTTGTAGGCTGAGATCAGAGGGACAAATCAGTAAATTTTACTGCTGAAGTAGTCTTTGCAGTATGGGGCTGTCATTTTTAAAGCATGTTTCAGGCAGGCACTGCTGTCATTTGAGTAGTGATCTAGTGACTGATAGAAAATATCTGTAGAAAGAATGCATGCTCTCATAGTAATGTGACATTTTATGAGCAGTTTGACTGTTTTCATTACTCTGATTTCAGTCTGGGGAAGAGTAAGTTAGAAAGCCAGTGATGGAATATAGAAAGTCTGGCAGGACGAAGTTGACAGGACAAAACCTGAACTTGGGCTGTTGTATTTCACAGGACTTCATGGGAGTTATCTGAAGCCATTTTAAATACCAAGTGGACTTGACTGCTTCCTCTGATCAATCCCAAGGTCACTGGTTTAATTGATAAGACTGTTTGGCTAACTGACACACACTAAAAGCCAAGTTTAAAGCAAGCTTTATGGAGGCTTTGGCTGTATTTGCCTTCATTGCCCCAACTAGGTTTGGTTTTAAGGTGAAGATTTGGTCACACAGGGAAAATTCCATTACAGCAAACTTCATAACTACACTGTTCCCTTTAGAGAACATGGCCCTGGACTAAAGGAAATGGCCATGGAAGCAAGCTTGTACACTTGCTAAGGAGGCATCAGGAATTTTGATTTTTGGTAAGGACAGTAAGGAAATACCTCGGTATTTCTGTGAATACCTGAATACCTTGCTGGGTGTTCATAAATACCCAACATCCATTCTTTTCTTGCTCCCGGAAGTGTGCTGTTTGGTAACTGCGGCAGTTTATGTGGGAAATCTATAGATCCTCACCATCACTAGTTGGAATGGAAACGTTCAGGACAGGCCGGGTGTGGTGGCTCACACCTGTAATCCCAGCACTTTGGGAGGCTGAGGCGGGCGGATCACGAGGTCAGGAGATTGAGACCATTCTGACTAACACGGTGAAACCCCATATCTACTAAAAAATACAAAAAATTAGCCAGGCGTGGTGGCAGGCGCCTGTAGTCCCAGCTGCTCCGGAGGCTGAGGCAGGAGAATGGCATGAACCTGGGAGGCCAAGCTTGCAGTGAGCTGACTGCGCCACTGCACTCCAGCCTGGACAACAGAGCGAGCCTCTGTCTCAAAAAAAGAAATAAATAAAAAATAAATGTTCAGGACATTCATTTGTTATTTGGCTGCTGCACATTTTGGAATTCCCCAATTACTCAAGATTGATAGATATGATGGACTCACTTAATGAGTCACCTTAGCCAACTTCCCAGTGTTTGCATCTATGTGTGGCTTCTTTACTGTCTGTCAGTGTGCGCAGTCACTTTCAGAAAGGCCTGCCAGCATCACTCTAAATGTTCAATTACTTTTATTAGCATAACTTAGGGATGCAATTATCCATTCCAAGGCTTTTTTGGGAATGTGAAGATTTGTGAGGCTTTAGGATGTATCACAAGCAAATGTTGCAAGACCACTACCTACAAATTATTGCAACCAGATAGGTAAAGTGCTATTTCCATTGTCTATCACTTAAGTAATTTTATTATATAAATTATCATTTAAAAATGTTTTTTGGGGCCAGGTGTGGTGGTTCATACTTGTAATCCCAGCACTTTGGGAGGCCGAGGCGGGCGAATTACTTGAGGTCAGGAGTTTGACACCAGCCTGGCCAACATGACGAAACCCCATCTCTACTAAAAAATACAAAAAAATTAGCTGGGCATAGTGGTAGAGTGTGCCTGTAATCCCAGCTACTTGGGAGGCTGAGGCAGGAGAATCGCTTGAACCCGGGAGGCGGAGGTTGCGGTGAGCCAAGACTGTGCCACTGCACTCCAGCCTGGGCAACAGAGTGAGACACTGTCTCAAGAAAAACCTTTCTTTTTTTTTTTTTAAGTAAATTACATTTCCTATTCTACTGTAACTCCTTGTCTTCCACATATTTACTGACAGTAAGCTCCTTGAGGTAGGCCCCTATCTTAACGATTTGTATCCCTAAGCACTCAGCAGGCACACAATATATCCTGATATCTCCTTTATAATACTAAAGCTAATGTCCCTTATGCTACAAGATGCAAAACTTCATCCTAGGATAATAAGACTTTTAACTAAAAATTCAGTCTTCACTTCATATAGTTTATTCTTTTTTAGTCACGAATGGTAACCTTTTAAAATTGAAAAGTATGTGTACTTATTTTTGGTGAATTAGTCTATAGTTTGCCTTGTGTCTTGCCTATTACCTCTCCCCTGCAACAAAATTTTATTATTTATTTCTATGGACTTTTTAATCAATATACTATCACTCTTTGAAATTACAGATGATTTAAAACTAATCATTTTCTTCAACTTTGAAAACATAATCAGTGGTTTTTAAAAGCCTGCAGCAGTAGTTACTAGTATAAAAAGAAAAATATATTCAGAAAAACCTGTAATTCAAAAAATAGGAAAAAACATCTATTTATTTGAAACTCTCAACTATAATACTGTGATTCTGTGCTTTGTTCAGGATATACACAACACTAAGAAACAAATCCTTCTGAATTTCATAAAACCACCACACATTCTTCTGTATATATTCTGTTGTCTATGAATTAGGTTATTTAGATTTTTTGACTAGCTGGTGATTAATACTTTCTACTAGGTTGGAGTTTTTAGAAGGATTAATTAAGAATATTTATAAGGTGTGGCAGAAAAGGACAACCCCAAATTCACGGTTCTAGAAGTCCAGGATTTTTACTTCATGGCTCCTCAGTTAAGACACAATCCCTTCCCTTTTGGTTCATTCATAAACACTCCCACCTTCCTGTCTGCCTTCCCATCCCCCTCTGAAACAAAACATTTATTAACTGAAGCTTCCAACTGTGACAGAAATTACAGTCATGTTAATGGTACAGATGGTGTAAAAAATGCAATCTAAAAACATGATTAAAAAACTCAGGAGCTAGGTAACCCAAGTTCATCTCAGACATGGCTGACCAGACATCTATGAGGAAGGAAATACATGTTTTTGGTTAATTAGTTTGCTTTTATCCATCCCTGTAATTAGAACATGCTTTCTCCCCTACTTAATCCTAAAACAGTCATTAGATTTAATAAACCTTTCTAGATTGCCACAAATGAGAAAATGAATTAGTTAAAAAGTAAGTATTAAGCTGTATTAGCAATATGATTATAACATTCTGTGAATAAAAATGCTTTTGTTTAATTAAAGACAAAATACATCATTTTATAGCTTGTTGCAAAAGATTATACATGATTTTTTCCTTCTTCCTCATGTTGCTTCATAAGGTAGTAAAAACACCAATGTTGCTCCACAAATTTTATTTTGCCAAATGGAAGTGATTATTAATCATTCTTTCCAGAAATCAACCCATAATTAGCTTCTTCTCAAGTCAAAGTCAAGTCAGGATCCCATAGGACTCAAAAAGAGAGGGTGGTCTTGGTTGCGGGGCACTAACCAGGAAGCTCAGCTTCAATCACTATCAAGGCTCTTGTGAATTAACAATGGACAATGGACACAGAGCTACAAGTTAGTGTTTATTATTCTTATTATTTCCACCTCTAAGCCTTTGTGTGATGGTCTGATCTCCCATGGAGTCCAGAATGGCCCCATTACCCCTATCATACTCTATTTGCCAATCTCATAAGGAAGTTAGTTACTTGGGTGTTACGTTTTGGATGATCAAATATTAAAACCATTTATTAAAAGTAAAAAGCAACATACTAATAAAGTTGTGGACTCAAGTTTTCCAGGTTTTTATCTGGTTGAGCATTATCAGTAGATAAATTATTTATCTACTAAATAAAATTATCTTTTCTATTTATCCAGAAACATTGGGGAAAAAAATGACCTTATGTGTTAAAAACTCGAATTGGTCCTTGCCTGGATTTGGTGATGCTTGCACAGCAAGCAACTACCTGTTGGACTGTAGGTTCTAGGTATTGACTTTCCCCCAACCAATCAATCCCCTGCCTGTGCTTTCTGAAGAAGCCTTTGGTCATGGCATCCATAAACATTATTGCTGATGGACCATGGACATGTGCAGGCTTCCGAAAATGTAGACTTGGATCTGAATCAGACAGGAAAACTGTAGGGGAAAACAGAAGGTTTATTTTGATTACAGAACCGAAGAAATACTGGATAGAAAGGTAAATTCAAGAGTATCTTAGAGGGACCAGTCTATCCCACAAATAACACTAGAGGCTGTCAAAATGATTCTACATGTTTTCCTCCTCTCTCCAATGTTTAACCTTAAGGTCCAATTGGGTCTTTTCACCTTTATTCTGAGCCGAACCTATCTGAATTTGAAGGACAGACTGGAAAGGTTAGGGTCAGAAATCAAAAACACCCTTTCCTCCTGGGCTCTGGGACATGGACTGTGATTTTTTGGGGGCAATTTTTATGGAAGAATGGTACTCCATGAAGATATTAGTCATTCATGTCAGCCATCTAATTTAATGATTAAATTAATCATTCCAATTTAAGAGCAGGGAAAAATCCAAGACCCAGAAAGCATGTGTTGGAGCTTAGACAAATGCCTGGTCCCTGATACTCAATGCAGTATTTGACGATGTTTTATTTTACTGGGTAACTGTAGTGCATGCAGTCCAGACCCATTAAGGAGAGAAGAAGGATGTAACACTGGATATTAGCAGTTTAGAAGGGTACAATCTCCAAGCCAGTTTTCATATGCATTTATTTTATTAAAAAATGTTACATTCTAGTCCACTAGAACCTTTAGGATATACTACTCTTTGTGCTGCCTAGTGTCAACAGTACTGAACTATAGAATCAGCAATAAATCAGCCATGTAATTTTATTTATTTTTTTATTTTTTATTGTTTTAGACAGAGTCTTGCTCTGTCACCCAGGTTGGAGTGCAGTGGCACTATCTCGGCTCACTGCAAGCTCCACCTCCCGGGTTCACGCCATTCTCCTGTCTCAGCCTCCTGAGTAGGCTGGGACTACAGCTGTCCGCCACCACACCCAGCTAATTTTTTATGTTTTTAGTAGAGACGGGGTTTCACTGGGTTAGCCAGGATGGTCTTGATCTCCTGACCTCGTGATCCACCCGTCTCGGCCTCCCAAAGTGCTGGGATTACAGGCGTGAGCCACCGCGCCCGGCTGTACATTTTATTTTATTTTGAGGCAGGGTCTCACTCTGTAGCCCAGGCTGAATGCCGTGGTGTGATCACAGTTTGCTGCAGCCTTGAACTCTTGGGTTCAAGTGATACTGCCATGTCTGCCTCCTGAGTAGCTGGGACTACAAGTGTATGCCACCAGGTCCAGTGAATTTTTGATATTTTGTAGAGATGGGATCCTGCTACATTATCCAGGTTGGCAGCCATGTAATTTTAGACAGAGACTTTGCTTCTTTGGGCTGTCAAGTGGTTAAGGTGATCTGTATGATTCTTTCTAATTACTTGATATCACTCTATTCCCTAACATCACAGAGTGCAAATCTGATTTACCATTCTTTGTTGAGATTAACTTGGTCCCCTAAAAGCAGCCAGGAATTAAGAATAAGCTGCTCCTTCATAAGTGAGGTGGAATAAAAGAGATGTGTGCGAAGATGGGCACTTGACCTAGGGGTTACTAGAGAATTCTAGTTTTCTGAGATGTTGCTAACCAGTTTCACAAGAGGAGGGGAAAATATCTTCTCTCATAACAATATCACAAAACTTTTGGAATTTTTCTAAGCAGTTACTACAAAGGAGATATTTATTCTAAATGTGGAAAGATCAGTTCAGTAAATGAAGACATTTACTTTATTACCATAATTTAACATTTTTATAGACTTTCTGCTCTTCATCATTGAGAACAAACATTAAAATTTGCACACTTCCAACAGTTAGGACATTGTTCTGAGAAGGAAAATGTGACTGCCTGGAAATACAGGCTGTGAATCAAGTGCATGCAAATGAGCTCCATGCCACCCAGCTCTGTAGCCCTCCTAGAAACATGTGTCAGACATTATAATCCTGAAGGCTCTAGGCAGCCTAAGGGGACATGACTACCTAGGGCTCAAGCCTAGCAAGAAAGAACTTATTTTGGACACGTCATGAGGTTGAAATCACTTTGTGTAAATCTCAGATTTAAAGCAAATAAGAATACTTCAAACAGAAAATCTTAGAAAAGATGTAAAGCTAGGGCACATCCCTTATCTCCCTCCTCACCCCACACTCAATTTGCCTGGTCTCATCTTTTTCGTTTTTGTTTTGTTTTGTTTGTTTGTTTGTGTTTTCTTTTTGGAGACAAGCTCAGTCTCACTGTGTCACCCAGGCTGGAGTGTAATGGCATGATGATCATGGCTCACTGCAGCCTCAACTTCCTGGGCTCAGGTGATCCTCCTACCTGAGCATCCCAGGTAGCTGGGACTATAGGTACATGCCACCACACCCAGCTAATTTTTTTTTTTTTTTTTGGTAATTTTTGTAGAGATGAGGTTTCACCATGTTGCCTAGGCTGATCTCTAACTCCTGGTCTCAAGCAATCTGCCCACTTTGGCCTCCAAAGTGCTAGGATTACATGCATGAGCCACCATGCCTGGCCTCATCTTCAGTTTTTAAGAACAAACAGGTGATTCAGTATAAAATGTCACAGGAATGCCAGAATCCATTCCCAGTATATGAAACTGGACTCCGCTGACCACAGCACAGCATTTAGCATTCAATACTTGCTTTAAAAACAGTTGTTCACTTATGTGACTTTACTTTGTTGCAGGGAAAACAACAGTTGCATGTCTAAGCTCTATTGCATTTGACCTTCACAATTCCGTGAGGCTGGCTAATAGGACACTGTGTAATTTTATGTCACTTTCACAGATCAGAAAACTGAGGATCAAATAAGTCAAATAACTTGTTTGAGAGTTATTTGGCTAGGTGGTGAGATATTTCATAGGTAAAGTGCTTTGTAGAAAGTACTACACAAATGAAAGTAACTAACACGATGATTTGGGCACATATCTATAAATTAAGGCAAAATTTAAAACTTCGCATGGAACAGTATCTCAGTCTTTTCTGAATATAACATACTTACTAAAATTGTGCTGGTTTTCACCATCCAACTCTCTCTTCCCTTAGCTATAAATGAGGGGCTACTCCCGCTTTACACCAGAATGGCTGGCTACTCAGCATGGTGAAATGCACCATTCTACAACCTGAGTCGATCCAGACAGGCTGTCACCGGGCATTCAACAGAGAGCAGCAACATACACAATTACCCTCCTGACTAGGGTCCCTTGAGACACAGGTCTGGAGAATTCTGGCATTAACAAACAGTGTTTGTGACAATCAATAATCTTTCAGGCTGACTTAATGTGGAAAGAAAACAGCATTAAATAATTATGCTGCACATGAACATTCTATATAAGAGTATACAGTTGGTCATTTTTATGGTTTCATAAAAATTCATTTGCGTTTGGGTGTTACAAATACACTAGGAAACTGAAACATCTAATACGGGCAAGGCACCACCTAAAAAATAAAAGCCTGACAAATTAAAAAAATAAAATATCAGTTTCTAACCTAAACCACATCAAGTCAATTTTGCTTGAAAACAAAAACTAAGCTTTTGTCTAAGGCTGCTAGTCACCCCCATTTTTCTTCAACAGAAAAATTAACAAAGGAACTTGTGTGATGAAATGCTAATATTAAAGGTTTATAGGGTCCTGCCCTACACTCCTGAGACATGTTCATCATTACAGACACACTTGCTTTCATGACACAACACTTAAATGGAAAAGAAAAAAACCCTACAGACTAGAGAAATGCTCAGAGAAAAACAAACTTTTAGAAATTGGTTAGTGTGTGTTTCTAACTTTCCTAATTTAGGGTATCCTGACTTATGCTATTGGCTGCTTTTATTTTTGATCTTCTGGCAAAATTGTGTTTTTAGCTTCTAAGAGGTGAAATATGGTGAAATATGACTAAATGAAGTACAAATGTAGAGATTTTTGTTTCACCATCTGAGAATAAGGATTAGGGCAAAGCAGCAAATTAACTATGCTCCCTACATTTTGAGCCTGATAGAATGATTATTTGGCTACATGCTGCATAGATCATCCATTCTTCTCTATAACAAGGCAAATTAGATATTTATGCTTCTATTCCAAACAAAGCAGACACGCTGTCTGGCAGGATTTTTTTCTACACTAGTTAGAACTCTTGTAAGTAAAGCTTGTAAGTTTTATCACATGGCACTTCAACCCTGCTACATATAAACAATCTTTATGAGGGTCATACTGTTTCTTACTTAACAGTCAATAAATGTACCACTACCATTATCATCTTCAACTTCTTCCAATAATTGTAAAAGTAATGTTGCCTTGCTTGAATTTGCACACAAACTAGTTCATATTTACTCTTTAAGGTTGCAGTATTACATTTTGTACTTCTCTTTTTCTCCTAAAGCATTCTATTTGTACTTTGGTCCACGTTTTTGGTTCAAATTGTCAACAACACTGCTCATGTCTGAATCTTCATAATACCTGGCACTATGCTCCTCTTATTCTAGGCACGTCGGCCACTGCCTCCCATAACCTGCTGAGTTGCTGCCAATGAGGGTCCTTAGCCTATGAATCCAGCCAGTCTCATTTAGTTCTTGAGCTCATCATCATCAGAATGGAGGGTACACTGGTGGTCACCAGTCCACCAGGAGGTAGGTGCTAGACTTAGTTATGCTACCACAAATTCTGCTGTTTGGGTAAAACCTGGGCACCCCAGATTCTATGGTGTCCCAGTCTCCTGCCAGACTGGCTTGATCCAGATAAGCAGATTTTTTTTTTTTTTTCTTCATATGGCAGCTCTGGCAAAGTACTATTACTTTACCTAGAATGCTAGTCACTCAGGACCCTGTCCTACCTGCTTGCCTCTATCTCAAGTAAGCCATCCTCTTGCCAGGAGGGGAGAAAAGCAAGGAAAGAACTGGCAGCAAGTTTCTGATTCTTTGACACCTAACTTGGAATCTGGTACAAAACAGAGTCACTGCTGGGAACACCTAGACCAGTCTGGTGCACAGTACTAAGGATCAGCTATTTAAATGTTTTTCCTTCCTTCTTTTTTTTTGGAAAGAAAAATTTCAGATCCACCAGGAACCAACTGATTTATAAGATATGATAAAGATTAATGACTAGAAAAAATGGCATTGGCCGGGCGCGGTGGCTCAAGCCTGTAATCCCAGCACTTTGGGAGGCCGAGACGAGCGGATCACGAGGTCAGGAGATCGAGACCATCCTGGCTAACATGGTGAAACCCCGTCTCTACTAAAAAATACAAAAAAAAAAACTAGCCGGGCGACGTGGCGGGCGCCTGTAGTCCCAGCTACTCGGGAGGCTGAGGCAGGAGAATGGCGTAAACCCGGGAGGCAGAGCTTGCAGTGAGCTGAGATCCGGCCACTGCACTCCAGACTGGGTGGCAGAGCGAGACTCCATCTCAAAAAAAAAAAAAAAAAAAGAAAAAATGGCATTAAAGACACGAACCAAAGTTTTCAGTATAAGATTTAAGAGACAAAATTATTCTGTCAAATTTCTAAATGCTTACTCCAACTTCTGTAGTTACCTCATTTTGGGTCAATATATTTGTGGACTGGCTGGGTCCAAGCTCCAAACTTTGAACAGTGTTGGCTGGGTCCCGTGCTACTACCATATTCCACTCACAGTCTTAAGGGCTACTGAGCAAATAAAGCCTGAGCTAACCCTCTTATGTGGATAATTTCTGTACCCCTTCTTCCTACCTGACTCCTAAGGTTTCTTCTCCATCCATAATGTTAGTGTTGCTTCATGCCAAGACTCTTCCTTGGCATAAAGTTATGAGAAATATACAGTGAATATCTGTCAAATGAACTAATTCCTGTCTGACAATGTCACTGATTGAGTCATCCATTCAAAAATTATTAAGTACCCACTATGTGTCAGGCACTGAGTGAATTGCTAGGACATACACCTTATTCTCAAGTGGCTTTTAGTTTAGTGGGAGGACATGAAAGTAAATAACCACAATTCACTGGGACAAATGTCATGGCAGAGGGAAGCACAGAGTGCTTTGAAGGCATGTAAAGACACCATATATTCCAGGCTGGGTTTGTGAGAAGCAAAGGTTTCGTGGAGGTGCCTGGGCTGAGTCCTGAAGGATGAAAAATCATTTGCTAGAAGAGAAAGTAGGTCAGGAGCCTAAGAAATAAAATCTGCAAAGATGTAGAAGTAGACAGAGCTTGGCATGATCCAGAACGAAGTAGCTCAGTAAGGATTAAATATAGCGTGCAAGGGGGGAGTGGTGAAATATAAGGCTTGTGTAGTGATATGGTTTGGCTGTGTCCCCATTCAAATCTCAACTTGAACTGTAACTCCCAGAATTCCCATGTGTTGTGGGAGGGACCCAGGGGGAGGTAATGGGTCCCGTGCTGGTCTTTCCTATGCTATTCTTGAGATAGTGAATAAGTCTCATGAGATCTGATGGGTTTATCAGGGGTTTCCGCTTTTGCTTCTCTCCTCATTTTCTCCTGGTGCCGCCATAGTAAGAAGTGCCTTTTGCCTCCCACCATGATTCGGAGGCCTCCCCAGCCATGTGGAACTGTAAGTCCAATTAAACCTCTTTTTCTTCCCAGTCTCAGGTATGTCTTTATCAGCAGCATGAAAACAGACTAATACATTTAGTAAGCAGGACAAGTTTTTAAGGAATCCAGTGTATTTTAATGCTGAGTGCTAGTGATACTGTGAGCACAACAATGCTTTGCTGTGACAGACTGTGCTGTGCAGCATTTAGGATGTTTAGCATCTCCGGCCCCTAGGAGCGTAATGCCAGTAGTACCACTAGCAACAACCAACCCCTCCCTATTTCCATATACCCCCTTGATAGAGTGACACCAACCCTGACTGAGAACCTAGGGTAGATAGATAATTTGGTCAGAAAGTGGACAAGTCTCTTAAAAACGTGCAGTGATACCAGTTTGACTGAATTAAAGTTTTATCATAAAGGTATGCCCAAGGCAGGTGGGGAGGACATCAGCCACATCCAAGGTGTGTCCAAAGAAAACCATGTCTGGCTCCTCTAGTGTTTGCATTTGGTCTCAATGCAAGTAATTTGCAAGTAGCTTTGCCATAAATACAATTCCAGTTGGCAAGAATTTACTTAGAAACTATTCAATGTCAGCTACTAGCCTAGGTTCCTTTAAGGGTGTTCAAAGACATAAGACATCGTCCTTCCCCCTGAGAAATGTACAGTCTAGTTGCTAAGATATTAAGTGAGCACACAAGGCAGTATATAACCCAGTGTTGGACAGTGTATCATTCATATGTTTCATGGGAGCATTTAGCAGTTAAGTGAATTCCTCTATATTCCTTCTCCTTGATCTTCCATATCTACCCAAATCCTCTATCAGAACAGTACAACAAAGAAAGAAGCAAAAAGTCAGCAGAAAGCTGAGATTATCAACAATTATCTGTGCGTTTTTGCAGTCTTTCCCTTATTAGGGATTGTGAAGAAAATACCCTTGTAATTTACCTGAGGGGAAAAAAAGATATTTTTGCTTGTAATACATTGTCTTCATTATTAACAAGATTTTCATTTGCTTTCAGATATTTTCTAAAAGTAAAGACTTTAAAGAAAGGCACAGTAGGGTGGGAGCAGTGGTTTACATTTGTAATCCCAGCACTTTGGGGGACTGAGGTAAGAGGATCGCTTGAGCCCAGGAGTTTGAGACAAGCCTGGGCAACACAGTGAGGCCCTATCTCTACAAAAAATTAAAAATTAGTTACATGGTGGTGCGTGCCTGTATTCCTAGCTACTCGAGAGGCTGAGGTGGGAGGATTGTTTGAACCTGGGAGGTTGAGGCTGCACCGAGCCATGTTCACACTACTGCACTCTAGCCTGAGTGAGAGAGCGAGACCCTGTTTCAAGGGAAAGAAAAGGAAAGGAAAGGCACAGTAAAACTGATTTTGCACTAAAGGTAGAAGTTATTTTTCTCCACCTTTTCTTGTTCTTTAAGTCTTTCTTGGGACATGCTGATGACCAGGAATAACCGTAGCTAGTAGTTCTGCCGTAAGTAACATCCTCTGTTCTGTTCCCAATTCCCTTCCTTGATGACATTGTGCATTTTACTGGACGACTTGGTCACAAGTGAAATGGGCCTCTGCCAGAAGGGAACAGTTTCCAGTGATTTGTGGATCTCTTTAGTGGGTCAGAAGTCATCAAAAGTAGCCACTTAAGGCGAAAGAGCCAATTAAAAGCAATTTTCAGGGACACCATAATTGACATGTTCCAGAAAGTCTGCTGGAAAATAGAAAGGTTCACTAACACATGAGAATCAACAATTAGTAGCTAATACTTTGGCTTAAATCCCATCTCTTCTGTTAAAATGAAAATAGCCAGGGAGATTCTCCTACTGACCCTTTTCAATAATGTATATCTCGTAATGGACGTGCTTCTCACATTCTCTCTTGAAAGCAGGCTTGACTGGATGACTGGAGACAGTGCGAGGTCGCTGAGTCCATAAGCAGCAAGAAGGGCACACAGAGGGGGAAAGGAGAAGCTCACTGCCGGAGGAGGCAAACTTGACTTCACAGTGTTCTCCGGGGTGGGACCTGACTTTGACCCCATGTACACAAATGGGCTTGACTGAGTTAATCCATGCTTATAAGTGTCCAGGTGCTTGTGTCTTATGGTAATTTTTTTTTTTTTCAGTTGCCATTGAAAGATGTGAGAAATGAAACATGAAAATATTTAATAATTCAGCATTTCCAAGTGTCTAGACTACTGAACATATTATCCAAGAAATTATTTAGAAGAAAGGGAAAGGAAATAGGCGAGAGATTTGATGAGTACTGACTATGAATCAGTTGTTTTCAGAGTTTTATTTCTCACAGAGTAGATACTATTTTCCCTGTTTCACAGATGACAAATGTGAGGGTCAGAGAGATTAGGAAACGTGCCCAAAGTTTCACAGCTAGTCAGTGAGAGAAAGCATTTTCCAAGCCAGGTTCACTTGGCTGCAAAGCACTCACTCTTTCTGAGTGAGTGAGATATACAGCATACTGCCTAGATGTTTTAGCACATTTGGATTACAAATATGTTAGAAATAAAATTATGTTTGTGAAAGGATGGGCATTTAAAAAACTCTGGGTTGTGGTTGTCTGAAGTTGAAATTATAAAATGATAGTTCCCCCCAGCGCACGCGCGAGCGCGCACACACACACACACACACACACGTTGGTGATTATGGCTGAGTCACTGAATTTATTTGGAAGAACCATCTTCTTTTGCATGACAGAATACAGATGGCCATAAACTATTTACCCAGACATTTTGGGGTTGAGGGATGCAATCCTCATTTGAAACAAAAATACAACTCTAGGAATACATATGAAAGTGAATTACTTTGTTAATGTGAAAAGGAAAAGGGGGAAGATGAATAAAACAGCAAGAATACAGCTGAAAAGAGACTAAAAGGAACAAGGGGAAACTGTCTTTGAGCACAAGGCATATGTGTATGCTACACAGAGAGTTGTTTTAGAAATGTTTATAAACAATGGATGTTTGTGGAATGGAAAATTGAATAGCTGTGATATTAAGGCTTTCCACTCCTGGGAAAAATATGGACACCGTGGCTTATAAGTTATTTGATTCTGACAAGCATCTTCCTACCTCCTCTAACATTTGGTTATATTAACTATATTAGAGGCTTTTCCTTTTATTAGTCTGTGTTGCTGCCATCTGAAAACAATGAGCTTAAACAGCTATCATGCTGTCATTTTACCCTGTGAATAGGCTCTTTAATAAAGAAACCTAATGAAATGATTGTTTTAAAAAAGAAAAAAAATTCCCATTCTATATGTGTTTTATTTCTTAAAACATCCCTAAATTATAAAGATTCTCTGAAATGATAAAATATCTCACATATTCAGAGGATGACTTTAGCCCATTGTTTCAGGGCTTTTTCATGCCTTAACTCCTTTTAAAAACCATAACAGGCTGTGAAAAAGAAAACAAATTAAGGAGAATAGTTCCTTCCTTTATATGATAAATCTGCATTTGGCGGTGACGGTCAAGTACAAACTGTAAATAACTGAAATAACTCACAACTAGGAATATACAGGTTAATCAACTATGATTAAAAATAAATAGGTTTTTCACCAAGAACAGTATCTTTAACTCGAAATTAAATAATTGCAGCCTACTAGGTAAACTATAACATAAGGAATTTCTAAAAGCAGAGAATGATGTTCTTTCTCCATTGTGAATCTGATGAGTCTTGGTGACCTTTTGTTTACATTAATGCTGACAAACTCTGCATAATGCATGACCATCCCAACCCCCTTCTCCTCCCAATAGTTACTGCTTTGATTCTAATCTGTATTCAAGGGTATGGGGTGGGACACTTTAGTAAGGGGTGGGGGCAAGGGGATGGCAATGGTAGACATTGATCAGGGCTGTCAGTAACCTTGGAGGCCTTTGGGAAGAGCAGAGGGCAATAATTATTGCAGTATAGGAGAGACAGCTAGGAAGTAATTCCTCTGTGTTACCTTTATGATTTGAGAGGGCGTCCAAAGAAATGACACATAAGAGTTCAGTGCTATGAAAAGCACTGGACAGTTATTTGGATGGGTATCCACTCGGTTTTCTTGGTTACAATTTAAGGCAAATATGAAACTCAAAAAGGTACCTTGGGACCATCGTGTTCTTGGGAAGTTGACACAAGAACCACAACAGTTTAGAGAAACTCCTAAATATTGATCTTAGAAAAAAAAAGTACACATTTTTAGTTCTTAGGGGAAAGAGCAATAGATTTATTTGAATTAAATAATTAATGAGTCATGGTCCCCACAACCACTTTCAGGCATGAATCTAGCAGTGAATAATTTGTGCTTTCAAAGTTTCGAATGACCTTCAGTTAAACTTTTATTACAAGGTTCCTCTAAAACACATTTATGCTTTGCTGTTAACACTACTACTAATAATACAGTAATTACTAATAGTGGTAGTAATGGCATTACATATGAATCTTAGAATTAAAATTAGCTGTTCATCTCCATCCTCCCCAACAGCCTGAGAGTGTGTCAACACATGGGACCACACAGAATCTTATTGTTTGTATTTTCAATGTCTTGTACATAGTGACAATAAATGAATGTGAGTTTTAAAAAACTATATATAAAGACTATTGAGTCCTATTACAAATACATTGTTTACATGCATATAAATCCTGTGCTATGACACTAGGTACAAGCATACAGAGGACACCTAACTTCACTTAAAGTCTAAGTAAACAGAAAACATGGCCTATAGTGACTTCCCTGAGTTGGAGAACTATACACACATCTGGTTGTCCTTCGGACAAGCTGGTAATATGAAGAAGAGGCAATGCCAGTGTAAACACTGATATATTCATGATAATGCAAAAAACATTAACATTCATTAAAATGTTACAAATAAGAAAATCACTTGTGTTTTGGTATTTATATACTTGTAAGAGGTTTATTGGCATTCTGGGAGTTTATTACATTTCGAATCAGTCTATTGACGACTCGTGGAGGGAGAGGAAAGCTGTCAGGTTCTCTAACTTATCCATCTGTTCATGCCCCCCTCCTGGACAGCACCCGTTCTCCAATGGAGGAGCGGAGCACTGGCCTCTTGAAAGCTGTCTTTCTGGCACTACCTTCCTGAGCGAACGAAATGGTTTGGTTTAAAATACCTTCCCTTTCAGTCCTGTCCCAGCTTCCAGATGAAAGCCCTTAATTTTAAAGAAGCACAGTTCAATAGTTTCTACGTTGCTTGAAGAAGAAAATTAAATTATGTTGTAATTATGTAGTGAACTAGCATATGGTCCCTTACAGGGGAAAAGCAGTTTTTAACCTCTCCTGTAAACTCTAGAGGGAACTTATAGAAGAGAAATTCCGGCACCAGGAAACACATGTATTCATCATTTTATTGGTTCTTAAAATTTACTGTGACATGGGAGGAGAATGTATCATCGTGCATACTCTCATGAATGCAGCAGATGAAATCCAGGAAAGTTTAATCAATAAAAATGACAGTACATATATTTTTATAGTACTTAAAAGTTTATAACACATGCATTATCTCATGTGGCCCTCACAAACAACTAAAACTAAGGGCAGGGATGATCTTCAATTTCAAGATAAGAAACCAGGCTTGAGGTTATTAAACATTATTATTTTTTTAAGACAAAAAGCTCACTCAGCTATTATATCTTAAAATGAGGGTTAATCTGGAAATAGGCCAGTCAGTATAAACCTGTTTTTAAGATCATTCAGCTAGTTTGGAGGCAAAGTCAAGACACACATTCTGCCTTCTCCGAGCAAAATTAGCACTCGTCGCAAATTCCTAGAACTACATCAGTAGCTCATGGTCATAGACTATTTATATATAACATTTCCTACTCTCTAGTTTGGTTTGTCAATGCAGTGTTCTTAGGAGTGGGCATATTTTTAAAAAGCACTTAAGAGAAGAAATTAAGCAGTAACAGGATCTAAACTATTGGAAAAAACAGTTAAAAGTAGTTTTAAAATAAGAGAAGGGAGCTGGACATTGAAGTACTAATTTTACTTCTGAAATTATTTTTTCCAGCTTTCTACATGGTGTTATCTTAATATCTGAAACTCTTAAGATGTCAGTTTGGATCCCTGCATTACATTTTATACAATTTCTGTTGGTATTGCTCATAGAGCTTACGTGACTAAACCTCACTGCAATTACCTTTTAAGCAGAAGCTGTAGTTTACTTATTTCTCAACGAAAACTATGATTATTTGCCTTGTTTCCCATGCATTATTCGATGATTGATTACTGTTACAGCATGGATTGTGTTTTGTATTCTGCAGCAGGCAAGCATTAATCTTCACTTACTTCTGCAATAGTATCATTCATTAAAACACATGCTTTGAATTTGGGGCACATACAAGAAGATGTAACCACATAGGAATACAGTGTTGTTATGACAAAACATAATTAATAAAACATAAAATGTGTTTTATGAAGTTATGGTTTTAATTTGCTATCTCAAGAAATATGCTCTAGCAATTTTGTACAAGGTAACTTCCCAGGAGAATTTAAATCCCCTTCCCCTCCCTTCTCTAGATACTGAAAGGATTATGATTAATGCACACTAAATCTCTCTTAAATGGAAAAGGTCCTAGCAAATTTCTAAAACTGAATTTGAGCTACTGATAAGTATGATAGTCCTAAATCTGGAGCAAACTTTCTTTGACTTCTGAATTCCTCCTCTCTGGCCTCTGCTGGCCTTTCTTTTTTTCTTGACATTATCACACAGCAGGGGACAGAGTGGGCCCAGCCAGAGGCAGCACAAAAGAGCACGGCCACATACGCCCCCACGACCCCGGCAAATGGATGACCTACATTTGATTCAAGCAGTTCACATGAGAAAAAATTAATCTGTATTGCAGCTTGCACTTAACCTGTATTTCAAGAGGCAATTAAAGATATATATATATATAAAGTAAATATGAGCAAATAAATATTTCAGACATACATCACTCTAAATTTATAGGAGACATCAGCAAAACTATATGTGTTCATGTAAATGTGCACATGGCCTTCTTTCTCTTAATTATTCAATCTTCATAAACAAATGTACTAGTGGGAGGTTAGTACAAGTAAAAACAGCATTAATGGGTCGCATATTAATATTTATGTTTTACTATATAAAGACCTTGCATACATTATGACTGTTTTGCAAGCTGAATGAATAACTAATGCTACATTATGTATGGGTACATATTAAGCAGACATGTCTACACTTTCTTAGTTCAGGATATGATTAATGCAGCCTATCAGAAGCCAGATGGTGCAGAACCAGAACCATCAATCAAAATGAAAAGACCACTGCGTGCTATCCACAATGAGGTTCTCACAAATGGAGATTCTGTTCACAGACCCTAACTGGTAATAGGCAGAAAACGCCAAGAACATAGCTACACTGTCCCACTGGGATAAAAAAATCGTAGCTCAGGCTTGGCTAGATCAAAAATCTGGTGTAGGAATATGCATGGAGTCCTGAGCACCAGGGCTGGGAAAGCCCGAACAAACCAACAGCCTGTCCCTAAGATTAAAAAAAAGAAGAAGCTTTTTAATTATTTTAATAATGTTTGTACTGATGACAGTATCTGTCAAACAGTACCCATTTCCCATTTGATTTAGGATGGGACAGTGCCACATAGTAACAAAGCAGCTGCCACTGTCTGCCTGACACGTGAATTGGCATCTTGTTTCTTTTGCACAGGCTTTATTATAAATAACCCCAAATGCTTTAGTGTTACTTTGCAGCCTTTCTCCAAGGATCTATGGAAAACAATTTTAGTCTCTGTTATGTTTAATACTAATGACTATTTTTGGGGGCAGTTGTAGGGAGAAAGGCTGCCGAAAGATGTTTCCTGTTCCTTTAATAGCTTTACATAAAAATAACTACAGAAACACAAGGTGCTTTGTCTTTGTAAATGGATCATGTGTGCTTAAAAAATGTTAAATAATCCCCATGCTCTGTAGAACCTCTGAAAAAAAAAATTAAAACAAATATATAGGTTCGACTTCCTAACAGCTACTAAATACTATCTCAGAATTCCAGTTTTGTGGAGTTTTGCGGGGGATAGACAGATGTGCAAGCAAGGAGAAATTACCAGGAAATACAATTTCTTCCAGAAGAGTAATGCAGCAAAATCATGAGATACATAAATAATACATAGAAACACACAAAATAAAAAAGGATAATGAAGTGAAATTATTTGGAAAACTTAAATGTGTTATCTAAAGATATTTCTGCTTTAAGATAAAAATGTTATTATGACCCTCATAACTTGGCATGTGAGATAATCTGGAAAGAGTACAGCTTACTTTTACTTTTGTATAAGCAATAATAAAAAAAAAGGAATGACTACATATTAGCATAAATAAGACCTTAAGTAAAATGGCTGAGCTTAAGAGATTTTTAAAATTTCAGCATCTCCTTCTATCTTCATTAATATGTAGTTCCAAAATAGGGCAGACTTCCTAACTTATACAAAATTGCGACTATTTTTTTCCTCCTAATAAGGAGTGTTTTCCACACTGTTATAAATTCTGCGTAAATCACATTTATCAGCTGGGTATTAATCTACTCACATGTATACTGTGATTTACTTATATAATTAATTTCCTTAATGATGGATATTTAAGTTTTTTCTTCTATTATTGATAATAATGCAGTGAACATTTTTGTGCAAAGAGATCTTTCTGTCTTTGAGATTATTTCCTCAGAACAGATTTCCAGAAGCGGATTTGCTCAGCTAAATGATACTGAACTGTTAGCCTCTTTCTAAAACTCATGTGCTTATCCAGCTCTCAGTATTCTCAATTCAAACATTTTAGTCAATGTATAGGTGAAAATAACACTTTATTGAAATTTAAATTTGTATTGCTTTAATTACCAGATAGGTTACAATTTTTTTCTATGGTTAAACGATGATGTTTTCATTTTAAAGTCTTATTGATGCCTTAGAAAATATTTCTTATCTATTCATTTAAATAATCACAAAGTAGTTTCTTTGGAATACTAAATTTGTGTGATTACTTGAAAGAAATAAACTATATTCCTTTAAAAAATATTTTTAAAATAGAAACATTTCACTAATGCAGAGGTCTCCCCTGAAACTACTTCAAATCAATGAAAACTTAACATAATTAACTGAACGCTCTGAACTGATCAATAACATTTTAGAGTAGCCATCTAGCTTTATGGTTCTTTCCAGTGTTAGGAATGTTAAATGACAGCTGTCTTCTCAGTAATCCTCTCTCATGAAATGTATCTCTGTTTCACTGCTAGCAAAACTTGGATAATGGGTAGTTTGCATCAAATTGCTTTTAACTTGTTTATGGTGACTTTTCTGTTATATACATAACTATACAGACCACACCAAAGTAATGAAGACACACGATATAAAAGTAGTTGTCATCACACTATGTAGGGGATGATCGCCAAAATGGCCTAACAAGAAAACTGAAATTAAACTGATACAGAACTACATATCTTTTTAGAACTAGATGTAATGGAGACAAACACCCTAAAAGGCAGTACCTATCATAAACCGGGATTTCTAAAATTCAGTGTTTATATTTAAACCAGAAGACATGGTTAAAAAATATATTTATATCTATATCTACAACTGTATCTATCAGAGCCAACCAGATTTTGAACAATGCAGTCATCCAAATTTTCTCTGGCCCAGTCACAGCCTTTTTGAAAAAAAGTAGCACTTACTCAACTTTTATGCCTTATTATGCAAATTATACTATATAAAAGGTAGACAATTCAGAAGCACAGATATACACACAATATTGCCATTTACATTGAATCTACTGTTTTGTAATTATTTTTTGAACTTTGGTATATCATAAGCCCTGTCCTGGAAGCAGCTTTTGGGAACAATTTCCTTTTAATTCCATCCTGGGAGCTGGTGCAGAAGGAAAACTGGGGGATAAGAGGACTTACAGTATTGCTGACGAAAGAGGAAATCCAAATTCACCACTAGCTGGCAGGTCCTTTTAGTCCTGGCATTGGTAATTTCTGCCATACCCTCTTCTCACCACCCTGCTGCCCCAACCCTAGCCACTGTACGCTTTGGGCGATGGCTGTGGAGAGGTCGGCCTTGGGACCAGGGTGGTGGCTGTTCTTTGAGACCTTGTCTACTGTGGCTTTCCACCAGTAGACAAGTAAAAAGGTCAAGCCAAAGAAGCTGTCTTTTATACAAACTCAAGTAGGTCTACAGAACTCCAGGTGAGTAGTTGTGTGATACTGTACTACTATCACTTTCCCTGTATGGGGGTCTCCATCTGTATGGGGGTCTCCATCTGTATGGGGGTCTCCATCTGTATGGGGGTCTCCAATCTAAGCCAACTAACCTGGAAATTCACATTTCGCTGAGCAAATCAGGGGTTTATAAAAATGTTAGGTCCAGGCCGGGCTCGGTGGCTCAAGCCTGTAATCCTAGCATTTTGGGAGGCCAAGGCAAGTGGATCACCTGAGGTCAGGAGTTCGAGACCAGCCTGGCCAACATGGTGAAACCCCGTCCCTACTACAAATACAAAAATTAGCTGGGCGAGGTGGCGGGTGCCTATTATCCCAGCTACTCGGGAGGCTGAAGCAGGAGAATCGCTCCAACCCAGGAGGCAGAAGCAGGAGAATCGCTCCAACCCAGGAGGCAGAGGTTGCAGTGAACTGAGATTGCGCCATTGCATTCCAGCCTGGGCAACACGAGCGAAACTATATCTCAAAAAAAAAAAAAAAAAAAAAGTTAGTTCCAATTTACTAAAAGATAGAGTGTACTAGAGTTCTGAATCACAGAATACTTGGAAAAAAAGGGTGTTCTTGTCCTATGAAATGCAAATATTAAAAGTCAACAATAGCTAGAAACAAAAACAAACAATGACAAAAAAAAAAAAAAAAACCCCGAAACGAACAACAACAAAAACAAACACCCTGTGGTGAGGTGAAAGACGTATCAGACTAGGAGTCAGCAAATATCATTTCAAGGTTTCATTTTATTATTAACTAGCCAATTGCATGTGGGCCTTCGTTTCCATACCTAAATTAAAAAGAAAATTTAAAAAAAGGGGGGGATGGACTGTATTAAGCTGACCCTTACAGATTCCTGACTCCTTTCAGTGCTAACATTTAATAATTCCAAATATTCTGTTACTTGGATTATTTAAGGGACAAACTTAAAAAGCTATCTACCATCAATGTATTAGTTATGTGAAATACTCTAGGTATTCTTATTTTGCATTATATCTAGAGTTAGTACAATTACTCCGTTTTTTTCTTTCTTTCGTTTTTTTTTTTTTTGGTAAACTGGAGTCAGAACGTATAGTCTCCTATAAGACAAGAGTGTTTATATAAGTGGATGGCTGGAACACATCAACTTGCCTATAACATGTTACTGAGTCTACACACATCGAAGCAGAATTCTAAGGTGCAGGAACTGTTGGGAAATTGTAAATTATGAGGTCTATCCTGGATTCACGCATGTCAGTTAGCTTTTTGAGCCTTCTTACCATAGGCTCTTTTTCTACTCACAGTAGGTTGGAGACTTTCAGTTCTAGTCCAAAATGGACTTGTTTTAAAAAATAACAGAAAATTTTAATTGGCTCATAGAGAGAACCAGAACAATATTTTCATTTTTCTCCTTTAGATTTCCAGCTGGTTAGGTTTCTTTTTTATCTAGTTGAAGGACCATATTTTTCAGTATTCAATCACATGCTTTCTTTAATCACAATAAAATTATCTCACTGCTAATATTTTTTTTCAGATATCTAGCTACAGCAATAAATATTTATGGATAGAATTTATAATTCTTATTTAACAACCAACATTTATTAAGTACTTAGTACATTCAGAGCACTATGCCCATCTCTTCAACTACATTTTCTTGTTTAATCCTTATAACAACCCCATTGAGGAGGTACTATTTTTTTTTATTCCCATTTTAGAGACAAAAAAGCTGAGTCTCAGAGAAGCTAAATAAATTACCAGTGTTGTACAGTGAATGAACGGCATATTCAACCCCAGGATAGACTGCACCTCCATTGAAAACTGTCCAAAATAGTTTCAAATCTTATTGGGTCCTTTAAGTTTTATGGTACAATGGTCCATTATGCTGTTCAACACCCCTTAACAGAAAGATTGATGGAATATATTCTATTTAGAGATTTGCCCTAAGCAAAGTTGTCATTCCTCTTGAATGATATACTTTCTGCTATTACAAAATGAGAGCTATGCATTTAGCTGTGTTTGTCTTTTTGCCTTTGCTTCCCAGAAGACCAAGCTTTTATTCTTAATTGTGGCAGTGATTCAGATTTTGTGAGTGAACAGCACACCTCTTCTTACTTTATCCTAAAATATCTTGTTATATATTTCTAATATAGGCCACTCTGAGGCTTCTTTAGCCAAAATAAAACATGAAAACAAAAGAGGTTTTAAGTAATAAAGGCAGTGTGCTAGTAAAATAGAATTACATTTTAATTACGACGATATTTTCTTTGGCCAGGTAAAGTCAATCCAATGAGGTAGTAACATTGAATATAACAATTAACTCTGACTTTTCATTACAGATGCTTCTCAACTTGTGATGTGGTTACATCCTGACAAACCCATTCGTAAGCTGAAAATATTTTAAGTTGAAAATGCATTTAATATACCTAACCTACTAAACACTGTAGCCTAGACTAGCCTACCTTAAACATGCTCAGAACACTTTTGTTAGCCCAGTTGGGCAAAACCATCTAACACAAAGCCTATACTATAGTAAAGTGTTAAATATCTCATGTAATTTATTGAATTGTGTACTGAAGGTAAAAACAGAATGGTCGTATTAATACTCCAAGTACAGTTTCCACTGAACATGTATTGCTTTCCCACAATCGTAAAGTCAAAAGAAAACTTGTAAGTTGGACCATTGTAAGTCAGGGACCATCTGTTTATGCTTTAACATATTATCTCATTTGATACTCACAAACTTTGAGATGTATTAGTTACATCTGCATCTAGCAGAAAACAAAACCAGTGATCAAAGAAAACAAATAACTTATTCGGGGTCATCCAGGTAGTTAAATGGCAAAGCATCCATTTGAAATCAGTCTTCAGACTCTACTGTACCATTCTGATATTTAGTAAGTTTTAATATTTGCAAAAAAGCTTAAATTCATAAATTCAATGACACAAGTTCTTTCTTCCCTCCCTCCCTTCCTTCCTTTTTTTCCTGAGATGGAGTCTTACTGTATCGCCCAGGCTGGAGTACAGTGGTGAAATCTAGGCTCACTGCAACCTCCACCTTCCGGGTTCAAGCGATTCTCCTGTCTCAGCCTCCCAAGTAGCTGAGATTACAGGCACCCACCACCAAACCCAGCTAATTTTAGTATTTTTAGTAGAGACAGGGTTTCAACACGTTGGCCAGGCTGGTCTTGAACTCCTGACCTCAAATGATCTGCTGACCTCGGCCTCCCAATTTGGGATCACAGGCGTGAGCCACTGTGCCTGGCCCTCTTACATTGTTTATAAAAATAAAACATATTATACCTCTTTCTGGCATTCACTTAACTAGAAATTCAACATGGTCCAACATGGTTCAATCAAACAATTCTTCTATATCGACATGTATGACAGTTTGAATTAAATATGTATTACTCAAATGTTGATGGAACACTTTTTGACAGATAATATTTTTGACAGATAAAATACAGTGAATATTTGCTATTTCCCCTTCCTATATTCATTCTTTACTCCTAGGGGAATTCGTCACTGCTTCATCCTTCACATCTCAGTCAATGCTTGGGTTAGTTGCACCCTTAGCTCCTGGGGTAAAAATCTTGATTGGCTTAAGTCAATCAACACATTAACATCCTGGCCCAATTCTGAGAAATGTACATAATCCAAATCGACCAGGTTTGATGAAACTTTGGTTGGCTATTCCAGGAAAGATGCCATCTCTCTTCTTCGTATTTGAAAGTACGAAGAGTGTGGTGTGGAGCTGGGGCAGCCACTTTGCTACCTCTAAGGACGTTAGCCTGAAAATAGTCAATATATCAAAGACTGCCAAGAAAGGGCGGCTGGTGATACCATTTGAGTCCTGAATCAAGCCTTGCTTAATGCAAAAACTACCTTGACAGTTCAATTAAGGAAGCCAATAAATTATAAATATAAATGATCTCTTTGTTTAAACCAGCATGAGTTGGGTTCTTCATAACACAGTCCTAAATAAAATATCTAATAAGCTACTTAATATCCTTAGGGAAGTGTCAGGTTACCAGATTAAGCAAAATATAGGTAAAACTAGAAATTCAAAATGGCAAACTCATGTCTGCGATTTGATCAGTACAAATAGAAACTGATTCATGAGGGGCGGGAGCTGCAGTACAAGCCAAGGAAAGGGAAGAGGACTTAGGCAAGTGGTGAATTTTACAGAAGAGCCAGAAGTGGGAAAATGAGCTGACTGCAGATGCATAAAAGGATCAAGGTTGAGTGCTCAGCTGAGATGGGAATGGGTAACGATAACAAAGCCAATGAGCATAACTTATTCTCTAGAACATTTGGAAGCAACACAACACACACATTGTGTATATGTGTAGGACCCAAGCACAGTATATCTTAAAGCACCCCCGCTGATTCTAATGTGCCATGAAGTTTGAGAATCTCTGGAAGGGAGGGGGAATTGCTCCACTATAAGGAGCTTTACTCTCTTTATATAAATAACTACAGAGGAAAGAATAGACTGCTAGTAAATCATTCCCCTTAATGTCACTTAAATGTAACATAATTGGGAATAGAAAGATTGATTTTAAATATGAAATATGGAGATACTGTGGAAACACTGCTGTCCACACATGCTTTTTAATTTCCTCTGTGTGCATGGAATACAAAAGATGTGTGAAAGAAACATACTAGAGCACCTGTGTATGAGAAACTCTGACCTTGGAAAACATCATGCTCTTTCTCTAAATGAACTTTTATTGAACATCTGTTATGTGTCAGCCACTGTACTAGTCCTCCAGAGCTGCATATAGACTTTAGTTAACACAAGCCCTGCCCTCAAAACCTTCAGTTATCTAGGGGAGACACACAATGAGGTCGGGGAAGCACAGAGATTGTGGGAGCACATGAAAGGGACACCTAACTCCCCAAAGGAGCTGAGAGTAGAGGAAGACAGGAGAGCTCCTAGAAGGAAGCACCAGCTCTGATTTCTAATGGTGTATTAGTCTATTCTTACACTGCAATAAAGAACTGCCCCAGGCTGGGTAATTTCTAAAGGAAAGAGGGTTTTTTTGGTTTGTTCTTTGTGTGTTTTTTTTTTTTTTGAGATGGAGTTTCGCTCTTGTTGCCCAGCCTGGAGTGCAATGGTGCAATCTTGGCTCACTGCAACCTCTGCCCCCCAGGTTCAAGCGATTTTCCTGCCTCAGCCTCCCGAGTAGCTGGGATTACAGGCAAGCACCACCATGCCTGGATAATTTTGTATTATTAGTAGAGACAGGGTTTCTCCATGTTGGTCAGGCTGGTCTCAAACTCCCGACCTCAGGAGATCTGCCCTCCTCGGCCTCCCAAAGTGCTGGGATTACAGGCGTGAGCCACTGCGCTTGGCCAAGGAAAGAAGTTTAATTGACTCACAGTTCCTCATGGCTGGGGAGGCCTCAGGGAACTTACAATCACAGGCAGGAGACAAAGGGGAAGAAGCAAGAAGAAGCAAGGCACCTTCTTCACATGCCACTAGGAAGAAGAATGAATGCAGGAGGAACTACCAAACACTTATAAAACCATCAGATCTCATGAGAACTCACTCACCATCATGAGAACAGGATGGGGGAAATTGCCCCCATGATTCAATCACCTCCACCTGGCTTCTCCCTTGACACGTGGGGATTATTGGATTACAATTCAAGATGGGATTTTGGATGGGGACACAGCCAAACCATATCACATCAGGAAAGATGAAGCAGATGAATGAAGTAACGGTGGGTTCTAGAAACAAAAAACAACTTATGCGTAGACACCGAAACCAGAGAGAGTGTAGCGTACTGGGAAAAGCATGGAAAATGAGCTAAAACGTAAGGAGCTACTAGCAAGGAAGGGCCTTATGGATCATGCTGGGGCTGTATCCTGCAACTGACTGAGGGCTACAGAAGAATTTTACACAGGGGATCAACAGTCTGGATGGCATTTTATAAGTATCCCCATCAAAGCAGTAAGAGAATGGGTTGGGTTTTGGGAGAAGTCAGTGAGAATGGAAATAGGAAAATCAGTTTGGGAGAGATGAGGAAATTCAGGAGAAAACTGCCACCAAGTGAACCTATAATTTAATCTAGATTTGACCTCATTCTCTTTGTGGCCATTGCCATGGCCACAAAGAGAATGAGGTCAAATCTAGAAAAATTACAGGTGTAGATCTGGGAAAATGAGTGCAATAGAAAGTAGTGGGTAAAGGGAGTGGGAGGAGTCTAGGATGACATTCTGGTTTTGGCTCAGTAGCTGGAGAGATGTAATACTCATCAAGGTAATAAATACAGTGATGAATTCAGTCCCGGATACAGTGGGGCTGGGGTACCATTCAAAAGGAAATGAGTCTGTTGCATGTATGTCTGGGATGCATGTGAGCAGCCATGGCCTACCAAGGAACAGACCACTATTGTGAACGGGCAGCAGCAACATCAGAAAGACACAAATGAAAATCAATGTGAAGGAGGAAGCCAGAGAGGCCAGAAGAAACCCTGATAGAGACATATGCTAACAAGCACTATTCCATTACCAACCTATTCCCTGAAAATTACAAAACACACGCACACACCTATGTTTAGATAAGTATTTTTCAATTCTTGAGTGAAGTTTTAAGTACATATCTATTACATATTCAAAATTTATCATGAATACTCGATTTGAAAATGATTATGGATTTAAAACCCATTTGGCTTTGTTTAAAATGAGAACATGTGCATGTTACAACTGAAGTGAGAACTAGTGAATGTTTAAAGCTACCAAGTACAAAAAGAGAAAGCTGAATCACTCATCAGTCCTACAAAGGTATGTGGAAGTGTGGGAAGTGTTCGCAGCTACTGACCTTCGGGGCACTAATTTAGTGATAGCTGGGTAGCAATTTAAATCTGTTGTTCTAAGCCCTAGTGCAGACTGTGATAGTATTTCAGGAGATAATAGGTTTGCCTCAAATTTTCAGAGCAAACTTTCAGGTTTGGATCTTATCATTTTCAAGTAAGTGAAAGGTTAGTGACTGTAAAATCATATAAACACATCAAAAACAGGTCTGTGATAAAAGTGGACTTGTTATATAACATGTGGGAGCGAACTTCACCCACATAGAGATGCTCATGCAAGAACAGGTTCAGTTCCTGGACACAGGGCCTCAGAGCAGGACCAGGCTGTACTGTAAAAGACAGGCTGAGTTTTTAACAAGACTCTGACTCAAGCCCTATCAGCTAAACTTGAGGTACCACTATCCACACTTAATTTGGAGTACACTCAAAGCCCTTCAGAGTTTTCCTGTTTTTTTTTTTTTTTTTTTTTTTTTTTTTTTGTTGTTGTTGTTGTTATTGTTTTGGGATGGAGTTTCGCTCTGTTGCCCAGGCTGAAGTGCAGTGTTGCATTCTTGGCTCACTGTAAACTCCGCCTCCCAGGCTCAAGTGATCCTTCTACTTTAGCCTCCTGAGTAGCTGGGACTATAGGCGTGCACCACCACACCTGGCTAATTTTTCTATTTTTTGTAGAGATGGGGTTTTACCATGTTGGCCAAGCTGGTCTCCAACTCCTGGCCTCAAGTGATCCACCTGCCTCAGCCTCTCAAAGTGCTGGGATTACAGGTATCCCAATGCTGTGCCCAGCCACCGTTCAGAGTTTTAAAGACATTTATAAGGTGGGGAAAATAATATTAGCCAGAAAACCTGGGCTATCTGTGGAGAATTAAGTCATCCCAGCTAGTCTTGAAATCAGCCAGAGTTCATATTTTACACAGCATGCACATCTATCTATACACACACACATATATATACACATACAAATATTCATAAAAACACATAATGTATTTCCTATCTCCTCTTTTTAAAGCAATTAAATACAGCCGGGAGAGGTGGCTCATGCCTGCAATCCTTTTAATTTTGAAGGGTCAAGGTGGGAGGATCACTCAAGGCCAGTAGTTTGAGACCAGCCTCAGGCAACATACTAAGACCCTGCTCCTACCAAAAAAAACCAAAAAACAAAAAAACCCAAAAAAAACCTAACTGGGGATGGTAGTGTGTGCCTGTATCCCAGCTACGAGGAAGGCTGATGTGGGGGGGACTGCTTAAACCCAGTAGTTCAAGGCTGCAGTGAGCTATATCATTGTGGCACTGTACTCTAAGCCTGGACAACAGTGTATGATCTTGTCTCTAAATGAATAAATAAATAAAATACAGAAACAAATCAGTATTACATCCTACATTCTCAAAGGTTGAAAACAGAGAGACTTACACAATATGGAAATATTCAGCTATCTACGACCAAACTAACCAAAGCAAAGTCTATAAAACCAAGTAGTCAAATGTGAGAAAAGTCTGAAATTCAAAGAGAAAAGCAAAAAGGATATAGACTCTATGAAGTAATAAAGACTTTCTTAAAGCCCATACTCTTACAGCTGAGATAAAGGGAAAAACTCCTATGAGCTCACATTCCATTAAAAAACAAAATAAAATGTGGTACTTCAAAAAGAAGGCTTTATTTCTTTATACTTTCTGTAGTGGAAATATATACTGAATAACAATAGTCCAAGACCACATGATTTGTACAGACAGTGCAATATATTTTAAAAATGCAAATTCTAAAATGCAGGACTTCCACAAATCTTGCCAAATTCTTATTAGGATCCTGTACAGATTATGTAAAAACATTTTGACTCTTGTTTGGATAAAATATCAACAATATTCTGAAGAACTCTTTCAATTCAAAGTTTTTGGTTTTATTAATAAAGGTTTTTAAATGTTTACACTGAGCTCTACAGGGCTTAGTTATTTTTAAAATGAAATCAGGTGGTTTGTGATAAGGTCTAGAGGTTTTGATGTGTATGGGGGACAGGGTGGCAGAGGTAAAGACCACATAACCCCAAAACCCACGACCACTGCAGCTGTTAGGAAGAATTAAAATCTCTACACACACTCTGCTGAAGTTTTAGAAGAGGAAACATATTAATTCCTTCAATCAACAGATATTTACAGAGCACCTCCCACATGTCAAGAACTGCTTTGGCGTTGGGGAAAAAAACAACATTGGACAAAATAGACAAAATTCCTACTTACATTCTAATAACTATAATTTCACATTAAAATAATCAGTTATTTATTGAACATATACCATGTGGTGAGTACTAGTGGTAGAGCTGACATTCTAGAAACTATAACTTTACTGCAAGAATAGTCATTTATTGAGTACTTACTGTGTGTGCTTTCCATTTAATCCCTATGATGACCTTCTAAGGCATGTATTAGCAAATTTCATTGATTCTAAGATGCATATTATTTTACATTTTAGCATTTCTCACTTTAAGACACTGTTGTAATGGGCATTTTTTTCTTAGTGTTATGTAAAATTAATGGTGAGTCTTGCAATTAGTAAGACTTAATATGGCTTAGAGTCTATGGAATGAAGTATTCTCATTTTACAGAGGAGAAAACCAAGGCAAAGAGAACTTAAGTATCTTGCCAACATCATCTAGCTCACACGTGGAAGAGTCAGAAATTTTGAAATGTGGATTTTAAAAGTTTAAAATCAAAGACCAAATCACTGCTTTTGTGGCTGTTTCTAATAACTGAGTGACACCATTCATAAGAGAAATATAAATTAAAACTACAAGAAGTTATCTTTGTTTCCCTAATAGGGAAAGATTTTAAAAGTTAGTTGACATGGTGTATAGTGGAGGTGTGGGGAAACAAGCGCTCTATTACCTTGTTGATGGGCGTGTACACCGGAACATCTTGCTGAGTCGGTCTCGGCCAATATCTATCATGATTTAATATGTACACACCTAATATCTAGATATTCACTTCTAGGAATTTATCCTACAGGTAACAGTTATATATGGATGAGATGACATGTTTGTGAGATTATACACTGCACAGCACTGTTTGTAAGATCAAAAACATCAGATACCACTCAAAGATCCACAAGTAAGAGTCTAGTTAAATAAATATGGTGAATGACTGGTATAAATATATACAGCTTTTTTTAAACAAAGAATGAAGCAGTTCTTTATGTACTGTTTGAAATTATCTCCAAGATATACTGTAAACTGAAAAAAGAAACAGAAGACTTTCTAGTATGTTAATATTTAAATTTTTAAAAAGCATGTATCTATATAAAAACACATACTGACATTTACATGAAGGTATGTATTTGTGTATGCATAAAATAACTCTAGAAGCATATATACAAAACCAGCAACAGTGGCTGCCTCTGGAGAAGAAAACAGGGGTCTCTCGGATAAGGTTACAAAGGGAGAATATCTTTGAATAGGGTATTAAGTGCATGTATTACTTAATTTATAATTAAAACCAAGAGTAAACTTACTTAGGTCATTCTCCCACAGCTGTGGTTATTACTACTGGGACATTCCAACTGTATTAATTTTTGCAAAGACAGAGCACAAAACTGGGAATTAAAAGACTGGATTTTAGCCCCGTATTTGTTGTGGGATGATGGTTAAGTGCCTTGTATAGTTATAGTGCCCAGCTTCAAAGAATAGTAAAATATACTTCACACATATAACACATTCAATTCCAGTCCATAATTCAAGGTCTTCCCCTGGCAGTGGGGAGATGGGGCCCCTGCCCCAATGGATTGTAAGCATCTTACTCTAGTTATTCTGCCTGCCTCCCAGGAAAAACCTCAAATGTTTGTTAAATGGAACTGAATTCTATGAGCTCACAAAGTCAAATAATAATAGGGTACATACAAGTCAGAGTGGTAGCAAGAGGTGACAGCAATCCTCTGTATGTATCAGAAAAGAGGCAAAGAAGGTGAAATTAAACTGGGTCTTGAAGGATGAGTATTAAATCAACAGGACAAAAAAGCCTTTCTTCCCTGAACAACAGAGGTGGGATGGAGGAGGGCAGTGGGACTCCATGAGCTCTAAGGGCCTTCCCAGCTCTATAGTGTAAGACTCTTACTAGGGAGAATGGGTAAACCTAGGATTGAACCTAGTATTGAGTTTTCACATGACTGTCTCCAATAGAAGAGAAAGAAGTAGCCAAATGCACCATGTTGAAGAGCCCAAGCTCACAACAGACGGAAAAAAGCAAGAACCCCTAAGAAATTATGTGGGGAAATGCAAAAGTAGGTGGGATACTAAGAAAATGTAAGTATAAAGAATGGTATAAGAAAATCATCAACAAATACGGAAGGAGAAACTGAAAGCAACAAAACCCATGGCCACTGTAACCGTTAGGAAGAATGAAGATTTCTACACACACTCTGCTGAAGTTTTAGAAGAGAAAACATATTAATTCCCCCAATCAACAGATATTTACAGAGCACTTCCTACATGTCAAGAACTGCTTTGGGTGTTGAGGAAACAGTGAACAAAATAGACAAAATCCCTACTTAAGTTCTAATAATTATAACTTCACATTAAAATAACCAGTTATTTATTGAACATATACCATGTGATGAGTACTAGTGGCAGAGCTGATATTCTAGAAAGTATAATTTTGCTATAAGAATCATAGTCATTTATTTATTTATTTATTTATTTATTTATTTATTTATTTTTGAGACGGAGTCTCGCTCTGTCGCCCAGGCTGGAGTGCAGTGGCCGGATCGCAGCTCACTGCAAGCTCCGCCTCCCGGGTTTACGCCATTCTCCTGCCTCAGTCTCCCAAGTAGCTGGGACTACAGGCGCCCGCCACTTCACCCAGCTAGTTTTTTGTATTTTTTTAGTAGAGACAGGGTTTCACCATGTTAGCCAGGATGGTCTCGATCTCCTGACCTCGTGATCCGCCCGTCTCGGCCTCCCAAAGTGCTGGGATTACAGGCTTGAGCCACCGTGCCCAGCCCATAGTCATTTATTGATTACTTACTGTGTGCTAGATGCTATTCTAGATGCTTTCCATTGAATCCTTATGACAACCCTCTAAGGCAAGTATTAGCAAATTTCATTGATTCATACTTTCTAACAGAAAGTAAACCAGGGAAATGGAGTTCTCAACAGGAAGAAAGAGGAAGAGAGACGAGGAAAGGAGCAGAGGAGGGGAAGATGGTCGGGAGGAGTGGGAGAGGGAGCGAGGCAAATCCTAAAAACATCAGCTACATCCAGTGAAACTTTTAAGTTAGAAATGAAAGTGTCCATAAGAAATGAAAAGTAAATAATAAAGATATAAATAAGCAGCTTTAAAAAGACACCCCACCACCACCACCTGCCAAGCCTAAACGAATTAGAGATTTCTGTTTTAAGCATTGTAGCTGGATTGTTGTTACACTTTAATGTAATTAAAAGTGGAATAGTCTCCTTTCTTACCTATGTGTCTACCACATAACAATAGCTAAATTCAAACAATGTTGAGTCTTTAAAATTCCTTTACTTTTATTTGACACATATGCATTTAAAATGCCTCTGGAGTTCTTAAAGGCACCCAAAGGCAGAGTGTTGAATAATGGAAAATATTAACAATCATTAGGAGAAGCTGGTTGACTTACTTTCTTTCCAGATGCTAAAATTCTCTAGTTTCCCAATTTCAAGAGTGTTAATGTATATGTTTAAAAGTGCAATAAATGCTAACTGTAATCACGTCTTCTTAATCTTACACAAAAACCCCAGTGAGAATAAATTATTGGCCCATGGAAATACTTTCATCTCACTATTCTTTGTAAACAGAAATCTGGAAATGGTTTTGTGCAACCCTGAATCTGTGTTGAAGGCTGGTAATCATCTGAGAGTGGCCTTTCAGCTGCTGTTAAAAATATTGCTGAGGAAGACAAAGGCAGGCCTGGGGAGCCCAGTCGGCAAACAGCATCAGCCCAAACTACCAATCACAGGACCCTCGACAGTCTTCAAACATGAGCAGCGAAGCAAAAGGAGGAAAAAGCAGTAATAGCCTCCTCACTTCTCTAGTGGATGCTTATGTTCCTTGTTTAAAGCCTCAGCAGCATTAATGCTTCTCAGTACGTCTCAACATAAATAACTTCAGCTACAAATAAGTTATTAATTATATTTTACGATAAAATGTGTCACAGAGAAACAAAGTGTACCTTCTGGGGGTAGGGAGAAATTGGAAAATTCTTCTTCCTGGAAAATATAGTATGGACACTTTTAAATTTAATTTTTCATTGTGCCTTCTGAACAATTTTCCAAACAGGTTCCCCAGGTTAAAACTTTGTCAACATATTTGAGAGAACCAAAGTGAAATGAAACCTTTTTCTTCCTAAATGAACTAATAAAAGTTTGAAAAACTGTATCTGACACATGTGTTAGCCTTTGATGGGGAGACCAGGTGCATTTCTATACAAGGATAGGATTAGGAATAGGAAAAAACTTCCTCAGGTCCTTTGTAGTAAACGAAGGGGAAGTTTTACCATCATTTTGTGTTTCACTCCGTTGTGGGTGCTGTTTGTCTTTCGAGCCTCAATTTGCCCAAGTGGAATGTATAATGCTCATGCAACTAGGGTTTCCAGCTAAAAATAGGGCACACAGCTACATATAAATTTCAGATAAATAACGAATAAATTTTTTTGAGACAGGGGTCTCTCTTTGTTGCCCAGGCTGGAGTGCAGTGGTGCAGTCGCAGCTCACTACAACCACCAGCTCCTGGGGTTAAGCCATCCTCCCACCTTAGCCTCCCAAGGAGCTACAGGCGCCCACTACCACACCCAGCTGATTTTGTAGCTTTTTTTTTGGTAGAGATGGGATTTTGCCATGTTGCCTAAGGTGGTTCTCAAACTCCTGGGTTCAACAGATTTGCCCACCTTGGCCTCCCAAAGTCCTGGGATTATAGGCGAGAGCCAACTGCGCTCTGCAATGAATGAATTTTTAGTATAAATATGTCCCACATATTGCATGGCATATTCCAAAAAAAAAAAAAACAAACACACACAATTTACTGAAATTTGAATTTAAGGGGGTGTCCTTTGTTTTTATTTGCTAACTCTGGCATATAACAGGTCTTATATATCAAGTAGATGGTGTGCTAGCCCAGTTTGTCCTCTGGATGGGGATGAGAAAGGTTAGGAAGCGCACACTGGTGGGGAGATACAGGAAAAAAACCAGAAAGAGTTGATGGGGCAGGGTATGTATCAAGACCCTGACATCGTCAAGAGAGAAAGAGAATGGGGATACATCTTAACTGGGTGCAAAGACTGATAACCAAGGACACACCCAGGACAACTGGTGGCAGAACAGGTGGTGAGCAGCCCTGGGATGGATGGGAAGTACTCTGGCTCTTGGCACAGTGACTTTCCTCTTTGTCCCTTTGCTAGTTTCTTCCTTATGTTAGTAAATTTCATAGAGGAAGTATATAACCAATGATAGTTGAAACACAGATACTTTTAGGTGTGATAAATAATCTGAAAATACAGTAACGGCCATATCTATGTAGACCTGTTGATTAATTCATTAATACTTTTATACTGAATGTTAGCAAAGGATTTCATCATGAATGTTGCCTTTTCCCTATTACTGATGTTCCTGGGAGTTCTTGGATAGGGAGGTGCAGGGGAGAGAATATGCTTCTAAGTAGAGTATTCTTAAATGATGACCTGGGAACTTTTCCAATCTCTGCACCGTGACCCCACCTGTCCATAAAAGGCAGTCACAAATGCTGGCTAGTGTCCAGATCAACTGAAGAGGATGGCATCCTGTCTCTTCTCTCTTGCCCTGCTGCCATTTTCCCATCTCCATGTATCATCACTTTAGCTGATTTTCTTTTCAATTTTTCTATGTTTTAGGTTTTTAGCCTCTGGCTAAGCCTATTTCTCTGGCTTGGATATCCCTTGCAGTGTTGGTCCTAAAAAACTTCAATCATTTGGCTGGGACCACTGTGCTGCCAAACTGCCTCAACTCCACCCCTCATGGGAGGGGTGTCAGGGAGAAAAACAAGCTGGATAGGATGCTATTAGAAACCCAGTGCCTAACAGGGCCTACCAGCCACCTGCTAGTCCTTGTGTGGTATAAGCCCTAAGGCCCGGCTTAAATCATGTTTCCTTTGCCCCAGTGCTGATGCTGAATTAATCAGGCTGGGGAAGAGTGGAGGTGAGGGTGGCATTTTTAGGATAAACTTGACTGCTTTATTGTCTACTTTACTGGGCAATCATTTAATGGAGTCCTCAATGCTTTCCTCCTGCCTAGGTCTATCTTCTGTCTCTCCTTATTCCTTCTCACATCTCTATTTCTGTTTTTTCATTTCTTTTGCTTCTTTTTTTTTTTTTTTTAGAAAGAGAGATAGGATCTTTCTATGTTTCCCCGGCTGGACTGCACTGGCTATCAGAGGCACAATCATTGAGCATTACGGCCTCGAACTCCTGAGCTCAAGAGATCCTCCCACCTCAGCCTACCTAGTAGCAGGGACTATAGGCTTGCACCACCATGCCCAGCCACACCTTTATTTCTAAATAGTTTACCTACTTAGGTTTAGCTTTGGGGTAAGGGAAAGAAAGGCAGTGGAAGAAGGCTCACTTTGACCTTGAGCTTAAGTTGTGATTGTCAATCCATTGTTCATTAGAACATTTGACACGATTTTCAGCTACTTGAAGCCTAGAAGTGACGAGCACGGACTCCAGAGCTAGACTGCTCTGTAATTTACCAGCATATTCACCTCAGAGTGTTGGTATAAAGATAAATGAGTTATATTCATAGGTAAAGCTTTGAGAATAGCGCTGGTTACATGGTGTGCTTTAAATGGTTGCTTTATTACAAATTAATCATCATAATAAAAGTCTACTCAGATTTCAATCTTTTTGTCAATCCTCAGGGTAACCGGCTGAGCAAAATTCTGGCATTGATGGGTCTCTGGATATATCATCTTAAGAGCACCAAATTTCTGCCATTGGTAAATACCTCCATGCTACCCATCTCTGCAGTTACAGTGAGAAAACAAATTAAACTCATATGTAAAAAATAATGCTTAATTGTTAGAATAATGCCATGTTAAAAAGGCAAAGGGAAACATATAGAGGTATGATATCAAAATTAGGCAAAAAATGTATAGGTATAATTGTTAAACATAATCTGCTACTCAAATCACAAGCTGATGAGGGTTAAAAATGAGAAAAATGCCTTCGGATTAGGTTGGCATTGATGAGGATGCAAGGAAGGGCTAGGGTTACCCTCTGCTGAAGCAGGAAACAGCTCAGCTATGTCTGCATCTTTGGCAACAACTCTATGGTCAGCTTGAGAGGGAAGATACCTTAATAAACAAAAGCACAGATTTTACACCTAAAGAGCGCTCCAGTATGTCCGTATTTCAAGGCTGGGTCATTCATTTGGCTTTAGAGTGAGGATGAGGAAATGGATTTAACACTTATTGAGGTACTGACTTCCCTGTGTTTCAAGGGCATACCCTGAGCATGGTTTTCGTATAAGGACACGTATCAATAAAACAATAGGGAATCTCATCAACTAGACATTTATTCAATTGTTCCTGATATTTAACAACATCCCTAAAATTACTTTTTAAACACTTTTTTGTTTTTGCCAAAGATGAGAAATAGAGTTAAGTGCACAAATGGCTTTGGACAATCTGCTGCAGAGAACTGTTTTAAGCATGGCATAAACATGCCAAATCAATAACTTGTTTCTTTATCTGCATGTGCCATGAAAACCTGGCTATCATAGAGTGCCGGATCCATTAAAAACTGAATTTGCTATTTCCAGACAGCAGATAGCTCAAAGCTCAACAGGGCCAGCAGGCAATAATCCAAACCCACATCTCTCTCTCTAGAAAAACAACTCAAAGCACTCTGTTGCTACATTATGTTATTCAAAGCACAGGAGATAATGAAGGCTTGACAATACCGTGGCTCTGAGGATTGAGTCAAATGGCCATTATTCTTCAAACAAAAAGAGCTGGGTGAAGTGACTTTTGTAATCTTAAATCACTAGATAAATCTGATTAACAGAGAAATGTAAATCAATAAGTGACATCTGAAATGAAACTGTCCCTTTTACACATTTAAGAAGCTTGATGTCACAGAGACTCCTAGTCTTTGAGGGAAGAAGGGATGGTAGTATAACCCAAGGCTTTTGACATAAATTTTTGCTGTATGCCTCTGCCCAAAGCTGTAGAAAATATTTTACATTTTTATTATATAATAGTTTACTGTACTCTAGTAGATGTCAATTCCCTTTACACTAGCAGATATGAATTTACAACAGTTCTTAAGGTAGTCATAGGAGTGTGATTATTGAAATATGTATCAATATTTTTATCTATTTAATACTATCATTGAAAATTCATTGTACTGATACACTACTTGAAATTATCCCACTCAAGTTATGCCTAGAGCAGTCTTTTATCTTTTCTTTTCTTTTTTCTTTTTTAGAGACAATGTCTTGCTCTGTCTTTGAGGCTGGAGTGCAGTGGTGCGATCACAACTCACTGCAGTCTCGAAATCCTGGGCTCAAGCCATCTGATCCTCTCACTTCAGCCTCCTGAAGGCACATGCCACCACACCTGGCTAATTTTTAAATTTGTTGTAGAGACAGGTGTCTCCTTATGTTGTCCAGGCTGGTCTCAAACTCTTAGGTTCAAATGAATCTTCCCACCACAGCCTCCCAAAGTACTGGGATTACAGGGATGAACCACCATACCCAGTCTTTCTTTAAGATAAAAATATAATAAAAATCTCAAAGACTAATATTTTATAGCATCTAATTATTTAAGTAAATAATTTGGGGTGATAATGATTCTACTTTCCTCATCTTTTATCTCAACTTTTTTTTTTGTCCCTTACCCAGCCATCAACACTTATTCAACCACTCTTTCACTGCTTTTTTTTTTTTCTTTTTCTTTTATATATGGGCTCTTGCTCTGGTGCCCACGCTGGAGTGCAGTGGTGCAATCATGGCTCACTGCAGTCTGGACTGCCTGGGCTCAAGAGATCCCCCTGCCTCAGCCTCCCAAGTACCTGGGACTACAGGCACACACCACCACACGTGGCTAATTTTCTTTTTAAAACATTTTTTGGCCACGCACAGTGGCTCATGCCTGTAATCCCAGCGCTTTGGGAGGCCGAAGCGGGTGGATCACCTGAGGTCAGAAGTTCGAGACCGGCCCGGCTAACATGGTGAAATCCTATCTCTACTAAAAATACAAAAAGTTAGCCGGGTAGGCTGAGGCAGGAGAATTGTTTGAACCCGGGAGGCAGAGGTTGCAGTGAGCTGAGATCATGCCACCACACTGTAGCCTGGATGACAAGAGTGAAACTCCATCTTAAAAAAAAAAACACCAAAAAAAACACATTTTTTGTGGAGATGGGGTCTTGCTATGTGCCCGGACTGGTCTCAAACTCCTGGCCTCAAGTGGTCCTACTGCCTTGACCTCCTAAAGTGCTGAGATTACAGGCATGAGCCACCATGTTTAGCCCATTATTTCTTTTATTCAACCACTCTCTGTAGTAATACTTCATTTACCCTACCTCATTAAGAAGCAGCCGTTCCTGAGACTTTTCAAGGTAAGTAAAAGTTATTCCTAAAATACCAATGTTTCTAAAAATTCTATTTTTAAACAAAACATCTGTTTCTAAATGTAAACTGATCCCAATTAGTTTACCCTAAGACTACTGAAATATATAGGGGTATCTGGGTCTAAATTAAGTGGTCTTGGGCAGCTGTACTTTTGGAGTTCCTCTGTTAATGACTTACAGTTTTTATGGCCTGTCCTTGTTCTCATTTCTTCTTACTAGAGCTCTGAATTCTTGAAGCAATAACCACCCTCTTTTTATCTGCTATTAGTGTTGACTGTGTTTTGGGAAACCAGGCATCAGTTTGAACTGATTTGTTTTAAAAAAAGATTGAATTGTTTGTGGATGAGGGACTGAAGAAGTAATGAGGTGGGTGAGGAGAATTACACAATAATTTTAACAATCTGGGCCCAGATAGACTTTTTTAGAGGTTCTGAGCTGTTTTAAAAAGGTGAGATTGCTGCACAAAAGATGCTCTGGAGGAGAAAAGTGCTAATGTTAGTTTTCTTTCTACTCATAGGCTAACTTATCAAGTGCATAAACACATACATATTTAATGACATATGAATTTGCTTCTAGTTCAGTTGATACATGCATGCATATGTAGAAAAGTAATTAAATAATGAGAATTATCAAATAAAAAAGAAAAAAAGAAAAGCCCACTTCACCAACACAGGAGCTACATAACAATGTTTCTTCTCAAGTGTGTCCACTGACATGTATATGCAGAAAAATTGTTAATATAACAAGCCACTAAAAGAAAACAAGAAGCCCACTTCACAAAATACAGAAAAATAGTGACTACCTGTTAAAGACTCACTTTTAGTGGTGGAGTGTACATTAATTCATGCAGATTAACTGTGTTTAGAAACTAACTTTGCAGATGTTAAAAACCACTGTAGATGTAAATAAGAACATTTTCCTTCTAAGCATTTCAATTTTTTAGAATAACTTTTCACATTAGCAGATTATAAACATGTGTGTTTGGCTAATAAACCTAGATTTCCCCCTAAACACATAATTCTGATAAAGTCTAACAAAAAAGAAAGAGAGAAAGAAACAGGAAGACATTTTTTTATGTGCAGAGAAATGTCTTCTTCAGGCCAAGGTCACATAGCCCATGCTAATTTGCATGGTTTTAAAAAAAGTGTTCTAATTATATCCTACTCTAACATACCTGTGATTCATCAAAAGAAAAAAAAAATCAACTCCAGGTTGGACTTTTTGTGACCTGGAAGCTGTCTGGCCCTGTAACCCTCCTTGGTACTTAGTATGGTGTGTTTTCAGAAACTGTAATACAAGTTATGTTTATTAACTGCTTATTAAAATGACAAAGGAAATAACATAATGCATAAAATATAACCAGATTATCCACTAGTTTGGATTACCTTTACTAATGTTCTCTTTTAGAAGGGCAGATAAATGGGAATTAACTTTTGTCAAGCCCTTTTGTATGAGTCTTTATTTATTATAAGAATTCCTGAAAACGACTTAAGAAATGGACATGGAACCAGAGACAACAAACAAAAATGAAATTCTTCTAGTCTCAGGTAACATTTCTTAGTGCAAGAAATAAAGTATTTTCTAAGCCTTATTCTGGGTACACATTTTGCTCTGAGCTTTATTTGCTTTTTGCAACAGCATTTAAGAGAAAACCAACTGACCATTTACAACCTAAACAATGGCTTTGGGGTATGATTAAGAAATGCACCTGGGCTCACTCAAACAACACGTTTGTTTAACCTGGTGACTTTCCTGTGTCTGGGGTCAGGCAGGAGCAATCTTGGTTGGGGGCAGGAAAGAAAAGCAAATATAACTGACTCACTGAGAACAAAATGGTTGCACTAACTACCCTTTGTAATTACAACTGTTTTAACAGTTTCTAGTAGGCAAGGCTATCATTTCAGTGACCCACTGTAATTTGGGATGAAACCCCAGGAAATTATGCCAACTTTGGAATAGGAGTTGCATTTCTGAGTTTACTCAGCATGATGAATCCACTAAAATGCTGACTATCCTTTTTTTGGCATAAACTTACGTCAAGGGGAAAATGAACATTAAAATGAATATAGCTAGAGAGGCAAACTATCACAACATTCACTCCCAGGAGCAGACCATAGTTTATTTTACTTTCTGGATCTTTTTATTATGAAACATTTCAATCATATAGAAAAATGCAGAATAAAATAACGAACACCCCCCCCAAACATCATTTAGTTTTGATAATCACCAACATGTGGCCAATCTTATTTTATTGTACCCTATCCACTCTGCTCTTCAAAATTATTAAAATATATATATATACACACATATCCTTTTAGAGATGGGGTCTTGCTCTGTTGCCCAGGCTGGAGTAAAGTGGTGCAGTCATAGCTCACTGTAACTCGAAATCCAGGGCTCAAGTGATTTTCCTGCCTAAACCTACCCTGGTGGCTAGGACTACAGGTGTGCAACACCATGCCTGGCAAATTTTTAATTTTTTTTTTTTTTAATAGAGACAGAGTTTCACAATGTTGCTCAGGCTGTTCTCAAACTTCTGGGCTCAAGCGATCTTCCAGCTTCAGACTCTCAGCGTGCTGGGATTACCGGCATAAGCCAATGCACCAGCCTGCATTAAAGCAAATCCCAGACAACTGATGTTGTATTTCATAAAAGCTTCCACTGACAATATATGCATATATTTTCATAAAGATCACTACAGAAATCTCACTGAGCATGAGATGTCTAAACCAACTTTAACCACATCTTGTAAAACATTTTACACTAAAACCTATCTGCCTAGAAAACCAATTTGCTTGAATATAAGTGGGTAATTAAAATGACAAAATAAGTTTAAACACAACCCTCTATTAATTTATGGGAGGAAAAATAGCAACATTCTCAGATTGGGAAAATAGTGCATGTTACTTTATCCCTATGGTTCTAGTCTTTGTGGACATTCCAATCAATGAGAGACAAGATTAAAAGGAACATGGTTAGATTTGCCTGGATGGAGCTTAGAAGAGTAGGTAGAGGCTACTAAGGGGGCCGGGAGCTGCCTGGAATAAAACTTTTCCATTTTCCTTCACTACTGTACATCCAGAATAAAACAGAATGCCAACAGGCCAAAACTTAGGAGCTTCAAAAGGCACTCATCAAGCAGACTAGCTATTTACAATAATTTATTACCAATCTTAAAGATCAAAAGGAACTCCATGAAGCATTTAGATTCAATTCCTTACTGCCTGATGACTAAGTTGTAGAGGAATGAAGGGAAGCCAAAATAATCTGAGGTGACTTTGATACAATGCCACAAAGGATATGAAGAGGAAGCTGGTAGAAGCTGCAAATGGCTAGGTTCCATTAAGAGTTCTAATAAAAGAATGGAATTTCCCTTAACTGCGAATTTAAAAATGTTAGAAGTGGGCGAAATTTAGACAAGCCAGGCAAAACCTGTGATTTGCCATTGCCTTTTTATTGTTGTTGTTAAATGTTAACTTTAGCCACTGCTGCACTTATGTTCATTAAGTGGCTTCGTCTAAAAAAAAATGTAACGTTACCTTCAGAAATCTGGCCAATCTCATTCCTTTTGCTGTTGTATTACTTATCAGCCTGCTCCTTCTGTCTGCATTGTCAGACACTATTGGCTCTCTCAATCTCTTTCAAACAAATTGCTGCATTCTGCAATGTGATTGATTTAGCTTGAAAAATGTAACTTGGAATGAGATAATTTTTAGTATTACATATCACCATGGTCACATGAAGCATAAACATCTCTTTTACAAGTTTTTGGTGCTTAAGTCAATTGGTCACTATAGAAACACTAGAAGCTAGTGTTTCAAATCCTTTCAACTTCTATGAACTGGCACAATTTTTCCCTCCTGAATCCAGACATCTCTGTATTTTCAACCGAGGAAAGTAGTTTTCACACTACTTATTTTGGCTAGTTAAAAAATCCCTACCACATGTCTCCCTGTAAATTCATAGATAAAGATTTAAGTTTATATTAGCATTTCAACTGTGCACATTTTTTGTTTGCTTCTGAAATCACCTCGAATTAACAGATTTACTGGAATCTTACATGGTTTAGAAGTTTTGCACAAGTCTCAGAAACCTTGTAATCTATTTCCCCATGAAGATGTGGTGTTAAGCATTTTCTTAAAAATGGCTACATATTTTTTTCTTTTTAAAAGAGTCCTTATCTTTTACAAATATATTGTAAAATACTTGCAAGTGAAAAGATGTCTAGGAATTCTTCAAATATGAGGGATGGAGAATGTAGGGTATAAATGAAACAAGACTGACTATGAATCTATGAAGCTGTGGGATGGGTACATGGGGGTCGTTATATTATTTGGTCATTTTCTGTGTAGCAAAGCTCTAGGCAGTAGATATTTCAGTTATAATGCTAGGTACTAATTTTTATTAGGATTTTTATTTAGAAAAATAACTTTCTATCAGGAGCAATGAAGAATCAAGTTTTGCAGTCAGCATTTCAATTATCTTTACCAATCCAAAACCTAAGTTCCTCCAGTATAGCATTCGGAAAGAAAACACAAAACCCAACCAAACAAAATATACCCCAAAATGTATCTTTTCACTGTCTTTGAGATTGCAGTGCCAATATATAACTAGATTTCAATGTGAATAAAATATAATTATTATAGTTCAGAAATATAACATTTCTGTTTTCTTTAAAAGGGATAAAGAGCTAAAAAATTTAAATTGAAATATAAATATAATTGGCAAGTGTATTTCATAATCACCGTATGTTGGTGAAAATTGTACTATACATTCGGAAAGACTTTAATACTTAATATGCTATTAACATGCTTCTCTTACCTTGTGATTATATGGACTGTAAGAATGAAATACCCGAGAAAGATCTTTTGTCCTTTGCTTTTTCTGTGAAAAGAAAAAACAAAAACAACATACAAACAATTCAGTTGTCAGCAGATAAAAAATATACGTGTGTATATATCTCTACATATATAAAGATACTATTTTTTTTTTTTAGAGATTCTTCTTTTGTGGAGGCTGAGGAGACACAGGGATGCAATTAAAAACCAAAGTCACTTTACGGTTATGTGGGTCATTGTCACAGAACAGCCAGGTGACCTAATCCTAGAAGATTTCATAACTAAAACACTAATCATCATCAAAAACTGTATTTGAAAATACATAAAATACATATCTAAGACTAAAATGAAGAAAAAACTGAAAAAGAAAGAAAATTTAATGCACAGGCACTTCTGTTTTCGTTGTAATACCAACTGCTGTTACTCAGAATTGGGCACAGACATTCATTCATTGAAACGATACGCCTCCTTCAGGCTTCCTGGTTACGGCTTGGGTCTGTCTGCTTGAGCTTGCAGCTGTGAGGATACCTTTATTGTGTCATTGCTATATAGCCTAGGTACCTTGCGTGGTGTTTTACACACAGTAGGTACTCAATAAATATTGGCTAAGTTAATGAATAAATGAATGTATGAGTTATACAGGCATATAACCTTAATATCTGTAATGATGACACATAAGCCTCATAGATTAGTTATGAAGAGAAGGTTCTTTTGGCCAAGCATGGTGGCTCATGCTTGTAATCCCAGCACTTTGGGAGGCCGAGGCGGGCGGATCACTTGAGGCCAGGAGTTTGAGATCAGCCTGGCCAACATGGAGAAATCCAGTCTCTACTAAAATTACCAGAAAAATTAGCCAGGTGTGGTGGTGGACGCCAGTAATCCAAGTTACTCAGGAGGCTGAGGCAGGAGAATCGCTTGAACTTGGGAGGCAGAGGTTGCAGTGAGCCAATATTGTACCACGGCACTCCAGCCTGGGTGACAGAGGGAGACTTCATCCCCTACCCCCCCCTCCAAAAAAAGGGAAGGCTCTTTTCACTTCTAATGATGTGCTCTTCTTAAGCTGAACCCAGGCATTACATGAGTCCCCTCTCCATCCCCTGCTCCTGGGTGTGTCTGTGGCAAGCAAGAAGTATGAAGTTCTCTTACTACAGCCAATTAGTTAATATAAAAGTGGCTTTTTTCTCATCCACTGTGATCCCTGCCCCATAACCACCATGAGCAATTTGTGTATGGGTCTGAATCTTCTATGCATACACACACACACACACACACACACACACACACACACACAGATTACCACTGCTTTCAAAGAAAAGAGATTATTCTATGTACAGCTATCCCTTAGTACTCCCCATAGATACCAAAATCCACTGATGCTCAAGTCCCTTATGTCAAATAGTGCAGAATTTGCATATAACCTATACACATCCTCTTGTACGCTTTAAGTCATCTCTAGATTGCTTAGAATATCTCATACAATGTAAATACTATGTAAATAGTTGTTACACTGTATTTTATGTGTATTATTTTCAATGGTACTCTTATTATTGTTATTATTTAGAGACAGGTTCTCACTCTGTGGCCCAGGCTGCAGTACAGCGGTATGATCATCGCTCACTGCAGCTCTGAGCTCCTGGGCTCAAGTGCCCCTTTTGCCTCAGCCTCCTACCTGGGATCACAGGCGTGAGACACCAAGCCTGGCTGTTCTTTTTAATTTTTCTACATATTTTTGATGCCCTGTTTGTTGAATCCACAGATGTGGAATTTGCAGTTATGGAAGGAAGACTATACATTGTTCTGAAATTTACTTTTTCCACTACACAATTTGTCCTGGCAAAACTTCCTTAGTTGTACGTACAGATCAGCAATTCTCTAAAGGGAGTTTTTCAAAGTTTTTGACATCCAAAAACTTTACAAATGCAAACTTTTCTGTAATTCATTTCAGTTTTTTAATATAATCATAATCTTTGCACAAACATCTTTGCCAGTCTGAGTGTATTGAAAAATAATAAATTATGGAAGTCCAGTTTCAGGATCAGACAATACACACATGTATTACCTTAACTGGTAAAGTCAAATTACCTCCTCCCCACAAATATTGCACCAATTTGTCCCCCTCAGCAACAGTGAATGAGAGAAGGGATCTCAGCTTAAGTTGGTAATTCTTAAGAATTTCTCTCTTCCATTTAAAGGTTAGAATGTTTCTAAATTTACAGAGGCAATCAATGTTTTTAGAACAGATATTGAACATTTTCCTAGCTGGCAATAACAGAATTTATTTCTTGTCCATCATAGGTTAGCCCATAACTACATCTTGAAATTCTGTCACACAGGTGGTCTGTTTGTCCTCAACACTGCCCCTGTCTTGCTTCTGTTTCTACTCTGATGTTATTCCAACTGCCAGGAGACTGCTTCTGTCTTCACTTGTGAATGAATCCTTGACTGCTATCCTGTGTTCTAGGGAAGTATCTTCTACCTCCTCTAGTGTCCTCAAGGACACAGCTATTATACCTCCCCAATGCCGCAGACCCCTGCCTAGCTCTACATAATCCTCTGCATCTCCTTAGTTAAGCAGTTGGACCCGATATTAATAAGCACCTTGTAAATAAAATCATTTGTACATACTCATAGTATGAGTTTCCTTGTAGATCAGTTTCCCTATTTCAGAGCTGTCTTTGAAGTCACAATTCCAGTGGCAGTCCTTCAAACCACCTGGCCTTGTTGCGACCATCTGACACCCACTGAAAAGTCATCTCTCCTGCAGCTCTGTCAAAATTCCTGCCTCCTCTCTCCACCTCTGAGCAGTGCTTCTGACCACCAAATTCTAAAGTAATTTAACACTCCCTTCCCCTGGAGAGCAAAAATATATCAGTAAGATGATTGGAAACAGTTCCTGTGGCTAATGAAATGTTAGTTCTGTGAGCCTTGGAATCTGCTTTGAACAGGTCATTTGCCCATCAAAATTTCATTAGCTTATAATTTTTTCTTTTCTTCGCATATACCCACTTATTCGGTGAAACAGTTCTTGGCTTATACTTCAATCAGAAGAAAAATGATGGAGACTAACACTTCCTTTGTTAAGAGACTTGATATAAAACACTGGGGAAAATATTTTCAGAAAGGAAATTATGCTAGATAAAATAAAATAGGTAGCATATCAGTATTAAACTTAGGAGGTGCCCCAAGAACTGAAGCTTATCAGAAATGGCTGAGTGACCAGCTTGCATTGGCAGGTGGAAAAGGATTATTCAGAAGTTGTTTTGTGTGACCTAATGTAGGTTTTGATTTTACTTTGATGGCTAACACTTACACATGCTTTTTATCCTAAGTACCTCAGTTTTAGGAAATAAATGGAGGATAACTAAATAACACTATGCATATTAGCCTCAAAGACCCAGTAAAGAAACAATGCCTTTTCTGACAACAAATTTATTATATACAAATACTGTGAAGTCTTGGCATATTGAAGGTTATAGGCATCCACCCAGTTAACTGAAAACCACTGCTATTCTTCCTCTGAGATCAGTCACACAACCCAGTGGAGTATCTTCTGGAATCCAGAACAGGGGTTGGCAAATTATGGCCCCACAGACAATCCGACCCGCTGCCTGTTTTTATTTTTTAAAAAAAGTTTTATTGAAATGCAGCCACAAATCCTAAAGTACTTACTATCTGGCCCTTTATAGAGAAAGGTAACCACCCCTGATCTAGAATCTCTATCCCTGACCATGTCTACTTCTGGAAGTTATCCCTTAACTCCAAACCCCATGAACAACTAACTGTCCTGCAAAATTCCTGGCTCCTTCTATTTGCTCAACGGACAGTTCCAAGAGCCAATCGTAACCTATATACTGAAACATTGGGATGAATGTACCAAGCATAATAACAATTAGCTGCCTTGTTTTCAGGATATTTCCTCAGTGCTTCTATGTACAGGCAAAAAATATTCCCAGTGGCTTTCTAGAGCATGCTGAAATAGATATGGGGCTTTCAGAGCCGTCTGTATTCACACTGTAACTGCTGATGACAGAAGCTCTGAGAAGAAATCATTTACTAAGTTCTAGCACTAAAGCCAAGTAAGTTTCATACACAAGTAACTAAAACACGGCCATTATTACTAGTGAGCCAGTTTCTCCTATGTAGGCAATGTTAAGAGAACTACTCTACAAAACCTGTCGAGCCTTGCTATCAGCAGTTTTAACTGAAATGAAAAGCTGAGCCAAAAATGGAATAATTAGGTATTTTCCTATTGCATCATAGCGTATGCCTAAATTACCTCCCAGTTTTTAGCCTGTTAAAACAAACATCTCAGTCATGCAACCACCTGTTAGTTCTCCAAATGTTTAAAAAGTAAACATGTTAAACAAGTTGTGTGATGGACTTGTAACAAGGGTGGCCAGAGTACAGTGAGTATGGCAAACATTTTTCCCCAAATTGTACAAGGTACCTTCAAGGTACCTTCATCATTAATCCCAAGGTACAGGCCACAGAGATGAGAGGATATTTAAAAGTAATTACATGCTGTGTCCTGCATTCTATGTGGGCTGCCGTGGGTTTAAAAAATGAGGCAGTATGCATGTTTGGTAAAACTTCTAGATTCCCGAGAAGCTGAACCTCTGTAATCTTCATCTTACAGGCACTTCATAAATTGCTTTCATATTCCACTCTCCAAGGACAGAAAACACTGATGACCTTTTTTTTTTTCTTCTTATACTCATGTTTCAACTCCTTTACAGACAAAACCAAACAAAACTAAAGACCCCAAGTGAGTATTTTTAACAGTTCAGCTTTCCAGACAATGTAATCATTTCAATTTTTATCAAAGATACATAACAGAGCTCAGTTCTGAAAGAGGCTCCGCATGTTATAACAGCTTGTATTCTGAATGTGAGGTTATACAACCAATCAAATTTTAGCAGTATCCACGAACTTAACTTCTTTTGGTTCCCCAAACCAATTCAATGCTTTCTGTATCCATTCTCTAGTTGTTGATTAATGTTTTCCCAAATAAAATGGTGTTATTATAAGGAAAAGCTATAATAAGACTATGGACTTCATTTCTACATACAGAGTCTTAAAAACGATAAAGCCTACAAGTTTTCAAAGGGTTTGATATGTTTAAGGTATATTACAATACAATTTAAATGTTCTGCAAGCCTTCATCATATTTTGTGGTAAGAAGCCAAAGGAGCAGGGTTGAGTTTCAGCATGCTGCATTTTTCCTGCTCCCTTTCTGGTAGAGAGCCTAAGTAGTTAGCCTGTAACTGGCAGGTAGCAGAAAGGCAGGAAGAAAAGATAAGGAACCAAGGCAACTCACAAACTGGACAATCAGGTTCGGAATAGAGTCACACAGGAGTGCCTGAGGCAAAAAGGCAATGGTGGTCTAATGGGGACCAAGAGTTATGCCTGAAAAAAATTCCAAAAGAGACTGGAGTGCAATTCCAGGTAATACATGCTAGGGCTCCAGCACTGGTGAGTTACTACATGACAGAAACAGACAGTAGAAGTTAGAAAACTACATCCTAAGGCAAAAAGGCTTAAAGAGCCAAGAGGTGCAAGATGAAAACAACAAGTGACTGAGGGTCAAGGGGTCCTTGGTGAAGAACTAGTCAGGAACTGGGAGAGTCACGCAGAGAACAAGGGCTTACTAAGATGCAATAAGAGACACTGAAGTCAGGGATAGGAAATGAAGAAGCCAGTAAACACTGAGTGCAGTGAAGGTGTTAACTACCAAGGATGTGGACTGAGGCTAAGTCAGGTCTGATGTTTACCTTGGGAACTTCCTGCGGGGGTGGGTTCCAAAATAAGGGTGTGGGCAATGCTGGGCCCATTACATTCAGTCAGCAATGTGACAGCATTTGGTTGAAGAAGGAAAATGTTATTTCTGATGGGAGAGTTCAGTGTTTGATAAAAGCAAGCATAAAAGAACTGATTCCATAGATAGATTATGCTTTTATAGACTATAAGGAAGAAGACTGAATATAGGTACATGGAGAGAGAGAGAGAAGAGGGAGTACCTAGTTGGGCTGAAGAAATGGCTAAATGATTAGAACACACAATGCAAAAAATACAGTGACAAATGATCCAATTTGTGCTTCAGAAAGAGCTTCCTAATGGTGTTAAAGATAAAGCCCAAGTGGGACAAAGGCAAGAAGCTGAAGACAGTAGGAGAGGCTGTTGCAAAATCACTCAGAAAAAAATAACACCTTAATTTAAGCTAGGGGCAAGGGGAGAAGGTGGGACAGATTAACAGCTGGGAGGCAGGATGGACAGCTCTTGGTAACTGATTAGATAGGAGCACAGAGAGGGATGAGCAGAAGAGGACTCCCAGGCTACTGGCCCAGATAACCAAACAGGAGAAGTACCCTTCATTGACAGAAGAATCTAGACTGAGACGGGTTTTGGAGACTGGGGGGAAAAAGGATAATTCAGTTCTGAATATAGGGCATTTGAGGAGGCTGTTAGACATTTGGAGAGAAAATAAGAAGGAAGTTAGATATAAAGGACTTGGGAGTCATGAGCATATTGGTGCAATTTAAAGCAGGATAGGGATGGGATCACTCAGGGAGAATGTAGAGCGATGGAGGCAAGAAGATAAGAAGATTGAGGTTAAAATCCTAGCAAACAATAGCTGTTTGGTCTTGGGCCAGGTATCTGCTCTGTACTTCCTATATAAAATGAAGACGCTAGATTTGGCCACTGCTTCTCAATCCTTGTTGCAGGTTAGAACTATTAGCGAATCTTTAAAATATACCAAAGCTTCAATCCTAATCCCCAGTGACTCTGATTTACTCGGTCTTCTGGGGCCTGGACAAAAGTGTATTATTTAAAAGCTCTCGGGTATTTCCAAAGTGTGGCCAAAGATGAGAAACACTAGTCAAGATGATCCCAAAGGTCTCTTCCAACTGTTAGCCTCTATGATTCTGGATCGGTTCCCCACTGTCTTTCAGCTACTGCCATTCTGTGTTCTGAATTCTATCAGTCATTTTAATCTCTGTATTATGCCTGCAGCTTTGCCTTATTTCTTGACCTCTTCCTTTCCATAAAAGAATGGACTCTTTATGTAAGAATTCCTCTGGGGCACAGTAAGGCTGTGGCTGCAGTACAACCTACTGCTGTATATTTAGTTCCCTAGCTGGTAAGTGCTTCTGAAAAATAAATGGAAAGCTAACTTAATACACTGGACTTTTTATTGTGTTATCAATGTGTAAAGCATCAGAAGCTTAATTAAAAGTACTTGAGAATATCAGCGCTCAATCACAATCTCACTTTTATATTATACATATTTTGATAGTGTCCCTAAGATGATAATACTCATTTAAGATCAATGAGAAGAAGGGGAAAAAAAGTCCCTGGAATTTAAACCATGAATCTCAAATTTTAGAAATCAATTATAACATCAATGATGTGAAATACAGTTAGTGATAAAAAAAAATCCCAAAATACACAGTGAAACAGGTAAACTCTTCAAAATCTCATCTGCTTTTCCTTCATAAGGCACATATAATACTTCCTTATTCTTTTATGAGAAATTACTGTGAGGGTGGCAGGGAAAACAAAGAACAAGAAGGCTGTGGCTCTATTCCATATATATTTTTTACCCCTTACTCTCTAGGTAGGTCTGCAAAATAACTAAGATGACCATAAATGCTTTTGACTGTTGTCTTGAATCCATTTACAGCAGATTCAAGGAAAGTTATCAGAGTCTTCAGTTTCTCCCATATCCAAGTGGTGGGGGCACAGAGTAAGCATTTCTTAGAGGACACCAAAACAGCAGACTTCTCTAAGAGTGGAAGTTAGAAAATAGGTAAGTGAATTTGTTCACCCAACTGTAATGATATTCAAATAAAATAACCAAGCAAATGTGGAAATGTATAGCTGATTTTAAATCACAGTAGATATCAGTGGGAAATACTTTTTTTTTTTTTTTCAGCCTTATGGTTTCTAAAATAACCTTAGAGGAAGGAAGTTGCAACCATCAGCCTCTCATTTTCACAGGGGACAGGGAGTGGGGGTGGTAGAGGAGCAGGCACCATTTATCCTGGCAGGTCTTTAACTAGGCAACAAATGCTGAAGAAAATGCAAAGAGAAAATTCTGTGTTAATTCAGTGATGTGTGACAAAATAAAATGTAGATTGCCATACCTTCTCCTATCAACCTTATTTTATTTTCTAAAGAGAACATTTCTTTGCAAGGAAAGGTCATTATTTGGTAACAAAGGCAAGGCTAGCACATGAGGAAAGCAAGAGACTTAACTAATTTATAGTAGTAAGTGTTGCCAAAATGATTAGCCTTTACTGGCAGTTAGGCCAGAAACAGCCTTAAAACATAGGTCAAATCCCTGCAAAATAAAAAGACAAAGTCAAAGGGCAGTAAGTCCACCACAATGGTTCATTCAAACGTCCTTTGTCTGACAACTTCTGGGTGCTCAGAAGTAGCCCACAAGAACACGAGTTGCTATAAATCTCAATTCAATATCACTAACCTTCACTCTGCCCTTCTAACTGACCACAATTGTTAACTGTATGACCTATATGGATTATTATAGTATTGTTTCCTTTCCTGGACTACCTGTGTCCAATCTTCACCCTCTAAATCAATGGTTGGCAAAATATGACCTGTGGGCCAAATACTACTGGTTGCCTTTTGTACAGTCTGTAATTTGTTTGTACATTTAAAAATGGCTGAAAAAAAAAAAAAAAACGCAAAAAGCACAAGAATATTTGTGACACATAAAAATTATATGAAATTCAAATGTATATATATAAAGTTTTATTGGAACACAGCCATGCTCATTCCTTTATTAACATTGTCCATGGTTGCTTTTCTGCTATCATGGCAGAGTTGAATGGTCGCAATAGAAAATGTACGGCCTATAAACCTGAAAATATTTACGATGTGGCCCTTTTTTAGAGTTTGCTAACCCTTGCTCTAAACCCTTGGTTTGCAACCCTGGCTGCAAATTGGAATCACCTGGGGCTTTAAATAATACTGAGGTGTGGGTCCCAGTGCCGGATATCCTAATTGATACAGGGTGCAGTCCAGGAGTCGTGTTTTAAAACTTTCTCTAGGTGATGCGAATGTGAAGCCAGAGTTTAGAACCTTTGTTTAATCACCCTTTACTGGGGCCACAGTAAGCTTTATAATGCATGGTCAACTAATGGCATTCTTCTGTTTAGGACTCCCTACTGCTCGGAGAATCAAATTTCAAGTACTGCATTCAAGCTTGTCCCAGTTTTCCAGCTAACACCAAAGGCAATGTCTTGTTCCTTAGAGACCCTGCATTTTTCTGACTCCACATCTTGCTAATGCTACTCTCTCTGCCTGGAATGCCCTTGCCACCATCTCCATGTATTAAATTCATTCCAAAGGGCCCAATTCAAAGATCACTTCTTCCATGCAGGATCCTCCCAAACAGAAAGAGCCCACCTATGTACTTCCAGAGATCTCTTCACCACTTTCATGGTGAGTTAACTCCACCTCGAAGAAAGAAACCATGTCTTGGTCATCTGGATAGCATCCCTTCCTTCAGTAACACTTTATTCAAGTGCTTTGCATATGGGAGATGGCAAAACAAAAACAAAAACAAAAACAAACAAACAAAAAAACCTGTGTACCCCTTTAAGTTCACATTTCAGTTTTACCTTCATTGAAACTTCTAGTTCTTCAAACTATCCATTCAGGTCACCTTTTCCCTCCAGGTTCTAAATTCAGACACAACACTTCAATCTATTTCTTGTCAGTAACCTGAGCTTCCACATTGCTTTGTCTTTCATTCCCCCTACAATCTCCCACTCCCACCTTATATAGTTAAATCACTCAATCCCCGAGCACCTGGGGACTTAGGCCACCTCAGCACTACTTGGTCATTCCTCTGTGAGTAGACATTCAATTGCTGTTTCTATTCCTCATAAAAGCCTCCCAACCAGTTTCTGTCTCCATTGTCATCCTTTATATATAAAATCCATTCGTCAAGCTCTAAAACTTAGGTGATTAATTGAATGACATATTCATTCGACACATTTACTGTGTGCCCACTGTGCAGGCATCATACTAGTGAGACAGAAAGAAAGCTGGATGAGCCACTGGACTCAATAGAGCTTTCAAACTAGTGGGAAGAAATAATTACTATACTTAACCAAGCAAGCAGGTACACAATAAGTGCATAAATGTTTGTTGGATTAATTCCAAAAGTTCTGAATATTGACATTTGGTATTAACACTGCTCACCAGATTACTAAGGCAAATGCAAATTTTTGTGCTGGATGGAATTATTACTTTTATAACTATAAATAGTACTTTAAGACAATAATTGTAAAAATTCCAGAATTTGAAACATGTTTCCCAGGGATTTTGCTTTAAGTCCATTTATATTCAAGGCATGAATTTCTTTTTAGTATGTTTGCACTCTCATAAAGATTGCTCCTTTCTCCAATGACAAGTTCCATAGAGAACAGGGGAATGACAGCATTTAGTATCTTTTGTTGAGAGAAAAATATTAGGAAAGGAAAAAATCAACAGCTATATAGCATGGTTAACCCTTACCTTAAAAAAGTAAGTAAATAAACAATCAATTACAGTCCAGAATGTAGCGAGACAACTGATTTGCTGTTCACATATACAGATATTAGGCACTAGTTTTTTTTTGTATTTGTTTTTTTTTTATGAGATAAGAGTATTGCTCTGTCACCCATGCTGGAGAGCAGTGGCACACTCTAGCTCACTGCAACCTCTGCCTCCCAGGTTCAAGCCATTCTCCTGTCTCAGCCTCCCAAGTAGCTGGGACTACAGATGCCTGCCACCACGCCCCCTTCTTTTTGTATTTTTAGTAGAGACAGGGTTTCACCATGTTGGTCAGGCTGGTCTTGAACTCCTGACCTCAGGTGATCCAACTGCCTCAGCCTCCCAAAGTGCTAGGATTACAGGTGTGAATCACCACGCTGGGCTGAAGACACTAAGTTTTATAACATACCCAAATAACTGAGACTACAAGAATAAATACTGTGTCCCCATCAACGTCCTCGCCCCTTTGAATATCCCGAATCTAAACTATTTGATAAAGCAAAGCAAATAGGGCTTAATCCAAATCTTTTGAATTTTACTTTCCAATAATTTTAGTATTTCTGGATACATTCTTGATATAAATATTACCAATGCATGAAGAAGTTTCAGTTATTTCTAAAATTTAAAATGTTCCTTTAACATATGACAAGATAACTATTCTCGCACTGCTATTTTAGAAAAATTAGCAGTTACAGTGCTAAAACTCTCAAAGTCTGTCCCATCCTCAAAACCCAGCAGATAGTGTGGGGCAACAAATTCACTGCTATCTATGTACTACACTGTTTTTCATTTTGTTTTCAAAGTTCAAATTAGGAAGGGTGACAACAAGTGGTTTTATTTCTTTAATTTTTTTACTATTTGCTTAATAATAATAATGCCTGATACCAATAAATTATTTTGGTAAAGACAGACAATATAATTAAACAAAAAGTTAAAAAAGGAAGTTATGTTAGAGATATAACTATGAGAGAGTAACACTGTGCAACTGGATAAAATAAATGCAGTGTGAGTTTTGCTAATTAGTATCCTGGAGTTCTATGTATTTCTATATTGTCATTAAGTTATTTCTCTTCCTTTTATTTATGGAGAGATGGTAACGTGCCTTTACTGAATCTAACATTCAGTGAGTCTGAGCTTGAGCCCAGTATTGTGAAAACAGAGTCTGGATCTGCACAAACTCTATTAATGCTCAGAGCCTCATATCAGCTTCCAGATGCTAATCCACATCGCACCCAAGGGAAAAAGTGATGAGAAAAGAATGGAGAAAACGAAATTTCTCTGACCCACAGATAAGCTGCTATAGAGTTCTAAAAACTGATCAAAGCCAATGCATCTCCCTCATGACCCTGAATAACCCCTGGTGTCACCCCATTTGAAGAGAAGCTTGAAAATTGTTCTCTGCCAGTTATTGCTGCGTCTCTAGATAAGCCCACAACTCGTTTTTATGATGATTCCTCGACTGGGACCTGGAAGGTCAGACATGACAATGTAGGTTTGATAACTCTCCTTTCTACATCTAATTTAGCACCTACTGTAAAAAATCATTTCTATCAGCGATGCACCCATCACTGATATCTCTCTCTGCCCCATCAAACCAATAATAAGAGTCTAAAATTCATTTCAGGGGTGGCTGGGCTTTTTGACCTATCTTCTCCTCAAGTACTGTGTCAAAAATAAACTTATTTTTGTTCCATATATTAAACATACACATTTTCTTTTTTATCTTTGGCCTTTATGACAAAGGAGTCTTTATTTGATAACCAGAAAGCAATTTAATATACAGCTCAATCTTCTCCATTCTCTCATCTTTATGTCACTTCAGAAATCAGTCGATTCTTTTTTATGTTGTAGAGCAAAGGATACTTCAGAGATAGCCAGTGGATGAAAATTTCTGAAGTTGGCTCTTTGCCAAGCAACACTGTCAGCCATCAGCAGGAGGGGTACAGGTATCTATGTGTGTAGGGGGAAGAGGGGGGTTGGGGGTAAAGGCGGGCCAAGAGGCTAGGAAATTACAGAAGAGCAAAGCAAGAGTAAAATAAAGTAGCTGAGTTTCCCCCTGCACCCATTCTAACACCTAAAACAACTCTAGTTATATATAATTTATGTTATATAATCACTCTTTCAGAAATCAACCCATGTTCACACAAGCGGGAAAAGGATGCCCAAACAGTGTAGGTTTCTGTATCAAATGACAGGCCTGGCCATTTTAAGTAACAAGCAACCAGGCAGAAAGTGATGCTTCAGGTCCACCATCATAGACCTCCTGAAGGTTAAGTCCCACTATTCTTCATTCATCCTCTCCACACTTTCAGGGGCTTAGCCTGTGCCTCTCCACTCAGCCTTGGGATACTGCTCTCCCATCCCTGCCAACCTCATCTCCACCTTTCTCTCTTTTCCTTAACTCTTCAGAGAGACATAACGAAGAAGCAAGAGGTCCTAACCATGCACTTATTGCGTATACTGTATGCTTTCTGTTTTCTCATTGGAAGCGGATCCTAAGGTGTTTTTTAAAAAAGTCAGTTGGTTTAACACACAACATGTTTAGAATGTAAAACACACAACATGTTTAGAATGTAAAATCACAGGAGTATCTTAGAAGAGCTCAATGAACTATCTGTGATAATTTTAAAGGAGTTATGCTTAAAGTAAGTTTAATCAGCGTCAAAGTCCAAACATTCTTTTGACACAGATAGTGCTTTATATTTTCAAACTGTAATAACTATATTTTAATAAGCATTTATTAATTTTAAAGATTTGAGTATCTGCTCTGTGTATTTTATTAGTAAATTAAACCCCATCTCTTTACCCATTGTCTGGATCTATCGGCTTCTTCTATCACTGACAGCCAAGACCATAAACATCTTTATTTTTATGTTTTAAATTCCTGGGCAACTTAGAAGTTCTTTATCATTCTATTTATTGTAGAGGAAGCTACATGTTCTTTTTGTTTCTTTTTCAGCTCTAGCATCTTTTTAGCTCTTTATTTTCATGTACACCTAAATAAGATTCTATTTTGGAGAGTTTGCCTATTTTTGTGTATGTTGTTTGTTTTTAGCAACTCTGTTAATCTTAAACCCCCTAAAGCATCTGCTTATTTTTTCAGTTTTTTTCAAAATCAGTTATCCATGTATATGATCTAAGAACCAACCAGCTCCACATAGCTTCCCAGCTTCCCTTTCCCATTTCTGCTTCTTTAGAAGTAACCACCATTTCTGCTTCCTTAGAAGTAAATACCAAATTTTGGTATTTACCTCCATATTGCCAAGTTACATGTCATTTTAGCTAATGGTAATTTTTTACTACTAGATACTATCTCCTAACTTCCCTCTAGGGAAGATGAGCTTGCATTCCCTCCCCTGCCCACTCTATGTGTATATTTCTTACCTCCACTTCCCATGGTCATACACATGCTATTCAGATTTTACCCATGTCATATCTAATTATATTTTCTTGTCTGTATATTTTGTTTTCTCTGGAGTTGAATAGTCATTTAAACAATATGCTTGATGGACAAGTGCAGTGACTTATGCCTGTAGTCTCAGCACTTTGGTAGGCCAAGGTGGGAGGATAGCTTCAGGCCAGGAGTTTGAGACCAGCCTGGACAAGATAGTAAGACCCTGTCTCTACAAAAAAAAAAAAAAAAAGCCACGTGTGGTGGTGCACCTACAGTCCCACCCAGCTGGAGGCTAAGGTAGGAGGTGGGAGGATTACTTGAGACCGGAAGTTCAAGGCTGCAGTGAGCCATGACCATGATCATGCCACTGCACTCCAGTCTGGAAGACAGAGAGGCCCTATCTCAAAAAAAAGAAGCTTAGTTAGTTCTCTATGTCTTTATGACCAATTCAATCCAAGTTCTCTTCCACTTATCTAAATCACCTCTCAAGAAGTACATTCACAATAAGCATTCTATCCTTTTCATCTTCTTGAAGAAGTTTCCTCTGGACCTTTCTGGCACATTCTGGTTTAATCTGTCTATTCTCAAGCTCTGATACATGGCTGTCCCATTTACTACCATCCTGGAGGTTTCGCTCACCTCTCATCTGTGCTGAGTCTGCTGTTTCCTTTATCCCACATCTTTGTATCTTCTTTCTTAGCTTACTCTCTTGTGTTCATGATGTCCAAAATTCTCTAAAGGCTTCCTGAGAAAGGAGTATCCTGAAATCTGATGAATACTTTGGTGGGTACAAAATTCTAGGATGAAAAGCATTTTTCTTCAAAATAGGGAAAGAATCACTCATTTCTTCTCTGGGTGCTGTTGATAAGTTTGAAGTCAATTTGAAATTTGAGTCCTGGTCCTTTGAATGTGACCTGGCTTTTCTCTCTTGTCTTGGCATGGGTGTACACTTCATCCATAATGCTGGGTCCGTGGTGATCACTTTCAGTCTGTTAATTCATGTCCTTCAGTCATTAGAAATGTCCTTGAATTATGTATTGCCAATTTCTTCCTTTCTTTGTTTACTCTGTTTTGGAATTACTATTATTTGAATGTTGGACTCTTCCCGGATTGGTTCTTTGATTTTTCTATATTTTTCCTACTATTTTTCATCTTGGGTTTTTTGGTTCTACTTTCTCTACTCTAAAGTAGAGATTTTCTCTACTTTAACCTTCTAATTCTATTGAATGTTTACCTTTGCTACCATGTTTTTAATTTCTAAGAATTCTTTTTTGCTCTCCCAATCACTTTTTTGAAGATGTCTCAATCTTATTTCATGAATAAAACATCTTCTCTCATTTATCTGAGAATATCGGTAACTTTTTTTTTTTAAGTTTTCTTCTTCCTGCCCAGTCCTGTTTCTTTCTTATTTTTTATTTTCTCTATCACTCCATTCCTATCTGTTTGCTTTGGTCCTGTTCTTTGTGTTAGTTAGGGCTTTCCTCGGGTATTTGGTAATCCTTGATTGCTAATTATGTTTAAGAGTAAGAGGCTTAAAAAGTTGATTGACCATCCTCAGCAAATTAAAACAGGAACAGAAAACCAAATACCGGATGTTCTCACTCATAAGTCAGAGCTGAACAATGAGAATACATGGACATAGGGAGAGGACCAACACACACCTGGGCCTGTCAGGGTGAGTGGGGAGCAAAACGAGGGAGAGCATTAGGACAAATAGCTAATGCATGTGGGGCTTAAAACCTAGATGATGAGTTGATAGGTGCACCAAACCACCATGGCACATGTATACCTATGTAACAAACCTGCACGTTCTGCACATGTGTCCTGGAACTTAAAGTAAAATAAAATTAAAAAAAAAAAAAAAAAGAAACATTTAATCTAAACCCCGCCCCCCCCCCAACCCAGAAAACAAAAGCTGATTGAAAGTTCTGAGCCTGTAGCTGCAGTTTGTCAATTATGAGTCTCAATATAGGATGATCTGGCTGAACTGTTTAATTACGGAACCTCTGATGTCAACATCTCTAAGTATTGAACTGATCAGGTTTCCCAAAGAAACTCTTCTAAACTGTTGCCAACAAGGAAAGGCATGCAAGATTGCCAGCATTCTAGCTGCTAAATGAACAAAGCGGGCATTCGATATCCATATAGGCACTGAATTCCCCTTGCCCTCAACTGTACCGCAGGTTCTTCAGTCCAGAGACTTTTCATTTGCCCCTCAAAGAATGAGCCTCCAGTCTTTTGCTGGTGTGAGTGAGGAGATGCTACTTGTAAGCCTGAGCTGGGGAGGGAATGGGCAATCCAGCTGCTGCTTCTTAAGTAGTTTTAAACAATCCTTATTTTAGTGCCCTCATTTCCTACTTCATTCTCCCTTTCAAAAGTGCCAGCCAGTTCCTTGACCATTTGAGGATTCTCTGGTATATATGAAGTTGGTTCATAGCTTGGGTTTTGGTTTCTCCCCACTGCTAGGTTGGCACTTAGGTTTCTTCAGGTTGGTGAGGTGAGCTGCCAATTTCTAGCTGCTCCCCAGCTGTCACAATTTTGTAGTGGGGTTTCCCCTCCCAGCCTGTCCTCTTTATATTTATGGGTTACTAATTCCTGTCCTGAAAAGCTCTATGATGTATTTTGGCAGGATTTGAGAGACAATGAAACTAGACCTGTCTTAATCTTTCCTTGTAAATCTGAAACCAGACTTACTCTTGGAAGAATTGTTAGTACACTCATGGCCTGCAGTCACAGCACTTCGGGAGGCAGAGGCAGGAAGACCGCTTGAGCCCGGGAGTTTAAGACCAGCTGGAGCTGTAAGACCCTGTCTCTACAACAAATTAGTTAGGCATTGTGGTGCTTGCCTGGAGTCCCAACTACTTAGGAGGCTGAGGCAAGAGGATCGCATGACCCAGGAGGGTGAGGCTGCAGTGAGCCATTATCGTACTACTGCGTTCCAACCTGGGTGACAGAGTGAGACTCTGTCTCAGAAAAAAAAAAAAAAAAAAGAAAAGAAAAAATTGTTAGTGTACTCATAAATATATTCTTAGTTCACACATACACATATGACATTCATGAATTTCTCTTTTGAAATAATTGATATATAGAACAAGGTAAATAATAATCTAATATTAGCATTCCCTGAACAAATAAAAAGTGAAAAAGTTTGAGATAAGGCTAGAAATTCTGTTTTATGTATACTTTAATATATATATGAGTGGCATTCCTTTCTTCCAGAGGCTGTAGAAAAATATATAACTCCATAATCCAAAGATCAGTCTCTATCAGCAAAGGGAATTATGAAAGTAGAATGTTACAACTCAGGTTTTGTTTTACTAAGCACAATGGAGTTTATATTTTATGAAAACCGTGTTCAAAGACAGAAGAAACTGAGTACGCTAGGTATGGAAAGCAATCAGATGTGCCGAAGTTGTGCTTACCCTTTTGGCCCAGTTGGCTCTTAAATACAGGCTTCACTTATAGCCTTGATATGCACACCGTCTACTGTAGGAATGCCATGAAGATGAGATGAAATGTCAATAAAGTGCTTGGGACAGTGTCTGCATATAGTATCACTCAATAAATGTTAATTCCTATTATCAATATACAAGGTTCTTAACTAGTTTTCCAATGAACATGACTGTAGTGTTCAATAATATCACTTGTATTCATTATCTTATCACGAGCTGAAAGGTAACAGATGTTTATTTACTTATAGCTACAAAGATATCACCCTTGTAAAAACTTTCTTCATTAATGACTAGATGATGTCTCTCCATAAATTCAAAGAATGCTGATAACCCTCACACTGGCATGCTATATAGCAATAAAAAACAAGAGTAAGCTACTCTCTTCTCACCATGACCTCAGCTCATATGTCACTTCCTATTTTAATTGGTTGTAGCTATGCATTTGCAATATTTCAGAGGCAAACAAGAATCCAATATCCTCAAATCTCACTATATAGGAACTAATGTTTATGGCTTACCTTGCTCTATAGACCTTAACCTGGCTTATAAAGCTTGCCATGATCTTGACCACTTGGCCTACTTCATTTCCTACAAGTCTTCTCACCCATGACGCTTCAAGCCATAGGGCCTTCTTTTTGTTTCTCCAAGCTCATTTCCTTTTGAAGGTGTTTGCGTGAGCAGTTTCCTTGGCCTCAACTCCTCTTTCCTAGTATCTTCACAAGGCTACTCCTTACTCACATTTAACTTAGATGTCACCTCCTCAGAGAGGCCTTTGCTGGCCAATCCAAAGGATCTACACAGTCACATATTTATTATGTATGTCTATTTCAATTTGCTATTTGCACTTTTGTTTTTTTCTAGAGATAGGGTCTTGTTCTGTTGCCCAGGCTGGAATGTAGTGGCAGGATCATAGCTTACTGCAGCCTCTGCCTCCTAGGCTCAGTGATCCTCCTGCCTCAGCCTCCTGAGTAGCTGGGACTACAGGTGCGCACCACCACACCTGGCTAATTTTTTTATTTTTTGTAGAGACAGGGATCTCACTATGTTGCCCAGGCTGGTCTCAAATTTCTGGGCTCAAGAGATCCTCCCACCACAGCCCCCAAAGTGCTGGGATTGTGGACATCAGCCACCACACCCGGCCTATCTGCAAATTTTTTAAGGCATGGGAATTTAAGAACATTCATCTCACCAACTGACATTGAAAAGAATGTCAATTAATCTTTTTTGTTTTATTGCTTTAAAAGTCAAGGGAAGTAAATGCTATGATTTTAATTTCCATAAGCATAATATACTGTAAAGTTGCATAATGCATGACCCGGTATCCATAGATAATGGGGGAGAATCATTTAACATTGTCTATATCATACTAATTTTATTTTATTTATTTTTTGAGATGGAGTCTTGCTCTGTTGCCTAGACTAGAGTGCAGTGGCATGATCTCGGTTGAGTGCAACCTCTGCCTCCCAGTTTCAAGCGATTCTTCCGCCTCAGACTCTTGAGTAGTTGGGATTACAGGCGCCTGTCATAACGCCTGGCTAATTTTTGTATTTTCAGTAGAGATGGGGTTTCACTGTGTTGGCCAGGCTGGTCTTGAACTCCTGACCTCAAGTGATCTACCCGCCTCAGCCTCCCAAAGTGCTGGGATTACAGGCGTGAGTCACCATGCCCGGCCTACAATATTAATTTTAAAGACTTGTAGAAAAATAGTGTCAATTCCAAAACAAAAATATTGTTGTGAAGCCAAGTATTAATTACTGAAAGCAACAGGAAATAATAAGGACATTTCCTAACCTTTGAACTAGCTATGCTCCATAACTTTGTTCTTTATTTGGCTGGTTGAAGTAAGACTGCATCTTTTCCCGTTATAAATAATTACATTTTGGTAGAACCTCCACTCCCAGAAAACCCAAAATGACAACCGAAAACCAATTATTTAACTACGTATCTGTAGATTATGGTTGGTTTTCAATTATACTTAACTACTATTTATGAACTATTTCTAAGGGGAAATGAAGTCTTTTCCAGTTTCAGGTTAATTGAACTAATTGTGCAGTGGTCTCTTACCTTTCTTTCCCAGATCTCTGGTGACCCAGATCCTGGAAGTACTATCTTTGTTTTTGAACCTGTTTTTCTCTGATAGGTTTATATGAAGTATAGTCACTAGCCAGATGTTCAAATATGTTGTTCCCATTGATAGGGACAAGGGACAGAGAAATTCTAGACAGAAAAAGGTGGGTCCCTGGCATAATCCCACCCTCAAGCCGAAAAGCCTGAAACCGTGGCCCCAAGTGAGAACTTATATCCCTGTTTTCCCGCCCGAAAATTGCCTTTTCCTAAACAACCTATGGCCCTGTCCCGCCCCATCCTGTGCTTATAAAAACCCCCGATTCAGCCAGTAGACAGGACTATGGTTGGACTTTAGAGAGAAGCAGCTTGATTTCAGAGCCACAGCTTGATGGCGTAACTTAGGAGAAGAATCTGGCTGGAGGTTTTTGGACAAATTTGTTTCTTTTCCTAGGAAATGTGTGTGTGTGTGTGTGCGCACGCATGCATGTATATCTGTATATTAAATATACATTTATATAAACACACATACATGAAATTATTCTCAAAAAATGTTAAGAACCATTGACCAAGAGTTATGGTTAAAGTGCTCTCCCAGGAGCCTCTTAGAAACTAGTCATTTGGTGTCCATGAAAGCCAATATTTTTTAAATATCTGATGTTTTTGGAGGATCAACTGAGGACTACAGGAAGGGAGTAGAAGATAATCACATCAGCAGTGATGTCCTAGCTTGTACACCCCACTTGGCAAATAAAAAGACCTGAAGTTGGCCAGGAGCAGTGGCTTATGTCTGTAATCCCAGCACTTCAGGAAGCTGAGGCAGGAGTATTGTTTGAGCCCAAGTTCGAGGCTGCAGGGAGCTGTGTTTGTGCCACTGCACCCCAGCCTGGGAGACAGAACTAGATGCCATCTCCACAAAAACAAAGACTTGAAGTTAACTAGGTGTCCGCTCCTTAGAAGGCTGTTACAAGGAGCAAAGATGTTTCTCAAAGAATTAGTTACAACCGATATAGAGTCCTCCTTTAGAGCAGCTGTGATTTTAAAGTTTTTTCCATCTTACTCTATTTCCAATGACATCTGGCATCCCTGCCTCGGTCTTTGGATAGAGTATGGGGCAAAAAGCTTGCTCACAATTTCAGGCAGTTTATGCATTGTTGTCTTAGGCCTGGATGCAGAAAGAAAAGAGTTCACTAAACTAATGGAAGGGTGGATACATATGGTGAAGTTAAGGAACATCATACTAATTAATAAACAAGAGAGTTATTGGGCTACAGAGGTTTGAGCTGCCATTCTAACCAATGCCTGATACATAAATGTTCCCAGAAAAATATTTTAGGACAATGAAATTTAGATCTAGTGAGACAGATAAGAATTAAAAATGAGGGACTATGATATTTTCTAACCTTTGTAAATTTCCTCAAAGTTTTCATTGTGTTTTCCTCCTGTCTTCTACAGAGAATAGCAAAAAAAGTCAAAGTGAAAAAGCAGTCTGGGCAAAGCAACAAGGAGCTTGGGCCCTAAATCATACTTAAAGCTGGTCCTGGGCAGTTGGGGGGAAACATGGCAGGTGGATAGAGTTTAAAAAAGAAAAGGTCTCTGGGAACTGTTAGGAAGGTAAAGGGGCTACTGGGACCAAGCAGAGAGAAGACTCAGTGCCAGACTCTGACCCTAAACATCTACAGATGCCCCTTTTAACAGCCAGGACATCAGCGTTTGCCTATGGCTCCCACTAGTTCAACCACCTAGGTGCTGGCATGTATCAGGCACTTGGTAAGCCATTTTATCTCCTCAAACCTCTGTGAACATGGAATTTGTCTTTAAGTTGCAGCACCAGTTAAAAGAATTTTGTCTTTAAATGAGTAAAATTTTGGCTCTAAAATCCTATAGATTTAAAATAGAAATTGAGGAGTCTATATTTTAATGAAGTTTCTCAGAACTTTATTTTAGGCACTAATTTTCTTTTCCTCTTGCCACTATAATTTATTATGATAGAACATTTAAGAAGCAGAGTATGGAGGCAGAATTCTTGATTCTGAATCCTAAGTCCACCATTAGTTGTGTGACTTTGAGCAAGTTATACGCTTTGTGCCTCAGCTTCCTCTTACGTAAAGTGGGGATAAAAGCAATTATTACCCACAGGGTTGGTGTGAAGATTAAATGAAACAACATACATAGAACACCAAAACAGTGCATGGCGGCAGGCACTACACAAGGTCTATGTAAGCTACCAGTATTTTCCAGTTTATAAGTCATAGAGATTCTTTCTTTAAATTCTTTTGCCTCGGCCGGGCGCGGTGGCTCAAGCCTGTAATCCCAGCACTTTGGGAGGCCGAGACGGGCGGATCACGAGGTCTGGAGATCGAGACCATCCTGGCTAACACAGTGAAACCCCGTCTCTACTAAAAAATACAAAAAACTAGCCGGGCGTGGTGGCGGGCGCCTGTAGTCCCAGCTACTCGGGAGGCTGAGGCAGGAGAATGGCGTAAACCCGGGAGGCGGAGCTTGCAGTGAGCCGAGATCCGGCCACTGCACTCCAGCCTGGGCGACAGAGCGAGACTCCGTCTCAAAAAAAAAAAAAAAAAAATTCTTTTGCCTTTCTGACTAGCCTCATCATCTCATCAAGGCACGGACTCTTAGACTTCATAACAACACTGTTTCATTACCCTCTTAATTCCTGCCTGCAGCCTTTCTCACTCTGATGCAATTAGCATATTTTTACTAATTTCATCTTTCTACAGCACTACTTAGATTGCGTCACTCCTTGCCTGCTGAGTACAGATGTCATACTTCCGATGGCTCAGCGTATTATCTAGGAAAATTCCCAAGGGACAAAGCAGTTGTAGATCCAGGGGGATTACACAGTTACATTCTCTTGATGGGGCCCAAAGTACCTGGTAAAAAGTCTTTCTCATTGTTCACTAGAAACCCTGGATTTTAGAACTACACTGCGATCACTTTCTAAAAACATCTCATACCTCACTCCCAATATCTTTCATGTAGTGAAAAGCTCAGCTTAAAAGTTACTTTTTTGCTAACAGTGACCTTGATCATCCCACTCACAAGCCCCCAAGTTTTAACAGCCCTCTGTATCACTCTTACAGCAGTGGAAACACAAGGTCCTGTGGTACTGTCAGCACCATACTTCCTCTTCCTTTCTGGATTACATGCCACTTGAGTAAGGAGCACCCAGGGATCATCTTGAGATGTAGTGTCCCACCCAGCACAGTTCCTTGCATGTAGTAGAAGCTTACTCAATACTAGGCAAATTAACAATTTTTATTCTAACTACAGTTTTGACTATAATTTCTAAAAGAAATGCAGTTCTGATGGCCAAAGTGATCAAGAGACTTACATGACTCCCGAAAGCCATGTTTTGGGTGATAACAGGAAAAAAGATTGCTGTAGTTACTACACACTAGCGAGATGCGCCAGCAGACAGCCTTCTTCCAATCTTCCCCTGGATAACTCTGGCTGTTAATGTAAGATAAAATCAAATTAAACTCTTTCACAGTAGTCTTTAGGTTTGTTAATGGGATAGGATTTCAGGTACCTGGCAAATTATCAGTGTGAACAACCTTTTCAACCCTTAGAGAAGACACTGATTTTCAGTTTAATAGCATTTGACTAGTTCTGGGTTAACCTAGACAGAAGAATGAAGAAGGCTGCTCCCTAGGGATTGTGGGGCTCCTAGGGCTCTCTGCCAAGCCTTAATGTCAAGTTAGTTGGGAAGGAATCCATCAACTACTGCATCATATAACTTTGTAACGGCCCCAGGGATATCAATCATATATTTTTTTGCTTGATTCCAAAACGAACTGGAATTTACAGGGGGAATTTTTATTCCACCTCTTTGTATTTGTTTATCCTAAAATAACAAGTTCAAAGCACCCAGAAAATAGTTAGAGGGAATACTTTGTGATTTCACTGATAATAAACATTGAGAGGAGCGGCAGTAAAGGAACGTAAGGTACATGGAAAATATTTTTTACTCCAAGAGTATGCCTTTGACACTAAGTCATACCCAGGTAGATTTGGTGAGTCAGTATTATAGTACTTCAGGAGAAAATAGTTCACTTATTACCTATGAATTCCCCCTAAAAACTAAAAATTCATCAACTGAATTTACCTAGCTTCTCCTAACCCACATAGGTTTTGATCTGCACAGTTTCTGAGGATGAAAGATTTACATGTATTATCTGCCAAGTAAATAAACAGGCACTTCAATGAAATAAATTTCTGCCTTTCCAACTTCAGTTGCTCCTCCATCACCATATATCCAATTAAAAATATTTTATTTTAAAAATATAGTCTAAGGATTAAAAACTGTTAGAAATCATCCAAAGATTTAGAGTAGATTAAAATTAATCTATTAGAAGTGAAAAATCTTTTGGACTACATAAGATGACAGTTCAAGTCATCATAAAATTGCAAATGTGGACTAAACCACTGAGAATTTTGAGTTTTCAAGGCCTCCCTTCCCTTTCTTCTACAATCCTATTCAATACTTGGGATTAAAAGTTCTTACCCCAAAACAGGTAACTATGTAGTGAAGAAACCAGACAAACCAGCTAACACCTGAACCAAGTGATCAAATTTAACGTCATCAATAAAGGGCAAAAGCACATCATATACCTTCTCAGATCTTCTGAGAAGGACACAACATCATTTTTATTTAGCTTAAGAGGGCAAAGCATATAACCTAAATCTAATCATGAGGAAAACTCAAACTCAAATTGATGGACATTCCATTAAATAACTGGCCTATATTCTTAAAAATGTCATATCATGAAAGATAAAAAAGGCTTAACTGTAAAGATTCAAGGAGAGTACAGAAATATAACAACTAAATGCAAGTCATGATCCCAGACTGACTCCTCTATTGGAAAAACAATTGCTATACATATTGTCGGGTTCTTGACACAGTTAGAATATAAACTGTAGATTAAAGCACTGTGTCAGTGTTAAATTTCCTGATTTAGATAACAGTACTGTGATCATGTAAGAAACTCATTCTTAAGAAATATATACTGAATATTAAGGGGGTAAAGGGACATGATGTCTGTAACCCATTCTGAAATTGTTTAGGAGTAAAGTATCTATGACTACATCTGTATCTGTTGTCTTTCTCTTCAGAGAAAGTGAAAGCCAATGCAGCAAAATGTTAAAATCTGATCATCTCACTAAGGGCTATACAGGTTGAGCATCCCTAATTCAAAAAATCCAAATGCTTCAAAATCTGAAACTTTGGAACACCAACATGACTCCATAGAATTCCGCATCTGACCTCATGTGAGGAGCTGCAGTTAAATAATGCATTCAAACCTTTGTTTCTTGCACAAAAGTATTAAAAACATTGCATAAAATTAATGCTAGGCTATGTTATAAGGTATATATAAAACATAAATGAGACCAGGCATGGTGGCTCACACCTCTAATCCTAGCACTTTGGGAGGCTGAAGCAAGTGGATCACTTGAGCCCAGGAGTTTGCAACCACCCCAGGCAACATGGCAAGATCCTGTCTCTATAAAAAATTAGCCAGGTGTGGTGGTGCATGCCTGTAGTCCCAGCTACTTGGGAAGCTGAGGCAGGAGGATTGTATGAGCCCAGGAGGTCGAGGTTGCAGTGAGCCACTGAACTCCAGCTTGGGCGACAGTGAGACCCTGTCTCAAAAAAAAAAAAAAAAAGAAAGAAACATAAATGAATTTCACGTTTAGACTTAGTTCTCATCCCCAAGATACCACATTATATATATGCAATTATTCCAAGATCTGAGAAAAATCAGAAATCTGGAAAACTTCTGGTCTCAAGCATTTTAGATAAAGGATACTCAACTTGTACTGGAGGTCTTTATATTATTCTTACAACTTTTCTATAAAAGACAAAATCATTTTTAAGAAGTTTAAAAATTTTTTAAGGCCTATAAACTCACTGTCATAATAGGAAAACAACTTTAAAAACTGACACTTGTTTGGTCAAAATGTTCTAAAATTACTTTGAATTTATGGGATGAGTACTTATTTTACTGTTTATAAGAGCAAGAAACAATAAGAAAGAATGAAGTCTATGTCTCAAGCTTTTTACTTAATAGTTATGTAACCTGAGACAAATGAACTTAACTTCTCTGAGCAGAGCTAACTAACTCATGTGCAAAGTAAAAGTCATAAAAGACACCTAAAAGGATTGTTGAAAGAATAACAGGAGACAAAGTACAAGAAAAGCACAGACTATGTTTGTTTGTTTCTGGCCCATATTAACATCCAAACAATGGAAGGTTTCTTCCCTTGCCCTTCTAACTTCTTATCTTATCCACACTTCTCTGAAGGCATGTCATTAAGAGTAGCAAAATAAAGCACCAGGACATTCATCTTAGATTACAAGATCCCAGATGGAATATAACTAGTACAGTACATTTTTGTCCATTTTGTTATTTGCTCATATTTGATTATATTGTCCTTAATTATAAAATAAATGTGGTTGCAAGGGGCAAGAGTTTTAAAAGAGTTTCATGTTAGATTACCAAATCTATTCCATTGACTTGAATACACAGTTAACATTATACTCTTATACTTGGAACTACATGTATAAGTCCTTCGGAACGTTATAAATATATGGAGTTACTAATGAACCATCCTCATCACAGAACAAAAATAAGGCTAAAAAATAAGGTATATTGGCCGGGCACAGTGGCTCACGCCTGTAATCCCAGCACTTTGGGAGGCTGAGGTGGGTGGATCACCTGAGGTCAGGAGTTTTGAGACCAGCCTGGCCAACATGGCAAAACCCCATCTCTACTAAAAAAAAAAAAAAAAAAAAAAAAAAAAAAAAAAAAAAAAAAAAAAATTAGCCAGGCGTGGTGGTGGGTGCCTGTAGTTCCAGCTACTTGGGAGGCTGAGGCAGGAGAATCACTTGAACCTAGTAGGTGGACGTTGCAGTGAGACGAGATCGCACCACTGCACTCTAGCTTGAGTGACACAGTGACACTCCATCTCAAAAAAAAAAAAAGAAAAAGAAAAGATATATCATTATAAGGTTCTTTATCTTTAGAAGTTACTCCAAGAGTCTACTCACTTTGAAAGTTGTTATTAAGGTAATAAAAATGAATTCAAATTGAATATTACAATTTTAATAAATCAAGTTCATATAAAAGGCATAAAAGAATTACTATATAGATCCTTGCAGTTTTTCTGAAACTTGTATAAAACAAGGTATGTAATCACCACTGGAGAAAAAGTTAGACTGAAATATAATAAAGATGACTTTTCAAAGGATAAAATTTATATTCTCCTTATTTAATATAAATTCACTCAGTCTTTCTCAACTCTAATACCTACCACCATTCAGCATGTGAGAGAAAACTTATAACCACATATCTTCTTCCTCTTTTGGTAATTACAAATTCATAAAAGAAGCAGGATAAAAATGAATGCCAAAAGGAAAGCAAAAAATTAAACAACCATAAGAAACAGGTTGAGTTTATTTCTTTGACAGGCCTTTTTTTTTTTTTTTTTTTTTTAATGATTTTCTATCACTACAAAGCACGAATTAAAATTGCTATCAGTGAAGTCAAGGCTCTTCAAGGCATATATGATTCTTCATTATTCTAAAGTTGGGTTATTTTAGAAAAAGATTCCCAAGACCAATTAAACATTCCCAAGTACAGCCATTCCTGACTTTTTCTAGAAATGGCTTATAATTAACAGAAGAGTCTTATGAAAGAGCTTTTAGTACCAGTAACAATCTGTGGGTTTTCTTCTTGCCTTTACCATCTTAGGTAAAAACCAATCCCACAAAAACATGACTCCATCCCGAAGTTAGTCTACACTTGTACCGTACACATCTGGTCCTGTTGGTCTGACTACGCAGAGTTGATTTACATGGTAACGGAATTTAGTTCATCATTGTCACATTGGGGCTAAACAAAAAGTTGGGCTAGTGCTCTGTGACAAGGAGGCAAGAGGTGAGGTTCAGAGGGTAGAAAATTAGGGAGAACAGTGATAGTACAGAGGGAAAAGGTTGGGATACTGAAAGGATGATTCTGATTGAGAGGAATCAGGAGCACAAGACTAAAAAAGATATTACCTGTGGCAGTAAAAACTAATAGAGTTCTTACAGGTGACATCCCTGCTGTGGTATCTCCCTGGTCCCCTTGTGCAGGTCCCTGGGAGGAGAGGTACTACATCAGCCCACACGCATGCACACTGTTTACACTGCTGGAGAGCATTTCCATCTTAGAAAGAGTCTTTTCTTTCATGAGATCTTGACAAGGTCTGCTTCCATTTACTCCAGATTAGTCATGTTTGTTAGATTCTCTATTATAGTTTCAAGATGGTAGACAACGCAACAGTATCATTGGCAAACTTCCCTCTATACAGCTGAGGCTTAACAACAATTTTTGTTATTTTCACATGTTTCAAAGTTCCAAATGTTATCACCCTCTTTTCCTTTAGTTTTGTTAGTGTGAGAGTGGATATAAGGGAAGTGCTCAATTTAAGAAGGATTCAAAGGAAAAAAAAAAAAAAAAATGATCCAATCAAGTCTCCAGCTTCTTCAAATGTTCCCAAATCAAGAGTTTTCTACATGGTTCAAACACACACACACACACACACACACACACACACACACACACACACACACACTCAATAAGCTTATCTTATGGTGCTTAGAACAACAAAAACAAAAAGAAAGATAAAGAGGCCACAAGAAAAAAGCCAATCCTGTAACTGGCGAGTAGAAACAGCTTGGAAAAAGATAAAATCAAGTGGGGGAAAAGATAGGGAGTAGACAAGGAAAGAAGGCTGGAGGGGGTTGGTGTTTATACTTCAGAGTAGAAGAGGTCAGGCCTGGTCCAGGGAATAATCTTATGACCATTACAAAAGATAATGTCATCAGCACCAGCTGAAGCAAAAGGCAAAATCAATTTATATTGCCTTAAATTTTAAGCAATGTTCAAGGGTCCTTGCAAAATGTTCTTGCCTACCAATATTTGATCTGTTAAGTCTACAGTCAAGGAAAACCCAATTAGTGAACGTCTGTGGCATGAGTTAATGTTTTCCATAGAACACAGAATAATTTGCTGACATGCAACTAAGTCTGGGACTTGGAATTATTTAGTTCAAAAGAAGAAGGCATATCTAAAGTCTCAGGAATAAGTCACAGAGATTCTTTAAATCCACTTACGAGTTTTCAAATATATCTCTCGTAGTATCTTCTCAATGGGCTTTCTGATTCCTTTGTTCCCCTGCCACCTAGACAGAGCTTTACAAAACAAACACAAGATCACTACTATTCAGTAGCTCCCTACTGACCACAGGGTAGTTTAAAGCTATTTAACACGGCTTATATGGCCATCTTAATCTAAGCCTTGCCTATAGTACCTGACTCATTTATTGACACTAACCTATTCCTGCATATTGTTCTCCACTCCATCAAAAACAAACAAATAAAAATAATACATCTTACTGCCCCAATGGGAATGAATTTTATTCTCATTAATGTTCCCTGTTTTGTCTGTGCCCAGGTTCCATCCCATGCTGCTCCCTGTAACAGCCATTCTTCCTCTCTCATACAGGTAGCCCCCACTTCTCACAGCTGATGGCATCTCGACTTTCAGAATTCAATTTTACAGCATTTGTCAATCCAACACATACTGAGTTCCTGCTCTATGCCAGGTATTGTGCTAGGTGCACACGATAGAAAGATTAGCCCCCACATTTCTCATAACCAGTTATACATCATGATAAGTGACAGGGTATAAATAAGCACTGAAATTTATGGGAACATGGATGAGGTGGGGAGGAGAACAGGGTGATCATGCCAGCCAGGGATGATCAGGGAAGGCTGAAGAGAGGCTTACATGCTAAGTGCAGATGATCCAGCTTCTCCTCCCCAACCAGTACCCTGCTGTGTGAGAGGACGAGGAAGGAATTTGAGGAAGGGGAGATGAATATAAAAGTATGTTGGGAACTACAAGCAGTAAGATGTGGAAGCAGAGAGTGAGTTGGAAGGAATGGCAAGATTGAGGAGTGGAGAAGCAGGCAGGAGCTCCTCTGTATGATCTTGGGCTAGTTAATTAATTACTCATAGCCACAGTTTCCTGATGTGCAGAATGACAATAATAACAGTTCTAACTGCAGAGAGCTGTGAGAATGAAATACATTAAAGTGCTCAGAACAACATCTGACATATAATCATGGCTAAATGTTAACGCTTACTCTTATTTTTGTTATATCATTATTATGATTAGGCCCAAAGATTATTGTGACTGTAGGGTAGTATCTAGCTAACTGTTCACAGATCTAGGAATGAGCATGTGTCACCTAGTGACACAGCAAACCCTGGGTAACATAAAGCCCTGAAAGATCAATTAATTTAGCTGTCTTGAAAAGTCAATGTTCTCAGATCAAAATATCCCATAGTTGGTGTACAAGTTTCAGATAGTTGCAGTAACAAATTACCACAAAACACAAATTTGTTATATTACAGTTCTGGAGGTGAGAAATCTGAAATAAGTCTTCTAAAATCAAGGGTTTTGGCAGGGCTGTGTTCCTTCAGGAAGCTCTAGGGGAGAATCCGCTCTTGCCTTTTCCAACTTCTAAAGGCTACCTGCATTTCTTGCTCACGGTCCCTTCCTTTACCTTCAGAGCTTATCACTCTGACCTTTGTTTCTGCCCTCACATCTCCTCCTCTAACTGGGACCCTCTTGCTCCCCTTTATTAGGATCCTTGTGATTACACTGACCCCACCCAGGTAATCCATGAAAACCTCCCCAACTCAAGAGCTTGAACTTAATCGCATCTTCAAAGTTCTTTTCACCATGTGATATGGTTTGGCTCTGTGTCCCCGTCCAAATCTCATGTCGAATTGTAATTACTGTGTTGAAGAAGGGACCTGGTGAGAGGTGACTGGGTCATGGGGGCAGACTTCCCTCTTGCTGTTCTCATGATAGTGTGTGAGTTCTCACAAGATCTGGTTGTTGTAAAAGTATATAGCACTTCCCTCTGCCCCTTTCCTGCTGGCCATGTGAAGATGTGCCTGCTTCCCCTTGCCTTCTGCAGTGATTATAAGTTTCATGAGGCCATTCCAAAAGCAGAAGCCTTTACAGCCTGCAGAAACGTAAACGTAAACACAATTAAGCTTTTTTTCTTTATAAACTATCCAGTCTCAGGTAGTTCTTTATAGCAGTGCAAGAATGAACTAATACACCATGCAAGGTAACATATTCACAAGTTTCGGGATTAGGACATGGATATCTTTGAGGACTCATTACTCTGCCTACCATATTTGGTCTCATTGCTGCCATTTGAGCCCCTATAACAACTAATTTAATAATTATATTTTAGTATTTCTATTTGAATTCAAGAAAATTTGTTCAACTAATTGTACAAACGAAAAGTCATTAGATTCATAATAAAATAGAAGTGAAAGAATGGGAAATGGAGATAACATATTTACACCAATCATCTAGAAAAAGAAAGCACCTAAACCTTTCTATATATATATATATAGGTTGAAAAGTGGCCTTAAAACTGTCTATTATTAGGCATTTCAAGAAGTCTTTGAGATCATTAAATTCAATTTCCCATATGTTAAATAAATATCCTCTGTATGAAAACCCAGACAAAGAAGAAGGCTCCCAACTATCTTTCTTCTACAATCTGGCTCATACTTCCCTCTAGTATAGAGTCATTACAAAAAGCTCTGTTAAATGATCTGCTGAAATCCAGATACAACAAAATTATGGGCAGGCTAAAAACTCCATTGAAAAAGGAAGTAAGAAAAATGATGTGTCGGCCGGGTGCGGTGTCTCAAGCCTGTAATCCCAGCACTTTGGGAGGCTGAGACGGGTGGATCACGAGGTCAGGAGATCGAGACCATCCTGGCTAACACGGTGAAACCCCGTCTCTACTAAAAATACAAAAAACTAGCCGGGCGAGGTGGTGGGCGCCTGTAGTCCCAGCTACTCCGGAGGCTGAGGCAGGAGAATGGCATAAACCCGGGAGGCGGAGCTTGCAGTGAGCTGAGATCCGGCCACTGCACTCCAGCCTGGGCGACAGAGCAAGACTCCGTCTCAAAAAAAAAAAAAAAAGAAAAAAAGAAAAATGATGTGTCCAGAAGAAAGGAGATTGAAAGATCAACTGGAAGGGATCAAGTACAATTAAGTTGCATAAGAATAAGAATGTCAAGATAGTCTTTCTAAAAAAGAGAAGTTAAAATGAAAAAGTTCTTGACAAAAGGGTCTTCCCTATGGGTATGTTTGGGAATCAATTTAGAATCAAATATACTTAACAATCCAGAGTATAAAAATTCTTGAAAATATTTTTTCTCTTTCCTCCAAGAAAACAAATTTAATTTGAAAATCTGATATGGAGTAAATAATGCAATTCTGTTACTGAGTAAGCTAAAAGCATCAGGATTCCTTCCATTAAAGCAATCTGATATTCTTTAAAACACTGAGTTGTTAAACTTAAGGATTACACTCAGAAACAAAAAGTTTTAAGAGCATTTAAAGAAAGTGACAAAGCTCTTTTATATGCTATGTTTCTTGGACATATATGTGCACAATCACATGTCAGTGTATGTGAAAAATAAAACATTCCTTGACCCACTGGCAGCTAGATTTGGGAGAGTCACTGTATGTCATTGAGTTAGCTTCATATGAGTTAGCTTCTATATATGATTTAAGAATATTCTTTATTCAACATCTGTTTCAAGTGATCACCCTGCCTTGGTATGAACACCCACAGCAACAATGTAATTCCTCACAAGGAAAATCTACCAGAGACAGTTTTGGCAAAGCTGTCTCTATCCCCCACAAGAATGTCCCTCCAGTCCTCTTAGAAACACTCCCTCACATTCTTTCTTAAGGGTAAAGTTCCAGAAACTGCAGGTAAGTGAACTATGATTCTTTTATGAGGACATATATTTAAATATATTGCCTTTACTCTCTGGTTCTAAGATGTAAGACAAGCAAGCAGGTAGATATATCACAATTTAACATCTTAAAGCTATATAAACATTCTAACAGCCACTCTTGCTATCTAATTTTTTTTCAAGTCATAAGACTCCTAATATAAAGATTTCACAACAATTTCATTATTCGTCATCAATATTTTCTAAAAAGCAAAGTCTGGAATTGACTGCTGAGGATCAAAAGACTTTTTAAACTTAGGCGACCTTTCCTAGGCAGACCAAGAATCTCAGCTACAATTTAAAAATACTATTTGAATTACTTAAAATGAATGAAGACTAATGAAGGAAGACTTAATGGAACAGAAAATATAAACTTGCAAATCTGACCTTTCATCTAAAAATCTAGTTGCTCTCATTTGGCTTAGGTGATTTCATTATTAACTCTCTTATACATCATAGTCTTGTAAAAGCTAAAAAAAATAAATTTAGTTTATCCTGCTCTGGAAAATATATTGTGTAATTTATTTTCATTATAAACTTAGGAGGATTATACTCTTTTTTTTTCAGTAGGCAAACAGGGCAAAGAATTCATCTCTCCCCCTATACAAATGCAAAATGCAACTAAAGGGTGTCTTATCCATTTGGGATTTAGATAATTAAGAATACAAATAATTCAGTTCATTTATTAGAGCTCTACCATAATACATTAGAACGCTGAAATGTATTTATATTAATGCTAGTATTTATGTAAAAGTAAATATGAAGGGGAGAGTATACTTATCTTTATGTCATTTACAGGGGAAGAACATTTTTTGGGACTTGTTGTTAGCAGAAATAAAATGTATCTAAGAAAATAGCGTATCTTCACTAAGAGGCGTTCTAAAGCCAAAACAAAAAAATATTATTTGAAAGCAACTGGTATTGTACTCTTCTTCTAATAATGGGTTAGCATCTACTTTCATTATTGATTTTTAAAAAATTTACAGTTGGCACACAATAATTGTACATATGTTCACTGTTGATTTTTTTTTTTTTTTTTTTTTTTTGCTGACAACCGGCACTTTATTAGTGGGGAAACTCGCCTTGGTCTAGCAGAGACTGGGATGGACAGGAGAGCGCCCATCTTGAGGGGGTATTTTCTGTATTATCAGGTGTTCCTCCTTGCAGGTTTAGAGGAAACACCCTCATAGATGAAAACCCCCCAGAGAGCAGCGCTGCAACTGCCAAGCAGCCGGGGTAGGAAGGGGGCCCTAGGCACTGCTGGGACCTTGAGACAGCAGGGCTTCGATGTCAGGCTCGATGTCAATGGTCTGGAAGCGGCGGCTGTACCTGCGTACGGGCACACCGTCAGGGCCCACCAGGAACTTCTCGAAGTTCCAGGCAACATCGTTGCGGCACACCAGAGACCAGGTGATGAACTTGGGGTCGGTCATGAGCGCAGTGGCATCGTCGCTGGGGGCTGGCAGGGCCTCCCGCAGGAAGGCGAAGAGAGGGTGCACCCCCACACCGTTCACCTCCCACTTCTCGAAGAGCATGAAGTTGGGCTTGAACCCACCACCAGGTCGGACGTACTTGAGGGAATTCAGAATCTCTTCGTTCTTGGTGTTCTCCTGATGCCCAAACTGGTTGCACGGGAAGCCGAGCACCACCAGGCCCCGGGGCCCAAGGCGCCACTGCAGCTCGTTCATCTGGGTGTAGTACCGGACCATGGTGCCTCAGAGGGAAGCCACATTCTCCATAAGTAGCACCTTGCCCCGCAGTGAGCCCAGGCTCACAGGCTCCCCGCCGGCCAGCGGGCGTGCCGAGAAGGCGTACACTGACTGGGCCCCTGCCGCCGCTAGCCGAGCAGCACACATGGCGCAACTGTCCCAGAAGCTACGAGAGTCACTGTTGAGTTTTTTTGGCAAGGAAATAGGCTTTGGAGACTCAGAAGGGGGGAGGTAGTAGTGGGTGAGGGATTAAAAAAAACCAACACTACATTTTGGGTACAATGTACACTACTCACATGATGGGTGTACTAAAACCTCAGACTTCACCACTATACAGTCCATCCATATAACCAAAAACCATGTGTACTCCTAAAGCTATTGAAATAAAAAATAAATAAATTTTTTAAGAAAGAAAAAACCAAAAAATCGCTACCCATTTTGCAACAGTATTATATTTTAGTGAATTCTAGTTGCATACGCAGTTTCATAAACTACCTAAGACAGGTAGAGTAGACAATTATTAAATTTTGGTAAATTTAAGAGAACCAAGAAGACTCAGTGCACATCATATATCTTCTCTTTGACTGCAGATCTCTCAAGTTTCATCATTTTTGCTTCTTTTTACCTAAGTTTCTGCATTTTATAAAGATGAAACTCTTCCAGGCAACGATTTTTACCTAGAGCATAATTACAGGAATGTAGAAGAGTCTTGTGGATTGAATTGTATTCCCCCAAAAAGTCATATTGTAGTCCTAATCTCCAGTACTTTAGAATGTGACCTTATGTGGAAATAGTCTTGTTTCAGACATAACTAGAAAGATGAAGAGCAGGGTGGACCTCTAATCCAATATGACTCATAGTCCTTATAAAAAGACAGTCATGTAAAGACAGAGACATACAGAGGCACCTTGTGACAATAAAGTCAGAGACTAGAGCTACCCAACTGCAGGCCAAGAAACACCAAAGACCACCAGGAAACCACCAGAAGCTGGGAGAGGCCAGGAAGGATTCTGCTATATGATTCTGAGAGGGAAGAGGCTTTTCTTTGTACTTGTAGCCTCTAGAACCGTAAGACAATACATTTCTGTTGTTTGAAGCCCCCTAGTTTGTGGTACTTTGTTATAGCAGCTTTGGGACATTAATACAAAGAGGTTTAATAAAGAGCTGCATGAGAAGAACGATGGTGCAGAATCCCAAAATATTGGCTCTTGTGAACAGAACAGTATAACAGAATAATAAAAGGAAACAGCTTCACAAGTTGGCCTAGGACACTCTGAACCTAGGTTTGCTGTTACAGATTGCAGTGCAGTGGAAAGTTCAAAAATTTCCAAGTGCTAAACAAAATAATAAACAAAATAAATAAACAAAAATTATTCTGTTTCAAAAGAATGAGAAAAGAGGTCATAGACTGGAAAAATATATTTGTAAAGCACATATCTAATAATGAATTGTTACCCAAAATATACAAAGAACTCGTATAACTCAACAATAAGGAAACAAACTGCATGATTAAAAATGGGCAACAGACCTGAACAGACACCTCGCCAAAGAAAACATACATATGGCAAATAAGTCTATGAAAAGACAGTCAACACCATATGTCATTAGTGAATTGCAAATTAAAACTACAGTGAGATACCATTACATACCTGTTACAATGGCCAAAATCCAAAATGCTGACAATACCAAATGTTGACAAGGATGTTGGCAAGTATATGGAGTAAAAGGAACTCTCATTCATTGCTGGTAAGAATGCAAAATGGCACAGTGGCTTTGGAAGATAGTGTGGCAATTTTTTACAAACATACTTTTACAAACATACTCTTACCATACAATCCAGCAATCATGCTCCTCTTTGGTATTTATCCAAATGAGCTGAACACTTATGTTCACACAAAAACCTGCACATGGATGTTTATAGCAGCTTTATTCACAATTGCCAAAAATTGGAGGCAACCAACATGTCCTTCAGTAGGTAAACGAATAAATTGTGTTATGTTCATACAATGAAATATTGTTCAGTGCTAAAATAAAATGGGCTATCAGGTCACAAAAAGGTTCAAAGGAATCTTAAATGTATATTACCAAGTGAAAAAAGCCAATCTGAAAAGTCTACACGCTGTATGTTTCCAAACATATGACATTCTGGAAAAGGCAAAATTAGAGGCAATAGAAAGATCAGGTTGCCAGGGGTTTGGGGAAGAGAGGGATGAACAAGCAGAGAACACAGGATTTTAGAGAAACGGAATTATTCTGATGATACTACAGTGGTGGATGCTTGTCATTTCACATAATGTATACCATCTAGGTTGAATCCTAATGTAAACCATGGACTGTGGGTGAAAATCATATGTAAGGTAGGTTCATTGATTGTAACAAATGTACCACTCAGTGTGGGGGATGTTGACAGTGGGGATGGCTGTGCATGTTTAGGGACAGGAAACATACAGCAACTCTATGTGTTATTTTGTGCTTAATGTTGCTGTGAACCTAAACGTGCTTTAAAAAATAAGGCAAAAACAAACAAAAAGATACTCTATGCCAGGCCTGGGTGACCGAAGTCTAAAAACGTGAGGAAGATGGTAAGAGGCTATGTTTAGAAGATAAAACACAAGACAAAAAAGGCATTTAAAAGCTGATTTTATGCAATGAGTTCTGCTTCTGGCTAACTAGCTTGTATCAGACCAATGTTCTTGCCAAGAACAATTAAAAAGGTAAATAAAATGTACAATCTGTACTATTTAAACATGAAAAAGCCTATCAAGGAAGTAAGAGATCAAGCTCCCAGAAAGAAGACAAGCCCATGGAGGACAGCTCAATATTTGGAGTCACTTGTTCCTTCTAGACATTTATCAATGTTAAGTAGTGCCTGAGGGGCTGAGCAGCCAAACAAAAGCTAAGAGGCAAAGTAAATACGCAGAACCTGATGCATTCTCACGAGCGCGAGATACAAAAATTAGAGTTGAAGATCTGCTACAAGGAAAAAGTACTGGTAAAAACACCATAGAATTTTAGCTGGGTACTAGAAGAACCACACTAGGTGGTACGTTAGTGTGGCATGTGCCAGTTCACAAAAGCTGGCTGTGTGTATCACTTCCCAATGCCATGTTCAGTGATGTAACATTGGTAATCTGAAATTGGCAACAGTGGAAGTATTCACACTATGGGAATTGGCAAATGCTACAGATCAGAACTCTTTCTCCCGAGAGTCACTTGTTAAACACTGGCACACGATTGGCTGCATTCAAAAGAGCGAGCAGGCAGAAATAAAGCAGTCATCAGAAAGAGTGAAAAGCAGTCTAAAAAATCCATCTCAGTCAGATTAAAATAATCAGTTCTTACCTTAGCACCTGGCAGAAGCAAAATAAAATCCTCCCTGGAGGAAGATACATGATAGCCTAGAATCTACAGGTTTTAAAAAAATAAACAATGGCCACCATTCAAAAAAAGAAAAAAATACTAGGTACATGGAGAAAAAGACAAATGACCAGAATCAAGAAAAAACAAAACTAAAAAGCAGAAATGAACCAATATCAGCTCCAAATACTGGAGATTTTATAATGGACTTTAAGATAACTAAATAATATGTCTGTATTAGTCTGTTTTCACACTGCTATAAAGAAATGCCTGAGACTGGGTAAATTATAAAGAAAAGAGGTTTAATTGGCTTACAGTTCCGCATGGCTGGGGAGGCCTTAGGAAATTTACAATCACAGTGGAAGGGGCTGCAGGCACCCTCTTCACAAGGCGGCAGGAGAGAGGAGAGTCAAGAGGGAAGAGCCCCTTATAAAACCATCAGATCCTGTGAGAACTCACTCACTATCATGAAAACAGCATGGGGGAATCTGCTCCCATGATCCAGTCACCTCCCACCAGGTCTCTCCCTTGACTTGAGGGGATTACAGTTCAAGATGAGATTTGGGTGGGGACAGAAAGCCAAACCATATAAATGTTTAAAAACTATAAAGGAAAATATGAATAATTTAATTAGAACATGGAAATCTATGAAAATTCAGACTGTAATTCTAGAATTAAAAAATACATTAACTAAAATTAGAAATCCTGTAGATGGGTTTGACAGCAGATCAAAAACAAATGAAGAATGGATTAGGAGTGAGATCAGTACTTCACAAATTTTAATGGATACACAAATCACCTGGAGATGCAGACAGTGAGTGAACAGGTCTAGGGTGGGGCCTAAGAGTCTGCATTTCCAGCAGCCTCACAGCAGACGCCAACACTGCTGTTCAGGGACTACAACTTCTGTGGATGTTGGCTCAGGGACAATTACGAATACCAAGGAACTAGGAAACAGATAAAGAGGAAATATCCAGACAGATACCCAGAACACAGTACACAAAGTATAGCAAAGAATATATCAGATATTGGGGAACAAAAGGAAATATCTAGCACACGTAACTGAAATCACAGAGGAAGTGAGAATAGAGTAGAACATATATCTGAAGAAAGAATGGCTAAGGTTTCCAAACCTTCTGAAATAAATGGGGACACAGGGAAAAAAAACCCACCAAGAATCCCCAAGCAGGATAAATACAAAGAAAAGTACCCTCAGCAAGAGGCGAAGGTAGAGCAGGGATGATCTCATAAAGATCTGTGGATGTAGCATTTGTTTAATGGAGTAAGTTCCAGTGAAATCCAGGGAAGGCCCACATAATTCCTGAGAAAATTGTTTGAGCCAAAAAAAAAAAAAAAAAAAAAAAGAGAGGGAGAGAGACAGAAAGAAACAAAAAGAAAAAACCCCAAACAAACCAAAACCAAATAAACAAAAAATTTGCACTGCCGATGTAGACTAAAAGGGACAGAGACAGTACAAAATAAAAAGAGGCTGTAGGATTCTTATTCTCATGGCAGGATCAGGTCAAGAAAATTATTCAGCTGTACACATGTGCTATCTTTCAAGAAAAGGGAAAGATAACTACACAGAATGGAATCAAACAATCAGAGAGTACAGCAAATATCAAATTCACAGTCCCAGAGATTAGAAAGGGTGTGTAACCTGGGGGTGAGGAGGATGAGAAAATCTGGAGGACCTGGCTCATGCCTGTAATCCCAGCACTTTGGGAGGCTGAGGCAGGCGGATCACAAGGTCAGGAGATTGAGACCATCCTGGCTAACATGATGAAACCTTGACTCTACTAAAAATACAAAAAAATTAGCTGGGCGTGGTGGCAGGTGCCTGTAGTCCCAGCTACTTGGGAGGCTGAGGCAGGAGAAAGGCATGAACCCAAGAGGCGGAGCTTGCGGTGAGCTGAGATGACACCACTGCAGCACTCCAGCCTGGGTGACAGAGCAAGACTCCATCTCAAAAAAAAGAAAAAAAAGAAAAAAGAAGAAAAGAAAATCTGGGGGACCAACTTAGAATTCTGCTTATCGCATTGGGCAATTCTTTCAAATATTTTATACAGAAATAATTTACTTCTTTACAAACACTTCCAGAAAAATGTAGAGAAAGGAAGACTTCTCAACTAATTTTATGAGGCCAGTGCTTCTCTGATAAAAAAATTAAGAAGACATTACAAGAAAACTACAGATCAATGTCTTCCATGAACAAAAATGCAAAATCTTCATGAAATATAACCAAAACAACAGAAATATTTTATCAACAGCAATATATCACAATTAAGTAAAGTTTATTCCAGGAATGCAAGGTTGGTTTAATATCTGAAAACCATTCAATGTACATTATAATATTAACAGAGACTTAGAACAAAAAACAAATCATATTATTTCAATAGACAAAAAAGCATATGATAAAGTTCAACTCAATTCATGATTAAAACACACACATACACACACACACACACACACACACACACACACACACAGGGAAAAATAGGAATAGAAAGGAATTTTACTAATTCCAAAACTACAGCTAACTTTTACATTTAATGGTAAAATTCTGAAAACTCTCCCCTTGAGTTTGGGAAGAAGAGAAAGATACCCAACTCTACTCAGTGTACTGAACATTCTTGCCAGTATAGTAAGATAAGAAAAGGAAATAAAAGTCATGAGAATTGGAATGGAAAAATCAAAACTATGACTCTCAGATGACATAATTGTATAGTAAGAAAATCTAAAAAAAAAAAAAAAAAAACCCTACAGAAACACTATTAGAATTAATAAGTGAATTAGTTGGGCAAAATAAATATATTTAAATTAACTTTATTTCTAAGTAGCAACACAAATGAAAATCATTTCAATAGTATCAATGGAAACACACGTAAGAACATATTTAATAAAATGATATGTAAGACTTATATACAAAGAATTATAAAACATTATTGATAGAAATTAGAGAAGATCAAAATAAATGAAGACATATACTTCATTTAAGAACAGAAACTTGATATTTTAACAACATCAATTTCCCCAAAGTGACCTATAAAATCAATATGATCTTAATAAAAATTCCAGCAGGATTTTTGGTGAAACTTGACAAATTTATAGAAACAAAGGAATAACAATAGTTAGGGCAATTTCAAGAAAAACACAACATTGAAATACTTATATTGCCAATATCAAGACTTATTCTAAGGCTATGGTAGTTAACTTGTGTATGGGTGGAAAGACTGACAAATAGACCAAAGGAATAGAATAGATGCCCAGGACAAACCCACATATGTACATACACGTGTTATAATAAAGGTCACCAGGCAGGCGAGTGAGGCAAGAATGATATTTTCTTTTCTTTTTTTTTTTTGAGACGGAATCTCGCTCTGTCGCCCAGGCTGGAGTGCAGTGGCCGGATCTCAGCTCACTGCAAGCTCCGCCTCCCGGGTTCACGCCATTCTCCTGCCTCAGCCTCCCGAGTAGCTGGGACTACAGGCGCCCGCCACCTCGCCCGGCTAGTTTTTTTTTTTTTGTATTTTTTTAGTAGAGACGGGGTTTCACTGTGTTAGTGAGGATGGTCTCGATCTCCTGACCTCATGATCCGCCCTCTCAGCCTCCCAAAGTGCTGGGATTACAGGCTTGAGCCACCGCGCCCGGCCAAGAATGATATTTTCAATAAACTGCATTGACTCAAATGGATAGCTTCCGAGGCAAAAAAAAAAAAAAAAAAACAAACCCAAAACAAACTTGAACTTCCCCTGAAACCCAAACACACCTCATACCTTAAATAAAAATAAATTCCAATTGGGCTGCAGATTTAAAGGTAAAAGGCAAAATGATAAAATTTCTAGAACAGTACATTGAGGGGTATCTTTATGATGGTGTGGAGAAGGGAAACATATATTAAGAGGACACAAAAAGCACTAATATAAAAAAAAAACATGCTGATAAATTCTGTATTAAAATGAAGAATGTCTGTTTTTCAAAAGGCACTATGAAGAGAAAAGGTGGGTTACAGAATGGAAGGAGATATTTAAATTACCATGACCTGCCAAGGAGCTGTATCCAGAATATGGAAATAACTCCTATAAATCGAGGGTCAGGGCGGGTTGTAAATCAAACTGGTAAACCAACAGGTAGATGTGCAAAAGATGTGAACAGGTAATTCATGAAAAAAGACACCCAAATAGCCAATAAACATATAAAAGACACTCGATATGGTTAATTAACAGGAAAATATAAAACTACAATTAAAATTAAGTTACATTCCCACCAGAATGGCTAACATTAAAAATGTAACAATACCAAGAGCTCGTAAGAATATGGAGCTTCTACCATATTTATATATATTGTTGTTGGGATTGCAAATTTATTCAACTATTTGGGGAAACTACTTGGCAGTTATCTAGTAAAGCAAATCAATTTCATTTCCTATGACTCAGCAATTACACTCCTAGCCAGACCCCCAGTGGAAAAGTTTACACACAAGTGGAACAAAAGGAAAAAACAAGAAGAACCCTGATAGCCGTATTCGTTGCAATACTAATATTGGGATTTTGAAAATACCCAATTCCCCTTTAACAATAGGATGAACAAACTGTGATATATATGTGCATGCTGTAGAACACTGCCTGGCAATAACAATGGATGAACTATAGCTCCTTTAAAAACAGATCAGTTCACCAACATAATGTTACGCAAAAAGAAACAAATCCCCAAAAACCCAAAACCCAAGCAGTCAAACATGAATTCTTACATTTATATCCAGTATAAAAATGGGTAAAACTATCATGTGGTGTCAGAACAAGGCATGGTGGTTTCCTTTGGGGAAGGGGAGAGGACAGTAAACGGACATGACAGGGACCTGAGTGGTACTTGGTGATGTTCAATTTCTTGATCTGACTGGTAGTTACAAGGACGTATTCACTTTACAAAAGTGCACAGCCATATACTTTTCTGTAGGTATAGTACAAAAGCTTTTTTAGCAAAGAAGAAGTGAAGTTTTAAAAAAGAATAAACTATGAGAACAGAAAAGAGATCAGTAGTTGCCAGGAGCTAGGTGGGGATGGAGGGAGAAGATGATTACAAAAAAGGGTAAGAAGGATCAGCTGGGTGCAGTGGCTCACATCTGTAATGCTGGCACTTTGGGAGGCCAACATGGGAGGATTGCTTGAGTCCAGGAGTTCGAGACCAACCTGGGCAACATAGTAAGACCCTATCTCTATGAAAACTAAAAAACAAAATGAGCTGGGCATGGTGGCACCCAACTGTAGTCGCAGCTACTTGAGATGCTGAGGTGGAAGGATTGCTTGACCCCAGGAGGTTGGGGCTGCAGTGAACCGAGATTGCAGCACTGCATTCCAGCTTGGGTGACAGAGTGATACCCTGTCTGAAAACAAAACAAAACAAAACAGAACAAAAGGGTAAAAAGGAATTTTGAGGGGGCTGATGGAATTGTTCTATTTCTTGATTATGATGTAGTAGGTTGCACTACTATATGCATTTGCTAGAAATCATAGAACTGTACACAAAAAAGAGTGAATTTTGCTGTATGTAAGCTATCTCTCAATAATATATACTTGTGACATAAAAGAAAATTAATTAATTTGGCATCTTTTTATGTTTGTGGGAAGTTAATGATCTGTGGTGCTACAATCTGCTTTTTTTTCATTGATTAGATTAGAAAGAAAATTAAATGGTCCACCTGCAAAATATTTTCTTACCCTTGTATACACAGAAAGTTGTAAAATTAAGATGAGGAAAATTCTGGGAAAACAAATAATGCTATTCATTTTCATTTTATGATATTCACTTTTGATTTTGGGAAAAACAGACTTTAACTAATATACATCTATTTTTCAACCAAATATTGAAAGAATATATATGTTGTGCTTGATATTCACTTATGGTGTAACAGAAAAACTGTAACAAGCTCTGGGTTATTTCTTTGCATATTTATTCATAAAAACATTTGAGGCAAATTAACGATAAGGCATAATTTTTAGAAGTTGAGGTTGGTGCAACAGTAATTGTGGTACTTTTAAAGGCAAAAACCACAATTACTTTTGCATCAACGTAATAGAAACAAAGTAGAAAATTTTCATTTAAATTTCAACTTGCTCTTTAGGCTTATTTTACATTTGCCCATATTCAGCCAATGAATCTAGAAAGCAGATATTTGTTTTGAGACTCTTAATTTCTGGGGCATTCTGGGAAACACTTTGCCTTTACTTGATTTCAAACTTATTCACATTCATTATGAGTCATCTTATTCTACTGTGTCTGTGAATATGAAAGGATAAAATCAAATTGAGGTTTGTTGTGAAAAAAACTGAAAAAACAAATAGGTGGAAAGACAGACAGCATCAAATCTATCCAATAGAAAAGTAGGAAAACTAGGGGGATCCCAATCAATAACAAATTATGAAAAGGGTCTCTTAAAAAGTGGGGTAAAAATGAAGCCTCATTTATACACAAGTATTTAAATATTGTCTTATTTTGAAACATCCAAAAGCTTATCTTATACACACAGGTAAATACTAGATACTAATTAAAATTCCCGTCTCCCACAACAAAAAAAGAGAATTTTAGACCAATAACCCTGATGAACATCGATGCAAAAATCCTCAATAAAATACTGGCAAACTGAATCCAGCAGCACATCAAAAAGCTTATTCACCATGATCAAGTGGGCTTCATCCCTGGGATGCAAGGCTGGTTCAACATACGCAAATCAATAAATGTAATCCAGCATATAAACAGAACCAAAGACAAGAACCACATGATTATCTCAACAGATGCAGAAAAGGCCTTTGACAAAATTCAACAGCCCTTCATGCTAAAAACACTCAATAAATTTGGTATTGATGGAACATATCTCAAAATAATAAGAGCTATTTATGACAAACCCACAGCCAATATCATACTGAATGGGCAAAAATTGGAAGCATTCCCTTTGAAAAATGGCACAAGACAGGGATGCCTTCTTTCACCACTCCTATTCAACATAGTGTTGGAAGTTCTGGCTAGGGCAATCAGGCAAGAGAAAGAAATCAAGGGTATTCAGTTAGGAAAAGAAGAAGTCAAATTGTCCCTGTTTGCAGATGACATGATTGTATATTTAGAAAACCCCATCATCTCAACCCAAAATCTCCTTAAGCTGATAAGCAACTTCAGCAAAGTCTCAGGATACAAAATTAATGTGCAAAAATCACAAGCATTCGTATACACCAGTAACACACAGAGACCCAAATCATGAATGAACTTCCATTCACAATTGCTTTAAAGAGAATAAAATACCTAGGAATCCAACTTACAAGGGATGTCAAGGACCTCTTCAAGGAGAACTACAAACCATTGCTCAGTGAAATAAAAGAGGACACAAACAATGGAAGAATATACCATGCTCATGGATAGGAAGAATCAATATCGTGAAAATGCCATACTGCCCAAGGTAATTTATAGATTCAATGCCATCCCCATCAAGCTACCAATGAGTTTCTTCACAGAATTGGAAAAAACGGCTTTAAAGTTCATATGGAACCAAAAAAGAGCCCGCATTTGCAAGACAATCCTAAGTCAAAAGAACAAAGTTGGAGGCATCACGCTACCTGACTTCAAACTATACTACAAGGCTATAGTAACCAAAACAGCATGGTACTGGTACCAAAACAGAGGTACAGACTAATGGAACAGAACAGAGTCCTCAGAAATAATACCACACATCTACAGCCATCTGATCTTTGACAAACCTGACAAAAACAAGAAATGCGAGAAAAGATTCCCTATTTAATAAATGGTGCTGGGAAAATTGGCTAGCCATAAGTAGAAAGCTGAAACTGGATCCTTTCCTTACTCCTTATACAAAAATTAATTCAAGATGGATTAGAGACTTAAATGTTAGACCTAATACCATAAAAATCCTAGAAGAAAACCTAGGTAATACCATTCAGGACATAGGCATGGGCAAGGACTTCATGTCTAAAACACCAAAAGCAACGGCAACAAAAGCCAACATTGACAAATGGGATCTCATTAAACTAAAGAGCTTCTGCACAGCAAAAGAAACTACCATCAGAGTGCACAGGCAACCTACAGAATGGGAGAAAATTTTTGCAATCTACTCATCTGACAAAGGGCTAATATCCAGAACCTACAAAGAACTCAAACAAATTTACAAGAAAAAAACAAACAACCCCATCAAAAAGTGGGCAAGGGATATGAACAGACATTTCTCAAAAGAAGACATGTGTACAGCCAACAGATACATGAAAAAATGCTTGTCATCTCCGGCCATTAGAGAAATGCAAATCAAAACCACAATGAGATACCATCTCACACCAGTTAGAATGGCAATCATTAAAAAGTCAGGAAACAACAGGTGCTGGAGAGGATGTGGAGAAATAGGAACACCTTTACACTGTTGGTGGCACTGTAAACTAGTTCAATTGTTATGGAAAACAGTATGGCAATTCCTCAAGGATCTAGAACTAGAAGTACCATATGACCCAGCCATCCCATTACTGGGTATATACCCAAAGGATTATAAATCATGCTGCTATAAAGACACATGCACACGTATGTTCATTGTGGCATTACTGACAATAGCAAAGACTTGGAATCAACCTAAATGTCCATCAGTGACAGACTGGGTTAAGAAAATGTGGCACATATACACCATGGAATACTATGCAGCCATAAAAAAGGATGAGTTCGTGTCCTTTGTAGGGACATGGATGCAGCTGGAAACCATCATTCTCAGCAAACTATCACAAGAAGAGAAAACCAAACACCTGCATGTTCTCACTCATAGGTGGGAACTGAACAATGAGATCACTTGGACTCGGGAAGGGGAACATCACACACCGGGGCCTATTACGGGGAGGGGGGAGGGGGAGGGATTGCATTCTGAGTTTTACCTGATGTAAATGACGAGTTGATGGGTGCTGATGAGTTGATGGGTGTAGCACACCAACATGGCACAAGTATACATATGTAACAAACCTGCACATTATGCACATGTACCCTAGAACTTAAAGTATAATAATAATAATAATAATAATAAAAAGAAATTTATGATACTAGAAAAAAAAATTCCCATCTCCCCAAGTCATCTGAATTTTACTGTTCGAAAGAAGAAAAAAGTGATTATATTTTAGTTGCCTAAGGTCATTTACCTCATCCATGGCCCCCTGGCCCCTGACCCCAACTTGGAAATCTCTTCATATTTTGTAATTCAAGGGTTATAACATGAGCAAGTTGGGTGAAGGTAAGCAACACAGCTGCATTTTTACAGCTACCGGCAAAAAACAATACCTTACAAGAAAAAGATCTTACCACTTGTGCTGGAACTTGTTCCATTTTTGCAGCAGGAGTTCCTGGTCTTGGGTAAAACTGATTAATAAAGAGGCTTGGGAATTTGTACTCTTCAACAAGTTTCACTGTTTCTTGAAAATCCTGATCTGTTTCTCCAGGAAAACCACAGATAATATCTGTAGCAATAGTTATTCCAGGAACTCTAGAAAATAACAAGACAAAAATGTAACAACTTGAGTATAAGCCATAATTATTCTATTTCCCTGATATTTTAAATACAATTTTTATGGTAATTAAAATTTACTTTTATAAAAAGCACACGTGCAAATAGTTTTAAAGAGTCCTAAATACCAAAAGTTTAAAATGAAAAACAGTGGCTGCCTGCCATTCCCAAGGAAACCTATCTTAAATTCTTTTAAATGGTTCTTTGTTCTTTCCTCTATATTTAAAAACAGATGCCAATTCTGCCATTTCTAGATTTACTAATTTTTAGGCAATAAGTTACTAACTTCTCTATTATGGTAAATGAGGCTTTAACTCTTGAACTACTGTATCCCTAATCTCCCAAATAGATCAATGAACAACCCCAGTTAAATCAGTAATACAGTACTTCCATTGGTATAACTGCAAAGATAACTTTCACTATAGAGTCAACTAGTATACTATTCAGTTTTGTTTTTCCCACAATGTGTAATTTTTCCTAGAGTTAATAATTGCTTCTCTTTTTTAAAACATTAGCTTAATGTTTTAAATACCTATGCTGATGTTTTCCAGACTCCATGAGGCCTATCAAAATCCAATACTGTCTTCTAAACCTTCTATATATTGTATGGAAATGCCATTCTTTTCAGGTGTGTGTTGCTTTTATAGTGAACTGGCTATCATCCTTGAATGTTGCTTCTTGGTATCCTTTTTTCAATAATCTTTTTTCCCCGGATCCTATGTCTTCTTAATTCTTGATTAACTCCCTCATTCTGCAGCGATGTGCTTTCTTTCAGAAGCTTTATCAGAAAGATACCAGGGAAATTTTGTTGTTGTCTTTGCATGCGTGGTCTTAGGCCTATACAACTGACCAACATTTGGTTGTGTGTAGCACTCCAAGTCAAAAAGTATTATCCATAAAAATTTTGCATTGTTCCTCTTTTTTTAAGCTGAAAACATTGCTAATGGGATGTCCAGATTAACTTGGATGCACACTTCTTTAAATGTGCCCGCATCATTCTCTTTTTAGAAGTTTTTATTAACTTTATGCTTAATGTGATAATATGCCTTGGATTGGGTCTTTAAATCTTTGTACAAGGTATAGTCTGGAGACTCATGGGCTTTAGGTTGAGGAAGTTTTCTGATATTATTTCTTTAATAATTTTTCTCTCAGGGAATCCTCTCTTTTGAATGTTGAAACCACTGGGTTGATCTCTTAGCTTTTTCTCTCTTTCATCTCTGCCCTTCTATTTTCTGGAAAATTTACTTCAGTATATGTTCCAACTATTTTATTGCAAAAAAAATTAATTCAATATTACTATTTACATTTCTCAGAGTTCTTTCTCTAATTTTCCTTTTCACAGCATCCTGTTTAGGGATGCAGTATCTTTTCTTATTTATCTGAGGATGTCAATTAAAGGTTTTTGTAATTTTTCTTCTGTTCACTGCGATTTGTCGTTTGGTTTCTCTCATTCATGGTTGAGACTTTCTACCAATAAAGAACAATTCTTGCTATCCTTTCATATTTAAGAGCAAAGCACTAAAATCTTTTTGTCATGGAGTGATTAGGTAGCAAGCTGCCTTTATTTTTGATAGGCCCAAATGTTGGCATCTTGGAAGTCATTTCTTTGTGGCCATTTAATGCCTCCATAAATATGGCACAGACATTGTTCTATTTTAATAGTATAACAATAACAGAATTACATTAACTTATTTAGAAATCCAGTATTACTCCGAGTCCATAAACAACAGGGAAAATGGCTCCAAACGTCAAATCATGGAATATCAACTTTCCTATCATTTAAACAGGCCGGATGCAGTGGATCACGCCTGTAATCCCAGAACTCTGGGAAGCCATGGTGGGTGGATCACCTGAGGTCAGGAGTTCGAGACCAGCCTGGCCAACATGGTGAAACCCTGTCTCTACTAAAAATACAAAAATTAGCTGGGTGTGGTGGCAGGTGCCTGCAATCCCAGCTATTTGGGAGGCTGAGGCAGGAGAATCGCTTGAACCCAGGAGGTGGAGGTTGCAGTGAGCCGAAATCGTGCCATTGCACTCCAGCCTGGGTGACAGAACAAGACTTCGTCTCAAAAAACAAACAAAAAAACCCAGTTCTACATGAAAGAATGAAAACAGTTTATCAAATTAAGATATACAAGATATTTGGGGGCATAAGAGGGAACAAGGGATATACCAATGAGGATAGTAAAATTATTATATTCCTAATATAGTTTCATAAAAACAACAGCTTTCCATATTTTCTTCACACACTACTTAGCACCCAGTGTGAAAGAAGCATGACAAATCTATTTTTTAAAATATTTTCTTCCTAATTTATTATTGGTCTCACCTAGCTATTTGCTGGGTTGAACTTCAGTTAATAAGTTCCAAGGACTGGAACTGTTCTCCATGATAAATAGAAAAAGAGACAATATTCACGCAGAAGAATAAAACAGTATATGTGAATAAAAACTTAAATTTTTATTGTGATATAAACATATTTTTCTTCTTTAAAGGTAATTATCAAAATTACATTTGAAAAATCACAAATATCGTATGATTTTACATGTAAGCTATAGATAAAAAGACCATTTTTGTAGAGTAAAACATGTAGAATAGCTTTTCGGCTAGCTAGTTTTATACTTGCCTATTCAATAATTCTGATCAAAAGGTCTACAACTAAAAATTAAAGTAATGGATCACAGCAGATCATAACAGAGAATAGTCCATCTCTCCTAGAAAATTTTAAAAAATAAATCGTAGAAACTGCATGGGAAATACTGTAAAAACAAAGGTTATTGTCCTCACCTATGAATTAGAATAAGTTTGGCACTGGATTATGGGGTATTCCCACAGGAAAGTACCTTACTGATTTTCCCTCTATCCTTCTTGATACATTATGGTGGAACCCAGTGTTATGCAACACCTGCTTACTTTGGCCTTAAGGGTCATAGTGACAAAAAAGAAACCTTTAAAGAAGTCATAGTAAATGTTAGGGAAAGGGATTTTCAATGCATGGATATATTTGGCAAGGTAAACAAAAAGTTGCCTGATAGCAAGGGAGGAGGCAGGCCACTGTGAATAGTAACTTATACTAGCCAATATTGAAAAGTAAAAGCAGTTTAATGGTTTCAAAGTATATAAGAATATGAACTGATTGCTTATAAAATGTTTTTAAAGTAGAGATTACACTTTAATGTTAGATGAGGCTGATCTATACATTAATTTTATATATGCAAATGATCCTACTTACATTCTTGAAAATAATTTGACTCTTTAGGTGAACCAACTGAAATCTCATCTACACTGTTGATTTCCCTAGTAAACAATTCTCTTCAGTATGAGAAAATCAAAGAAGTCTGAAGTGGAACAAATTCTAAATTACTAGTATATGATTTAAACTGGCTAGGAGGAAATTATAAGGGGTGTAAAACAGAATATTAATTCAAATATTTAAGATGCTAATTCTGGGTAAAAGCTATTTTTGAGATGACATGAATTTTCAAAATACTAAAAATTTTAAAATAATCATTTCCACAAACTTTTTTAAGGTGTGAGTGTAATGTATGTAACGACTAAGTAATATATTATTCAATTTTAGGAACTTTATGGATGTTTTCATACTAGCATTAGAAAATAATTCTGAAAAGAAGATGAAAATGAAAATGTTAATTTAGCTTAAACAACAGGAAAATGTTGGCCCTTTATTTTTTCTGTCCTATATTTACTGGCAAAATGGGTTTATTAAAGAGCTTGGGAATTGAGTAAGAAAGATTCCAATTATGCATCTGACCTTGTCAGAAGCAGTGCTATGATTACTTGTAAAGATATATCAGGGACATGTAAGGAACAGACAAACTATTTGTTGGCTGTAGCCTGGAATTTAAGAAAGCCATAAATATTTTAAAAGTTAATTATTTCACCTTGAATAAAAATACAAACATACACATACCCCACAATTTAAACATTCATCTCAAGATTTTTATTTGCCATTTGGTGTTTCACTGGCAAAAATATGGAAAAGAATAATTCTACTTTATTCTTTAGATCAATAAATTATGAGCTTCAAATTCTACATGTGAATAAAGTAGGACTAATACACATACTAATTATCTCAAAAGACAAAGAGAAAAATGATCAGCAAAGGACTAGACTCATCAAAATTAGTAGACATAAACAAAACACATGATTAAAAGAAATACTTTTTATCCTGTGGAGGTTTATTATAGGACGAATATTCAATACTTTTGGAGAAAAAAATGAGGTAGGTAGGGGAGAAAAATATCTTGAACTGAATGAATGAAATCATAACACATCTAAATATATGGTATGCAACTAAAGCAGTGCTTAAAGAAAAATCTATAGATATTAATTTCTGTGTTAGATATAAAAATCTAAGCTTCCACTTCAAGAAGCTAACAAAGAGAAAAAATCAAATCAAAAGACAAAATAATAAAGGTAAAATAAGAAATCAATGAAAGAGAAAATACAGAAAAATCAATAAAAGTAAAAAGTGCATCTTTGAAAAAAGTCAATACAATTAGTAATGTACTAGTTAGTCTGAGAAAAGAAAAGAAGATACAGATGTCCAGCTTTAGGCATGAAGGATGGGACATCACTACAGATGCTACCAACAGTAAAAGGATATTAAGAGAATATTATGAACCTTATGCCAATAAACTCACAACTTAGATAAAATGGGTAAATTCTTTGAAAGACATAAATTATGAAAATAGACTCAAGAAGAAACCAAAAACCTGAATATTCTTTTATCTATTACAAAAACTTGTAATTTAATACCTTGCCACCCAAACAAAACTACACAAAACAAAACCCCCGAAGACTAAATGGTTTCATGGTGAATTCTACCAAACATTTAAAGAATGATAAAATCAATTCTATGGAAACTATTTCAAAGATAGATGAGAAAGAAACTCATTTAAGAGTCCAGCATTACCCTGTTATGAAAACCAGAGGAAGGCAAATACTGCATGTTCTCACTTACAAATAAGTAGAAGCTAAGCTATGGGTACACAAAGGCAGACAGAATAGAACAATGAACTGTGAAGACTCAGAGGGGGAGGGTGGGACAGGAGTGAGGGATTAAAAAAATGCATATCAGGTACAGTGTTCACTACTGGGGTGAAGGGTACACTAAAATCTCAGACATTCACCCTATATAGATCATCCACATAACCAGAAACCACTTGTACCCTAAAAGGTACTTAAAAATATTTTTAAAAGCCGGGGAGGGGCCAAGATGGCCAACTAGAAGCAGCTGCCATCAGTGGCTCCCACCGAGAAGAATGAAAAGGGTAAGTGAATCCTGCACCTTCAGCTGAGGTATCCAGGTTCTCTAACTGGGACTGACTAGGTGGTTGGCACAACCCACAGAGAGCGAGGAAAAGCAGGGTGGAGCAATGGCTCACTTGGGAGCTGCATGCGACAAGGGGAGCTGTCACCCACAGCCAAGGGAGGTGGTGAGTGATTGTGCTACCCCACCCAGGAAACCATGCTTTTTCCATGAATCTGTGCAACCCAAGGATCAGTAGATCCCCCTGTAAGCCCATGCTACCAGGGCCTTGGGTCCCAAGCACAGAGCTGTGCAGATGCTTAGCAGACACTCAGGTTGCAGCCAGCAGCAGCAGGCTGGAGACTGAGTTCCTAGGGGTGAGGGTGGTTGACATCACTGCAGCCTCAGTCTGCTGTTTTCTTCTGCTGGTGCTAGGAAGACTGGGCAGTCTGGACCAGGAGGAACTCCCCACAATGTGGCACAGTGGTTGTGGCAGATTGTGGCCAGACTGCTTCTTTAGGTGGGACCCAGATCCATTCCTCCTCACTGAGTGGGGCCTCACTGTGGGAATTTTACCAACTCCAGCCAGTAGTTTACAGAGAGAACTCTGATCTCCCTGGGACAGAGCCCCTGAAGGGAGGGGAAGCTGCAGTCTCCAATGTTCAGCAGACTTAGTCTTTCCTGCCTGCTGGCTATGAAGAGGCCGGGCACTTCAGATGATGGGGATCCCCCTCAGTGCAGCAAACCTGCTCCACTAAGGGGCAGCCAGAGTGCTTCAGTAAGCAGGTCTCTGATCCTGTGCCTCCTGACTAGGTGAGACCCCCACAACAGGAGTCACCAGACACTTTATACAGGAGCATGCCCCGGGCATCAGGTCACTGCCACTATGGAAAAGAGGTCCCAGATGAAGGAGCAGGTAGCCATCTTTGCTGTTCTGCAGCCCCAACTGGTGACACCTCCAGGTGAGGGTATTTGTCACCACCAGGCCTGCCTTGCAACAGCTCCTGAAGGAAGCACTAAATATGGAAAGGAAAAACCACTATCAGCCCCTACAAAAACACACTGAAGTACAAAGACCAATGACACTATGAAGCAACCACATAAACAAATCTGCAAAATAACTAGTTAGAGTCATGATGACAGGATCAAATTCAAACATAACAATATTAGCCGTAAATGTAAATGGGCTAAAGGCCCCAATTAAAGGACACAGAATGGCAAGCTGGGTAAAGAGTCAAGACCCATCAGTGTGCTGTATTCAAGACCCATCAGTGTGCTGTATTCAAGAGACCCATCTCATGTGCAAAGACACACATGGGCTCAAAATAAAGGGATGAAGGAAAATTTACCAAGTAAATGGAAAGCAGCAAAAAGCAAAGACTGCAATCCTAGTTTCTGACAAAACAGACTTTAAACCAACAAAGATAAAAAAAGACAAAGAAGGGTATTACATAATGGTAGAGGGTTCAATTCAACAAGAAAAGCTAATTGTCCTAAATACGTATGCACCCAATAGGGGAGCACCCAGATTCATAAAACAAGTTCTTAGAGACCTACAAAGAGACTTAGACTCCCACCCAGTAATAGCGGGACACTTTAAAACCCCACTTTCAATATTAGATCAATGAGACAGAAAATTCAGAAAGATATTCAGGATTTAAACTCAGCTCTGGATCAGGTGGACCTGAAGGATATCTACAGAACTCTCCACACAAAAACAACAGAATACACATTCTTCTTGGCACCACATGGCACTTACTCTAAAATTTATCACATAATTGGAAGTAAAACATTCCTCAGCAAATGCAAAAGAACTGAAATCATAACAAACAGTCTCTTAGACCACAGCATAATCAAATTAGAACCCAGGATTAAGAAACTCCCTTAAAACCACACAACTACATGGAAATTGAACAACCTGCTCCTGAATGACTCCTGGGCAAATAACGAAATTAAGGTAGAAGTTTAAAAGTTCTTTGAAACTAATGAGAACAAAGAGACAGCATGCCAGAATCTATGAGCTAACACAGTGTTAACAGGAAAATTTATAGCACTAAATGCCCACATGAAAAAGCTAGAAAGATCTCAAAACAACCTCTTAACATCACAACTAAAAGAACTAGAGAACCAAGAGCAAACAAACCCCAAAGCCAGCAGAAGACAAGAAATAACCAAGCTCAGAGCAGAACTGAAGGAGAAAGAGACACAAAAAACCCTTAAAAAAAATCAACAAATCCAGGAGCTGGTTTTTTGTAAAAAATAAAATAGACTACTAGCTAGACTAATAAAGAAGAAAAGAGAGGAGAATCAAATAGACACAATAAAAAATGATAAAGCAGATATCACCACTGACTGCAAAAAATTAAACCAACCATCAGAGAATACTATAAACAGCTCTATGCAAATGAACTAGAAAATCTAGAAGAAATGGATAAATTTCTGGACACATACACCCTCCCAAGAGTGAACCAGGAAGAAGTTGAATATCTGAATAAACTAATAATGAGTTCTGAAATTGAGGCAGTAATAAATAGCCTACCAACCAAAAAAAGCACAGGACCAGATGGATTTACAACTGAATTCTAACAGAGGTACAAAGAGGAACTGGTACATTCCTTCTGAAACTATTCCAAACAATTGAAAAGCAGGGACTCCTTCCTAACTCATTTTATGAGGCCAGCATCATCCTGATACCAAAATCTGGCAAAGGTACAATAAAAAAAGAAAATTTCAGGCCAGTATCCTTGATGAACATCGATGTAAAAATCCTCAATAAAATACTGGCAAACCGAATCCAGCAGCACATCAAAAAGCTTATCCACCATGATCAAGTCAGTTTCATCCCTGGATGCAAGGCTGGTTCAACATATGCAAAACAATAAATGTGATTCATCACATAAACAGAAATAAAGACAAAAACCACGTGATTTTCTCAATAGATGCAGAAAAGGCCTTTGATAAAATTCAAAACTCCTTCATGTTAAAAACTCTCAATAAACTAGGTATTGATGGAACAGACCTCAAATAATAAGGGCCATTTATGACAAGCCCACAGCCAATATCATACTGAATGGGAAAAAACTGGAAGCATTCCCCTTGAAAATGGACACAAGACAAAGATGCCCTCTCTCACCACTCCTATTCAACATAGTATTGGAAGTTCTGGCCAGGAAAATCAGGCAAGAGAAAAAAACAAAGCATATTTAAATAGGAAGAGAAGAAATCAAACTGTCTCTATTTGCAGATGACATGCTCACATATCTAGAAAACCCCATCGTCTCAGTGCAAAAACCTCAACTCAATAAGCAATTTCAGCAAAGTCTCAGGATACAAAATCAATGTGCAAAAATCACAAGTATTCCTATATACCAACAATAGACAAGCAAAGAGCCAAATCATGAATGAACACCCATTCACAATTGCTACAAAGAGAATAAAATACCTAGGAACACAGCTATCAAGGAAAGTGAAGGACCTCTTCAAGGAGAACTACAAACCACTGTTCAAGGAAATAAGAGAGGACATAAACAAATGGAAAACCATTCCATTCAGCCAACAAACATATGAAAAAAAGCTCAACATCACAGATTATTAGAGAAATGCAAATCAAAACCATAATGGCATACTATCTCACACCAGTCAGAATGGCGATTATTAAAAAGTCAAGAAACAACAGATGTTGGTGAGGCTGTGGAGAAATAGGAATGCTTTTACACTGTTGGTGGAGATGTAAATTAGTTCAAGCATTGTGGAAGACAGTATGGTGATTCCTCAGAGACCTAGAACCAGAAATACCATTTGACCCAGCAATCCTATTTCTTGGTAAATACGCAAAGGAATATAAATGATCCTTTTATAGAGATACATGCACACGTATGTTCATTGCAGCACTATTCACCATAGCAAAGACATGGAATCAACCCAAATGCCCATCAATGATAGACTGGATGAAGAAAATGTGGTACATATATGCCACGGAATACTATATAGCCATAAAAATGAAAGAGATCATGTCCTTTGCAGGGACATGGATGTTGTCAGAAGCCATTATCCTCAGCAAACTAATGCAGGAACAGAAAACTAAACACCACATGTTCTCACTTATAAGTGCGAGCTGAACAATGAGAACACATAGACACAGGGAGGGGAACACACACTGGAGCCTGTTGAAGTGGGGAAGAGTACCAGGGAAAATAGCTAATGCATGCTGAGCTTAATACTTAAGTGATGGGTTGATAGGTGCAATAAATCACCACAGCACACATTTACCTAGGTAGCAAACCTGCACATCCTGCACATGTATCTCAGAACTTAAAAAAAAGTAAAAAAAAGAAAAAAAACAAAAACAAAAACAAAAAACAAGAACAAAAAATTTTTAAAGGAAACCAGAGGAAGAGATTAGAATTAAACTATAGACCAATATCCCTCATAAACAAAGAAACCAAAATTCTTAACAAAACATTGGCAAACTGAACCCTGCAAAATTAAAAAAAGATTATATATCATGACCAGTTTTTGAATCCAAGAAAGGTAAGGTTGATTTGATATGTGAGTATCAATTAATGTAATGTACCATATAAAAAGAATAAAGGACAAAATAAAAACCACGTAATGATCTTAACAGATTCAGAAAACTTTTGACAAATCCAACACCCATTCATGATTTTTAAAAATGCGTTTCCATTAGGATTGATAATAAAGCAAAGACTTCTGCTCTCACTTCTTCAATTCAACATATTACTGGAGGTTCTAGTTAGTCCAAAAAGCAAGGAATAGAAATTAAAGGCATATATGCTTAAAAGAAAGAACTTTTTTTTTTTTTTTTTTTTTGGCAGGTGACATGACCTTGTATGTAGAAAATCTAAAGAATCTAATGAGCCTACTAGAATAAGTCAGTTTAGCAAAACTGTAGGATACAAGATCAATATATAAAAATCAATTGCATTTTCTATACTAGTAATGAACAACCTGAAAATGAAATAAAGAATCCAATTCCATTCACAATAGCAAAAAAACTACTTACGAATATCTTTGAGAAAGAAAGGTAGAAGTTGTATGCCAAAAACTGGGAGAATTTAAAGAAACTGTCTTAAAACTTGATGAGGGAAATTAAAGATCTAAATAAATGGGAAAATATATAATTTTCATGGATTAGAAAATTCAGCATTGTTAAAATGGCAAGCCTCTCCAAATTGATTTATAGAGTCAATGCAACTCTATCAAAATAACAGCAAGTATTTCCGCTGAAAATGACAAGCTGTGCCTAAAATTTATGCAGAAATACAAATGACCTGAAATAGCCAGAACAGTTTTGAAGGAAAAAAAAGCTGGTGGAATAAATGAACCTGTTTTAAAGACTATAAAACTCCAATAATCAACGCAGTGTGGTATCAGTGTAGGGATACATCAATGGAAAAACATAGAGTCCAAATATATACCAATTCATCATATATGGTTAATTAGTTTTCAACAAAATTACCAAAGCAATTCAGTGAGGGCGGGAAACAAAGCGTTTTCAACAAATGGTACTGAAACAATCAAACACCATATGCAAAAAACCCCCCAAATTACTAAACCCTCCACCTAACATTATACACAAAAATATTTCCATGTGCATCATAGTCTGAATGTCAGATATAGAATTATTAAACAGCTAGAAGAAAATATGGGAGGAAATCTTTGTGACCTTGGGTTACGCAAAGATTTCTTAGCGATAGTGCCAACACCAAAAGTGCAATCTGTAAAAGTAAAATTTGATAAACTGAGAAATTAAACTTACTCAAAAGATACCCTTAAAAAATTAAAAGAGAAGCCATAGAGTAGAATAAAATATTTGCAAATCATATATCCAAAAAAAGATTTGTATCCAAACTATATTGAGAACTCTATGACTCACTAACAGGAAGACAACACAATAGTACAATGGGCAAAAGATTTAACCAACACTTCACTAAAGAAGATATAGGAATAGCTAATAAGTACATTACAATTTGCTTAACATTGTCACTAGTCAGAAAAATGAAAGTTTAAACCATGTAAAATGCCACACATCCAGTAGAATGGCTGTACCAAAAAGACTGAAAAAAAAAATAACAGATATTAGTAAGCATATAGAGAAACCGAAGCACTTATACATTGAAGGTGGGAATTTCAAATGGTGCAGTCACTTTGGAAAACAGTCCGACAGTTTCTTAAATAGTTAAACATACACTTACCGAGACCCAGCAATTCTACTGTAGTTATCTACCCAAGGGAAATGAAAATGTAAGCTCACACGAAGACCTGTACTTGGATTTTCACAGTAGCAATCTTCATAACTGTCCCCAAACTGGTAACAGTCCAAATTTCTATCAGTTGTTGAATGAATAACAAAATGTGGCATATCCATATGTGGAAATTACTTGCAAATAAAAAAGAGCCAACTACTGATACATACATTAACATGAATGAATCTGAAAAACATTCTTAAGTAAATGAAAGACGAAGGATTGCTTATTGTGATTCCATTTATAAGAAATATCTAGAAGATGACTTAGAATAGACAGAAAGCAAATCAGGCTTGCCTGAAACTGTGAGTAGAAGCAGGGACTGGCTGCAATTGGACATTAGGAAAATTTCTGACAGAATGAAAGCATTCTAAAACTGAATTGTGATGATAGTTGCACAACTGCATTAATTTACTAAAAATCTTCAAAACGCTTACATTGAATGAATATTCTGTGTTCTCTAAATTATCCTGCAGACTTAACAATGTTAAAAAAAAAAAAAAACTTTCTGAAGACAGAAAGATAGCATGAATCTTCCATGACATACTCTTCTAATAAGTTTTACTGAGCACTTACTATGTGAGACTCAATTATATTCTCTTATTTATTTTTTGTAGAGATGGAGTCTTGCTTTGTTGCCCAAGCTGGTCTCAAACTTGGAGCCTCAACTGATACTCCCGCCTCAGCCTCCAAAAGTCCTGGGATCACAGGTGTGAGGCAACTGCACCCGGCCAAGAAGTCTTAATAGTTGAACTATGACAGGGTGTAGTCAAAGAATTAAATGTGGACAAAGAAGCAGGTGTGGTGGCTCATGCCTGTCGTCCCAGTACTTTCAGAGGCCAAGGAAAGAGGATACTTGAAGCCAGGAGTTCATGGCCAACCTGAGCAATAAAGCAAGACCCTGTCTTTACCAAAAAAAAAAAAAAAAAAAAAAAAAAAAAAAAAATTCAAAAAGTTTAAATCAGCCAGGTGTGGTGGTGTGTGCCTAGAGTCTCAGGTATTCGGGAAACTGAGGTCGGAGAATCACTTGAGCCCAGAAGGTTGAGGCTTCAGTGAGCTATGATCGTGCCACTGCACTACAGCCTGGGTGACAGGGCTAGACTCTACCTCTTATAAGAAAAAAGAGACAAATCGGGACAAACGGCAAAATAAAAGGCAAGGAATAAAGGACTTATGTTCAGAGCATGAAATCATGAAGGACTTGAAGAAGGAAAGCGTGGATCTATTGCCCAAGTTAAACATCATATAACAATAGGGAATCATTCTATTTATACTGAAAGAGAAAATTTAGGAAGAAACAATTCAACATCTTCAAATAAATTTCAGATTTTTTTCAGCATCTCTAAATTTATCCTCATAATTTTATTAAAAATTTCTTAAATTACCTGCTCTAAAAAAAGAAAAACACTAAAACATTTAGACGAAGGCTGAAAAGCCATAACGAGTGACTAAGACAAAGAACGCCTAGTGTGACCTGGGCGTTCACTCTTATTCTTTTAATATGACTGTCTGGGAGAAACACCTTCCTTGCATAACTAAGATGTTCTACCACTAACTAGCTACATGATCTTGGACAAATTATTCAGCTTTAGATGCTTCCATTTCTTCTTTCATAAAATGGATATAGTAAAAGTATTCATAGATTAGGTTAATGAGGTAATAGATGTACTAATTGCTCAGGATGGTGCTTCCCATATAGTGGGTATTATGTATCGGCTTTATTATTGTAACCTTGTCAGAGAGATGATAACACCTGTCATTTATTATGTAACACTAAGTGCCAGGCAATCTGTTAACAACTTCATCTTGTTTAATATAACTTTCTCATAATATAGATTCTAATCCAGTTTTCATGAGAAAGGGGGAAAATGCCATTAGGGAAAGAGGTACAGTAAATTGCCCATGATCACAGAATCAATAAATAGAAAAGGAAGCATCTGATCTGAATCTTCTAATCACTACCCAAGGTAGTCCTTATCTCTTACCCATGTCACTGATGTGCTGATAGCAATGATGTACCATAAACACTGGCTGATCATAAGTTCACGAAAACAAAACTTATTATTACTATTTTGGTGAGACATGGTCTCACTCTGTCACCTAGGCTGGAGCGCAGTGGTGTGATCTTGGCTTAGTGCAGCCTCTATCTCTTGGGTGCAAATGATCCTCCTGCCTCAGCCTCCCAAGTAGCTGGGACTACAAAGTAGCCGAGATTACAGGTGTGCACCACCACAACTGGCTAATTTTGTTTATTTTTGGTTGAGATGAGATCTCATGACATTGCTCTAGTTTGTCCTGAATTCCTGAGCTCAAGTGATCCAGCCAGTGTTTACATTCTGCTACTTTAATGAGACCACATTTACACAGGTCACATTCCCTTTCCTAATTGGTTTTCTACACTGTCATGCCCACCTTTGAGTGGCGTCTTCGCTTTAACCTTTTTTGCATAGTCACAAACCAATCAGCACACACTCCCCATTCTGAGTTCATAAAAGGCCCCAGACCCAGCCACAAGGAAGGAACTTTCTGCCTTTGGGTAGGTGACCATCCCCATGTCCCCTCTTGGCTGAAAGCTGTTTCACTGCTCAATAAACTTCTCTCCGCCCTCCTCACTCTTCAATGTCCAGTGTATCCTCCTTTTTGGGTGCAGTACAAGAGCTCAGGAACTGCCAAACACAGGTACAAGCTGTAACAGAGGCAAGCTGGGGCACGCCAGTGTGGCTGAATGGGGCCCAGGCAGGGCGTTGTCAGCCAGAGGTCCTGGTTTGCAAAGCAACCGAGAAAATAATGCCTACAATCAATATTAGGCAAAATCTATATGCTAATATACAATTAACATATTAATTATACATAATATTTATAATCAAAGATAGCCTTTCAAGGTAGCTCCCTAAAAAAATTTAGTAGCAGTTAGTTTTTTAATGATTCCTTCTCTTTGAAAGTAATAAAACTTTTAATAAGCAAAAATAAAAATCTAGATGGGTTATTCAGTTTAAATTTGGTACAATTTTACCTTTTTAAAGTAACTTAGGTAAATATACGACATAAATAAAGGAAGAAATATATGAATAAATGGCAAATGGTTTGCTCAAGCTCTGCAAATTTCTTTTTTTTTGAGACGGAGTCTCGCTCTGTCGCCCGGGCTGGAGTGCAGTGGCCAGATCTCAGCTCACTGCAAGCTCCACCTTCCAGATTTACGCCATTCTCCTGCCTCAGCCTCCCGAGTAGCTGGGACTACAGGCGCCCACGACCTTGCCCGGCTACTTTTTTGTATTTTTTAGTAGAGACGGGATTTCACCGTGTTAGCCAGGATGGTCTCGATCTCCTGACCTCGTGATCCGCCCGTCTCGGCCTCCCAAAGTGCTGGGATTACAGGCTTGAGACACCGCACCCGGCCCAAGCTCTGCAAACTTCTGAATATTCTGAGAGATCAGAATTTAAAATGCAACAAACTCCAACTATTAAATATTTGTGGTAAAAAATGATCAAGTGTATGGAAAAATTGTTTCTGACACTTAGAAAAGTGGCTGTCAAATAGGCTAAAAAAAAAAAGGATGAGAGACAACTGGATGAGATGACACCACAGAATTTAATGTCATCCATTACATTTCTAAGCCTGGTATAAATCCACAATATATCATTTGGCTTCAAGCACAAATCAAATGAATCATCACTGCTAACTAAAAATCAAATAAATACCATGTTAAATAAGTTTTTTATCCTGTAACACTATGCTTGCATTCCATAGCAAATATTTTGGAATAAGCACAAAGCCTTACATAAGACCAAAGATATTGCCTTAAAAATTAAAAGTAAGCATACTGCATAATATTGTTATAGTATTTAAAAGAAACCATATTAAATTTCACAGAATTTTTACACATCTGTTATTAAAATCATTTTATGATATTGCTGGTTAAAGTGAAGGTATTTACTATCTATGGTACTGCTAACACAATTCTTATATGAGTTTTTCTGTTTCTATGGTAACATGAATTATAAGGTTCAATGAAGCTGAATTCAGTAATGTGTATTTTTCTGTTATTCAAGGTGAAAAGGAAATGAAACATTTCTAACATTCATAAACTGCAGCAAATGTCTGAATTCCATTTAGAGATAAGATGATAATTACTAAAGTAATTAGAATTCTTCCTGGATGGAATTATTTTGCACACAGTGGAAATTTAGATTTGAGAATGAAAGTAGGGGCCAGAGTATATTCAGCATCAGTAATTAATTACAACCCAAACCCATCCGCCATTCTGATACCTTGGAACGGACTATACCTTCTTCTGTCTGCTTCTGACTACAATATAAAAGAAAGCTTATCCTCTACCCCCACCCCTAAGTCAGAAAGATAAAGTGGGTGAAATCATTTTATTCAAGAAAAAATCCAATTACAGAAATAATCAACTTTTCTCTCTTGCTTTATTTTTTCATATTTGAAAGGGCTTTCACATTAGCAGAACCAATTAAACGAATATCAGGACAGGGCAAAATCTACAAAGTTAGGCAAGTTTCTTAAATCTTTTAAAATTAAACTTTGAAAAAAACCACTTAGAGACTGAAACCCAGATCGTGGCATTCTTTAACGGGAAAACATAACTGGAAGGTAACTAAACATCAGGTCTCGGGAAGAATAATTTATAAAATGATACAGTCAAAATGCAGTTGCCTCTAATATCCAGTCCATTATTAAGAAATTAGGCAAATGATTACTTTTAATGGCAGTGTTGTTATCAAAAAATAGCACTCAGAAACATTACATTTCAAGTCTTATGTCATCCTAAAGTGCAATTGGTATAGCATCATCATAAATAATACTGAATAGGGATATATACAAATTGGAAAAAATATATATATATACACACTCACACATACATACACAGAGCAAGCAAGTGAGAAGATGGGAAGCTATATTTATGGAATAGAAATTATAAAATCCTTTAAATCAAAACACAGATTTATAATCACTTTATTTCTTATGAGTTGAGCATATTTTCTTATTGTGTTTTATTGTTTTAAAGGTCAGAGGTTGGCAAACTACAGCCCATGTGCCAAATCCAGCTGTTGTCTGTTTTTGTAAATAAAGTTTTATTGGAACACAGCTACACTCATTCATTTCATACTGTTTATGGCTGCTTTCACTACAAAAGCAGAGTTGAATAGTTGTGACAGTTGCAACAGAAACTGCATGGTCTGCAAAGCCAAAATTATTTACCATCTGCTGAGATTCTAACCAACCAGGCCCACGACTCTGATTTTTGATAAGAACTCCCAGGAACACTCCAGGGTGAATTGAGGGCCAGTGGGTATATATAATGCTCTCCCGAATGTAGCTCTAATCAACCTTTCCATTATCACCCAATTCCGATTGATATGATTCAAATCAGAATACTTCCTCTCTGAGCAATCCCATTGTACAATCCCCTATCCATACTACTCATTGAAATCAGAATAATTCCTCTCTGAGCAATCCTACTGTACAATCCCCTATCCATACTACTGATATTCCCTGGGCCACCTCTCTGACGAAATTTTTCTTGATTTTATCTCAGCATCTTGATTCATTCACAGTCCCTCCTTTGTACCTCTATGATGTCCCTGTTATGATCTTCCTGACATTTTTACATCTGTTTTCTTGCTTTATGCCTCCTAATAAACTGTAAGCACCTGGTGGACAAGGATGGGGTCATATTCACATTCCTACACTCTGTAGTAATGAAGCAACAGCCACATAGACTGTTGAGGCTCAATAAATGTACCCACTGACTTAAAGGTGAAATGTTTGGGAGAACTTGGAAAAACAGACAGTAAGATGAATACGCGAATTTAATAAAGCAATAGGCTTTATTCACCAAGAGATCAATGATTAATCCCTGTTTTAACTAATACCAATTTCAATATTTTCCTTGAAGTCCCAGAAGTTAGCTCTGGTGGGGAAGGATAAAGTGGAGATTCACGAGGCTTTGTAAATGATGGCTTCTCTTTAGGAAAAGGGGATACTATCATTGTGAGCAGTACAAGTTGGCTCCAGCGCCTGGTTTCTCAGCAGCATCTGCCTAGCCTTTCTACAAAGAGAAGGTGTCATCTACAAAGCCCTTTGAATTTCCACTTTCTCTTTCCCTGGCTCAGTGGCACACACCTGTAGTCCTAGCTAATCAATAGGCTGAGACGGAAGGATCACTTGAGCCTAGGAGTTCAAAACTAACCTGGGCAACATGGTGAGACTCCATCTCTTAAAAAAAAAAATCAATTAACTAAGAATTGTTTCACCCTCAATTTCTATTTTTAGAATTAATCAGAACATTTGGTCAATGCTTATTTTAAACAACTTCAATTTATTTGCAACTTTCAGTTAAAATTTTGGGGAAAGGGGTACAAGATGGAGTCTTTAAGGTTGAAGCAAGGTTTATGAGGAGGAGATGAAAGTGGAGATTTCATTCTAATTGTAGGTTACAGTTGCTTGCTTCTATTTTTGAAGGGTGTAAGTCTTGTCATTCTAAACTCATTTGTTAACTGGATGATACGTTCTCGACAAGGTTCTCAACAGTCAGCATCTATGGGGGCTGCTGTGGCAGGGAGGTGGCAGGTGGCCAAGAGGACTTTCCCCACGAAACTCACATGAAATGTGTCTGTTTGTTAGGCGTTGTAGCTTTTATGTTAAGGCCCTGTCACTTTTTATGACACTGCCTCTTGGTTCCCCATTTGGCCCAAATGTCTGCCTCAAAAGGAGCAGCTCCATTCTGTCTCACACCACGCCTGGCTGGCCTGTCAGCTGCAGCTGCTTCACAGCTCCCCACAGCAATGAACACTGCCTGGGACAGGCTTCACCGACCCGCAAAGCACTCCTAGGCTCTTCCTGACTGTGAGTGACCAAAGTCCTTTCTTGCCACAACAGCGGCTCCAAGGGAGCCCACTACCCACCACCCCCTTCTTCTTACATACCCAGGCAGCAGTGCTGGAATGCTGGGCATGGCATGAATGCTGGTGGTAGCTGACCCTACGCCAAGAAACACTTTAAAACCTCAAGAACAAAGCCACTATATTACAGAACATCAGGACACTGCAACCATCCCCAGATGGAGGGAAGGAAATAACATTAGTCACATGTGCATTAGCTAATTATCAGCTTAATATGTGGCATCTTCTAACACCAGCCTCTCTAAACCAAGAATATGGAGGGCACTCTTTTAAGTGCTTTTCATATATCAACTCATTTAATCCTCAGAGTAACCAGTGAGATATGCAATATTTTCCTCAGTTTGCAGATGTGGCAATGGACACACAGAAAGGTTATGTAAGCTGCCCAATGTCACACAGCAATAAGCAGCAGGGTCAGGATCTGAATCCTTCCTGTCTGTGATCTGAAAGAATAAGCTGCCTCCCACTGATGGAGGGCAGTGAATGCTGAATAGTGCCAGATGTATTTGTTCCAAAAGGCCCCTTTTCTCAGAAACAATGACTATCAGGTGTCATTGAAGAGTGACTTGAGATGCCATCTGATGACCCACACAACTACTAAATAAAAATACCCACATAAGGTTATTTTCTCAGCACCCCTCCATTATTAGATTGTTATTCTCATATTAAAAAACAAGGGTACTGGGGATAAGGTCCCTTGTCCATGGACACAGAGCTAGTTTACAGTAGAGAAGGCCTGGAATTAGGATCTCTGACTCCTAGTGCTTTACTTATGCATTTACTGTTTTAGCCAAGGGGAAGAAATCCAGAAAAAATCCTCACCAGATAACACATCTGTGCTAGCAGCCAACAAAGAGATATTCATGCAAGTTCAGATTTCATCATGCACATTTTCAGTGATGCCTCTAAATAAGGGAAAGGGAGACAGGAGCCCATGGGAGTAGAAATGTTAATAGGTACAACTAGCCCCTGACTCAGAGTCAGGGAGAAAACAAACACATCTTGTTAATTTTTAACACTTTACCTCATGCTCATGTCCCAAACCATGCAAGGTCTAGAAAGTAGCACTGATTACATCATTTTTGGCAAAAGAATCTGGGATTATTTAGATAACTATAGCAGTGCTTGACACCAAGTCCTGAACAGTCACTGCCAGGCACACAAACCAAAGTATTCCTGCCTGCCTGCCATATCAATCCGATCCAGGTAATGACCATAAAAACCCAAAGAAGGTCACATGCTATAGTCCTTTTTCTGTGCTATTTTGCCAAGTGCTATGGTTTGAATGATGGTGTCCCATTCAAAATCTACATTGAAACTGAATCCCCAATGCTATAGTATTAAGAGAGGTGTGGCCTTTGGGAAATGATGACATCATGAGGGCAGAGCCTTATAAAAGGGCAAGGCTGAAGGGAGCACTCTCTTGCCCCTCACTCCCTTCTGCCATTTGAAGAAGACGGGTAGTGCCATCTTTGAGGAACCAGCCTTCTCCTGACACTGAACCTGCTGGTGCCTTGATTGTAGACTTCCCAGCCTCTAGAACTGTGCGAAATAAATTTCTATTGTTTATAAATTACCCAGTCTCAGGTACTTTGTTACAGCAGCACAAATGGCTTAAGACACGGAGACATCAAAACAACCTTCTGAGAAGGAAGGGGGACATGTCTAGCTTACAGAGGTTTAGAAAAGTGAAGTGTTTTCACAGAGAAACCAGGACTTGAAAACTACTGCCTTTCAAACCAGCTCAACTGAATATTTAGAAGAATCATTAATAATTTATTAACTATAAATACTAATGATTATACTATGTCAACATAAAGTTAGCATTTATAAAAATTAACAATAATGTCATTATTAACAATAATTTTGGCATGTGTGAAAGGGTTTTGGGCTATGAACTTAGAGAATCTGGTAAAGGAGAAAGTTTTGTCTGTGACCACCAATGTAAGAAGCAAGTGTATAAATGTGTGTGATGCTATCAGCCAGTCAGGTATCAGAGTGGTAAAGTCTATTAGAATGAAGGCTTGAGTTAAAGACAATTTGACTCAATTCCATCAATGATAAGTGAATACTTACAAGTAAGGGGCAAGAAAACAGAATCAGGGTGCAATAGAGGACTAAATAGGATTTCTAGCCACCAGTGGAGGTAAACAGTAATGTGACCAACCATGCCAGGCTCAATACAAGAGAGAAGGGTGGGATGAGGAGATGTCGAGGAGTAAAGAGAATTATGAGCCTTAGAGAAGATAAAATCAAACAATAACAGAGGGAGGAAAAAGAAAAGATAAAAGGAAAAACTACAGAGGTTTTTTGGTACAACAGGGTATAACAGGATCACAGATTGCCCTACTAATGTAGAATGTGCTTAAATTAACTGAAACAAAGTGTAACATCAATAGAATTTATATTCCACTTCAATCTATGTATGTAGCTCCAATTACAGCAAACATTTCCCTTAGCAAACAGCTTTAACAAAATCAATTTCTGATCAGAAAAGCAAATGAAGAAACCTGGGGTGGCAAAACACAACTAATGACTATATCTCATCACAGCTAAAGGTCCAAGGCACAATGCTGTATATACTGTGACAATATGCTTCCTGTACAAAGTGATTTCCTCCTAAACACAAAGTCACATTCTCCAAGTGGCCTTGAGTAAGAATTGCTTTTAATTCCATGATGATACTTTTAAAAGATGTTAACATAAATAAACTGAATACAACAGAAAGTCACAAGGAAATGACTCTGAGATAGCAAAATGCAAAGGTATGTATTGCCACTAAAATAGGGATGATGAATAATTTTCAGAGCCTATAAAAATGCAGAGACAAATGATGAAAGCATGAAGATATGAGTTTTTTCTTAAGTGAGCCTAGCATGCTTTTTGCAAAAGGAGAGAAGTCTTGGAAGTATCCTTACAAGTGTTGCCTACAAAATATCTCTGAGTAAAATGGAAATGAAGAAACAGTGTCACGTAGATTTTTGGAGTCTGAAAGAACCTGAAATGTTCATGTAGATTCCCCTTCTACTGCATCATTTATACATACATACATACATACATATATGTAGATCCCCTTCTACTGAATCATTTATACATACACAAATATATATATGTAGATCCCCCTTCTACTGAATCATTTATACATATGTGTGTATATATGTGTTTGTGTGTCTGCATATATATATATATATGATGTGGGCAGAAGACTTACTTTAGGTTTTGATCCTGAGGAAAATTCAATTAATCAATACCATCAATTAAACTGACAGATAATTTAACCAATATAATGGAAGGAAGACATTCTACGCTCTATAACTGTGCTATGTGCTAAAAACAACAAGATACTATACCTTCCCTGAAAAACCTCACTCACAGCTAAGTTAGGTGTACACCAGCAGTAGTAGTAGAAGTGGTAGTTGTGGTAGTTGTGGTAGTGATAATCAGTTATGAGAAACATTTATGATGCATTTTGTGTGAGGGTCAAGTGCTTTCCATATATTAACTGATGTGATCCTCCTAAGCACTCCCATAAGATAGGTACTATTTCTATCTCTATCTCTATTTTTTATATACTCTCAACAGAAAGAAAAGCCAGAGGAGAGGCATTCAGGTATAAAGAAACCAACAACAAACACGACAGGATGTAGGGCCTATGAATGGGAGGATTGTAATACAGCTAACAAGGAGGTTAGGACCAGCATGTAGAAGTTTGGGGAAAAGCAGCTATCAAAGGCTTTTGTGGGGAGGAAAACGTTTGAAGCTGTACATCAGTAAGATGATTCTGGAAGTACCTTAAGAAGGAGATCGATGAAACAGACATGATAGAATACAAGATAGTACTGGCCTCAAATAGGATAGTGACAGTGGGGCGGGTAGGGGAAGGAGTGTAAGAAGAGGTGTAATCATTGGAAGTGGTGGCTGATTAGGTGACTGCCTTGAGTGGAGGCAGGTGGTGGTAGAAGGAAGTGGAGACAGTAAAAAGGGAGTGAACATGATTCTAGGATTTTAAGCTTGGACGTGGCTGGAAGGAGAGGCCATTAACCAAGACACCTACCAGAGTACCCAGTGCCACTAGAGAGGTGTTAGTTGTGTATGGAATGAACTATAAGTGCAGGTAGGGCAGGGACCACATTACATCTAGCTTTTACCTACCTGGTGCTTCATGCGCAGTGAGGTTCTAAAACAGTGTTTGTTAGTAGAGAAGCAGAGACGGGGCGAATGGTGGTATGGTGGTGGAGTAGGGTGGGTGGGAAATGGGGATGTACAGTTAAAATATTACATAGAAGACCAATACATGGGATTTATGTATTTAATTTGTAAGAGACATTGGGAAGGAGCTGCAGCAGACTCAAAATGGATTAACACTTGAGTGCCTCAATTAGAAATTTTCCCTGGTAGTTAAAACATTTAAAGGGATAAAAATAGTACAAAAAAAAAAAAAAATGAAGAAAACCACTTTCACCAGGAAACAAATTGCATTCTAGATGACTATTTTTTATTTACTAAATTCAAAATGCATGCCAAATATCCTCTACCCTTAGAATTAGGTCCCTCAAAATTAAGTCCCACATCAAAGATTTGAAAAGAAAATCTCTGAATAGCTAAACCTGTGTTATCCATGTAACTTATTTTATCAAAAGCAATTTTACTGGTGCACATGAAACATGAAGGAAATGTTTCCTTGGACTTTGATTTGATGTTATGTGATTTTACCAGACTGTATGCTACTAACCACATCAATTATTGTACAAAGATACACTAAACATTAAGTCCCTAGTCATCACAAATTTTAAATGCTATACAAAAACCTTTATCAAATTATCCAGTACCAAATACGATAGGCAAGTATTATATGTTGTGTGAGAAAGTATTTTACAGAAAATAATCCAGAATACAAAAAAAAAAAAAGATTTTCAGAGTAACACTGAAAAAAATAAGATAGAAGGGAATTTGATACAAAAACTGCATTTTATTACACTGAAAATTTGGTTTAAAGGAATTACATGATTTAAGCCTGAGTTTTTTTATTCAATCCTTCTGTTTCGATTACTTTTTACAAAATTAAATCTGCTGATGGTGTGCATATTTCCAATAAATACAACAGCATGAGATTCCATACTAGCAGGACACCTGCTAACATCTTTTATTCATGTGCGTGTTCTCAGTGCAAAGCAATTATATTATTTCAAATATTTTAAAATGTTTTCTATTACTGCCTAACATAACGGCAGGTTACCTCACAAATCACCTGTTTCCTTCTGCACTCTCTCTAAATCTATGAGAAAAATATTTATTTGTGGTGTTGTGTATAGAAGTCAATAAAAGATTGCAAGTAATCTCAGTCTGGTTTACTTGCATCTGATTGCAGACGTGAGAACACAGCTTCCTATCAAATGCAAGAAAAAGGCATGCATATATAGATTTTGTTTCTTATCCTTGATCCAGATCTTTGGAACTGGTTCCCAATGTTATAAGCTCTGGAGACAAAAATAAGTGTTAAGAGCTAGTTCTAACAGCTCTGAAAACCCTGCAACAATTACTGGTGCCTCCTGGAGGGCTTATCATCCACACGCAACTGCAATCTTATTAGTTTCTCATCTTCAGGTGTGGGCAAAAAAGCAGATGCGGGCATAATGCTTGAAAAAGAGAGGGATGTGAGGAATTAGGGAAAGAACAATGCATGTCTATGTATTATTCAATGCAATGAATTTCTGTATACTAATTTTAGGCCAGTATATCATAGGTATATTATGTCATTTATTCTTAGTATAAGTATTTGGGGGGAAAAGTTAGCTTTGAAGATTACTTTTAAAATATTGTTTTAGGCACTGAAATAATGACCCTGAAGTATAATAATATTTTAATAAATTTTAAGTTACTCATTGACATGTGCCTAAATTGGATAAGAATTTTTAGTGAAGCTAGTCAATCTATTTAAATCCATAATTTTACATGACTTAAGTATTAATTGTAGCTAGTATCTAAATCGTAATAACCTATTATTTACCCCTTTCTGATCTAACTTTTCCTGGTGATGGTGTCTACTCAACAAAAATATCTATTTAATCTCAACTCGACTGAGAGACATTCATCTCAAAGAAAACAGTCTCACACAAAGCTCTATCATAGGGATACAAGACTTCAGCCCATTATTGTTTTATGACTAAAAAATGAGTGACTTAAGACAAAAAGCTTAACATCCTTAAACTTCATTTCTATTCAGTCTCTAATAAATACCATCTGTTGTGTACTTTAGGGATCTAATACCCGTCAAAAACTCCATCGTATTATGAGAATCGGCACCAAGTTGATCTGAAATGCATATTTGAACAGATGTGTTTAAATTACATCTCCGTCTATCCACATGCATAAATTCAGAGCAAGTGTGTGTTGATTTAAAATGCATAAAAAAAGGGATTTGGAGATGCATCAAAAGTGAACAGCATCTCAACGGATCAAGGCTCACATTACAAAAGGTCAGTACTAAAAATAAAGTTTGCATTTATTAAGGTTTGCACCAGGGGGCTGTTCATGGGAACTGACTTAATGTTTACTGCACAAAATCAGCCACTGAAACTACACTAATTTTTCACAACTCCTCCATGTACAACATTAAAACTGTCATGCATGGACAGAAAAAATGGAATAGTAGACAACAAAATAGAAAAAATTATATGGCATGTCTAGTGACTGACATTAGTTCATATGGCTCAGTCCCCCATGTTTCAATCATACTTTGCATTTCTCTAAAAAAAAATTTGAGTGATTCTTACAGGCACGATACTGTTCTGATTCCATATTTTATAGAAATGCTTCCAAAAGTTAAAATTAATCAAAGCCTTTTAGAACTCTGAAGTTCTTCAATGTTTGGTGAGGAACTAAACATTCAAAAACACAGGTGCAAAGGTACTGACATGTAAATGTTCTCCATTTTCCACAAGGTGATAATTTTTATGCTGGCTCTCACTATCAATAAAGCTTACTGTTAAGCTGTTAAAGGTAATGGTAATGATGGCTTGCCCATTCTCCATTAGGTTAACAGTACAGAAACAAGAAAACTAATTGCTGAGTGAAATTCCCAATATTAATATCAATGTCATGGTGTATTAAGTTTATACTACTTATACCAGCAGTCCCCAAACTTTTTAGCTCCAGGAATTGATCTCCTGGAAGATATTGTTTCCATGGACTTGGGGGTTTGGGGAGATGGTTTCAGGATGAAATTGTTCTGCCTCAAATCATCAGGTGTTAGATTCTCATAAGGAACATGCAACCTAGATCCCTCACATGCGCAGTTCACAATAGGGTTCATGCTCCTGTAAGAATGTAGTAACATAGCTGATCTGAGAGGAGGCGGAGTTTGGGCAGTAATGCTTGCTCACCTCCTGCTGAGTGGCCCAGTTCCTAGCAGGCCATGGACTGGTATCAGGCTGTGTCCTGGGTCTTGGGGACCCCTGACTTACACAATACATGTGCAGGCAGCTTTTGAAGATTCAGCTCTCAATGAAGAAGCAGAATGTGAGAATAAATATGTAATACTGGCTCTTGAGTATTCATACCTAGGTAGGTAATGCTATTACTGAAAACAGTGTTAGATTTACTGGATAATATTTTCTTCTTTCACAGATGAGAAAAGTAAAAATTAAATAAATGGACAACTGAAAAAAGCCTTATACACTGGCCACCTTTCAAATTCATCTTTATAGAAGGGGTGTCCAATATTTTGGCTTCCCTGGGCCACACTGGAAGAAGAACTGTCTTGGGCCATACATAAAACACATTAACACTAATGATAGCTGATGAGCTAAAAAAAAAAAATTACAAAAAACTTGTAATATTTTAAGAAAGCTTACAAATTTGTTTTGGGCTGCATTCAAAGCTGTCCTGGACTGTGGGTTGGACAAGCTTGCTACGATAAGTTAGAGCAGTTTAAGAAAAAAGGAATGACCATTTTAAAAGTAATTTCAGATTGGTACAAAAAAGAGATCTCTGAATACCTTTGTAAAAAATGTTTGCTTTCTGTTAAAATTCTAAATATCTTCTAGGTTTATAGTGTGTGCTGATTACTCTGTTCCCTTCTGTCCCCAGCCCTGCTGTGTGCTCAGAAGTCTGACCCCTACAGAATCTATCACAGGGGCTCCGTATCCCACACATTACAGTTCAGCACCATTGAGCTTCAATTTCCTTCCTAAATCCCCATGCCTTCTAGCCTACTGGTCTACACACATAGAATATTTTTCTTACTGCTCCTCTAAATCTATTTGATAGAGCTAAACTTTCCTCTGTTCAGGCCTCTACTTAAAGATTTTTTCCTCTGGGAAAGCTTCCTTGAAGTTAGAGTATTTTCGGTGACCTTTCCAAGCTGCCAAACTCCCTTGTATATTTTAATGTTCCATTATAACTGCGTGTCTTTCTAAGTCTTCTCCACTAGGGCAATTAAGTTCCTTGTGGACAGTAATCACCCTTGTCTTTCATTCTACTATATTCCCAGGGTCCAGAGCTCAGGTGCCTGACACAAAGTAGGCACTTAATACACATCAATGAGTCAGTGGAAGAGTTACTATCCCCCTTTCTAAGAAAGGAAACCCAAATTCCAAAAATAATATTTATTGAGATCTGATTGTCAACTTTTAATATGTAATAGGTGAAATTAAATATTTATGTGACACATTTAACAAAATTAAGTAAATGTAAATCGCATAATCGTTAGTGGCAAAGTAAGGCAGAACCACTGGAGAATGAATCAGTTTGAACGACAGTGTAATCTAGAACTGAACTATCCAATACAGTAGGGGGTAGCTACACATGGCTAGTTAAATTATAATGAATTAAAAGTAAATAAAATGAAAGATTCAGTTTCTCAATTGCACTAGCCACATTTTAAGTATTTGACATGACATACGGCTAGGCACCACCATGTTCCACAGCACAGATATAGAATATTTCCATCACTGCAGAAAGCTCTATTGGGCAGCACTGTTCCAGAGAGTTGAGATCCTGTAACTGATAGAACTTAAGAAATAAACCAACCCATAACTATGTATTTGAATTGTGCTTTCTTCATTTTATAAAATGGTGATAATACGTATTGATTATGTTCCCATGAAGATGAAATAAAATGGTGTTTTAAAATAGTTCAGTGTTTAATACATAGCTGGTGATCGAACAAGCATTCTTCCCCTTTCTCCTGTAATGCAAAGGCATTCTGCTCCAAGCACATCTTATCACATATTCCCCTGCTGTAAAACTGCTATTTTGTCACTCTGTGCTAAAAACAATGGTTTTCAAACTTCTGTGGGAAAGGAAAAGAACTTGTAGGGTTCTAGGCCTTCTACTTCCTGACTTTTCCATCAAAACAGTGTTAGATTAACTGTCATATATTGGGTTTCCCCTTTAGATTTTTTCCCCCATTAAAACATCATGAGCGAGAACAAGCAAATGAACAAAAAAAGTCTGAAAAAATCAACATTCTAGAAGATACATCTCCAAACTTTATCAATGGTGAGCAAATAAGGTCCATGATAATCCAAGTCCTCTTGTCTAATCTCCTCCCACTACCTTTCTCTTCTCAATGTTACATACATACTTAGTTGAAGACATCAGGACAAACACCAACAGTCAGCCAGAAAACAAAGCAAATGATTTTGTATTTTTCCTTGGCTTTGATGAATTGAAGGATGTCACCAATGCTGCTAAGTTGTTGTTTATTAGTGATGTGAGTACAAAAATTAAAGTGAATGAAAATTAGCCTTCATGAATAGTTTGCACAGATTAACTACAGGCAAGAATATTTTCAAAGAGGTTGAGAAAACGCTAATTCATCACAACCTGAAGTGGAATCTGCTATGATGTGTTACAACGGATGGTGGCTAAAAACGTGTGAAATACAAAAAGGCTTAAGTAAATTAATTTACAAAAGCTTGTGAAAATGTAAGCTGATGGTGTTATTCATCAGTAGACATTTTGGAAAATATCTGAATCTCATATGTCCTTAAGCCAGTAGTATCAACAGTGGGTTTCATTCTCAAAGACTTAACTTCCATCACTTCTACAAATTTGTGTCAGAAACAGAAGCTTAACACCTTGACTTGCTCTGCCACAACATACTTTGATGGTTAATAGTGGTAAGGTTTTATTGTGAATTATTGGGCTTATGGCTGAGACTGAAGTTTTTCCTCAGTAGGAACATCTGCCTTCAACCACTACTATCAAACACTTTTAAACTAGCTTCTGTGACAGACTTAATGTTTCTTAATGTGTTCAACCTGAAGTTACATGGAAAAATTTTTCTTTTATGCAAAATGAATACTGCAATAAAATCATTTTTAACAACAACTAATGTTTAAATCCCAAGTAATGTCAAGCTGCCTTATACCATTACCATGCTGTCAAAGTTAAAGCATTAAGCATGCTCTACACTCCAAAACAAACTTGGAGCAGATATATTTTCTGAGATCAAACTACATATCCAACAGCATTTTTCAGATCTTGATGCAAGCTCAAAGGAAATGTTAATATTTAAAAATCCATTTAACTGTGCAATCGAGTGGAGCTTCCATCTAACCATCAATTGCAAGTGATTGATCTGATAAAAGACAAATAGAGAAAGTAGAATCTAATAGAATTCTGTAAATGCCTTCCAATCGCTAAATGCTCAGTTAAAACCATGTTATGCTGATATCATGAATTGGTATCAGTGTTTGGCAGCAAGAATCTGTGTGAAAATACAGTTTCAAAGATGAAATATGTAAAATCTCATTACCCATCAGCACTGACAAATCAATATAGACAACTGATTTTGATGACAGGGCACACTAAACTTTGAACTTCAGTAAGTGAACTGTTATCCCAAATAAAATCATTTAATTCTTCTTTGTAACAGACTTATATTTTTAAAATTGTACTGTATTAATATATTTTACAGTTCATCAATAAAAAAATCTGTAGAAATGTGTTTTCTTTCTTGATAAACACACATATACACACACAAGCTTGCTGACCCTTAGATGTTTTCTAATGATCCTGAATAGTTTAAAATACATGTACAAGGAAAATTTTTCTCTCAAATATGAGCTACACTTGAACAAAACCTATGGGTGCTGAATAATGTTTTAAATAGTAAAAAGTATAAGTGTGTAGGAGATCCTCAGCAGGGTAAGAGACTAGATGTGCCTTGTCTCAGGGATTGCCCGTGTTTTATTTTGAATAATCCTATAAAGACAATTTGAGGGGGTTTTAAACAGGCCCAGTCTCCAGTCATTGGTTTCAGAATCTTATTTACTGAGGAATTTATTCTTGAAGAAATATTTGATTACACATTCCTGTGATTGGCTAAGATCGCTGTTGATAGAGAAGAATATGATAAAATAAAATCCATATTGAATCTCAAGCACAAATATCAACGTGCACAAAAATTAATAAATATTTCCAAAGCAAGAGCTCTTAATATGGTATCTCCATTTTGCTCTATTTCATTAAATGGACCCCAGGAAAAAAATTATCTCTTCACATGTGACATGTAGACAATCTACTACAGTGTAAACTTTACAGATTAAAAGATTTCAAAAGTAATTGAGTTTACAATTCACAAACAAGATTCCTAAAATGAATTTTTACACCCTTGTGCCTTTTGTTTAGAAAGGGAAAATGTCATATGTGAATTGTTCATATTTGATTTCTTTGTATTTATCAAGCCAAAGCAAGATTATTTTTTTTTAATAAAACAGCAACAAAAATAATTTGCTGAGATTAGATTATCCATTTTTTGCTTGGATGAACAAATAGCTGTACTAAACTAACCCTATATTCACACGAACAAGTCTTTCATTGTGTTAAACTTGTAGGCAGTTTGTGTTGCCCTGATTTAATAGAAAAAATGTTTTCCTTCGTGCTTTGGCTAGCTTTATTAGGTACAGATCACTCTTATTATCAAGTTGCATGTGTGCTTTAGAAAACTGTATTTATCTCTGGTAAAATAAAAACCTATCAGTCCACCTGATCTATGAAGCTGCTTTAATTGGCCACTTATTTGAAACAAAACAAGTGTAATTCCAAACATTAATTTTTATTTCATAAATATTTCTTATTAAAAATCGTTAAAGGTTGCTAGATTCTCCAGTGATAAGACAATCATGGCAGAAAGGTAAAGCTGGAACTCATAAAAGTTACAGAGCCAACAAGTGGATAAAGACGATAACACTGCTCCTTAACTGAGAAGATGGAGACCATCTTGCAACAGCAGAATTTTGTCTTCATCTATGTATCTCAATGTAGTTTGGTTTCATTTTCTGTATCTTCCTTCCAGATTCTGAGGAACTGGAATCTTGCTGTTTTCTTTATAGCTAGATCCATTCTTCTAGAACTCATGATGGGCTTTGTTTTTGTCCCTGCTTCTTTCTATAGCATTGACTCACTCTTCCCTTGTAATTCAGACTCACCTTTATTAAGGAACAAATCAACCTAACTTATCTTGCCTAACTCCACCATCCTCTTTCCCTAGCTGGTTCCAGATATTTTCCTTTCCAGACCTTTGGAGGAGCAGAACACAGTTGCTGCTGCTGCTGCTTCCTCACTATTAGCTTCCTGGTAAACTCTCTGTAACCTGGCTCCTGCCCCAGCATGCTGATGAAATTATGATTTCATCACCGGCAGATCCACTAACATTATTTTCTATCCTAATTCAACTTGACCTACTTACTGTATTGGCCATTATTAACCATCCTTTTCTTAACTGTTCATTTGAGAAATATATACTGTGCACCTGTGACATGCCAGGTTCCAGGGTTATGGCTACTACTTTCACAGAGCACATCGTCTATAGTGAAGTGAGTACTGGGACAGATACAGCAGAGATCATAGCCAGCTAGGCAGGCAGGGAAGGCATTCCAAGAAAATGACAGTATGCCAAGGCCTTCTCTTGCAACACTTTTTCCGTAGCTTGGGTTTTATACTGATTTGGAAACTATTCCATATGTTTCCCTCCTTAGATTCTCTTAACCTTCCCATCCTCCTCTCAAGGTCCCTTTAAAGCCTATCCTCCATGTCCACTCATCCCTACTCTCTCCCTTCTAAGGTTTTTGTATCTTTTCTTCTATGATATCAATGGTTTTTTGGTCATTCAGGTTAAAAAAGCTTTCAGTAAATGTTAACTCATCTGTTCCATCCTTTATCACTAGTCAAGCACTAGTTAAACAAGAAATATCTCAGCAAGTCTGCTAGGCTTGCCCTTCCTCTTTATTTCCATTGCCAGTGCTGATGTCATCAATGGTCACTATCACATTGTTCTCATCACCTCATCCTATTGGGAAAATATTGCAACAGCTTATTTATTTGCTACCCCAAGTATAAACAAACAGGCATAACTTCTAAGTCCCTCAAAAATCTGAATTCATCCTAATTATCCAGGCTGTTTTTTCACAACTTCCCAACTGCACTTTCTTCTGAAACCAAACCAGTTTACCAACTGGCAAACGAAGGTGCTTTGTTGGTCTCTCTGCAGTAGATGTTGGGGATCCCCTCACTTGGACTGCACCTTTCTCTCCTACCTAGCCAAATGTAAAAAGTACATTGTAACTCTAAAGTGATACTCCTTAACAACAAATATTTACAAACATTTTTAAATTGACTAATATGGGCCAGGAATTATTTATCTATTTGAAATATAGTCATGCATCACTTAAATGGGGCTACATTCTGAGACAGGTGTCACTAGGTGATTTTGCTGTTGTGCAAACATCACAGAGTGTACTTACATAAACCTACTATACATCTAGGCTATATGGTACAGGCTATGGTTCCTAGGCTACAAACGGGTACAGTATGTTACTATACTGAACACTGCAGGCAACTGAAATGCAATGGTAAGTATCTGTGTATCTAAACGTATCTAAACACAGAAAAGGTACAGTAAAAATACAGTATTATAATCTTATGGGACCACCAACATATATGCAGTCTGTCATTGACTGAAATATTGTGATGTAGCACATTATATAAAAAGTTACTCAATTTTTATAACAGACTGGTGAGAATAGGTATTATAATGAGCTTTATTTGGGAGATTAGGGAAGGAAGAATGATTAAGTAACTTTAAACAAAAATGGACGGAGTTCCCCTGTTTTCAACATTTCTGGAGTAAAGAAATGAAGGGGAAATAGCCAGGCTCAGTGAGTCACGTCTGTAATCCCAGCACTTTGGGAGGCAAACCTCTTGAGCCCAGGAGTTTGAGACCAGCCTGGGCAACATGGTGAAACTCTACAAAAAAAGCTTTTTTGCCTTTAGCTCTCTTCAACGTCCAATACAAATACAACGCTCGCAGACACCATGGGGCACAATCCCAACATACAGAGAAACCAAAATAGCCACACTTGCTACTTAGGGACAAAATGGCCCGTGAGGGGGTGAGTCAGAAATCTGGTTGTAGTGAGCCAAAGATCCACGGGTTGGTTGTCAGTATATAAATAGCATTAAGATGGTAGGAAGAGGGGCTGAGAAAGATAGGACATGCAGGGGTCTAAATGGCATGGATACTGTGTCTACATCACTTATCCTCCAAATGCAGACACTGTTGAGTGAAAGTGAGGTACCATTAATAAATATGCCAGGAAAACAGGCATAAAACAGGTTGGTCCTCAGCAAACAAAAACAAAGAATAGGTAATGGGGGAAAGGTTAGATGACTTCACATCTTCAGGAAACTTTGGGGTACTGAAGCATTTTCCAAATGAAGTCCAAAAGTCATGCAAATAACACACTGAAAAAGACAGGGTTGGCCAGGGCGCGGTGGCTCAAGCCTGTAATCCCAGCACTTTGGGAGGCCGAGACGGGCGAATCACGAGGTCAGGAGATCGAGACCATCCTGGCTCACACGGTGAAACCCCGTCTCCACTAAAAAATACAAAAAACTAGCCGGGCGAGGTGGCGGGCGCCTGTAGTCCCAGCTACTCGGGAGGCTGAGGCAGGAGAATGGCGTGAACCCGGGAGGCGGAGCTTGCAGTGAGCTGAGATCCGGCCACTGCACCCCAGCCTGGGCGACAGAGCAAGACTCCGTCTCAAAAAAAAAAAAAGACTGCGTTTGTTACTGGGGCTAAAAGCACAGGAGGTAAAGGGGCTGTGTACCTCTAAAGCATGGGGCAGACTTACAAGTCAATTACATCATGGAAACAAACAACTCCATGGAGTTCTACTCACTCCCAATCCTGACTTCTATCTTCCAAGATGTTGTTTTCCATTATATCCAAGCCAGGCCTGGCCCTCAGAGCTCAAGATAAACCATAAACCAGTGTATGGTCAGCAGAATTCTAAGATGGTCCCCAAACTCCCAGTTCCTGGTATGCAGACGTCTTGCCTCAGTTATTCAATCAAACCCAAATGTAGGTGTTGCTGTGAAGGGATCTTACAGATGTACTTAAGGTCCCAAATTAGTGGACATTAAGATAAGATTTTCCTGATGGGCCTGACCTTTTCAGGTGAACACTTTAAGAAAAGCAGACTGTTTTTTCCCCATTGCAAGCAGAAGGCAAAGTCAGAGAGACACGCTTTGGCTGGCTTCGAAGAAAGCAGACACCCATGTTGTAAACGATCTGTGGGGGTCACACGGGAATGGGCTGCTAGGAGCTGAGAATGGTCCCAGCCAGCAGCTAGCAGGAATATAGGAACTTCAGTCAAACACTGCAAGGAAATGATCTTTCTCAACAACCAGTGAGCTTGGGAGAGGACCCTGAGCCCAAGATGAGAGCACAGCCCTGACCAATACCTTCCTTGACTTCAGCCCAGTGAGACTCTGAGAAGTTTGACCCATGCAGTGCCAAACTTCTGTCCACAGAAACTGTGAGATAATACATTTGTGTTACTTTAAGCAGCTAAATTTGTGGCACTTTTGTTACATGGCAATAGAAAACAAATGCAGAGTTTGTAATGAGAGAAATGGACATGCACCAGCACCCCAGTCAGCTTCAATGAAGAGAGAATGGGCCAGAAGAGTGAATGAATCAACTCTCGCCCCCTCTTAAAATCCCCCAGAGAGAGCAGCTGGCATGAGAGACTGACTTTTCAATGTATCCCTTTAAACTTTCTGAACATTCCCCCTCATATGCACGCATTCCCTACTGCAAAATAAAGAAATACAAGTAAAATTCATGACATAGAATCCGGTGAGTCCAAGAAAGCATCGAAAGAGATTTGATGGAAAACTGATGCTGATGCTGTCACACAACCTTGAAGTTAGGGAAATTAACCCACATATCATACATTACTTATCATAAAGGGCAAACCCTGAAACAGAGATTGGAGAAAATCTCTAAGAAAACAATGCTTTTCCAAGAACATCTCTCTTTTAATTTTCTTAATTTTAAATTCTGGGATACAAGCGCAGAACGTGTAGGTTTGTTACATAGGTATACGTGTGCCGTGGTGGTCTGCTGCACCTATCAACCCATCATCTAGGTTTTAAGCCCCGCATGCATTAGCTATTTGTCCTAATGCTCTCCCTCCCCTCACCAACTTCACCACCACTGGCCCTGGTGAATGCTGCTTCCCTCTCTGTGTCTGTGTGTTCTTATTGTTCAACTCCCACTTACGAGAACATGCCGTGTTTGGTTTTCTGTTCTGTGTTAGTTTGCTGAGGATGATGGCTTCCAACCTCATCTATGTCCCTGCAAAGAACATGGCCTCATTCCTTTTTATGGCTGCACAGTATTCCATAGTGTATATGTACCTCATTTCTTTATTTATCCAGTCTATTATTGATGGGCATTTGGGTTGGTTCCATGTCTTTGCTATTGTAAAGAGTGCTGTAATAAACATATGTGGCCATTTGTCTTACAGTAGAATGATTTATATTCCTTTGGGTATATACCCAGTAATGAGATTGCTGGGTCAAAGATCCAAGATTCTAGATCCTTGAGGAATTGCCACATTGTCTTCCACAATGGTTGAACTAATTACCATTCCCACCAACAGTGTAAAAGCCTTCCTACTTCTCCACAGCCTCGCCAGCATATATTGTTTCTTGACTTTTTAATAATTGCCATTTTGACTGGTGTGAGATGGTATGTCATTGTGGTTTTGATTTGCATTTCTCTAATGATCAATGTTGACTTTTTTTTTTTCATTGTTTGTTGGCCACATAAATGTCTTCTTTTGAGAAGTGTCTGTTCATATCCTTCACCCACTTTCTGATGGGTTTTTTTTTTCTTGTAAATTTATTTAAATTCCTTGTAGATTTTGGATATTACACCTTGGCCAGATGAGTAGATTGCAAAAATTTTCTCCCATTCTGTAGGTTGCCTGTTCACTCTGATGACAGTTTCTTTTGCTCTGCAGAAGCTCTTTAGTTTAATTAGATCCCATTTGCCATAACCACCTTTATTACTCTGACTCCCAAGGCTCTCTCTCTACTTTTACTTTCATCTTGTTTCCCTTTCCTCTCCTTCATTCTGAGATTGATCAACATTACAAAAAGAAGGAGCTGGCCAGCCTGGTGGCTCATGCTTGTAATCCCAGCACTTTGGGAGGCTGAGGTGGAAAGATCACTTGAGCCCAGGAGAAGTTTGAGACCAGGCTAGGCAACATGGAGAAACCCTGTCTCTACAAAAATAAAATAAAATTAAAAATTAGCCAGATGTGGTGGCACATGTCTGTAGTCCCAGCTACTCAGGAGGCTGAGGTGAGGGGATAACTTGAGGTTGGGAATGTCAAGGTTACAGTGAGCCATGATTGTGCCACTGCATTTGACAGAGTGAGACTCTGTCAAAAATGTAAGAAAGAAAAGAAAAGAAAAGAAAGAAGTTAATAACATCTAGTTAGATGTTTGATGTAAGGGGAAGGAAGGAAAATAGCCCGAAGCACAGTATCTTCAAATTTTAACTCCTGGTGACTTTGAAAGCATAAGTACAACGAGGAGAAACAAAAAGGTCTCAAAAATGTGATGTTTGCTTGGAGAAGGGAATACGATTTCCATCTTAGACAATCTGAATTTGAAGTACCAATTGAACATTCAGGTTAAAAGGTCTAGCAGCACTTGGTAACTAGTTATGTGCCCTGGAGTAACTTTAAGTCTCTATTTTTTAATCTACAAATTAAGGAGAATACCTAAGTAGCTGTTATGAATGGATTGTGTCCCCCTAAGATTGATATACTGAAGCCCTAATACCCCAATGTGACTGTGTTTGGAGATAGCACCTTTAGGTAACTAAGGTTAAATTAGGTCTTAAGGGTGGAGCCCTGACCTGATGGAATTGGTGTCCTCACAGGGAAAAGAAGAGACACCAGAGCTCTCTCTCCCATGTCACACACAGAGGAAAGGCCCAGTGGAGGACACAGGAAGAAGGCAGCCATCTGCAAACCAGGAACAGAGACCTGACCAGAAAGAGAATCTACTGGCACCTTGATCTGGGACATTCGGCCTCTAAAATGGTGAGAAATACATTTCTATTGTTTAAGCCACTCAGACTATGGCATTTTGTTATGGTAGCATGAGCAGACTAATAAATACACTAGCTGAATGTTGTCAAGATCAAATGAGATAATGTCTATACTGTTTTAAGATACCGCTCGGCACAGAGCAAACCCTTAAATGTTAAGTATTATTATTGTTGAAAATGCAGGAGGTGAGCCAGAGTTAGAAAAAAATGACCAATTAGGAATTTCTTTCAACATTCCAGACAAAGTATAGACAGACTCCCCAGACTTCCATTCATCATTGTGACTCCATTCAGCCCAAATGACCCTAACATACTGGGTTTCTTCAGATTCTCTACTACCTGGGCCCACCTACCTTGTTCTTGGATTCTCTGACTCCTCCTCAGTTCCTGTGTTTAGTCCACCCTTATGTCTTCCTCTCTGGTTCTCCTTAGCACCATGGGCCAAGTGAGCTCCAGCTCAGATTGCTGGGCCAAAGTTTTTGGCTGACTCTGCACAGGCTCTTATCCCAAATGATTCTGTTTTCCAGAACATGATCTACACTTACTTCTCCAGATCTGTTACTCCCACTGTTCTTACCTCTCCACTTATATTAGCCTGTTTCCTGATGCTGTAACAGATTACCAGACTGGGGAATTTATAAACAACAGAAATTTATTTGGCTCTTAGTTCTGGTGACTGGGAAGTCCAAAACATGGTGTTCACATCTGTGAGGGCTTTCATGCTCTATCACCCCATGGCGGAGGGCAGAAGGGCAAGTGAGCACTTGAGACAGGAAAAGGGAGCTGAGCTCCCATGATAACTAACCCATTCCGGTGACAACAGCAGTAATCCATTCATGAGGGCTTTAAGAGGTGATTACCTAATTCCCTCTCTTATTAAGAGGTGATTACCTAATTCCCTCTCTTAATGTCATCAAAATGGCAATTAAATTTCAACATGAATTTTGGAGGGAACATTTAAACCATAGCACTGTCCATTAGAATCTACTTCAATCCACTGAAGATGGGAGAAACAACTTCTTAGGCAGGAAGAATGAAGACAATGGCCAGTATATAACTGCATTTTGGGGCTGATAAGGAGGAGACCTGAGGTGGTACTTGTGAGGTCCAATCCTGTTCCTGAGAATAAGTTAGGTAAAGCTGGAGTATTATACTTGAAGTAGATGAAGATTTGATATGGCTAATGTGAATATGGAAGAATGTACTGAAAAGGAAAATAGACTGATGAACAGCAAAGAGGGCTCTGTGGAGATTAAACACTACCACCCCTTCAGCCAGGATTTTTAGGAATCTGGAGGTGGGGCGGGGGTGGCCGTCGGTGCTGGTGGTAGGGACATGGCTGGGAGATGAGTGGGTTTAGAAGTAAAGGAATGCCAAAGCTATTAAGAAAGGCATCCCTAGAAGGGAGGACCACGAAGTCTAGGCCAGGTAGAAGCCAAAAGATTAGAGAATGAGAAGAGGTCAAGTGATGGGAATTTATGACAAGGATGAAGAAGAAGAGAGAATACAAGGAAGGCTTAGGCTCATTGAGAGGTTTCTGAGCATGTTTGGCAGTTAGTCATTATTGTAAATAGACAAAATAATTCATAAAGTCATGTCCAATAACATAAAGACAACCAAACAACCTGAAGTGTCTGGAAGGGAAACAATTTTCTCGGATAACATCATAGTTAAGACTGCAATTGTGTCTGGTTTCATACACAAGCAGTCTCCATTATGCTGTACAATGAATTCCTGGAAAATGTATCATAAATGTCTGCCTTTTTTCATAGTAATAATAAAAACACTGATTGTTGCCCTCCTGACTGTGACTCAGTATTAAATTACAGATAAGGCCACGAAAACACCATAAAAGCAAAAATGCAATAATAAACCTGTATAATCATTTAAAACTGTAAAACTATGTAGCAAGTTATTAAAATGATGAAATTTTAGAGCAAAGGTGAACCTCAGAGGTTCTTTAATCTAGTCCTCTCATTCAAAAGATGAGACTCAAAGTGAAGTTAGAGAGATAAAAATCCATGTTTCCAACTGACCACAACAAGAAACTTATTTCTTGGCCCCAAATCAAATGTTTTTCACAGCCTGTTTCAAAAGAATTCCACAAAATGAGCAAAATCATAGAATATTTTGAATATATAAAGATATACAGTGTGTTTACAGTGAACACACAGAATAGAAAAATACAACTGGACTCTATCAGTTTTGTATTATCTAACGTTAATATATTAGCTGCATCAATGTTACATATATTTATTTAACTTGCTTCTATGATCTCCACCTCAAATAAAGGAAAAAGAACTAATAGCCACCCTCCTCACATGATAGTCAGAAACTGAAAACAATCCAAATGTTTAACAATGAGAAATGACTAAGCAAAAAAAAAAAAAAAAAAAAAAAAAAGAATGTCAATCAAATGTTATGTAACCTCTAAAAAATGACAAATTATATGGACCAGACTGAATCATAGAAATTTTCATTCAAAACAATGATGGGAGAAATGGAATATAAATTAATAGGTGTTCAGCTGTGAATTTAGAGAACAGTTTAAGTAGTTAAAATTTAATATGGATTGTATTTTTTTTTCCTAAAAGTTGTACCATGTCGGTAATATAAACCAATAAGAAGCAAGCAGATGAATTAGCAAGCTGTCAGAGAAGTTTGGAATGAAGCTTTCTTTCTCTTAATAAACTTCTTTACAGCCAGAAATAGTAGCTGGGGTTTATAAAACCACTCTACTATTTATTTCAAAGAGAAAAATTAGAGCACCTAAATACTCAGAGTGCCCTAAGAACTTCAGTTTCCAGGGCCTGGAGAAAATAATAGTTTAAATTCTTTTTGTTTCCCTTCATTTCACTACTCATTACATTCTTACCCCCAAACAAAAAACCCAAAATCTACATGCCTCCAAATAGAAAGACAAGTCAGATGGGGCAGCCTGAAAGTTCTAAAAGGAGAAAAACAGGAATATTCATCTACTTTTGCATTTTTAAAAAATTTGATTAAGTATATAATACAAATAAACAAACTAAACCAAACCAAAACAACAAAACTAGAGCAGCCATGTGTTTAAGGAAAACTGAACTGAAACATACAGCAAAGCATATAGAGAAGAGTATACTTAATAAGAAAAACAGTGTGTTTGACTATCAATGACACTGATGAAAGATTATCTTAGCCCATTTTTATAGTCCAAAAAACAAAGAGAATTTTGGGGAGGAGAAAGATGGAGAAGAGGTGACTGAGTGTACAAGCCACACTTAACCACAACAAAATGTAAAATGATTTCTTTCACATGAACTTTGTAAGAACTAAAGTTATATCAGACAAGTGGATTTTTAAAGCCTGTGGATCTGTCCTTATTGGGCAACAAAATACATTTTTAGTCTAAATATTTTTCGGATAATACAATACCAAGTTTTCTGCTACCCAATATTTTATCAAAAACATAGTCATGAGAAATAGCGGATAACTGGCTGAAAGATGGGGGGTCCATCAGTTAATTCCTCTACCTGGTCTAAAGTTGTTGTTGAATTAAGCCACGCTGGGAAAAGACTTTGTACTTGGACTTTTTTTGAACTGTGATCTGGCACTCTCACTTACAGTGAGGAAGAAAGGAAAGCAGTTCCCATGTGCCCAGAGATGAGGACATGAAGCATCACAAGATAGGCACAGGCAGATTTTCCATTCCAGTCTCAGGAGCAGGAACAGCTGTGTTCCCAGTCTCCGACACCTCTATCTTACAGGCTGTGTAAAGCATGTTACTGATAATATTTCCCTTTTTGCATTGGCTTCTAAAAATCTGTGATCAAATATGAAGTCTAATAAGTGTATGAGGCTGGAGGACATGTATTTTTGATAGTAATCTTATCACTGTAATCATCTCATTTTTCCTACATTAATTGTGCCCTTTCTCTTGATTTCTTCAACCAATTTTTTTTTTTTTTTTTTTTTTAAGAGATGGAGTTTCACTACATTGCCCAGGCTGGTCTTGAGTTCCTGGGCTCAAGCAATCTGCCCGCCTCAGCCTCCCAAAGTGCTGGGAATACAGGCATGAGCCACCATGCCTGGCCTCTTCAGCTGCATTTAAAAAAATCTTAACCTCTTACATGTCTCTCTGTGAAATGCTTCCATTCCTGTGCATGGGTATAAATAAATAAATTCTATTAATAGGTCAACATTGCACAGGCTCATGTCACCTATAAAACCATTCTATACTTTGTCCTAGAAAATTGCTTCTTATATTTATACTTTTTTTTTTTTTTTTGCGACGGAGTCTCACTCTGTCACCCAGGCTGGAGTACAGTGGCGCAATCTCGGCTCACTGCAAGTTTTACCTCCCGAGTTCACGCCATTTTCCTGCCTCAGTCGCCCAAGTAGCTGGGACTACAGGTGCCTGCAACCACACCCGGCTAAATTTTTGTATTTTTAGTACAGACGGGGTTTCACCGTGTTAGCCAGGATGGTCTCGATCTCCTGACCTCAAGATCCACCCGCCTCGGCCTCCCAAAGTGCTGGAGGGATTACAGGCATGAGCCACCGTGCCTGGCTATTTATACTATTGACTCATCTCTAAAGTGAATCCTCATCTCATAATAGTAAAGTGTAAACTAACAGATATTAACATGTGAGATGCAAGAAAATAGGTATTTCTCATTATTTTCTTGGCTAAAATATAGCTGCCAAAATCTTTCATATTTTACTCTATCATATATTTATTTGCAAATTAATAACAAAGGAAGTGGTACACATTAAAATTCATGAAACTTTCTTCAGCCAAGGACAGTTTCCCCTCATTTGATGACATTATGTAAACCAAAGAAAAACAACCGTAATGTTCCTTTCCACATCACACCATGTGAGTAACTAACGTACCCACTAAAGTGAATGGCACAATAGAAAATGATGAAAGAGCCATGAAAAAGCTACATGGATATGATCTATAGTAAATAAAAATACATTGTGCCATTCTGTTTATTGTTTCTATTCTCAGTGAAAGTTTGCACACTGTTCTAAGTTAAACGAAAACCACATTGGAAAGTAAAATAAAAATCAGGAAGAATTTTAGCAGACATTCTCTAGAAAACAAAATAGTCATTAGAAAATGGAACCATCGGCCGGGTGCGGTGGCTCAAGCCTGTAATCCCAGCACTTTGGGAGGCCGAGACGGGCGGATCACAAGGTCAGGAGATCGAGACCATCCTGGCAAACACGGTGAAACCCCGTCTCTACTAAAAAAAAAAAAAATACAGAAAACTAGCCGGGCGAGGTGGCGGGCGCCTGTAGTCCCAGCTACTCGGGAGGCTGAGGCAGGAGAATGGCGTGAACCCAAAAGGCGGAGCTTGCAGTGAGCTGAGATCCGGCCACTGCACTCCAGTTTGGGCGACAGAGCAAGACTCCGTCTCAAAAAAAAAAAAGAAAGAAAGAAAATGGAACCATCCACAACTGAGAAGCATATCGTTTAAATGATTTGGAGACTTTCAAAATTATAAAAGGAAAGTGGTAAGTGTACAATGTTTGATAGGGGTATGGAAAAAGAAAGCCACTTGACTTATGTACTTACAGGACTTGAGCTTTCCGGCTTTCCATACCAGAAACTAATTTACAGGAAGAACACAAAGGCAGTTCATATCAAAACACCGCCCTCAAAGTCTCCTGAGACTCTGAGCCAGGCACCAACAGGAAAGCGTAAGGTATAGTCGCCTTGGATCACCTTCCCAGGTTCAGACCTTCACAGCACCTCATCACTAAATTAAGGTATCCTTAAATCTGACCTACTGAAACAAGCATACCTATATATGGGCTTTAAATCACCTTGGAGTAAATACATTGAAGCTAGTATCCAAGGGGTAACACGTTTCCATGTGCATGTGTGGACAAACTTTAAAAAAAAATAAATTGCTACTACTAATGTTCAAAGGCTAATGGTAAAGAAAAAAATATGAATTGAGAAACATTTATCCTCAAACTTAAAAAGAAAAAAACTTACATTAAGCAAACTGCTAATGTTTTCCTACATTTATCCTCATGCCTTCAACTTTAGATCACTCTTCCAAGCAGTATTTAACCTGAATGATCTCATCAAAAGGTAACAAGGATGATTAATGCTGATGCAATGTAATTCCTGCCCTGCCCTAGTCTAAAATATATTGGACAATATGAGATCTCTGTGAACAGCATTAAGTGCTGTACAGATATGGATTACAGTAGTGAATAGTAACGCATTTCCTGTTAAACATCGCCAACAAAAGTTAGAAATGAACAGAAGGTACGCAAAGCACATACTATATAGGCAGTTCCTCAGGCCTGTGGCTAGAAACCCACTGATGTGCATTAGAGAGATGAAGAGACTGAAATCTGAGCACAGTAAAAGTCACAAAGAGCCTCCCAGCCAGGCCGTGGAGTCTGCAGTGAGCTCAGGGAGGGAGACCATGACCAGAAGGGCCATCCGCCTTGCCTCCTTACACACAAAAGGAGGAGAGTTTACTGGTAATGGTTTACAGCCAAGCCAGCTGACCCAAACTGTTGTCAAGTCTAAGCATGAGTCAAGCCCTCTTGACAACTTAAATCAACAGTTTGGGTGCAGTCAACCCGCCACTTAGCTGAGTTCCTGCCACAATCTATTGTTTAGAATTAACTGAAACTGATTACATCTCTCAGGACTCTGGGCAGCAGCCAATCCATGAGCGTTTTGAAGATAATTTACCCCCTGCACTGCAAATAATGCTCAAAATTAACTCTATGGCTAGGCGGGAACCTGTAGAACAACTTGGGACAAATGTTATTTTTATTTATTTATAACCAAACAGTGGAATGAGTTAAGGTTTAACACTAACTGAAGATTAGAGAACTAATTCTGATTTTTAAATGCAACTTAATTTCATACCTCGGGACCTGGAAAGGAGGAGGCCATGCTGGGGGCCACTATCATTCCAAATCCTCGTAGCTTTGCTAAAATACGTTGGTGGGGTAGCCTTCTGCTCAGTCACTGTTGCTGAAATTTCTTCCAAAACAAGATTTCGAACACTGGCCCTTCAGAGTTCCTGACCTATTCTGTTGTTTCTTCTTTTGCTTTATGACATTAAATACCCCAGGGAAAGGTAAATTATATTCAAGAAAGGTAAGTTCCCATGTATTATCAACCAACAACACTTCAAAGACAATGACTTCATACAAAACTAACCACCAGCGACAAGGACTATAAGGTGTCCCAGGAAAGTAGACATTTATAAGAGGAACAACTGAAATGTCTGGAAGGATGGCACTATGGGGGTTGAATTAATGTGTGGGGTGCTACCCTAGATGAGGTAAATAAAGAAAGGTGTAGAAATGGTGATGAAAACTCTGGTTTTGAAAAAATGTATCTTTAATTTCAACTTTGACAACCCCAAATGATGGTATCATTCTTAGAGACGTTAGTGGATATCAACTAATATGTAACTATTACATATTTACCCTGCTTTCTCAATCTTTTGGGTGAGTTCTGCCCACTAAACTATACTTTCAACTTAGGAGCATTTTATAAAAAAACTTGTAGAAAGAAAATAAAATCAAAATATTTTCAATGTGTGTTTTTTCCTCCATATTTTTGTATGGATTTTAGATTAAATGGGCTGTCTTCCACCTAATCTGCAACAAATTTTTGTCTTTATTTTTTAGGTATCATTTATTGACTGTGTTCTGTATTGTGGTTGTTTTGTTATTAATATTGCTATGACTACATAAAAAAGTAGCAGCAATCATTTAAGGAGTGCTTACTAGGGACTGTATTAAGCCCATCTTAACACATATTATCTCAATTCTCAAAAAAAAAAAAAAAACCTTAAAGAAAGGGTGTAATTATCCCCATTTTACAGAAAAGCAAATCAAGGTAAGAGAGGTTAAGTAACTTGGTCCACATACCACAAAGATAGGATTTAATCTATCTATCTAATCTGTATATCAGTTTATCTGGCCCTATGCCTGTGCTCTCAATGACTGGGCTACATTAAATTTTCTATCATCAGTATTGTGATTTTGATTACTCCCATAGAGAAGTTCTTGCTTGGAAGAAAATCCTGACAGTACCTCACTTCAGCATCTCTGTAACTAAGTGGCTGGGTTCATAAGATACTTGCTTTAGCATTCTTTCTCTAGCTTTTCATTCTTACTTACACAATAGTACCTATGTTGGGTACCGTGGCGCGCGCGCACACACACACATGCACACACACACATGCGCACACACACACACACATTTGTAATCCCAGCTACTTGGGAGGCTGAGACAAAAGGATCGTTTGAGCCCAGGAGTTCAAGATAAACCTAAGAAACATAGTGAGACCCTAAGACCCTACCTCTTAAAAAAAAAAAGAAAGGAAAAAGGCCGGGCACGGTGGCTCACACTTGTAATCCCAGCACTTTGGGAGGCCAAGGCAGGCAGATCACCTGATGTCAGGAGTTTGAGACCAGCGACCAACATGGAGAAACCCTGTCTCTACTAAAAATACAAAATTAGCTAGGCGTGGTGGTGCACGCCTGTAATCCCAGCTATTCGGGAGGCTGAGGCAGGAGAATCGCTTTAACTCGAGAGGGAGAGGTTGTGGTGAGCCAAGATTGTGCCATTGCACTCCAGCCTGGGCAACAAGAGCAAAACGGTCTCATAAAAAAAAAAAAAAAAAAAAAAAAAAAATATATATATATATATATATATATGTATATATAAAAGACAGAAGTACGTAATAGTACCTTTGAACCTGTGAACTCTGTTAGAGTTCCTTTCTGTCAAAAACAGCTAAAAGTAGTTGAAGATATGGTACTATTTCTAATATAACCAACATATATTTCTGTCTAACACTGTGAGTGAACGAGCCTTTTATGGCAGCCAGGTGGTGCCATGGAAAACTAGACACTGCCCTCGCCATTAAATACATGTGAAAGGGAGAAAAAAATAACTCCTCCAAAAAAATGAAAATGAAGGAAGCCAGACTATGACTTCTAAGTTGCAGTCTAATTCCACACGCTCATAAGCATGTTAATTAAATTGGCAAAAACTATCTTATCCCCTAATTTTTACTTTTTTTGGAGGAAAGTGTGAAAGAAAAGGGAAGAAAGAAAAATGTGTTTCTAATAGGGTTAGCACCACAGCTTCTAGGGCTTTTAAACAGTATCATTTAGAACACTGGTGTTAGAAAAGCATTTTTACTTTGGACATAAAATACTTATCCGATAACAAGGAAACAGAAGAGACAGTGGCTACTGTATAAAAGGTAAAAATTAGGCTGGAAGCAACTTCTAGGGTTCTTTCCTCAGTGCTAGTTGAAAAAAGTAAACTAAATAGCCATACTGTTATTTAGCATCTCCTAGTGGCTTGTGAGCATATGAAACATTTTGAAGCATAAATTTCAATGGTTCTATTTTGCCTATTGCTGTATGGATGATGACTCCCATATATATCCAATTAATTAAGAAAAAAAATTCGAAAATCACTGTAATGCACACCATACAAGACAGTAATCATTTACAACAGCGAAACCACAGGCTACTGCTACAACAGCATGAACCCCTCAAGCCTCTGGCAAAGGTATTATTGAAATTTCATATATCTAATCACAGACTACACCACTAATATTTGTGTTATATAGCCTCGTCTATTTTTTAATGCAAGACAAAATTCCTCTAGGAACTCTAATTCTATACACAGCACCTGACACAGCAGTAGAAAGAATACAGGCTCTTAATTAGAAAAAAAAAAGTGATACATTTGCAGTGTTGTAACAAATGGGCAACTGTAGAAACAATTTCTCTTAAAAAAGAAGACAGCAAGAAAGAGAGAAAAGGAGTAACTCAAGGCGAGGACAAAATAAATCAGCTAGCTTAACAAACAAAAAACCCACCACCACCTAACAACAAATGAGGAGGGGCCAGCCCCAGTGGCTCACGCCTGTAATCCCAGCACTTTGGGAGGCCAAGGCAGGCAGATCACTTGAGGTCGGGATTTTGAGACCAGCCTGGCCAACATAGTGAAATGCCATCTCTAATAATATAAAAATTAGCTGGGCATGGTGGTGAGTGCCTGTAATCCCAGCTATTAGAGAGGTTGGGGCAGGAGAATTGCTTGAACATGGGAGGTGGAAGCTGCAGTGAGATGTATCTCACCATTACATTCCAGCCTAGGCGACACAGCGAGACTCTGTCTCTAAATAAATAAACAAACAAATAAATAAATAACAAATGAGAAGTATGACAGATGACAAAGCAAAGGAGGTAAAACAAGGTGGGGCATGTATTATCCTCCCTTTTACCAAGAGGAGAAAACCCCTACTTTATAGGATACAACTTCATTTAAATAGCCTGTGAGGAAGTGGAGAACAAAAAGAGTCACAACCTACCTTCACACAGAAAAACACTACGACAAATCATAAAAGTAATGACTGAAAACAAATAATAATGTAAAAACTTGTGTTATTCAATTTTAGACCAATAAAGGTTTGTACTGATCTAAAAGAGTTAATTTTATCAACAGTACCCAATGTCATAATATTTGCAACAGGGTAAGCAATGCTTCAATTTTATATCTCATTATAATTTCCATTACTCTGGCAGAAGCTTATTTCAAACTTAAATGAATTTTATTTTAATAAGAATACTTCCCAATAAGGTGACATGAAATAAATAGACATCAGTGAAAACAGCAACATACACACATTTGTACATTTGTACTTTAAAAATCAACTTTGGTATTAGCACTCTGTCTTACGTAAATTAGCACCCAATTAGATCATTTTCACAGGAGCTCCTGCACAAAAAACAGAAATAAGACCTTCTCTCTAAGCATACCAGAGTGGACCAAACAAAGCCTGACTGCATACATTTGACAAAATTATTACATTTATTTTCCATGGCTTGATATTATTTTTGGAAAAATAACCCTGGATTCTATCATTAGGTATTAAATAAGAAGTGCTATGAGTCCACACCTCTGATAAGAGGTGAATATTTCAGCAATTTGTTTTGAGGAAGGTGTAAATTCACACTGCCCTTTCTGCTGGTACACCAAATACTGCAATGGTTTACCCCAGGGAGACCGTACAGAGAATGCAGAGCCTCCTGTTTGACCCCTGCTGGCAATCAATTTATGGCCTCAAGCATAGAGGTTGATAGCCCTTGCAATTCTATATTAGTTTTTGTAACACTTGATATTATTTTTATTCATATAAATGTCAAATTCCTATTGGTAACATGACCTAAAAGTGTTGGTAACCTCAGCTAACACCCTTTACAACATCTCAGAAATGGAGGAATTAAATTAAATTTTATATATTTTAATTTATAAGAAATTAAATTAAACCCAAGAAAGAAAATTAACCATTTTTATTACTAAACATGGGATAACAATGCTGTGTAAAGGTTAATCATTTAAGAAATATAAAATAGCTTGGAAGAATAAGTCATTTTATAACAATAATAACAATGAAATCACTGTCATTTACAGCAGTAAAGAATTAGATAAACCACAGCTGGGAAAGCAATATACATTACAAGTCTGTTTACTACGGAATACAGTTATTTTGCCTTAAACTATAGGGTGCATATAGGTGTGAAACTTCCAGTAGCAGGTTGTATGTACTGAACCAAACCCTAGAGATAGTCATCATCTTCACCCATTCCCCAAATTCTGCTACAATAAGGTGATGATGCGGTTATAAAGACTTAGAAGAGGCGGCTGTTCTGGGTAACTGCTTCCTTTGACCCAGAACTAATATTCTGCCCAAGCCAGCAAAGCCCTTGCTATACCTTCCTTAAGGATTCTATTTCCTTCTACTACAAGATTCTGAAGTCTCCACATCCTACAAACATAAGTTAGTCGCTTATAACTCCAACAAAAGAAACCCTTCATTCAACAAAGATGTAATGGATTTGTTTCAGGCACTGAACACACACACAAAAATACTCCTGACATTATATGGGGGAGTCTGTAGGAGAGGACACATGCATACAATCAAACAGCAATGTGGTATGTGCCATAATGGAGAGATAATCTATATGGAGATTATCTATGTAAAATACTTTGCATAATTCCTGGCATGTAGAACAAATCAGTGAGTGGTAATGGTATAACTGCCATTGTTACTGTTCCTTGTACTGTAGGCAATGGGGAGCTATGAAGGAATTTTGATCAAAGAAATACAAGGTTTCTATTTTAGAAAGAAAATTTCTGGCAATACAGTGAAGGGTGGTTTGGAAGGAGTGAGGCTAGAGTTATGAAAGAGATTTGGGAGACAACACAATTCAAGAGAATGTCCCACCTGTACTTTCTCAAAGAGGCAGAGATGGTGGGCATGAAGAAATTAGACATGAGTCATTTAGAAGACACATTGAGGGGACCTGGTGCCAGAGTAGATCGGGCGGGAGAAGGTAAGAAGGAAGTCCAAAAGAGGTTTCTGATGTGGTTGTTTGGATGTGTACCTGAGGAACACTGAAGTAAGTAAGATGGATGGATGGATGGATGGATGGATGGATGGATGGATGGGTGAATGGAAGGTGCAGGGAGAGAATTGGTAGACTGAAATGAATTGATTCAAGGAGGAGGGGGTGGCCAACATAAGAAAGTGAACAAAATAAGGATGAAAGACTGCCTGCCAGAGTCCACAATTAGGAATTTAACAAGAGCAGATACGATAACACAGAGTTAACAGAAACCAGATTACAGAGGATCAAGGAGTTGATGGAAGGTAGGGAAGATGGAGATAGCAAGCGGTGTGGGGAGGTAGGTCACTCTTCAGAGGGGTAGGCAATGAGGAAGAGTGAAGTGCAATAGGTAAAAAGCACCAGCTCTGGAACTAGGCAACCTGGGTTCAAACTCTCTTCTACCTACTATCTGTGTAACTTCAAGCTCTCTGTGCTTCACCTTCCTCATGTATAAAAGGTAGACATCAATGGGGTTCACTGGGATTCTGTTTCATAGAATCGTTGTAATAATTAAATGAGGTCATATATATATATATATATATATGACTCATACATTTTAAGTGTTCAATAAATATTAGTAATTATAGAATTATTATTTGAAGGCAGTGAACATATTAATGTGGGGGATTATACTATAAAAGTTAAGATGGAATCTGATATTTTTTATAAGTAGAAAAACACTCTCCAAAAACTGAATTGTATCATGATTCTTTATTTATTTATTTATTTTTTTGAGTCAGAGTCTCACTTTGTCACTCAGGCTGGAGTTCAGTGGCACAATGTCAGCTCACTGCAGCCTCCGTCTCCCGGGTCCAAGCGATTCTCATGCCTCAGCCTCCTGAGTAGCTGGGATTACAGGTGCACACCACCACGCCTGGCTAATTTTTGTATTTTTAGTAGAGATGAGGTTTCATCATGTTGGCCATGCTGGTCTTGAACTCCTGACCGCCAGTGATCCACCCACCTCGGCATCCCAAAGTGCTGGGATTACAGGTGTGAGCCACTGCACCCAGCTATCACGATTCTTGAAAGTACAAATTATTTAAAAGGAGAAAAAGAAAGAAACCTAATTGGCAGGATTATTGATAAGAGTCAAAACAAACTGGATAATGAAATAATTTTTTTCAAGAAAAAAACTCAAAAAGAATAATGTATTTTCCCAATGTGCAATTAAAAGATTGAATCATAGTAAATTAGGAGAAAGTACAGGAAAAAGAATCACTGTTGGACAGTTGAATTAAAATAGTATTTTCTATAAAAAAGTTGATGCTTCGTCTTATTTACATGGTTAGACTAAAAGCAATTTGCTCTAAATAAAAGTTGAGGAAAAAGAAATCTGTTTACTTCGTTAAAGACTGCTAACAAAAAAAAACCCACTGATTTCATTGATCAAAATCAACTAAAGCAGATCACATAAGTAACCCCATACAAATTAGAGGAAACACTGGGTTGAAAACAAAGAAAATAGAAAAATTTGATTTTCTCCTCTCCATCTTTTTTGTTCTGATAGAAATTATTCAGTAATTCCGGCAGCAGGCTAACTCCAATGTACTGGACACCTGTACTGGATGTCTGGAATTGTTAATAGAAGCAGTTGGAGAAACATATGCCCTAGATGGTCTAGAACCGCAAAAAGAACTCACCATGAGGCTGAGGCAATTGCTGTGTACATACTACAATAAGGAAATCTAGAACGTGAAAAAACTGAAATAACGCTAATTCCTGTTTGATATTAGAAAAAAACCTCTAGCAGTTAAATTTCTTTAAGTCTTGCATCAAATGAAATGTTCTGATAGTCACTCAACATAGACAGCTGATAATCTTCAAGATACTGCTTAATTTGTGAGATTAAATTAGGAGATAGCATTTTTTAAAAATGAAGACTTTGTCATCATAAGAGAACAAAAACCAAATATTGAGTCATGTGCAAAATTCGGTATTGACACTCAAGAGAACATAATTAGTACTTAAAGATATGATAAAAAAATTCAGTTCTTTTTGGGGGAAGTTATTACCCTACAACATGAGAAATTTTCTTTTCTTTTCTTTTCTTTTTTTTTGAGACAGAGTCCCGCTCTGTCACCCAGGCTGGAGTTCAGGGGCACAATCTCAGCTCACTGCAAGCTCCGCCTCCTGGGTTCATGTCATTCTCCTGCCTCAGCCTCTTGAGTAGCTGGGACTACAGGTGCCCGCCGCCACGCCTAGCTAATTTTTGTTTGTTTGTTTGTATTTTCAGTAGAGACGGGGTTCACTGTGTTGGCCAGGATGGTCTCGATCTCCTGACCTCGTGATCTGCCCGCCTTGGCCTCCCAAAGTGCTGAGATTATAGGCGTGAGCCACCGCACCTGGCCTGAGAACTTTTTAGAAGTACCTATTGTTGTAGAGATTTTCAGAGGTCCCTCCATATCCATTTCTTTCATTTTCCATAAATGGATTCTGAGCTACATACATGGATGTCCAGAAGAAATGTGTTATTTTCTAGTTTCCCTTGCAGCTAGGGAAAATTATGTTCTAATCAATGAGATATAAGTGGAAGTGTCATGTACAATTTCTAAGACAGTAACCTTCAAGGCAGGGTGGGGAACACACTTCTTTAACTATTTCTCCTTCTTCCTGGCTGGAATGCAGATGTGGTGGTTGAATTTTCAGCAGTCATCATGGACCATGAGACAGAGGATAGCTGAGCAGCAGGACAGAATCCTGAGTCATTGATGCTGTGTCCACCAGCACAAGATTGCTACATCTTAAGTTTTTTTTTTAATGTGAGAAAGTGATATCTATCTATCTTGTTTGAGACACTGTTTTATGTTTTTGGTCATTGACAGCCCAAACCAATCCAATCAAAGTGGGATACTATATGTGACAGAACCTAAAAGTGTGATATTCGTTTGTCACATTTGGGGCAGCAAGGACTCACACTGCAGGCTGGAAAAGTCATTAATGTTATGTCAGCAAAATATCTGGTCACATTGGCCTCTGCTGAACCTTGGAAGACAGTCCAAATGTCGACTCAGTCTATAGCTGTAGAGATATTACAAAAAATTCAGAATGTTGAATATAGCTGGCTCCTTCTTATTGCTCTTAGTAACAAGGAACTCAGACTAGGGCTAGCTGGTTGCAAGCTGAGTAAGAAAGCAGCTTTGCTGAAATGAAAAATTACTTGAGGTGACAGATACCTCATTTACTCTGTGATTATTATGCAGTGTATGCCTAAAGTATTTCATATGCCCATAAATATATACATTTGCTATGTATCCATATAAATTTACTTAAAAGTAAAAAATTAAAAAAAAGAAATAAGATGGACTTATACCTGAAAAGAAAAGAGAAAGAAGAATGAAAGAAAGAAAGAAAGAAAAGAAAAGGAAAGGAAAAGAAAAGAAAAGAAAGAAGATAGAGAAAGGAAAGAGCTTTGCTTAGAAAACCACTCTCCTTGTGAATTAGAATTAAATTTGACTGAAGATCCTGTGATTTTGATGTTTGGAGGTCTGAAAAAGCCAAGCAAAGCAATCACAAGCATTGGCTACAGAATCATAGTCACTTCAGAAGATCGGTGCCCTATCATACATGAGCTGAGTTTCTTGGCAGAGACGTGATTAAGAGTGCTTCAGATGACCTCAAAGGAGTCATCAGTAAGTTCAGAGTAGGGAAGAAGGACAGAGGCCAGTAAATAAAAGACAGAATCTTTAGGTTCAAAACTATGTCCAATTAAGACCTTTGCCTATAGTTGTTCATGGAATTGACAAGAAACAGACTAGAAGGCTACTAAGTTTGTGAGGGACTTGGACTGCCAGAAATGCAGGATGGTCTGCACAGCCCGCTACTGTACAACCCCTAACACAATTGCCAGGGTTCATGCTGGTACCAGAAAGAAGTATTAGAACCCACTCAGAAGAGCATTCACCCTAATGCCATCTCAGATATGGACACAGAAGACAGGAGCAACAGAGGACAAAGGACTAAGGCGTATCCCTCACAGAGGAAAGCCAGGGGCCATTAGATGGGGTACTAAAGACTGTCCTGCAGTGCTTGCGCAGAAAGGCTCCAGGATTTCCACCAAGCAAGATTTAATAATTCCTATTGAAAACTCATGTGTTTCTTATTCTCCCAGTTTTCAAATGGGAGCTTTAAATATTTTCTTATTTCCATTCTATTTTATATTGGGAATGTTAGGTTGCTTTTTAGTTTATATCCATCAGCCCATGGAAAGCCACACCTGGACTTCCTGAAAAGCACAGAGCATCACCCAGAGATCACGCACTTACAAAATGACAGGGTAACTAGATGGGACTGGGGATCTCTCTCTTAGAGTAAGTTCTGTGTGTGGTAAGCAGAGTGGACAAATGGTGACTGTGGCAAAGGCTGCTAATTGCTCCCCACCATTTCATCTCCCCTTCTTTCCAAGAGGCTCTTTAAAGGGAGACAAAAAAACTCAAACTAAACACTAAATTTTCTTAGCCTCTCTTGCAGGTAAGTGTGGTCATATGACTAAGTTCTGACAATCTGACATAATCAAAAGTGATGGGTATGACTTTCAGAAAGTATTTGAAGGGAAGAAACACGCACTCTTGTTTGCCCCTTGCCTTTCTACTGTCTGGAATGCAGATGTGATGGCTGGAGATTAAGTAGTCATCTTTGACCATGAGATGAAAGTTCAATCCTACATCTCTGACATGCTGGAGCCTTCCAGAGTTCCACCATTTGGCTCTGGACTTCATTTACATGACTGAGAAATAAACTTTTATTTTTTATGCCGTATTTTTTCTGTCACTTGCAGATGAATCAAACTACAACTTTTATATAATAAATATATATGCATGCGAACGTGTGCGTGTGCATATGTAACCTAGTTAAAATCTTTCTCTACACTGGTAGATTTAACTATATCACAAATAAAATGAAATGTATAAAGTATAATTATGTGAAGAAAGGGGATGGATTTTCATCCAAGACCTCTAAATTCAGTATTTCTTTCTCATCCATAAAAACCTATAATAAACATTTACGTTCCTTGCATACTAGATTTAACACTGGGGTTTTACCATACTTACCAAACATTCTGGCTTGTAAACATCTACCTAATATTAATTACAACTTAAGAATATCAGTCCCTAAAAGACAGTTATCAAGTTTTACTAATCTCTTAATATTCTATACCTAACAAGTGCCGGACACACGGTCTATAACAAATAAATACTAATAGAATAAATGCAAAATTTAGTCTCTTTTGAAATTCATGTTAATTCACAAGGACATTTTGATCTTATTTCCAGAATTCAAATTGGTCAGATCTTTTTTTTTTTTTGGATGGAGTCTCACTCTGTCACCCAGGCCGGAGTACAATGGCGCAATCTTGGCTCACTGCAAGCTCCACCTCCTGGTGGTTCACTCCATTCTCCTGCCTCAGCCTCCCGAGTAGCTGGGACTACAGGCGCCTGCCACCACACCCGGCTAATTTTTTGTATTTTTAGTAGAGACGGGGTTCACCGTATTAGCCAGGATGGTCTCGATCTCCTGACCTTGTGATCTGCCCGCCTCGGCCTCCCAAAATGCTGGGATTACAGGCGTGAGCCACTCACCCAGCCCTGGTTAGATCTTAATAATCTGAGATTCAGCATTGTTAAAAAATCATGGGTTACATCACCCAGTCTTCTTTTTCTCATTGTTTTCTAAGGACTTAATGAGGGCACCTTTTTGTATTACTGCAAAGTCCAGTAGAATATTCAAAAGTACACATACTGTACATGCCCCCTTGATTTCTTCCTGATTTTCAATAGGAATATAAGGTCCTAGAGTGGACCATTCACATAATGAGGAGTCAGTGAACGTGAGAATGATGATAAGGAGGAGTACAAGGAGGCAACAGTGACCCTCCATTGACTCTCCCTGTGCCTGCAGCAAGTGATGAAATGGATGTGTGGTTAGGAATACAGGGTGCTTATGGGCAGGAGTTTAAGCTAGAGATGTAATATACTTGGCTTTAAGAAAGGAAGATAAGCAGGAGGAAGACATGAGGACTTACAGTTTTTGAAATGTAGTTTAGAATGGATAATAGCTTCGCAACATGTAACAACCACCGGCATTAGCATTTTATTTTAAAACATGTACACATACTTCATTAGGAAACTCTGCAGTTTTATAATTAAAGATGTTATTACAGATAAAACACTCATTAATTTGTAGTTTTTCTCCTCATGTTCACATTCAAACATAGCTTCATTTTCTAAAAATTTTACATAAAAAATGGATACATAATAGTATGCATATTTATGGAAGGTATATGTGATATTTTCATATATGCGCACAATGCATAATGATCAAATTAGAGTATTCATGATATCTATTCCTCAAAATGTATCATTTCCTGTGTTGGGAACATTTCAAATCTTCTCTTCTAGCTATTTGGAAATATACACTAAATTGTTGTTAATTACAGTCACTCTACTGTGCTACCAAACACTAGAACTTATTCCTTCTATCTAGCTATATGTTTGTACCCCTTAACGAATCTCTCTTCATCACCACCTGCCTCCCTTTCCCCTCTCTGGTAAGCATCATTCTATGTTCTATCTCCATGAGATCAACTTTTTTAGCTTCCGCATATGAGTGAGAACACGCAGTATTTGTCTTTCTGTGCCTGGTTTATTTCAGTTAACACAATGACCTTCGGTTCCATCCATGTTGCTGCCATGACAAAATTTCATTCTTTTTATGGTTGAATAGTATTCTGGTGTGTGCTATATCTTTATCCATTCATCTGATGATGGACATTTAGGCTGATTCCTTATCTTGGCTATTGTGCATAGTGCTGCAATAAACATGGGGGAACAGGTATCTCTTTGTTACTGATTTCCTTTCCTTTGGATAAACAGCTAGTAGCGGGACTGCTGGAGCATATAGTCGTTCTGTTTTAACAAACACAGCTTCTTTATCGATCCCCTCACCCAGTGACTGGATGGAGAATGAAGGTAAAAAGGAGGAGATATTGACTATAGAATGTTGTATTAAATGTCCAGGAGATGGCGTGTATAATATAACTTTTTCTATTTAATAGTGTAGTACAATTTTTAATTGGAAAATGATCATCCCTATTGTTTTCAAAAACTATCCTACTTGGAAATTATAATAGCAATGAATAAAGTTTGGAGATCCACAAGGTAGAGCCTGGATCTGAACTCTGGCAATTATTAGCACTGTGACTTCAGGCAAGTTATTTAACTTCTATGTACCTAAATTTCTTCACCCTAAAATGGGGATAATAAGATTTTGTATGTAATATGTGCCATTGTGAGAATTAAAGGAGTAAACTCATGTAAACCACTTAGTACCATGTAAACCACACTGATTTCAACATATTATAGGCTCAATAAATATTGCCTAATAATTATTGTTAGCTATTAGCCAGCAGGGGTCCACAGAACACAGAATCTCTAAGAAGGCAAAGTTGTATGTGCTATTAAAGGGAATGTATCACTTTTTCTGCAAAGAGGATTTTCTTGTTTATGAAAAGAGAACTTTAATTAAAACAGACCAAGAAATACTGCTCTAAGCCTTTCTCTTATTAGTTCCAGAGTTAAGTGCCATTCATTCAACAGACACGTATTATCCCTGCTTCTTACTCGAGTCCCTTCCTGCCATGTATACAGTGCAGAGTTGTGGGGGTGTCAACGAGGACAAACTGAGCACTGGGCTAGGAACTGGGATGCTGCAGTCCAAAAAGGACCATGAAGATTTCTGACTTTAGACGTCAGTATATCTCAATAACTTTTGAATACTCATGATATTTGGAAAAGAAAGCAATCTAACAATATCTTTTGTTTTTTTCATATTCTCCAGAGCCCCCAGCCCAGTGCTTGCTTATAAGAGGCAACTCTCAATAACATTTGGCCCTTATTCCCTTCCTTTTCCTACAACTGTATTGTCTCTTGGCTTCCGTGGTATTATTTCCTCCTGGGTCTCCACCTCCACAGGTCTGACCCTGCCTTTTTAACCTGCCACAGAATCCTTTTTCCTTTCCCATTATTACTGAAATATTGGTGTTCCCTAGACTTCTGTTCTTACCCTTCCATTTTTCCTTCTGGATGATCTCATTACCTATAACTTCCTCTACTACTCAAATGCTGATTACTCCCAAGCATTTATCTCTAGACCCTCATCTTTCTTCTTGGCTCCTGACCCATGTTTTCTACAGCCTAAGGGGGGCTCTCTCCGAGATTTTCCAGATAGACACTTCAAATTCAGCATGTCCAACATCAAACTCATCTTTCCTACCCAAACTCCTCCTCCTTCTCATTTCCCTATCTGGATTAACTACATCATTTTCTACTATGCCTTACTCAAGATACCAAGGAGCTACTTTTGACCACCATGCATGCCTTCCTCATCTTCTATTCTAAGTGTACATTGTAAATTTCTTCTCCTCAATATTTTCTGAATCCACTTTATCGTCTCCAGTGCTACAGGAAAATGCCTTAGATTAGACCAGCAGTACAACACTATGGATAAGAGTACTGGCCGGGTAATCGCCTGGCCTGGAATTTATCAAGGTTCTATCACTAACTGCACGACTTTGGGCAAATTACTTAACATCTTAACATCTTTGGGCCTTGAGGATTAAGCAACCTAAAGCATACAATGCTTTAACAGTAGTGCTTGGCACAAAAGTAAACACCCAAAAATATTAGATAATTGTTTTATTATGATTATCATGTTAAATATTATTGGTATTCTTACCATTGCATTTATTACTAGTCTGGACACATAACTGATAAAAATACAAATCATTTAATTAATATGTGTTATTGGAACTGGTAAAAAGAACCACAGTAGAAACTGAGGGTATATAGTTCCAGTATGCATTAATTCATTGTGGGCTTCTTTTTTTTTTTTTTTTTTTGAGACAGGGTCTTGCTCTGTTGTCCAGGCTGGAATGCAGTGGTGTGATCTCGGCTAATGGCAGCCCCTGCCTCCCAGGCTCAACCAATCCTCCCACCTCAGCCTCCAAAGTAGCTGGGACTACAGGCGAGTGCTACCATGCCTGGCTAATTTTTTGTATTTTTTGTAGAGTTGGGGTTTTGCTATGTTGTCCAGGCTGTTCTCGAACTCCTGGACTCAATCGATCTGCCTGCCTCAGCCTCTGAAAGTGCTGGGATTACAGGCATGAGCCACCATGCCTGGCCTCAACAAATCTTTCTAACCATTCTGAACCCTGACATTTGCTTTATAAAATGCAAATTAAAAATACTAACCCTACCTACTTTGCTAAGTTTTTGTAACATAATGAGTTAACATGCAAACTCTGTGGAATATGAAAACACTCTGTCAAAAAAAGAAAAATGCTATTATTCTACCACTTCGTGTATATGTGATTTGATCCTTATGTTTATGATATACCACTGAGGCAGGAAAAATGCACAGGAGATTAAGAGAAGATGATTTCTGAAAGGAATAACATAATCATATTGTAAAGGAAGGATACAAAGTGAATGAAGTTTAGGAAAAATGAGGTTCCTTTCTTTACCAGGCTACAAGGAAATGGAAAGCAAGTCAACATAAAATAACAGTTGCCTTCAAACCAGTGACTCGAATTTGGGGTAGTCCCAAAATGATATAGTATTTAGCACATCATGCCATAATCTATTTAGCATATAATCTTCTAAATATTAACAACACACTGGAGAAGTGAAAAAAAGTAAATATGTTTTTCTACTAAATAACTGATCTAATTATATATATTTATTCATTTGAAAAGTTCTAAAAGTAGCAATGGAGAGAAGGGAAAAGAACTTCACTACCTCAGAATGAAATTTGGCAAAAGATAAAAACAGTGAACAAGACCTTAGTGCTATCCAAAATAACAACTTAGCTAAAGATACTAGATATGATGCCATAAAGCCAGAAAACATTTTTCAGGGAAGTATTCTGCCTAAATTATTTTGGAGGTGGTTACTTAGTGAATAGAAACACATCTGGGAATGCATCTGGAAGAAAACATAATTATCTAATCCTTGCTGAAACATTCTTTTTTTTTTCTTTTGCATTTCTTTTCTTCTCTTCTACTTATATCCAAGCCACTAGGACTAAAACTAGATGAATAAGGCAGAATAAAACACTAATTTAACATAACATAGCTCTTATCAGATTGTGTTCCAATAAGCACACATGGATGACCAGGACTAATGACAGGAAAGAGAAATTACTCAGGATGTTAATAATTTAACATCCTTTTTGCAGATAGACTGGAAAAGTAGGTCATAGGATGGGCTGGACGATATACGTTAGCTCAATGACTCACTTACAGTCATCATCCTGCCAAAGTAATACTGGCTTTATGCCCTTGTGCCCCTTCCACTGAATGAATATACAGTGGAGAGATCAGAGAATGAAACTTCCTCTGCAAGTCTGTTACTTTCCCTCTAATTTGTTCTCTCCTCGCCCTGCAAAAGATTCCCCTTTCACTGTGAGTGCTTATTGCTTATTAGCTGTGGCATTTCACTGGGCAATCTCTGGGTATAGTGAACTTAGGGGAATAATAATAAATATCACAGTGCTAAAATGGTTAATATTCTATAAGTAAGAAGGGAAATTAACCCTGAAGTACACAGTACCTTAAGAAATGATAATGGCAAATTCTAAAATGAATGATATCATGGGATTAAAAATCAACACAGAGATGCCACACTAAGATGCAACTTAACATTAGATCCATGCAACTTGCAGGTAAAAACAAAACTGTTTATTAATTCATTCGAATTGTATTTACCAAGTGAGAAAGATAGAGATGTTGACTAGCTAAGGTCTAGTTAACATAAACCAAAAAGCGACTGGATTTCTAACAAAATAGTCTATCTAAACAGTTAGGTCTTTTAATATATAAACTGATTCATTTCTTAAGTATCTATCCATAGGATATTCTTACATGTTTCTTTCACATTTTAATGTGTGAACTTGAGGACTTAAAGATTCCTTTACTTAGCATTAAAACATATGCTTAAGAACTCTGCATGTTGTCATTTTTTTGAATATATGTTAATGTATTGTTTATGTTGGGGAGTGACTATAAATTCACTGCTGCTCAAATGATAGAAGCCCAATTAAAGTTCCTGTCTAATGCCTCAAGGCCCTGGGAACCCTAATTATATCATTCCCAACATAACGCAGTACAAAATCATTGAATTGGGAAGTAACTCTCTCAAAAATACAGGGGAAAAAAAAAAAAAAATTCATGTTTTATACTTTAAAAAAATCTCAGTAATAAGTTAAAAAGATAACAGAGACATCAGTTATGTGATAATGAATGATAGTAAAATATATAAGATACATATTTTAAAATATAAAAACACAATTTTTTTTTTTTTTGAAAGACAGGATCTTGCTCTGTCATGCAGACTGCAGTGCAGTAGCATGATCATAGCTCATTGTAACTTCCAACTTCTGGGCTCAAGTTATCCTCCTGCCTCAGCATCCCTAGTAGTTGAGACTACAGGTGCACACCAGCATGCTCAGCTAATTTTTTTATTTTTATTTTTTTGTAGAGATAGGGTCTCACAGGCTGGTCTGGAACTCCCGGGCTCAAGTGATCCTCCCACCTCAGCCTCCCAAAGTGTTGTGATTACAGGTGTGAGCCACTGCACCCAGCCAATCACAGATTATTTTTAAAACCAGAATTGTACCTCTTGCTTTGTTCTATATAGTTTCTTCCCATAACCCTACAAATCCCATTTTATATTTCAAAAAATCATCTTATCCATTTAGATAAAAACATCAAATTACTCAGTTAATGTTCAATTGGATTAATAAATCTGAATAGAATAATTTAAGTCATATGATTGCTCATGGCCAGCTGTTTGAATTAGTATATTAAGTCATTTAGACACTCTTCTTTGCAAAGGTTGCATGATTTAATAAATTCCCATATGCCTCAACATGTGCCAACACTGCTAGGTTATCTTGTATCCAGCTGCTGTTGTGATGATGGCTGCCAACTTTCAAACAACCGAAGAGAATAATGAACCAGCTTAGTTGGCTCATATGTAAACTTACATTGCTCCCAGCTAAAACATGGGCCATTTTCAACTGTAAAGAAAATTAATTAAAAATATTTCACTTCTACTGTTTGAGAATCACAACTCTACCAATATCACAGAATTAGTGGTTTAAAAGCCTGCAGCTTCAGGTAAACTCCCATAGTTTGGATTTCAATCTTAAATGCTGTAGGTTGTCTTATAAAATGGATTTTTTAAGGAAACGGATCAGGAAATGCCTTATCCATAACTCATAACACGAATATTTGAGAAGCCTCACACTGCTGGAGAAAAAAAGAGAGACTTTTATTTGTTAAAGGCACATTACAAAAAAGGCTTCAAAGACTTCAGGGGAAATAAGAGATGTAAATGAAATGGGCCACCATTTAGGAAGGATTTAAAAAGGAAACAGAAAAAGAAAGCACCAAACATACCACTTTAAGTAAGAATCATTTTATGAATGAGTGTTATGCACAAATCAGGACAACATGATAGTGTTAGGCCCTCCAAGAGTAAAAATACTGTATTGAATTTTAATAAAGGCTGGACAAGACAATTTTGTGCTGGATCAGTTATCCAGACTAGTGACTCTAAAGAAAGCCCTGGCCGGGCGTGGTGGCTCAAGCCTGTAATCCCAGCACTTTGGGAGGCCGAGACGGGCGGATCACGAGGTCAGGAGATCGAGACCATCCTGGCTAACACGGTGAAACCCCGTCTCTACTAAAAATACAAAAACTAGCCGGGCGAGGTGGCGGGCGCCTGTAGTCCCAGCTACTAGGGAGGCTGAGGCAGGAGAAAGGCGGGAACCCGGGAGGCGGAGCTTGCAGTGAGCTGAGATCTGGCCACTGCACTCCAGTCCGGGCGATAGAGCGAGACTCCGCCTCAAAAAAAAAAAAAAAAAAAAGAAAGAAAGCCCTGAAACTTTGGTGTTTCCAAAATAAGCACTAATCTATTTGCCATAAAGTTATACTAGTTTTTATAGGGGAAAGTAGGTCAAACATAAGAACTATTTAAAATATTTCAATATTTCACTTATTTCTTTTTTCTTTTTTTGTTGTTTTGTTTTGTGTTGCTTTGAGATGGAGTCTCGCTCTGTCACCCAGGCTGGAGTGTTGGCGCGATCTCGGCTCACTGCAAGCTCCGCCTCCCAGGTTCACGCCATTCTCTTGCCTCAGCCTCCCAAGTAGCTGGGACTACAGGTGCCCGCCACCACGCCTGGCTAATTATTTTGTATTTGTAGTAAAGATGGGGTTTCACCGTGTTAGATAGGATGGTCTCAATCTCCTGACTTTGTGATCCACCCGCCTTGGTCTCCCAAAGTGCTGGGATTACAGGCGTGAGCCACCACGCCCGGCCCTTTTTCTTTTTTGACATGGAGTCTCACTCTGTCGCCCAGGCTGGAGTGCAGTGGTATGATCTCAGCTTACTGAAACTTCTGCCTCCCGAGTTCCAGTGATTCTCCTGCCTCAGCCTCCCCAGTAGCTGGGATTACAGGCGCATGCCCATGCCTGGCTAATTTGTGTGTGTGTGTATATATATAAATATATATACATTATTATTATTTTTTTTTTAGTAGAGATGGGGTTTCACCATGTTGGCCAGGCTGGTCTTGAACTCCTGACCTCAGGTGATCCACCTACCTCGGCCTCCCAAAGTGTTGGGATTACAGGTATGAGCCACCATGCCTAGTCTAAAATATTTCATTTATTTCTAAATGTCCATAATAGTTGGAAATTATTCACTAAGTAGATGGACTTCCCCAAGAGGATAGGAAAACTCTTTTTCGCTAAATGGCAAAGTTGATTATACTGTCCTCACGGGAGTAAGACTATACTATTCTTCACACGTAACAGATGGACTAGACAAAATACACAATTTTATGGTTCTGATGAACCATCTGAAACTATGCAAGGATCACTTTTTTATTTTATTTTTTGAGATGGGTCTTACTCTGTTGCCCAGGCTGGAGTGCAGTGGCGTAATCTTGGCTCACTGCAACCTCATCTCCCAGGTTCAGTAGGTTCTCCCACCTCAGCCTCCCAAGTAGTTGGGACCACAGGTGTGAGCCAACATGCCCAGCTAATTTGTATTTTTGATAGAGACAGGGCTTCACCATGTTGCCCAAGCTGACCCTGAACTCTGGAGTTCAGGAGATCCACCCACCTTAGCCTCCCAATGTACTGGGATTCCAGGTGTGAGCCACTGCGCCAGGCCTAGGATCACTTTATTAGCAGTGATAATCTGATTTCTTTTTTTTTAAAAATAGGTTACCTGACATTTTCTCAGTCTTCTGCTATACATAAGCAGGTATATCATATTGGCTGCCTAATACAGTTTTCCAGTATATCTTACTTTTAATCTACATGTGAAATTACATACCAGGGTTGCTTCTGCCCTTGCTGCATATACACAATACAGAGTTAATTTAAAAATCTCTCAGAGATGCTAACTGACTAGACTCATATTCTATAATCCAAGTGACTCATGGCACTTGAAACTGAAATTATACATGGGTGGGTATGGGATGTAGTGTGATCTCCAGGCATCCCCAATATCTTCTCCAGGTATGTCTAATATTTTCATTGCTAGAAATACTAGAGATGCCTGGGAAACATAGTTGGTTCTAGGATCCTCCAGTTGGTTGAATACTTCTAGAAAAACTACATAGATGCCTCATAATAACTCAGAATCCAAAGAAAGGACCCAGATCCAAAGAAATACAAGAGACTATTTCCTAATACCTGACACGATCATCTTTTTACTTTTATATAGCTCATGGAGGCTGCTGGAACTGTTGAAGATGGAACAGATTTAACAGACCTTCAGAACATAACTTGTGAAACTGTTGCCCAGTTAAGTAGCCACAGTAATTCCTCCAACAACTGAGTCAGCTCTCAACCAAATAAAGATAAAAGAGAGGTGCGATTCCCTAACCTCATTTAATCACATAAATGCAACAAACTATCTGGAAAGTGTTCTAGTCTATTCTGCACAGGGGATGCATGTCTATACTTGGGAAAATATTGTGTAACAAGTATCAAGTTTTTATTCGCTACTGCTATAATAGGCAAAGAAGGAAGAAATTTCACAAGTGTAACAACTGACTTGAAATTTTGAAAATATTCCATTTACCAGTGCCAGCGTGCCCAAAAGAACTCTCTTATATGAGACAAATTTGCCTGCAATAATAGAAGAAAAGCAAGAAAGGGCTATAGGCCAACAGCAGACATTTCACATAAAAATCTATATTCTTTAGCTTAACACAGTTCTGTTCAAGATTTAAAAGTACTAAAAAGGGTAGAGATCTATTTTCCATTTTCCACTTTGAAGGCTATAGTACTTAACAAATACATCTTCTATGCACTGATTTGAATATTTGGACAATTAGCTGTAGTTTGAATGTACACTAAGTAGCTTTATTCTTCGTGGTTAGGATAATCAAGAAAGCCTAGAGGTTAAAAAAAACTTAGGAAGATATGTAAAGGAAAGGTATGGAAGAATAGAAAAAAGAAAAAGATTTTAAAATGATCATATGCAGTTAGGATAAATGACTAATTAAAGGTGGAAAAAATAATTTCTTACAATTTGTATAAAGCAATCATATCCATGCAGTACTCTGACACAGTACAAAGGTACATAATTATAAACAAGACGATGGAAATAAAAAGTTGTATCTTAATTAAGCAAAACAACAGAGGAAAAGGCTGTGGAAAAAATTTATGAAAAGTAGGAAGACCCAGGCCACAAACATGCCAAGACAAATGACATATCCCCAGAGGGGAGAACAGTGTCACAGACTTGAGAAGGTTCTGTGTGACCCTGGCCAGTACTTCCATTTCCTGCGTGGCATAATCACAGAAGGCAGTCGATGTTTGGTGATGATGAGGAGCAGGGTTTTGAAGAACATAATTAAGGGCTGAAAGTATTTTCTGTGGAAACAAAATTATCATTCATGTCTGACATTGTATAAATATGCCTTAATTTTGGTCAATAGCAATTTGAACCTTAAAAATTAGAATCCTCAAACCTTCTTGTAAATCACAATTCTTTAAGCAAACTACAGGGGTTTGTGTGTAAAAGCATAGACATTCCAGATACTCTTTAAAAAATGCTGTTTAGTAGAAAATTATCTATTTTTGTAGTGACACGATTTGGCCTTCGTCCATGTCAAAACCAGTTTATAACTTCAAAAAGCCACATTAAAGGAGATTTACACAGAGCAAAAGCTAAAGCAGTTTTCATCCACCAGGTCACGTATAAAAATAATCACAATTCACATTACCTTAAAACGACTGGCAATCTTACACAAATTAATGGTGTGTCATGTACAGATGGAAGGTGGGTATAAACTGAGGAGAAAGATAAAACTACATCAAAGGTGCCAAGAAGACTTAAAGGCTTTGAAAGCTTCGAAAGTCTCGCCTTCTCTCTTGTACCTTTAATTGTAAGGCTGCAATAAGTGCATTTTTGCCACAAGCTCTTGAAAGAAACAAGAAATGGTTATTTTCTTAAGTACTAACAGACTTACTTCTCTTTCAGAAAATCCACTACTCTTTTGAAGTCAGCCACACAGTATTCTCTTTTCATTTCCATGAGTACGCTGTCGGAGGCAGACTGGACTGGTATGTGCAGAAAAGCGTAGACTCTGGGGTGATTAAGGATTTTTGCCATTTCCTTAAAAAAATGGAAGGAGAAAACATTAATCATTTTAACAAATTGTGGAATGGTTTTCCTCACATCAACATCACAAGCACAAGCAAATAAACATACTAGTTGAAACAGACCAATCATCAAGCCTCTTAAAGTGAACATTAATTGGCAATATTCTATGATGAGATTTGGGAATTCAATATCACTTTCAGAAGATTTCACAGAATAATTATTTCCTCATGCTTTCTGTTTCTCTTCGGTGACAAAACAGAGATAAACTCATATAATGCCTAAAGAGTAAAAAGATTTTGCAGTACGCCAAAACAAACACTATTCCTACTTCACTTCAAAGGAGTTTTACATTCTGCCTTGTTACATTTGTAGGAAAAACATCAATATTTAAGGCAAACACTTGAGATCCCATAATCCCCTATACTTGAATAGAGAAAATTTCCAAATTTAGGTTAACACATTTTTTAATACAAATATTATTGCCAGGACAAATGACATATTTGTTAAAAAAAAAAAAATGAGGGGAAAAAACTCTGCAACTCACCTGTTTCTTTTTTTTTAATTTCATTCACATATTTTTTGAGTATCTATTATGCAAAAGGCACATGATCAGACAGTAAGGCCAGCCACTTCACCACTGGGTACCTACTGACATTCATACTTAAGATGCATAAAAAGAAGTGAAAGAAGAGAGGAAGAGAAAGAAGAACATATCTTTTCAAGTGAAAGAGAATACATTTAAGTGAAACACATTAAAAAACTCAGAGTGTTTAAAAATTCCTCCAAGGACACAAAGGGGTCGAATAAGAAAGAGTGACAGAGGCGAACTTGTGTAATGTCACCATTCATGCAAGCATTAGGCAAGTTGACTAATGTGGTCCTTCTCCACTGCTGCATGCTGTCAGGTCATCGATTTGAAAGACAGGGAGGAAAGGAAGGAGAGAAAGAGAAAAAGAAAAAAGAAAAGAAACAGAAAGAAGAAAAGAAAAAGAAAAGTGAAAAGAAAGAGACAGCAGGCGCATACGGCCTTTCAGAGTCCAGTAGTGAATAAAAATGTCACAAAGGGAGCGGCTCATTAATAACTTGCATGTGCCAGTGATTCTTAATTTTCAAAGTATTGCACTTTCACATCTGTTACCTAATTTCATCCTTCAGAAAATATTTTTAAGGATCTTATGGAATCAAAGAGCCAGCTAATTCCGTCCAGTTACCTCTTAGCTCTTCAAGAGTCAGTCATGCATATGGATCAACCATGCCCTGTGTTTCTCCATCTTCTTTTCATTGACTGTGAACGTTAGCATTTCAGCCAAAGTGGAAGCCCAGAGATGAACTCAAATCAGTCACCTTCTTAGTAGCGGTTGTTTAAAGTACTACTTTTACTAAGAAGTTCAGATTATAAAATAAAATTACTCATAGATATCCTTTATCCACACTTTCTCTACCAGGAATTAATAGGTATATATGCCTTACTAACCTTGTTACATATAGACTACTAAATTGGAATTGGAGTTGAAGAATTTCTTATTTATTAGAAAAACAGCTGGATACACTTTTATGAAACTGTTACATTTCTGGGCTGGGTATTCAGTAGGCTCTTTTTTTTTTTTTTTCTTTCTTTCTTTTTTTTTTGAGATGGAGTTTTGCTCTGTCACCCAGGCTGGAGTGCAGTGGCACAATCTCAACTCACTGCAACCTCCGCCTCCCGTATTCAAGCGATTCTCCTGCCTCAGCCTCCCAAGTAGCTGGGATTCCAGGCGTGGGCCACCACACCCGGCTAATTTTTGTGGTTTTAGTAGAGATGGGGTTTCACCATGTTGGCCAGGCTGGTCTTGAACCCCTGACCTCAGGTGATCCGCCTGCCTTGGCCTCTCAAAGTGCTGAGATTACAGGAGTGAGCCACGGCGCCTGGCCTCAGCAGGCTCTTTGTAGCCATACTGCACACCTAGAGTTGGGCGAGGCGGAGCCACACTCACATTACCCATCCTGCAGTAAATATGCTGGCCTTATGCTAGGATCCTCTGCCTTTCAGCTTCTTCACACTTGAACATCAAAGTCCCACCGCCAAATTTAAGAAACATAATTGTACAAAGATCTTTGTTTTCTAAAGTGGCAGCACTCACAGCTTTAGACCTATCTATTGTGGTGAGAAATGACATTTTGACACGTAATACACTTTGTGAGATGAAACTTCACACTCGGGCTGTGTGCCTTTTTCTCATCTATAAAATGGAGAGAGGGATAATATTCATCTCATAGGGCTACTGGGCTATTGTGAAAATAAATTAAGATAATCCAGTATATACTAACAGAATAAGTACTCCATATGTAAATCATCTAATTTTTAAATTTTTTTCTTTTGGCAAGTATTTTAAGTTCCCGGTAACACAATTTTATATGGATTACAGGGAACCTATGAATAAATAAATAAAACAGCTTTCTGATAAGCTAGTTCCCGAACTAGCAGGTGAAGGAGAAGTAACTGGTACTGATTTGCATGACATAAATTTGAAAGGGGTTTACCAGCACACATGACCCCGGGCCAGAGAGGGTGGGGCAGTTTCTCCTGGAAACACTCAGGGTGGCCTCCTACTATAAACAGGATACTGTGCTAGATGAAACTTTGTCCTGCGACAGTATGCCAATTTACAAATTAAAATGTTAATAGCAAACAAGTGGGATAAAAGTGGTGGTTTCCCCCTCCCTCCCACCACCCCCATGGTTCTCAAAATAAACCTTCCCACTAGTAATTATCTTTAGTTTCATACTACAGGCCTTGCAACTTCATACTGCTAGAACACAAAATAAAATTACACTTGCCCCTTAATTAAAGTCTATGTTTCTGCCACTAAGAGAATCACGACTTAACACAGATTAATGTACCCAAGGAGACAAAATACATATTTTTTGTTTTGCTTTTTCTTCCATTCCTCTCCTTGCTCAGCACTCTTAGTTTAGGACAACTTAGGACAACTTGTGTTCTCTTCACCTTTCAAAAACTTCTTCCTTCATGACTTCTCAGCAACCTGTTCCTGGTGTTACCAAAGTGTTTACTTAGCTCTTCCTGGCAATACAATAATGAATCTCCAGAACTGAACACTACAAGGCCAGGAATTATATTTTACTCTTCCCTCTGGATCTCTACAATAGCTTATACTGTGCTAAGCACACCACTAAACATTTAAATACAGATATGGGTTACAACTACATCAATATACACGAAAAGAGGTATAACTGTAATTTCAATAGGAAGACAAACTTTCATTTAGTAATATTTCAGCTGGGCTCAACCAGGTAAACAAATATATATTCAAGGAGGTAAACAGGCATTTAATCAGCCTGCCTTAATTTCTGGAACAAATGAATAATTATATGTAAATCTATAGGTATATACATAAGTACAGGCATACCTCATTTTATTGTACTTCCCAAATATTGTGTTTCTTACAGATTGAAGTTTTGAGGCAACCCTGTGTCAAGCACGTGCACTGGCAAATTTCTTCAACAGCATGTGCTCATTTTGTCTCTCTGTGTCACATTTTGGTGGTTCTTGCAATATTTCAGACTTTTAAAATTATTATTATATCTGCTGTGATGATCTGTGATCAGTGATCTTTGACGTTACTCTTGTAATTATTTTGGGGTGCCACAAACCGTGCCCATATAAGATGGCAAATTTAATCAATATGTTGTGTGTGTTCTCACTGCTCTTCCAGTTGGCTCTTCCCATCTTGGGCCTCCCTATCCTCTGAGATACAACAAGATTGAAATTAGGCCAATTAATAACCCGACAAAGGCCTTTACATATTCAAGTGGATGGTAAAGTCCCGCGTTTCTCACTGTAAATTAAAAGCTAGAAGGCATTAACCTTAGTGGGGAAGGCATATCAAAAGCTGAGACAGGTTAAAAGCTAGGCCTCTTGCACCAGTCAACCAAGTTATGAATGCAAAGGAAAAGTTCTTGAAGGAAATTAAAAGTGCTACTTCAGTGAACTCACGAATGATAAGAAAGTCAAACAGCCTTACTGCTGATATGGAGAAAGTTTCAGTGGTCTGGATAGATGATCAAACCAGCCACAACGTTCCCTTAAGCACAAACCTAATCCAGAGCAAGGCCCTAACTCTCTTCAATTCTATAAAGGCTGACTGAAGTGAGTAGACTGCAGAAGATGTTTGAAGCTAGAAGAGATTGGTTCATGAGGCTTAAGGAACAGTTTCCATAACATGAAAGTGCAAAGTGAATAAGCAAGTGTTGAAGTAGAAGCAGTAGCAAATTATCCAGAAGACTTAGCTAAGATCACTGATGAAGATGGCTACAGCACACTGCAGATGTTCAGTGCACACAAAACAGCCTTCTATTGAAAAATGGAGGCATCGAGGACTTTTATAGCTAGAGAAGTCAATACAAAAGGCTTTGAAGCCTTGCTTCAAAGCTTCAGAGGACAGAAAGACTGACTCTCTTGTTAGGGGATAATGCAACTGGTGACTGTAAGTTGAAACCAGTTCTCATTTGCCATTCTGAAAATTCTAGGGTCCTCAAGAATTGTGATAAATTGACTTTGTACTCTATAAATGGAACACCAAAGCCTGGTGAGAGCACATGTGTTGACAGCATGGTTTACTGGATATTTTAAGCCCACTATTGAGACCTACTGCTCAGGAAAAAAAAGATTCCTTTCAAAATATTACTGCTCATGGACAATGCACCTGGTCATCTAAGAGCTCTGATGGGGATGTACAAGGAGATTAATGTTGTTTTTATGCCGGGTAACACAACATCCATTCTGCAGTACATGGACCAAGGAGTAATTTCAACTTTCAAGTTCATTATGTAAGGCTATAACTGCTATAGTGATTCCTCTGATGGATCTAAGTAAAGTAAATTAAAGGCCTTCTGGAAAGGACTCGTCATTCTAGACGCCATTAACAACCTTCGTGATTCATGGGAGGAGAACAAAATATCAATATAAATAGGAGTTTGGAAGACATTGATTTCAGCCATCATGGATTACTTTGAGGGGTTCAAGACTTCAATGGAGGAAGTAACTGCAGATATGGCAGACAAAGGAAAACAAGTAGAATTACAAGTGCAGCCTGAAGATGTGATGGAATTGCTGCAGTCTCATCATCAAACTTGAACAGATGATGAGTTGTTTCTTATGGATGAGCAAAGAAAGGGGTTTCAAGATGGAATGTATTCCTGTTGAAGATGCTGTGAACATTGTTAACAAAGGATTTATGACATTACATAAATATAGTTGATAAAGCAGCGTTTGAGAGAGTTGACTCCAACTTTGAGAGAAGCTGCACTGCCACGGCTACTTTCTTTACCTTTAGCAATCACCACTCTGATGAGTCCACAGCCATCAACATCGTGGCAAGATCCATCACAAGCAAAAAGATAGTAACCTGCTGAAGGCTCCTTTTTTAGCAGTAAAGTATTTTAAAATTAAGGTATGTATATTTTTTACACATAATGCTATTTTATACTTACTATACTACGATATAGTATAAACATAACTTTTATATACACTAGGAAACCAAAAAAATCATGTCACTTGCTTTATGGTGATATTTGCTATTTTGCGGAGGTCTGGAACCAAACCTGCAGTATCTCTGAGGTATGCCTGAAAACACCAAGACACTTTAAATAAAGGTAGCCCCATCACAGATTATATTACTAAAGGTATGCTGAAGCTTCAGATTGAAATCACAATGCATTTTCTCTTTTCTTTTCTTTTTTCTTTTCATCTCGCTCTGTGAGCCAGGCTGGAGTGCAGAGGCGCAATCTGGGTTCACTGCAGCCTCCACCTCCTGGGTTCAAGCGATTCTCCTGCTTCAGCCTCCTGAGTAGCTGGGATTACAGGTGCCCGCCACTGTACCTGGCTAATTTTGGTAATTTTAGTAGAGATTGGGTTTCACCATATTGGCCAGGCTGGTCTCGAACTCCTGACCTCAGGATCCCCCCACCTTGGACTCCCAAAGTGCTGGGATTACAGGCATGAGCCACTGCTCCCAGCCCATAATGCATTTTCTTATGAAAGTAATTTACAAGTGAAGGGAAGGGTCTCAGGTTTGACAAGAGAAATAGAAGAATTTAGCTCAAATTGTGGCTGACGAAAGAAAGGCAGTCATGAGCAGCTCAGTGCTCTGAGCTGGGTGAGTCTGAGCTGAAGGGCAGATTTGGTGGGCATGTATGTGCTCACATGGGAGGGGGAGCAGCTGAGGAGCTCTGGTAGCAGTTAGCATGGAAAAAGTATGTGTTTTAATATTAGGTCATTTACAATGGAAGGGCTGAAGTATCAAGGCTGCTTAAAATATAGATATTAAGCATTTACAGGCAGGAACTGCAGAATGGCTAGCCAGACTAAAAAACAGTGTTTCTATCTGGTACTATTCCATGGAGTCCTCATCTTACAAAGTGATAATCATCTCAGTGTTTGTTATTTTTCTCTGAACCTAAAATATAAAGAAAAAAATAAATTGAATGAAAACAGACTTAATTTTAGAAAGCAGTTCTATGTATGGTTACATTTTTAAAAGAACTGCCAAATTTCATTTTTATTGCCCTACAGTCATCAAACTCATCATTACATCCTACCTAGTTTCGAATATATGTACTACTGGCTTAACAAAATCCCTCAGTATGTGCTCGCCTCAGCACCATGGCCCCTGTGCAATTACTCAGTATGTGAAGGTTTATAGAAGATGTTAACACTTGCATTGAGATGTGTTTACATCCACACTGATAGTGATCAAACAGAAAACCCTCTCAGATGACAGCTTTGTTATGAACTACATGCATATTCAAAATTCTAAACTTTATACCGCTCTGTTGTTTTCAGCTCATGTAAGTGATATGCTAAAGGAAAAAAAAAAACCTTCAAAAAAAGATAAACTATCCCATTCCCTTTAAACATTTTCAAAATAGCTTGAGATATAATTCATATACCATACAATTTATCCATTCAAAGTATACAATTAACATTTTTTAGTATATTCACGGGATTGTAAAACCATTACCACAATCTAATTTTAGAACATTTTCCTTCCCCCAAAACAAACCCTGTACCCATTAGCTGCCACTCCCATTTTCCCTCATTTCATGAACCCTTCTCCTAGCTCTAAAACAACCACTAGTCTACTTGCCAACTCTACAGATTTGCCTATTCTGGACGTTTAATATAAATAGACTCATATAATATGTGACTTCTTTCGTGACTGGCTTCCTTCACTTAATGGTTTCAAGGGTTAACCATATTGTAACATCTAAGGATTTATTTCTCTTCTTTTTCTTTTCTTCTTCTTTGAGACAGAGTCTCATTCTGTTGCCCAGGCCGGAGTGCCAAAGTGCAATCATTGCTCACTGCAGCTTTGACCTCCTAGCCTCAAGTGATCCTCCCACCTCAGCCTCTTGAGTAGCTGGGAAGACAAGCACATGCCACCACGCCAGGCTAATTTTTACATTTTTTCTAGAGACAGGGTCTCACTATGTTGCCCAGGCTCGCTGATCTTGAACTCCTGGGCTCAAGTGATCCTCCTGCCTCAGCCTCCCAAAATGCTGGTATTACAGGTATCAGCAACCATGCCCACCATGCCTAGCTTTATTTCAATTAAATAATAAAACATGGGAATTTAGAATTTATTAAATGTATCATTTAATGCAAAACTATTTCAGATGTTCTGAATTATATTAGCTTGACTAAGGTGGTAAAGCAAGTTTCACCCATATTTCCTGGCTCTAACACAAACATTCTAATGACATAGCCTTGCTACAGATTAGCTGGTACATATAAGATCTTATTAGAAAAATTATAACAGAGACAAAAAAATGGGAGAAAGGTGGGCTGGACGAAGTGGCTCACACCAGTAATCCCAGCGCTTTGGGAGGTTGAGGCAGGCACATCACATCAGTTGAGGTCAGGAGTTTGAGACCAGCTTGGCCAACATGGTGAAACCTCATCTCTACTAATAATACAATATATGTATTAGCTGAGTATGGTCGTGCGTACCTATAATCCCAACTAATCAGGAGGCTGAGGCATGAGAATTGCTTGAGCCCAAGAGTCGGAGGTTGCAGTGAGGCGAGATTATGCCACTGCATTCTAGCCTGGGTGATAGAGTATCTCAAAAAAAAAAAAAAAAAAAAAAAAAGAAGAAAAAGAAAAAAAAAAAAAAAGATGGGGAAAAGTATAAAAATTCCTTAGAAAAATTAAGAATCTCTTAAAATGAGCAGAATGTGACAATTAATGATAATGATATTATCTTATTTATTGATACTTATCATTATCAAAAGTAAGAATAAATTCTTACTTTTATTGTTTTGTTGAGGTAAAATAGGCATACAACTTACCATTTAAAATTTTTTTTTTTTTAAAGAGACAGGGTCTTGCTATGTTGCCCAGGCTGGATTCAAACCCCTGAACTTGAGCCATCTATGCACCTCAGCTTCCCAGGTAGCTGGGATGACAGATGCATGACACTGAGCCTGGTTGATTTTTTTTTTTTTTTTTTTTTTTGGTGAGGGAGTCTCCCTCTGTCACCCAGGCTGGAATGCAGTGGCACAATCTCCGCTCACTACAGCCTCTGCCTCCCGGGTTCAAGTGATTCTCCTGCCTCAGCCTCTCGAGTAGCTGGGACTACAGGTGCCCGCCACGACGCCCGGCTAATTTTTGTATTTTAGTAGAGATGGGGTTTCACCGTGTTGGCCAGGCTGGTCTTGAACTCGTGACCTCAAGTGACCCACCCACCTCTGCCTCCCAAAGTGCTGGGATTACAGGCATGAGCCACCATGCCTAGGCTTGCCTGGTTGATTTTGAACCATTTTTAGGTACACAGTTCAGTGACATTAAGTCCAGTCAATGTTGGACAACCATCACCCACTGTCCATCTCCAGAACCTTTTGATCTTCCCAGACTGAAACTCTGTACCCATTAAACAACTCTCCCATAACTGCTCCCCAAGCCTCTCATAACCACAATTCTACTGTCTCTATGAATTGAACCACTGCAATTGAAATCATATAATATTTGTTCCTTTGTATCTGGCTTATTTCACTTAGCATAATGCTTTTGTCCCTACTGTAGCAAGATTATGTTTTTTATATCTTTTTCCAGACAGTTGATAGCTCTACTCTCAATGCCAAAGCACACTGCATAGATTTGTATTAGCTCTTACTTCCCTATCCTGCAATTAAACCATATGTCCTCATATCCCATGGGTATATCTTGTTTATGTTCATTTCCCTATTCCCTTGCTCAATTCCTGGCCCCAAATACTTACATTGTAGTTGAATGTATAAATGACTGAATGTCCCAATTAATTGATATGGTTATTTTGGCATAAGTCCCACAAAGACTTCTAGGCAATGTTCAAAAGACCAATGCCAGTATTCTAGGAAATCCTATTTCTGGATTCACCTTCAACACTTACCAAGTCATATAAGATAGAGTAAGACCAGAAACATATTTCATCCATTACTTCATTAACGGCACTGTAACAGCTAGTAAGTGAATTACCAATACCTACATTTACTCTAGCAATTAATAATAAATTGTCATTAATAGCATCAGAAAGTGAATGAGGGAGCACAAGAAAGGAAAATTTCCAATTCTTATGACCCAAATGACAAGGATAAGATATTGTGAGCAGATTCTAATTTACATTTGACCTATAACTTAATTATAACAGGAAATTCTCTTCTAAACTGCAAAGAGTTAACATTTTCAGTATTCGTGCTAAAACAGGTTGAGACAAAACATCTGCTGTAATTAGTGTTTACAGAAATGCAAAAGGACTTCAATGTTCCCTTACCATTACCACTTCATCTTAGTGTCACAGTCAATCACCAGGCTTTACATTATGAAGATGGAAATATACATCTTGAAACCAATGATAAAATGCTAACAGTTATAATAACACACACAAACACATTTATTTTCAACTAACATTATCAGTGTTTTATTTTTTTTTCCATTTATTTTTATTTTTTATTTTTGAGACAGAGTCTTGCTCTATTGTCCAGGCTGGAGTGCAGTGGTGCAATCTTTGCTCACTGCAACCTCCACCTCCCAGGTTCATGCCATTCTCCTGCCTCAGCCTCCCGAGTAGCTGGGACTACAGGCATGTGCCACCGTGCCCAGCTAATTTTCGTATTTTTAGTAGAGACAGGGTTTTACCATGTTGGCCAGACTGGTCTCAAATTTCTGACCTCAGGTGATCTGCCTGCCTCAGCCTCCCAAAGTGCTAGGATTACAGGTGTGAGCCTCCACGCCTGGCCTAATTTGTTTTTAAATTATTATTCTGCTCTGTTAAGGACAGGAAATCAAAATAGAGTTTTTGTCTCATGATGATGCTGGTGGTTATATAGATCTATATGTATATATTAAAATGCATAGAATGGGACACATACGAAAAACTCAATTTTGCTGTATTAGTTTTAAAATAAAATAACAAAGAGAAAAACTAAAACTAACAGTGAAATCTTTGGTGATTCAAACACTATATGAACAGGTATATGCTATAAAAAGCCTTAAAATCCACACACAATTGCCTTTGCTCCATTTAAGAAAAGACTACTACACACTAACAGAATGAATCAATAGCTGATCAATTTAATGGGGAAAGGGCAGTTCAGGCTGTACCTTCAGTTCAGAGTTTTATTGGCTTCTCTTAAATATGATATACATAATTGAGGAATCCAATGGAAAGGCAGATGTTAAAGATTTATCTTAAAATATTTAAGTCATTTATCTATGACCTGATTAAAACTAACTTGGAGTGGTGGTGCGTGCCTGTAATCCCAGCTACTCGGGAGGCTGAGGCAGGAGAATCACTTGAACCTGGGAGGTGGAGGTTTCAGTGAGCTGAGATCGCGCCACTGCACTCCAGCCTGGCGACAGAGCAATACTCAGTGTCTAAATAAATAAATAAATAAAAATAGAAACAAAAAACCAGTGATTCTCTCAGTCTCTTTCCCCCCATAATTCCATGGTCTAAATTCTCAAGTGGAGAAAACTCGAACAGAGCTTCAGCCAGTACATGATAGGTGTGTAATATAAACAAGAAATACATTTTTGTTTCTATAAGCCACTGAGATTTTGGAGGCGATTTTACTATACAACATAACTTAGTTTATCCTTACTGTGATAATGTTATGTGTTGACAGGGCTACTGAATGCACAGATAGCTGATAAAACATTATTTCTGGGTGTCTGTGAGGGTATTTCCAGAACAGATTAGGATTTCAATCAACAGAGTAAAAGAAGATCCATCCTTATCAACGGTGGGTAGCATCCAATCCTTTAAGGGCTCAAATTAAACAAAATGACAGAGCGAGGATGAATTCTCCCTCACTTCACACCACCCCGCCACACACACCCCCATTATGTTTCTTTGAAGAACTTTGATTAATCCAGTGATGCATTCTCATGTCACGGATAAAAACACCAAAGTTTAGAGATGTTGAAAATGATATGCCTGGCCAGATGCAGTGACTCACACCTGTAATCCCAACACTTTGGGAGGCCAGGATAGGAGGATAGCTTGAATGCAGGAGTTCAAGTCAAACCCGGGCAACTAGTGGGACCCCATGTCTACAAGTGAGAAAAAAAAAAGTTGGGGATGGTAATGTGTGCCTGGAGTTCCAACTACGTGGGAGGCTGAGGAAGAAGGATCACGTGAGCCCAGGAAGTCAAGGCTGCCGTGAGTCGTGATTGGGCCACTACACTCCAGTCTGGGCGACAGAGTAAAACCCTGTTCCAAAAAATAAAATCAAATGATGTGTCTACAGTCAAGAGCAGTAAGTGGAATAACTGGATTTAGAACCTAATCTTGTCATAGCACAGCGTCTTTTTTCTTAACTAATTTTCAACAAATATTAGGACGGAAGTGTCTATCAACCAGGAAGGATACAACAGGGGAGGAAGAAGCAACAAAAGGTTTTACCCCAAGTAGAGTTCAATTTTGAAAGACAAAAATGTTTCCTAGCTAGGCACGGCGTCTCACGCTTATAACCCCAGCACTTTGGGAGGCTGAGGTGGGCGGATCACTTGAGGTCAGGAACTAAAGACCAGCCTGGCCAACATGGTAAAACCCCATCTCTACTAAAAATACAAAAATTAGCTGGGCGTGATAGTGCACACCTGTAGTCCCAGCTACTCAGGAGGCTGAGGACAATCACTTGAACTCAGGAGGCAGAGGTTGCAGTGAGCTGAGATTGTGCCACTGCACTCCAGCCTGGGTGACAGAGTGAATGAGACTCTGTCTCAAAAAAAAAAAAAACAGTTTCCAGACAAGTTGTAAAGATAACATATGTTTAATAAATAAAAATGGTGGCCACAGTTTAGATACACAAGGCCACTGTACACAGGGAACCAAAACTTGAGGCATCTTGATTTCCTCAGAACAATAACCCCAAACACAAACATAAAATTTTGTCCTTTTGAGTCAGTGAAGTTAAACCAATCAGCTACAGACAAATCAGCTTACATATCTTTGTTTGCTTTAAAGAAGAATATAGGACAGCCAGTCATGGGAAAGGTCAAAATACTTTCTATTTTACAGTCTATGAACTGTGCCGTAGTGGCTGTAAAATTGAGACTTCGTGCCATTTTTCAGTTTGAGGTCTTTCTGGTTCATAAACTTTTCTTTTGCATGCATAGTAAACTCTCAAAATTCTAACTTGATCTGATTTTGACACACATAATATACCTAGTGTCTTAAAATACAAGGCTGTGTATTTCATAAAATAACCTAGTGACCTGCCATATCAGTTCTTCTGGCTTTTCTAAGTCTAATAATACCACTGATATAGCTTTAAAAGTATATTTAGAAAAATAAGTATACTTGGAGATCACTTAATGATTCTCTATTTACTTTTTTTTATTAAATATACCAGTTACTACACATTTTGTTAAAGTCCTTTTAAAGACAGAATTGTACATTTGAGGGTTGGGCTTATAGTATCTTATAAGGCTGAACCTGTCCCATTCCCTTAGACAAAGACGCATAAAATAAGTGGTGCATATAAAGGAATAAAAAAAATCTCCATTGTTCTTTAAAAATATACATTCTTTTCTCTATTAAAATCAATGCATATTTCTTTAAATTTTGAAAAACTGAGAAAAATAGAATAAAAAACTAATCATTGCTGAAAACCATTATTATAAGAAAGATTCATTACTCTTGCTATCATCTTGAAACAACTAAATTATAAAATTATATGTGATACTATCTAGTGAGTTTGAGAAAAATGAAATGATTTTCAAAGACTAACATATAAAGCTAACAGTATTTCTTGACAATAGATCATTAGGTCTGAGCTCAATTTCTTCAAAAACGAAGGGAAAAAAAAAAACTTTCTTTTAAGCAGGGTCCAAATCACCCAAGCACTTAGACTCAAGGGGCTCATAATACTTCTACATTAGCATAACAGGAGAGAGAAATCTGAATATGAAAACAACAAACAAAGGAAAATCAGAGATAAGAATCAGCAAAACATCTTAGACTCATTCCTGAACAAGTTATTACTATTAGAACAATGTTGTCCCTGGAGTTATGATGAGAGAATGGAAAAAATAAATAGATATAAAAAGAAAACATTTCTTTATTTGAAAAGCTATAAAAATGAGAAGGAAGGTAAAAGAAGAAAAGAGGGACAGACAATTCTCTCCTCCACCTCTTAAATGTATTGTACAGAAAGAGAAGTCTTAAAAGTTATTTTTTGTTGTTGTTGTTGTTTTGAAACAGGGTCTCACTCCATCACCCAGGTTGGAATGCAGTGGCATGATCACAGCTCACTGCAGAGTCCACTTCCTAAGTTCAAGTGAACTCCTGAGTTCAAGGGATCCTCCTGCCTCAGCCTCCCAAAATGCTGGGATTACAGGTGTGAGCCACCATGCCTAGCTTAGAAGTTATTTTAAGACTTTAGGTCTTAAGAACATGGAACAGGGCCAGGTGCAGTGGCTCACACCTGTAATCCCAGCACTTTGGGAGGCAGAGGTGGGCAGATCACCTGAGGTCAGGAGTTCAAGACCAGCCTGGCCACATAGAAAAACCCCATCTCTACTAATACAAAAAATTATCTTTGCGTGGTGGCAGGTGGCTGTAATCCCAGCTACTTGGGAGGCTGAGGAAGGGGAATTGCTTGAACCTGGGAGGCAGAGGCTGCAGTGAGCCAAGACCACGCCATTGTACTCTAGCCTGGGCAGCAAGAGTGAAACTCCGTCTCAAAAAAAAAAAAAAAAAAAAAACCAACATGGAATATAATTACAAAATAGCTAGAAGAGAGGCTTTTGAATGTCCACACCCAAAGCAATGATGAACGCGTAAGGTGATGTTCAAGCTAAATACCCTGTTTGATCATTATGCAACATACATATGAATGGAAATATCAAATTGTACCCTATAAATATGTACAATTACAAGTCGTTGACCAAAAAAAAAAGTATTTGAAAAATGGGCCATAAGAAGCCATTTAATTGGAATGATTACAGAGAACAAAAAAGACTCCCCAGCCCATTCCAAATTATGGCACTATTAGTGATACAGTAGTAGTGATAGGGAGAGGAGGCAGGGAAATTCTGGGTAGAAAAGCGCAGGTCACTGGTGAGGGCTCCATCCTTAAGCCTGGAACTGCAGTCCAAAATGAGAACTTACATCCCTGTTTTCCTGCTCAAATGTTGTCCTTTCCAAAACCACCCATGGCCTTCCCCATCCCACATCCTGTGCCCATAAAAACTCCAGGCTCAGCCAGCAGAGAGAGGAGAAGCAGCTGGACATTGGAGATTATAGTTGGACGCCAGTGAGAAGCAGCTTGACTTCAAAGGGACAGCTTGAAGGCATAGCTTCAGAGAGGAGAAGATTACCTTCCCAATCCATTCCCTTTTTACCTCCCCTTCCCACTGAGAGCCACCTTCATCAGTAATAAAATCCTCTGCATTTATCATTTCTAATTCGTTCATGCAACCTCATTGCTCCTGGAAGCCGGACAAGAACTTGGGTGCCACGAGTGTGAGTGCACCCTCCACTGTTAACACTTAAGCCGTCCATGAATGGCAAAGCTAAAAGGGCACTGTAACATTCCTTCTGGGGCTTCAAGGGTCTCGGGCACCTCCCTAGAAACTGCCACAGGGCCTGCATGGAGAGTTTTGCCTGCCAGCACCCACTTGCTCCAGCTCCTGCACCTGCTTACCTGCACTCCCCCACCCATGAGGTGTGGAACACAGCAGGACCAAGCAAGTAGAGGCTGCCCCTGCTGACATTGAAGCGGCTGGCTAGTTCTAGTGCCTGTGCACTCCGGTTCCCGCCCACAAAGGGATCAGGGAAGTAATCCTGCTTCACTAGTAGTAGCATAAATAGTAACAGTAATGATAGCAGTTTGCATCTGTATGTGCCAGACAATGTACTGAGTCACACTCATTGTCTCATTTAAACCTCAGAAAAAAGTAGTAGTTTTACTTCACTCGATCTTAGATGTAGAGAAATTAAATACCATGACCACGGCACAATGGTGGCAATAGAATATAAACACAGTGCCCTCGACATTGCTCAATCAAGTGTCTTTCACAGGAGCATCATTCCTATGGATTGATCTACCTGTAATCCTCTCTATACATACACTAATTCTTGAGGAATAGCACAAACTCATTTGCATGAAGGTGTTAACTAACAATAAATCATTTCTGGGAGTGGGAGAGGAAGAAAACAGTAGAGAGTAGTCTTTCTAAAACAAGGGATAGAATATATACATATTACGTATATTATACATAGTCTTTGATATATATTAGGTAGTTTTTTGGGTTATTTTTGAGACAACATCTAGCTCTGTTGTCCAGGCTGGAGTGCAGTGGCATGATCTCAGCTCTGTCTCCTGGGTTCAAGCAATTCTCCTGCCTCAGCCTCCCGAGTAGCTGGGATTACAGGTGTGTGCCACAATGCCTGGCTAATTTTAGTATTTTTGGTAGAGATGCGTTTTCACCATGTTGGCCAGGTTGGTCTTGAACTCCTGACCTCAGGTCATCCACCCACCTCGGCTTCCCAAACTGCTGGGACCACAGGCATAGGCCACTGCGCCTGGCCTATATTATGTAGTTTCTGATATATAAAATATATGTAACATTATATATGTCAAAGATAATTTTTAATTTTCACAATTTGCGAAATCTTGCTTAGTTTGGTTATGTCAGAAATGGGTAGGTTTTTAAAAAAAGTCTCATGTGTTTAAACTAAGTAAAGTAGCTCTTATTACATTACTTAAAATTAAATAATAAATTAATGGGATCTTTGCAGTCTTTTGCTACTGATCAATATGGATTTTAAGTACAAACTAATAAACAGACATATATTTTTTATAAGGCCACAAGGGACATATTCCATCCCTATTCTACTTAAATTGTTTTCACTTGGTGAAATTGTCTTCACGTGTCAGTTCTTTAATTGGAATGTAAATGAAAGCATTTCTAGTTACAACATGGTAAGCTGGCTTGTCTAAGGACACCTTGTCAGAATATCTTGAGATTTTAACCTGCTTTTTTAAACACATGAGCTCCAAAGCTATAGGATCAGACAGCTCCTTTAGCAAGTAAAGAACGATCAGGAAAAAGTTCCATTTGGGAAGCCAAATTTACTTTTAAGACTTGAGTTTTCAAAAAAATGTTTTTTAAAATGAAATAGAAGTTACAATCTTAAGCATTTAAAAAATATAGATTTATTTATATTAGAGGGGGAATTTAAATTTAAATTTATTAGAGCGGGAATTGTGATTTTAAATTCCCCCTTTCCGGCAGTCTGTGGTCTCTACAAATAAAAAAATCTAATTTACCCTTTTTTGCAAGGTTTTGCCCATATTAACAGAAGAAATCATTTGATACATAAGCATTTTGAAATGTTAAATTTTGGAATTTTTGTAAGATTACAGTTGATTTTTTTTCTTTTTTTGTATTTTGTTCTTTTGGGGTTTTTTGTTGTTTTTTATTTTTAAAGTTGATTTTTTTGTTTTTTAAAAGCAGGCTTTGCAGTGCTCTCTTTGTTTCCAATGATCACAGCTTTCCAATGAGCAAATGTGTTGTAAATTACATCATTAATACTTTATGTTAACCTGGCTAAAGAACTAGGTGAGCATAAGCCTAAATAACAATGATTAAGGAAATCCAGTACACTTTATTACATGCGAAGAATTTCCTTCAGAACAAGCACAGTGGCTCATGCAGGCAGATCGCTTGAACCCAGGAATTTGAGACCAGCCTGGGCAACATGGTGAAATTCCATCTCCATAAATAATACTAAAATAAGCCAGGTGTGGTGGTGTACCCCCGTAATCTCAGAGATCCAGGAGGCTGAGGTGGCAGGATTGCTTGAGCCCGGGTAGCAGAAGTTGCAATGAACCAAGATTGCACCACTGCACTCCAGCCTAGGCAAGAGAGTCAAACTTTGTCTCAAAAATAAATAAATAAATAAGAATTTCCTTCTATCTTAGGTGAGAAAAAGTGATTTCCACATCAAGTACTCTGACTTTTTAATGTTTCAAACTTAGAAACTGAAAATATAGAAGACAGCTAGGGAAAAAGATATTTCAAAGACGAGTCTAACAGAATGTGTAATATGCTGAAGCGAACTAGGAAGGAGAGTAATGGGGACCATCAAGAATTTTCTTTTCTGTCTTTTTTTTTTTTTTTTTGAGACAGACTCACAGTGTTGCCCAGGCTGGAGTACAGGGGCGTGATCTTGGCTCACTGCAACCTCCATCTCCTGGGTTCAAGCAATTCCCCTGCCTCAGCCTCCCAAGTAGCTGGGATTACAGGCACCCGCCACTACTCCCAGCTAATTTTTTGTATTTTCAGTACAGACAGGGTTTCACCGTGTTGGCCAGGCTGGTCTCAAACTCCTGACCTCGTGATCCACCTGCCTTGGCCTCCCAAAGTGCTGGGATTACAGGCATGAGCCACTGTGCCTGGCCCCATCAAAAATTTTCTGTATAATGTTTAGATAATTGCTATTGCCCTATCCTCATAGGATCATCTCTCCACAGAATTCACTAATGGGCACAATTCATCAGAGGAAAAACTGGGAATTATTTTGCAAGGGGTATCTAAGACTTAGTGTCAAAAAGTGCAAAAACACATTCCAGATGAAATAACATATACCAAGTATGAAGCTACCCTGAGTAAAATTAACATTTTGAAACATCTTCAGCTGAGTGAAATGAAGAAAGGGAAATTCAATCCCTTACAAGTTTAATGATTACACATTCAAAATGACTCATTAAAACTAAAAACAAATGGAATACTCCCATCTGGGTGTTTGATTTTATTTTCTCCTAAATAAACTTGATTTATCATAATCACTGATTATATAAAAGAAGTTCAAAAATGAATGCAATATTTCCTTGTCAGAGCATGACAGCCTCCTCCTGCTCAGTTACCCAGTTTCAAAACCTCTGAATTTCTTGCCCTCATTCACTACACCCCACCGATTCACATGTATTTCTGGTGCTACCCAACCCTCAGAAGTCTCTTGTTTTGCTACGTCCATCTCTTGAGCATAACTTTGCACTATCCATGTCTCACAATTTTTTCTTACAAACCATAACATAAGTCTGAGTCTTCAAATGGGCAAAGGATAGGTAGCCCTGGAGAAAACAAAGTGGTTGTGAGAGTATTTTTTAATTAGGCCCATTTCCAGGTCTTCAACTTCCTTTGTAGTCTTTCTTAAATCTGGATTGTCTGTGGTGAAGGCTTAATGCTGTGTATCCTGTCACACCTCCCTCTCCCTTTTACTGAATGGCATCAGGTCACCAAACACAGAACATGTGAAGCTGCCTTTTTTAAGCAACATAAAGAGTTCTCATGCCTATTCACCCCCAACATCCACGCCGTTAAAGACTGCATTTTAAACAATTTTAATATTTATGCTGTTTTGGTGACATGTATACTAGTAATAATTAAACAACAATCCAAAAGAAATGTTTCTCTTAAAAATATTTGGAGGCTTCTAATCAGAATAATGTTTGTGTTTTATTTTATATGTATATTTTGATACAGAAAAGGATGATACAATGATCAATAGAAGACTTTCAAGCTTAAAAATGTATTGAATTGGCCAGGCGTGGTGGCTCACCCCTGTAATCCCAGAGCTTTGGAGGCTGAGGGGGGCAGATCACCTGAGGTCAGGAGTTTATGAGATCAGCCCAGCCAACATAATGAAACCCCATCTCTATTAAAAATACAAAAATGAGCCAGGTGTGGTGGTGCATGCCTGTAATCCCTGCTACTTAGGAGGCTGAGGCAGGAGAATTGCTTGAACCCAGGAGGCAGAGGTTGCAGTGAGCTGGGATTATAGCACTGCACCCCAGCCCGGGTGATGAAGTGAGATGCTGTCTCAAAAAATAAATAAATAAATAAATAAATAAATAAAATATATATGTGTGTGTGTGTGTGTATATGTGTGTGTGTATACGTGTGTGTGTGTGTGTGTATATATATAAATTCTATACAGGAAGCAGAATGGAAATTTGAGTTCCGGGAAAAAAAAGGATAGTGTAAATTTCCATATTTTTAAATGCTTTACTGAATACGTTTAAAAGAGTGATGTAATGATTTTATTATAACATTTCTTATTTGAAATATGCCAGAGATTATGCCTCTTGAAAGTATGAGGCCAGGCGTGGTGGCTCACGCCTGTAACCCCAGCACTTTGGGATGTCCAGGTGGGCAGATCACTGGAGGCCAGGAGTTCGAAACCAGTCTGGTCCACATGGCGAAAACCTATCTCTACTAAAAATACAAAAAATTAGCTGGGCATGGTGGTGGGCACCTGTAGTCCCAGCTACTTGGGAGGCTGAAGTAGGAGAATCACTTGAACCTGGGGGGCGGAGGTTGCAGTGAGCTGAGATCGCACCACTGCACTCCAGCCTGGGTGTACAGAGCAAGACTGTCTCAAAAAAAAGAAAAAAAAAAAAAAGAAACTGAAAAAATTTTAATATCAATATAAATCATTTAAAACATTATTTTGGGGTAACAGCAAACAAAAGTGTCAATACCACTCAGTATGAAACGCAGTCTGGACTTCATTGGCCACACTCCGCTCCCGGTCTCAGACTCTTTCCATTCCTATCTCCTGTCGGTGACTTCAGGTCACAATGCCCCTTCTCACCCTCGAACACGCACCAAGCCCTGGGACACATGTTCCTATCAAAAACAGACCTACTGCTTTTCCCAGAACATGCTCCTAGCTTTTTACCCTTATTCAAATGTTACCCTCACCCTAGAATGCAATTGCTCAACTCTAAGCGAACCTTGCCCACTAAAATCCCATCCATGCTTCAATGATCACTTCCTCCTGTTTCTCAGTGTACCGAAAGTAGTAATCATTTCTTTCTTGTTCTCACTTAGAGTGTTTTGTGTCTCTATCAGGCAATTACCACACTGTACATGATTAGTTGTTTAGCATCCTTCCCTAATAATCTCCCTCCCACCTCATATACGAAAAATGTTTGATAACTTTTTGTTGAATTGAGTTGAATAACAGCTAATTTTACCAAGAGTCAATGTGCTCAAGTGAAAGAAGCCACAGACACAGACACACAATTTTTCATTTTGACTTTTTCAATGACCTGGTATATGCCGCTAGGGAAACCTCAACTCTAGATTGTTTATACTTACATTTGTGCATTTTAAACTTGAAGATTACACTCTTACTTTTTATACAGGAGAATTTTTTAATGATCAGTTAACCAAAAATAATTTTTCACCATTTGCAGTTATGAAAGACTAATTATGAATATGACTAAATTATAGGAGCCTAAAATTAAAATCCTTTTCAAGATAAATAAGATGCAAGGAGGTCACATAATGAGGCAAATCAGTGGAAGAGTGGAGGATAGTGTACTAATACTATGCTAGTGCCCCAACAAAGAAAACTCTATATTCTCAACAACAGAACAATTCCACAATCACTAGTCATTTTATAGTCATTCTACCATTCATGTTACCATATTTATAGGATGATGATTAATTTCATTTTAATTTTTCACTGAAAATTTTAATTCAGTGAAAAATTAAAATGTGCAACATGAGAAATTCCTACAGGCCACTTCAAAGAAAACATACTGTATTTCATCACTCAGTAATAAAATTATTAGCTTATAGTCCAAAGAAAGTATGAAAATCCGTTAGTCTCAAATATAGCTCATGTTTATAGCATCTCAAATACAGCTCAACTTTACAGCATCTGTATGTCTCACCTAACATCTGTTTCCTGTTTATATTTTTCACATAGTATTTTGCATTATTAGACATAATTATATATTTCTGCAGTAAGCAGAAGTATCAAATAGCCTCCTTCAGTCTCATCTGGATGTAATAAAAGAACCAACTGTTGAAATAGAAAGACTGTGAAAGGAAACGTCTACCTTTAATCATAACAGAAACAGCTGATTGCCCTTTTTCCTACACTGTGGCACTTACTAATAACTTTAAGAAAAACACTCGCCACATGTGAAGCTCTGAATCAGTGCAGGATCTGAAGAGCTACTCATTGGTTGAATCAGTTTCAAGCTGACTTTACACAACCCTCCAAAGCAGAACCTCTGCAACATTTTATGTGGAATGTCCTTTAGGATTCTGACTGCATAGTAGCTGGGTAGGCACATCTGTGATACATCACAAAACCAAAGAAGTTGCCAGCAAAGTTTTTAATATTTCATTTTAAAAGGCATACAATTTTAGTTTAGTAATCTCTATATCAAAATTTGAGCAGTATCAAATTTTAGATTCAGTCCCATGACTCTGAGTCTATAATTGCCTATTTTCTCTTAAGTCAGTGAAATTTAATAAATTAAATTAATTCATTAATTAGATATCAACAAAACAAAACATCAACTTTACATAAATAATGACTATTATTATCATTATTATTTTGAGACAGAATCTCACTCTGTTGCTCAGGCTGGAGTGCAGTGGAGCAATTCTGGCTCACTGCTGCCTCCGCCTCCTGGGCTCAAGTGATCCTCCTGCCTCAGTCTTCAGAATAGCTGGGACTACACGTGTGCATCACCACGTCCGGCTAATCTTTGTATTTTTTGTAGAGATGGGATTTTGCTGTGTTGCTCAGGCTGGTCTCAATCTCCTGAGCTCAAGCGATCCACCCACCTTGGCCTCTCAAATTGCTAGGATTACAGGCATAAGGCACCATGCCCAGCCTATAAAAATTATTTTTTAAAAATCACAGAATGAGGAAACTGGAAGGAACCTAGGAGATAATATAGACCAAACTCTTCTCTCATCACTTCTACTTCCAAAGACAAAGATCTAAAGGGGTTAATTTGCCTACGTTCACATGGTTATATAGTACTAAAATTAGAGTTAGAACTAAGGTCTTCAGATTTTCAGAACAATGTCCTCCTTATACACAATTTGTGCCTTTCATTACCAATTTAACTAAACTGTACCAAAGTGTGTTCTAATAGAATATGTGGCCCAATTATTTAATCTGCCATCATATATCTAACATAAATAAAATCTCTATATTCCGAATTACTTCATGCTCTTGAATAAGCTTTATGTTCACTACCCATGGGAAAAAAAAAACCCCAAACAAATCCCAAATATTTCCCCTTTTCAAGAGGGATATTAATTACATTAGGTTATTTGTTTAAGGGTCTTTACTACTTCCCATCCAAAATCTATTTAATAGTATAGTAGCAACTTTTATACATGATGGGCAATGTTATTAAAGCCAAACATATGCCCACTCTGTGACCCAGCAATTCCACTCAGGAATATTCTAGAGAAATGAGTGTACATGTCTACCAAAAGATATGTACAGAATGTTCTCAGAAGCTTTACTCATAATAGTTGAAATCTGGAAATTAACCTAATATTTAACAGGAGAATGGGCGAACTGTGATATATTTATAAAACAACACTTCACAGTAATAAAATAAAAACAGATTATTGAAACATACAACAACACCGATGACGCTCATGGACATTCCATTGGGCAAAATAAATCACATTCAAAAGAGTACATACCGTATGAATCCATTTACATGAAATTCAAGAACAAGCAAAATTAACAGTGACAAAATTTTCCAATTCAGAATAGAGGTCTCTTGGATGTGTGAACTGGGAAGGAACATGAGAAAATCACATGAGATTCTAGAAATGCTCTATTTCTTGATCAGGTTATAGTCACATCCAAGTGTACATTTGTAAAGGCTCATTGTGCGCTTAAGATCATTGCACTTTAGCGTGTTTATGTTATACCACAATAAAAAGTTTTTAAAAATTGGGGAGGAGGTAGTGGTTGGCAAAGCTTAAGATCTAGATGAAAGTCAAGGAGCTACGGTCCAGTCATCATAAATGAAGGAACAAACGGATTCATTTATTCTAATTTCAGTGACCGATTTCAATTTCAGGAAATTTTTCTTGTTTTACAGTATTTACCCCTTTTGTAAACATCACTTTACTTAACAAAGAGTACATTTCAATAATATTTAATCATAAATGTCTTCAAAATGAGAATTCTACTACAGTGATAAGTTGTGATACATTCAGACAATGGAGTATTATTCAGCACTAAAAGAAATGAGTTGTAAGGCCAGAAAAAGACATAGAAGAACCTTAAATGATATTACTAAGAGAAAGAAGCTAATTTGAAAAGGGTATTATTCCAATTATATGACATTCTGGAAAAGGCGAAACTATGAAGACAGTAAAAAGAGCAGTAGTTGTTTGGCGCTAGAGAGAAGGGAGGGGTAATAGGTGGAACAAGGTAGGGTTTTAGAGCAGTGAAACTATTCAGTATGCTACTATAATGGTGGGTATGTGTCATTATACATTTGTCAAAACCCAAAGAATATATTACATCAAAGGTGAACCTTAATGAAAACAACGGGCTTGGAGTGATAATAACCTAGTAAGAGTGCCATAAAATACAGCAACGCCAAGAATCTTGGCCCTTTAGGGTACAAATCAAGAAGTAAATTAAATTCTCTTAGATATTTTGGTTTTCAGTCAAATATTCTTTGAAAGATTTGTATCTTAAAACTATTAACATCCATGAGAAGCATTCACTTTGTCCATGCTTAGCCATTTTTTTCAAATGTATGATTGAATATCTGTAGAATCAGTGCTCATTTTATGAAATAACTAAGTCAAAGAGACTATTTTTACTTTGAAAATAATACGTGTTACTTAAATATCACTTCATATTCACACACCTTAGAGAAAAAATGCCCTGATGTTACTGAACAGATGTTATGTATGCAAAGACAGTGAATGAAATATATAATAAGCATATACATGAAGCATATGTATTATGTATACAGTTGCCTAATGTAGTAGAATCAAATAGAATTATTAGCAACATCAATTATGTATCAGGGGATATCACAGACACAGTTTCAAAAAAAAGGGACTACTAAATACAAAGCAAACTTGTTCGAAAATGAAAGCGCAAGAAAAGCACAGTCTAGATGTGAAATCAGTCAATTTGGAACATAAAATGAATCTGAATAATTGGAGCATTGATATCTACAAGGCAGGGATATCTATCACTTGGAGACGATAGAGATTAACTAGTCAGTCAGTGGGTTCGTAGTTAGCTGGATGGCCAAAAGATCTGGCTCTAATTTGGTAATTTTTCCTCCCAATTAGCTCCAATTACAAACAAATGGAAATTCTGAGGTAGCTACAGGGACATAAGATAAATATCTATATTAAAGCATTGCTAAAAGCAGTCTTCTTGTTTTGGAGCCATGGTCCAAATATCTTATTTCTTTCTTTTGCTTTTTTTTTTTTTTTTTTTTTTTTTTTTTTTTTTTTTTTTGAGACAGGGTCTGTCTCTGTCACCCAGGCTGGAGTGCAGTGTTGAGATCTCAGTTGACTGCAACCTCTGCCTCCTGGGCTCAAGTGATTCTCCCACCTCAGCCTCCTGAGTAGTGGGGACTACAGGAGCATACAACCATGCCCAGCTAATTTTTCTTTTTTTTTTTGGTATTTTTTGCAGAGACTGGGTCTTGCTATATCGCCCAGTCTGGTTTCGAACTCCTGAGCTCAAGCAATCTGTCAGTCTCGGACTCCCAAAATGCTGGGATTATAGGCATGAGTCACTGCACCTGGCCCAAATATTTTAATTCTAAGATGCAACCGACGGTAAACCACACCATCAACTCGGTAACAGCCTTTCAAGGAGAAAACAAAATCCAGAAACATAGAAACCTTATACGATATCAATGTAATATATTATTTGTAGAGCATAACTCTGATTTCTCAAATATTAAAGTGAGTCTGAGAATAAAGAATAACTAAATATTAATCATTATCACGAGACAAAAGAAACACAATGTTCTCTTCATTTTCCCTATCCAGTGTGAAGTTGTGGCAAAGACTGCTGGTTGCCCTAACATCCCTTCTCTCCTCTTGCTTCAGTACCAAAATTCCCAAATTGTAACTACACCTCCGACCACCAAGCTGGAGATTAATTGCTCCTATGGCCAAATAACAAAGTTTGGGCAAAGCCAAAAGCTTGGATTTCATATGACTAGAAGAGATCTGCTACTTTGGGGTCAGGCTAGTAGAAGAAATGCATGCCATGTCTTTCCATTGTCTTTTCCGCTTCTGCAGCCTGGGATGCAAACATGACGGCAGGATAAAGAAGGGCCATCTTACACCTAGAGAGGGAAGACACACACTGAAGACAGCAAATCCTCTAGAGAATCTTGGACCACCCATCTGTGGACTGTGAAAGAGAGAAGTAAACTTCTATAAGCCACCATATTTTTGGGCCTCTTTGTTTTGTCGTTTTCATGTTTTTCTGTAATACGGACGTTTTACTAATAAAGACTTAAATGTAAGCGTTTTCTATATAACACTTCACAGTTATAGATCGTCTACAACAATAATTTCTTAAAAATTGTTTATAGTCATTGCTAGTTAGAAATGATGACCCAGGCCAAGTAGGGTGGCTCACGCCTATAATCCCAGCACTTTGGGAGACTGAGGCGAGCAGATCACTTGAGCCCAGGAGTTCGAGACAAGCCGGGGCATCATAGGGAGACCCTGCCTCTCCTAAAAACACGCAAATTAGCTGGGCATGGTGGTGCACGCCTGTAGTCCCAGCTACTTGGGAGGCTGAGGTGGGAGGACCGCTTGAACCCGGGAGGCAGAGGTTGCAGTGAGCTGAGATCGCGCCACTGCACCCCAGCCTGGGTGACAGAGCAAGGCCCTGTCTCAAACAAACAAAAGATGATCCACATTGCTTATGATCCTATGTTGGATCACCTGGCAGGATGGCAGCAGCTGAAGTAGAGACCCAGGTGAACACTGGCACGCCTCTACTGCTGTTCACAGTGACTGGCACTGAGCCACCTTTCCCTCCACAGCCTTTGGAAAGTCTCATATTTCCCCATGGGGCCTATTCCACTACCCTCTCACTGGCTAGCTTTCTCCTTCCCTATAGGTACTTTTGACTTTGACTTACCCTATCAATCATGAGAAAATAAAAATTAGGAATATGTGACCCAAAAGATACCTTTACGTAGAAAAGATACCTTTATATTTCCAGATGTGATACATTGCTTTTAAGGTAAAATTCCAAAATCTCAATATAATAACAATGATAATAATGATAGCTGATAACTCTCGAACACCTTTTACGTGCCAGACGCTATTCTAAGTATTCTACATATATCAGTTCATTGTTCCACCAGTGTTACTCTATTATAAGCTAAATAATGATACTCCATTATTTAAAGTCTTTTTTTTTTTTTTTTTTTTTGAGACGGAGTTTCGCTCTTACTGCCCAGGCTGCAGTGCAATGGTGCGATCTCAGCTCACTGCAACCTCTGCCTCCCAGGTTCAAGCAATTCTCCTGCCTCAGCCTAAAGTCTTAAATTTATATAGCATCCCAGAAAGCACTATTGATATATTATCTAATATTCTTTGTATAGCGTAACTGCTAATATGACCAGTTGATGTATGAAAATGTCAAAACCCATAGAAATGTGAAAATCTGTCCAGTGCTTCACAAAAATCAGCAGAACATCCAGGCCCAGGTCAAAGACTGGCCCTGACAGCAATCAACAATGCTCAGTTTTCCTTTCATGGTCTCTGAGTTCTAAAATCAAGCATGCTTTCCTAAGAGAAGGGAGGTCCATAAGCTACACAATTCCAAGGGCTATGGATTAATTCACTGATGACCCACGTTCCAAACAGGAAATGTGCCTGAAACTGAGGGAATGAAGAGAGATGGGCTGCTCATTCCCTTAGGAATGCGGGCTAGGCTGGTGGAAAAGCAAAAGAAAAATAAAAATAAGTTGTTTATCCTGCTTTCAGTTTCAAACTTTCTTCAAAAAATCTGAAGGACTTGGGAAAATGAAACATAAAAAGAAACTGATAGGCTTCCATGGGTAAAACTGGGCGTCCAAAATAAGAATAGCTGGTGCCTTGAGAAACTTAAATAAAGGCTAAGGATGAGCTAAGTGTGTCTCAAGCCTGGGTGATAACAAGTGACTGCCAGGGGTGCTGTGTCTGAGGCCTCATGAACTCAGCCACCAAAATGAGCTCCAGTCCTTCTACAGGGCCACCAGTGTGGAACAAGAAGAGTATGCAGAACAAGGATGGCCTTGGCAATAGAGAGATCTTGTGATATGATTTTCTGTAAATTTCACTTTACACTGTATTATTTACAGCATGAAAAGCACTTGCAAGTGAGGAAGACCATACTATCCAAAAGAATGTTTCTTTCTCAGGTATTGAACGGAGGACTCAGTTCAAGCAAGTCTGTGGGCTCACTACGGAAACAGAAGCCCTTGGTGTCTCAGGCCTCTCTGACTCAGGGTTATAGAAATGATATGCCACTGTCAAAGCAAGTGTTGAGATGATTATTTCACATCAAATATCAGATAATAAAATGGAAGAACAGTTTTTTGACACGCTATTTTTTTTCTATTCTAGGTCACATCAAGTAAATGATTTTAAAAAGATTTTGGAACGCCTAGAATTAGAGGGCAAATGGAAAATTTAAAATCTACATCATTCAGCTTAAACTCTTCAAAATGGTGCTCCCTTTTCAGAAGACTCAGATGTGAATGGAATGATCACGATTCAACTAATTTGCCAGATTAATGATAAAACTGATTCAGATTTAATTCTTCTACTTCTGTAAACACTTCAATACAATAATGATCCATTTGGTTTGAAGGATACTAGAATAAAATAATAAAGATTTAACAAATATGTTAGCAATAAAATTGATATATTCTAAAATCTGTTACTTCTGTAACAATAAAACAATGTACTGCAGATTTCAAAATGACTTTTTAAGTTTGAAACTGATTATCCCTGAAATATCAATATTTTTCTAGTGATCTGCTGCAAATTCTAGGGTTTATATCTATTAATTTTAAGTTTGATTATCTTTTTAATTTAGCAATGCAGCATCAAAAGCAAATATCTTTCCGATTAACAAATGTCCAATCACCTGATGTGCACAGCTTTTGGAAGACTATGCAGATGGCGTAACATGGCATAGTGACGGGGACATCATCTATCAAGAAAACAAAGCTTCTTTAGTGAATCTAGACCAACAGCAGCTTTGACATCATGAAAGACAGTAATTGTGGAACTCAATTATCTATTAGAATAGAAATAACAACATAATATTTGATTTGGTTCTTAAAAGTATTGATTTTCTAAAGGGAGAGAGGCCGTGCACAGTGGGCTCATGCCTGTAATCACAGCACTTTGGGAGGCCGAGGCAGGCAGATCACGAAGTCAGGAGTTAGAGACCAGCCTGGCCAACATAGTGAAACCCCGTCTCTACTAAAAATGCAAAAATTAGCTGGGTGTGGTGGCTCCTGCCTGTCATCCTAGCTACTCAGGAGGCTAAGGCAGGAGAAACATTTGAACCTGGGAGGCGGAGGTCGCAGTGAGCCGAGATCATGCCATTGCACTCCAGCTTGGGTGACAGAGCAAGACTCCGTCTCAAAAAAACAAAAGAAAACAAAAAACAGAGAGAAACAATTAACCATCATAGTCAAGATTCAGTCTATCTATGCCATATTATTTCTTGTGTGCTATTCAAAGTCAGAAGTATCTAAAGAAGTATACATTTTAGTCTTTAAGTATCCATGCTTTCTATAATGGTGACTCAATTAATAGTGATCTTTTGCTGTCAATAACCAGCTAATGACATGAGTTCTTCCTCAAAAGCTTTACAAGGAAGATAGCACCATAAGTGATTGATGCACCTTTGACATGGAGCACAAAAATTAAGCAAGAAAAGTGATTCAACTTCACATATTGATGGTCTGATAGACACAAGGCAGCCCCTTCTCAGGCATAAATTTTTATTGACCTTAGCAGGAATGGTGGAGTAAAGACTCTGAAAATCCTCTCTTTAATAAAAACAATGAGAATACTGACAAAAATTGCCAGTCAACTTTTTCAGAACTCTGGAAATCAACTAAAGGTTTGTAGCAATCTGGGTGGTGTTCATTAAAAAATAAATAAATATATCTTGGTAAGAACACGGAGCTATGTGGTATGTTTGGCCTACCCTAATCTCACCTCCCACTTGCTAGCTCCACGGTAGCCTTGAAAACCAACAGCCTTCAATCATGGTGAAAACCAGCAGCCTGGAAGCCACTTGAGGGGGCATAATAGAGTTGTAACTTTTTCAAAGCACCATTCCCAGAAAAACTATCATTATTTGACCTCACTAGTGGTTCCAAGGAAGGCTCCACTCACACAGCTTGCTTATTTAACCTGACCTGGCACTAAGTGAGAACAGTCTTTTGCCCAAGGGTATTTGTCAAAAATAATCAGCTGCAATTGTTTAACATCAGGGCTGCCTCAGGCTGTGATAACAGCTGGGACAAACAATAAGCAAATCAAAAAGCTTAACAAAAACAAAAACAAAAAAAGGCAGGGAATGTGATATCCATACAAAGCCTAAAAAACACTGACATATTTCCTAGAATATAGAAGGCTTCAGGTGTGCACAGGGCTGTGTGTGTGTTTAGGTTATGCACATGCTCACCAAATACCTGAGAACGTGCTAACCTCTCACCTCTGGCTAAACCTGATACTTGGCAGAAACAGGAAGCAAAGGCAAAGGTGGAATTATAAGCTACCTGATGGAGCATCCCAAGCAAGCTCCAACATATACAATCAGGCCTCCCTGCAAAAACTGAGAGACTTACTGGTTCCAGGCATTTAAGGAAATCTCTGTCCAATCATATAGCTGACTATTAAGCTAAGTGGGTAGAGATTTCACTGGTCATTCATGACAAAGAATACAGATTTTACAGAATTACAGTGGACCCTTAAAAACACTGGTTTGTGCTGCGTGAGTTCACTTATACATAGGTGTTCTTTGGTCTTTACCACCCCTGAGACAGCAAAATCAGCAGCTCCTATTCTTCTTCCTCCTCAACCTATTCAATGTGAAGATGATGAGGATGATGACCTTTATGATGATCTATTTCCACTTAATGAATAGTAAATACATTTTCTTTTCTTATTATTTTCTTAATAACATTTTCTTTTCTCTAGCTTACTTGGCTGTAAGAATATAGTATATAATACATATAACACATAAAATGTGTATTAATTCATTGTTTATGTTATTGGTAAGGCTTCCAGTCAACAGTAGGCTATTAGTAATTAAGTTTTGGAGGAGTCAAAAGTTATACATGGATTTTTGACTGCACTGAGGGGGTACCCCTAAGCCCTGCATTGTTCAAAAGGTCTGAACTATACTTCAGTAAAGTCACCAAATAACAACAACAAACTGTAGGGAGTGAGAAGAATCTGATTTCCAGAGCTGGCACATTGTATTATTTCAAGTGTCCAGTTTTCAACAACAAAAATTATAAACCATAAGAAAACTCTCCAAACAAGAAAATATGGTTCGTGCACAGGAAAAAAGGAGACAAGAGAAACTGTCCCTGAGAAATGCCAGATATTAGACTTTACTGGACAAAGACTTTAAATCAGCATTTTAAATATGATCAAAAAAACTAAAGAAAACCATGTCTCAAGAATTAAGGAAAATCAAGAGAATGATGTCTCACCAAATTGAGTACCAATAATGAGACAGAAATAATAAAAAAAAAAACCATATAGAAATTCTGATATAGAATGTATAAAAACTAAAATTTAAAAATTGCTAGAAGGGCTCTGCAAGAGATCTGAACAAGCAGAAGAAACAATTAGCAAACTTGAAGATAGGTCAATTTAGATGACTTGATCTGGGGAACAGAAAGAAAAAATTAACAGAGTCTTAGATACCATCAAGCACACCAACAAACACATAATGGGAGTTCTAGGAAAGGAAAGATAGGAGTAGAAAGAATATTTGAACAAATAGTGGCCAAAACCTCTCTAATTTGAAAAATAGCACTAATTGGCTGGGTGCAGTGGCTCACACCTGTAACCCCAGCACTTTGGGAGGCCAAGGTGGGAGGATCACTTGAGCCCAGGTGTTCAAGACCAACCTGGAAAACATAGTGAGACTTTGTCTCTATAAAAAATATAAAAACTAGCTGGGTATTGTGGCACAGGCCTGTAGCCCCAGCTGCTTGGAATGCTGACATGAGAGAAGTGCTTGAGCCCAGGAAGTCAAGGCTGCAGTGAGCCGTGACTGCCCACTGCACTCTAGCCTGAGTGACAGAGTGAGACCCTGTCAAAAAAAAACAAAAAACACCAGAACAAAAAAGAACATTAATCAACACATCCTAAAAGCTCTACAAACTTCAATCAGGATAGACTCAAAGAGATCTACACTTAGACACATCATAATCAAACTGTTGAAAGTCAAAGAGAAAAAGAGAATCCTGACAGCAGCAAGAGATCAGCAACTTATAGATAACAGATCCTCAATAAGATTAACACTGGGTTTCTCCAAAGAAACCATATGGAAGAGAGGGAAGTGAGATGATATAAAACGCTGAAAGAAAAAGACTGCCAACCAGGAATTCTATATCCAGAGAAGCTGCTCTTCAAAAATGAAGAGGAAATTAAGTCATTCCCAGATAAAGGAAAACCAAGAGGAATTAGTTGTTAGCAAATCTGCCTTTCAAGAAATGCTAAATGGAACTCTTCAGGCTGAAATGAAAGGACTCTCCAATCCACAGGACGAAATAAAAGAGCAGCAGTAAACGTAACTGCATATGTAAACATAAAAGACAATATAATTGTGGTTTTTGTTTGTAACTCTTGTTTTTATATTATCTGATTTAAAAGACAGCTGCACAAAGTGCTAATTATAAATCTGTGCTACTGAGCATACATTGTATAAATATGTAATGTTTATGACAGTAACAACAAAAAGAAGTGGAGAGGGAAGGGAACTACGTAGGAGCAAAGTTTTCATATGTTATTATAATTAATATTGATCTAAATTAGATTGTTATAAATTAGAATATTAATTGCAATCCCTATGGTAACCACTATAAAAATGACTTAAAAATATACAGTAAAAGAAACAACAAAGGAATTAAAATGTCATACTAAAAAATTTCTGGCCAGGCGCAGTGGCTCATGCCTGTATCCCAGCACTTTGGGAGGCGGGTGGATCATGAGGTCAGGAGATTGAGACCATTCTGGCTAACACGGTGAAACCCTGTCTCTACTAAAAATACAAAAAAAAAAAAAAAAAAAAATTAGCCGGGAGTGGTGGTGAGCACCTGTAGTCCCAGCTACTTGGGAGGCTGAGGCAGGAGAATGGTGTGAACCCAGAAGGTAGAGCTTGCAGCAAGCTGAGATCGTGCCACTGTACTCCAATCTGGGGGACAGAGCAAGACTCCGTCTCCAAAAAAAAAAAAATTCTATTTACTTCAAAAGGAGGCTGTTACGAGTTGAGCTGCATCCCCTAAAAAGATGTAAATGTAAGTTCTAACCCCCCCGAGGTGGGAATGTGACATTACTTGGAAATAGGGTCTTAATAGATACAATCAAGTTAAAATAAAGTCATAATGAATTAAGGTGGACGCTAATTCAGTGACTGGTGCATAAGAGAAGGACATTTGGAAACAGAGACAGAGAAAGTAACGACTAGAAGCTGGGGGACAAGAACAGAACACATTCTCTCTCAGAGTTCCCAAAATACCCAGTTTGTGGTACTTTGTTACAACAGCTAAACCAATACAAAGGCAATAATGGAAGAATACAGAAACAACAACAAAAAACAACAAGAATCTGTTAAGGTAGGAAAAATAAAGGCTGAAAATGTAGGAGCCACTTAACTAAAAGATTAATATCTGAAATTTCAACTGATCAGAAGGTAGGCTGATATTCCGTATGACATTGCAAAATAAAAGCTGATACAGAGTATGCTTTTAAAAATATTTTAACATTAAACTATGAAGACTACTTCTTTATGACCATATATTAGAAACAGACTTAATGGCAGTATTTTCTCTAGTCAATGTTATATTGACAGTAAACTTTCTGCAGCAGTTTTTAAAAACACACAATAATACATGCTATAAAAAGAAACCATTTTCCCCCCTCAAACTAATGAACAATTGGGGATCTTTCAGGATTACGCTAAATAATCAGTTTGATTTTCTCTGGCCTACATGCAGCATCCTCTGATCCTAAAAGTGATGTATTAAACATGGATTGTGCCCATGTTTAATATTCGATAGTTCTGATACAACACATGCAAATAAAGGAGTTCTGAGCAGCAGTCTATAATAATAATAACCCTTATGTTTACAACTTAGAACATAATCATTATTTACTGTTAAATGAGATTCAAGAATTTCTGAACTTAAATTTTGAAAGCTTAACATTTTCAAGTGGAGCGTTTCTGTGGTAGGGTCAGGAAGATGTAGAGAACAGATACATATATCAGACCTAAAAGCAACAATTTAGTATCTCAGAAATAAACAGAAGCAGATGAAGGAGACGGACTTTGCTTTCTGACAAATATGTAGAATGTCCCTCAACTATTCTATGAACCATTAACTTCATTACGTACCTTTCTGTTCTAGATCATGAATCACCTGAAAATTCCATTACCTACATGATATAAAATATGACGATTTCATTTTACTAAGTGCTGAATTAGCAAGTGCCTAAGGAAGCCTTTCATAGGCTATTAGAGCAAAGAAGTCAATACAGAGAGGAGTGCAGAATAGAATAGTGTAAAGGAAACTATGTGGATTGCCTTATGTCTTAGCCATTCTCTGTGCTTGTGAAGGAATGTCAAAGGCAGCTTTTCTCAATGCTTGAGCATAACTGACTTCCTAAATTAATGAGGAAGATAAAGCCCACAGCTGGTGTATTATGGAGTTTGAACTACACTAATTTTGGCAGGTGACATGAAAGCCTTCTCAGCTACTCTGGGTGAAATTAAGGATTCAGAGGACTGGCGATGTGAAATGCCTTTTAAGATGTAAATTAAACCATATACGTATCTAATGCCCTCCTATATAAACAGAAGTGTACACTAGAATACTAAAAGATGAAGTAGGAATAGATGTGTGTCATAGTTGAAATATGTAAATTTTTATGTTTTTCAAGTATGTTATTTATTTTAAAAGAGTATTTTTCTCTCAAAAAATATACACACAGAGACATGACCCAGGACAGATATTCAACTATGATTATAATATCTCCCTCTCCCTCCCCCTCCCTCTCCATCTCCCTTCTCTAGATACAGGGTCTCAATGCTCAGACCAGAGTGCAGTTATATGATCATAGCTCACTACAGCTCCTCTCCTCTCCTCTCCTCTCCGATCATAGCTCACTACAGCTCCCCTCCCCTCCCCTCCCCTCCTCTTCTCTTGATACAGGGTCTCAATGCTTAGGCCATGGTGCAGTTATATGATCATAGCTCACCACTGTCTTGAATTCCTGGGTCCGAGTGATGATCCTGCCTCAGCCTCCTGAGTAGCTGGGACTACAGACGTGTGCCACCATACCCAGCTAATTTAAAAACACTTTTTGTAGAGATGGAGCTCACTGCATTGCACAGGCTGCTCTCAAACTCCTGACCTCAAGCAATCCTCCTGTCTTGGCCTCCCAAATAGCTGGGATTATAGGTGTGAGGCACTGCACCTGGCCAGACATCAGTTTCTTTATAAAGGATTTGCTAAGGCCTTTTCACTCATCATCTTGACAACCATTGTATCTCTATTTTCTTTTCCTCTCAGGAAAATTAATCATCTCTTTCGGGAACAAATATCTATGTGTCACTGCATTTTATAAACAATATTCAATAATTTGGATCAACGGCAAGAGGGAAGAAAATGATGACAGTGGCTGAGAAGTTCAGAAGTTTGCTTGTTTTGTTTTTAACTTCTGTTTAAGTTCAGGGGTACACGTGTAGCCCTGAGACATAGGTAAACTTGTATCATGAGGGCTTGTTGTACAGATTATTTCATTACCCAGCATGCATTAGTTATTCTTCCTGATGCTCTCCCTCCTCCCACCCTGCCATGGCCCCAGTGACAGGCCCCAGGGTATGTTGTTTCCCGCCATGTGTCCACGTGTTCTCATCATTCAGCTCCCACTTATAAGCAAGAACATGTGATATTTGGTTTTCTGTTCCTGTGTTAGTTGGCTGAGGATAATGGCTTCCAGCTCCATCCATGTGCCTGCAAAGGACATGACTTTGGTTTTTTTTGTTTTATGGTTGCATAGTCTATGTACCACATTTCTTGATCTAGTCTATCATTGATGGGCATTTAGGTTGATTCCATATCTCTGCTATTGTGAATAGTGCTCCTATGAACATACCCATGCATGTGACTTTATAACAGAATGATTTCTATTCCTTTAGGTATGTGCCCAGTAATGGGATTGCTAGGACGAATGGTATTTCTGTCTTTAGATCTTTGAGAAATCTCCACAAAGTCTTCCACAATGGTTGAAATAATTTACACTCCTATCCACAGTGTATAAGCATTCCTTTTTCTCCATACCCTCACCACCATCTGTTATTTTTTGACTTTTTAATAACAGTCATTCTGACTGGTGTGAGATGGTATTTCGTTGTGGTTTTGATTTGCATTTCTCTAATGATCAGTGATGTTGAGTTTTTTTTTTTTTTTTTTTCATATGATTGTTGGCCACATGTATGTCCTCTTTTGAAAAGTTTCTGTTCATGTTTTTTGCCCAGTTTTTAACGGGGTTGTTTTATTCTTGTAAATTTGTCTAAGTCTGGGAATTCAGAAGGGGGATTATACCACAATGTGGATTAAAGCATTTCAGGACAAACATCAATGATTTGGCTGTTTATATTCTCACACTAGGTTTATTCTCTCATGCCTGCTTTCTCATAATATAGACACTGGAACTGAGAATAACAGAGAAGCACATAAGATAGATCTCTGTATAAATTATTGATGGCCATATAAACAGAATTTTTAAGTATGATCCAGGCATGTTCTTGGGTTCCTCAGGAAGACAGAGGTACCCAATATTTTCAACATAAGAAACATATACCCACAAAATCGCTCATTTTCCCTAGAAAATATACCTGGCACAATAAGGATAAAGTAACATTCAGCAGCAACAAAGTGCAATCTGTTCTGAAACAAAGTCTATTTACAAGTTCATTTATTTTGGGGTCCTTCAGTCTATATATAACCATGAGCCTTACTCACCCAGATTTAACATTACAAACAAAGACTCAGTAGTAGGAAGCAACAAGCTTGGTAAATTTTTCTGAGGAGTAGCTGAGATCAAGAAAAGCTTTGGCCTCTTGAGCAGGGCTGGAATTAGGGGCTGAGGCCTGGACAAGGGAACAAGTGAGTAGTATCACAGAGCAAAGAGGCTGAGACCCAGGTATGGGCAGAGATGCCAGTTTTTTTTTTTTTTTTTAAGTGGAAAGACCTGACTAAAGCTTCCTGATGCTCAAACCCAGATCGAGCAGAGAAGTTGAAGAGTTAGAATGTTGGGTAGAGCCTATAATCTTGCTGACGGGAAGTAGCATTTCAATTTCATCTTTTATCAGTATTAGATCATTTGGCAGGCAAGAAAGGACGTTCCTTTCATCCACCTCTTCCCTTTCAGAGAGGCTGTTCCCAGCTCTCAGAATTGTTCCCAATGAAGCCTGATAAACTTAAAAAAATGTGTATGAGTCCTTTTAATATCTGAGAAAAGTTTTCTCTCTTTAATATTCAGAAAGACACAAACTTCTGTTTCCAGTTTTAGGTGTTCCACTGACCTCTTAAAATTTATTCGCAAGTGCCAGGATAAGAATCAAACGGAGCACTGATGATTATAGATGGCAAAAAACAGTGCCAACCATTGCCAACAGTTAGATCAAACCACATACTGACATGTCTCAAAAGCTATAGGTGGATGGTTGAAATAAAAGATTTTTCCTTTCCATTTCCTTGATGAAAAACAAGTAATCTAGCATGTCTTTTTATTCATCAAAAGGGAAAAAATATTTTGTATACAACAGTAGAGAATATATTTACATATTATTCTATTATTCCAGAAAGTATAAACCCTAAGGAAAAGAAATGTTTAAAGACACAGCTTGAAGGGCTGAATTCAGTCTGGAAAATCAGTATTGCTTTGATGAAACATAAGCGCAGCATGTACTGAGTTTGCTATTATTTTGAAACTATGAGGTATTTTCTAAAACTCGGCAAAGGCAAACATATTATTAATGTTCATAAATTACCATGCAACAAAAGTCCTTGACAAGTATCTACTGTCTTTCACCAGATGAATTTATTTCACTAAATATAGAATTAGGTTAGAATACAAGGTCATTGAAGTAGAAGTAAACATACAAAAATCCAGGGTAGCAGGAAGCTGATTTCTTACAGTGATTAAAAGATTTCTAAACCAAAAACAGATGGGATATTTAAAATATCACTATTTGCAATTAACCTTATGATCACATGTACCATAAATATACTAAATGTAAATCTTGAGCAATACTACATATTTTAATTCAAGCTAAATAAAAGGTAGCACAATATCAACGTGAACGTTAGTGTCAATGTTTTTGGGCAATATTTTACAAAATAATATGTTTAAAAATATATAATTTGTTTCATTGTAATTTGAATATAGAAACAGTCCTTATTAAGAAGCACTTGCAACGCAGATTAATCAGTTTGCCCTCTCTGGTGCAGGTTGTAAGCAATGCACTAAAATTTTCATACAATTTTGAGACACGCAAGTCTCTTAAAGGGAGATAAGTTACTTTAAACTATTCATGACAGAGGGAGGACCAGGATAACTTTTTAAAATAAACATTTCAACTTTTATTTTAGGGGCAGGGGTACATGTGCAGGTTTGTTATATAGGTTAAACTTGTGACTTGGGGATTTGGCATACAGATTATTTAGTCATCCAGGTACTAAGCTTAGTACCTGACTTTTTTTTTTTTCTGAACCTCTGCCACTTCCCCCCGATATCCGTCAAGTAGGCCCAGTGTCTGTTGTTCCCCTCTATCTGTCAATGTGTTCTCATTGTTTAGCTCCCACTTATAAGTGAGAACATGTGGTGGTTGGTTTTCTGTTCCTGCATTAGTTTGCTAAGGATAATGGCCTCTAGTTCCATCTACGTTCCTGCAAAGGACATGATCTCGTTCTTTTTTATGGCTGCATAGTATTCCATGGTGTATATGTGCCACACTTTCTTTATCCAGTCTACTGTGGATGGGCATTTAAGTTGATTCCATGTCTTTTCTATGGTGCATAGTGCTGCAATGAACATACACGTGCATATGTCTTAAATACATAAAATCCAGATACTTCCTATTTTCCTTACTGCCCAAGAGCTTTAACATCTTTTCCCTGTCAGCCAATCCATGAAACTAAAACCAAGACAAACTGTCTGATTTTAATTTCTCCTCTCTAGTGGAGATTTTAAAAAGCAGTAACAGTTAAGAGGCAGGAAGAGAAGAAAGAAGTTAAGAGCCTAGATTATCTACAAGTTCGATAATCATACAATAAGCTCATTTGTTCTAGACAGTCCTAAAGATACTACCTATCACTATGGTATCTTAGCGGGGCAAATAAAACACAACACATCCCTTAGATGAATCCCTAACTGTCCAGTACATCGTCACAGACGCGTGACTCATGAGAAATACATATGACAACCATTCCCAAACTCTTCCGAAACTGGATATTCAGCAGATATGACGGTACTTCAATAAATGAGGCATGAAGCCAAGGAACAGTTAATAAGCCAAACTTTGAGCTATCATATCATTCAATATACATTTATTAAGTGTATGAAGTGTGTGTTATCACAGGCACTGATATACAAAGATGGACAGGACAACATCTCCCTTACGGTAAGAGTCATGTTGGATTTGTACATAAATAAGTAATCATGATGCACCATGATGAGTGCCCAGAGAGACAGAGACTTGTTGAACAGAGGTACTACGAAGCATAGAAAGTATGTGGGAAGAGTTTGGGAAGGCTTCCTTGAAGAAACAGTAGAGTAGAAAAGCATTTGCAAACTAGAATACATTAGAAACCAGTTCAGTGGCTAACTGGCTATGTCATTTAGCCAGTTATTTAACCTTTCTAACCCATGGCTTCTCAATTAATGAAACAAAAATAATAGCCAGACACAGGGGTGAAAGTGAAATTCCATCTCAAAAAAGTGGGCAAAAGAAAATTGAGGATAATAATATCTATATAGCTAGCCTGTTGTAAGAAGAAAAAGAGATCACACATGTAAAGCACTCAGTTTCCTGCAAACAAGAAGCACTTGATAAATTGTACTGATTTTATCAGTTAGGAGTGATTTCAGGTGCCTCATTAGCAGCAGTCATTGTGCCACTATTACTGGTCTCATGGCAACTTGTTGGGTTCACATGTCTTATTTTTAGTCTGAGTTAATACTTTAGTTGGAGGCTACCTATCACTAGGAGGAAAAACTAAGAAATGTAGTTTTAAGAGTAATCAAATTCATAAACCACTTCACTTTCTATAAGGTCAGAGTTCATTAAAGAGGAATGCAAAGGTTATTACATTAGCAATATCAATAGGAAAGCAAACACAGGGAAAATATATCTTATTTGCCACTACAGGGGCGATATATTAGCCAACACATGTAGTAGTAAATATTAGTATGTCTGATGAACACATCACTACCAACTGTCATCATACGGTAAGTATATCATGAGAAAAAGGTAATGTAAAAATTTCAGGAGTATGAAATGGTAAAAAAAGAAAAATACATAGGAGGTATCATTAGAGTACTCCTCAAGGGATAAAGGAATAAGAATGTAATAGAAAAAAAGAAGTACCCTGAATGTCCTAAAGGGCTTATTCTTATCCTTTAGGCAATAGGGACTTTAAGGTGACATAAAGCATGTTGATTGTTTTAACTATTGATTCTATTATCATATGCAACTTTACTACCGCATTGTATAAGCTCATAGGTATATTTCTTCAATTCCTGGGTGTCTTTGTCACAATATATATGTTTGAGATATCTTTTGTCAGCTATATCATACTTTAAATGAATCCTATATTGTTTTTGAAGGGCAGTGATACTAAAAATAAGGTTTGCAGATGTCCCAAACACATACTTCACTACTTGTCTATTAGTGATAAAAAGTTCTCCTTCCCTTCCTTTTATTCAGTCCACATGCATTCAATATTTACTATATAAAGTGCCACACACAATGCTAGACTCTTGAAGAAACCTTCAAAGTGATCCTGTGTTAAGTGTAATATGCATCCTCTATTCAATCTATGCAGATTGAATAAAATGTGTTCTCAACAGATGTATCTTTCCCCAGCATACTTTTAAATAATGATAAAAACTTTGATGCTTTCCTTTATATAACTTTCCCTTTAAACTGTTGGTTGTTTTTTTTTTTAAGTTGGTAAAAAGGGTTTTTAACAAATCTGACAGTCAGGTGAATAGGAAGTGAACAGAATGAAGAGGAGGGAAAACAGACCAGCCAAGTGCTCTCTAATTAAAGTCTGTTGTGTGAAGCATCTTCCAAAAAGACAAGAAGGCTGAGTCTTACCAATATAAAATTCTCAAGAAATCCTTGCCCTGAAGGTATTAAAGCATCAGGGTAGTTATTTCAAGAGTGGATTCCTTCAATTCCTACAGTTTAAAAAATCACCACCTTCATTTGCTGTTATTTTTTCTGTTTTCATCTTTTTTTTTTTCTTACTGGTGAACTCGGTTTGGCACCCTTGAGATAAGTCATGTAATTTCTGTAGAGTGGTCTAAGTCTAGTGAGAGGAATATGGAAATTTACAAGGTTTTGCTTTACACAGGACTGAGGAACACCAGATTTGGGCTCCCTTCCCTATTGCCCTTTTTGACACTGGGAAGCCGTGTAAACCTGCTGGGGCTCAGTCACCTTTTCTGTTATATAACGATGTGTTTGTGGAATCCTGAGTGTTCTGGGCTCCGCCATGCAGAGGAGGATGAGAAGAAACAGCAAGGTGTGAAGGTCTGGTCCAGGAAACAAAGGAAGAGTTTAAAAGCTCTTACTTTGAGATGGTGTAGACCTTTGATTCTTGTATATCTTTGTTTCCTTTTGCTCTATTTCTTTTGGATGGCCTTCTCCCTGGGTGTGGTATCGTAGCCTGGATTACCTCCTGCACATAAAGTGCATAGTAGTGGGTGGCTTTCTATGGGGAACAATTCTCACCCTTGAAGCTCATTTACTTCATCATCTTTTGCTGCCTCTTCTGGCCAGAGGTTAGGATTTCAAAGTTCAAGACTACAGTGTGGGACTCTATATTTTATGAAGAAGGCTCTTCTTTATTTATTTATTTATTTTTTTTGAGGTAATCTCGCTTTGTCACCCTGGCTAGAGTGCAGTGGGACAATCTTGGCTCCCTGTAACCTCTGCCTCCTGGGCTCAAGTGATTCTCCTGCCTCAGCCTCCAGAGTAGCTAGGATTACAGGTACCCATCACCCCGCCGGCTAATTTTTGTGTTTTTAGTAGAGATGGGGTTTTACCATATTGGCTAGGCTGGTCTCAAACTCCTGACCTCAAGTGATCCACCTGCCTTGGCCTCCCAAAGTGCTAGGATTACAGGTGTGACCCACTGAGCCTGGCCAGCTCTTCCTGTATTCATTCTCGTATTCACTCATGTATTGAGCCACTACTGGGTGGGATAGATCCACAGACAGATATAACAAGAGCATTGCCTCAAGATGACAATGTAGGAGGAAAGGCCAACATGATACATACTTCAAAGGATTTTAAAAATATAATGTCATGACAATCAGAACCTGTTATCACTCCAACTACAATCTATGAACTAAACATCTGGTGTTTTCCAGGGAAAGTACAAAGTTATATTTCAGATCTTTTGTTGATTTTTAGAAGCTCTTCTGGAGCATCTATGCAGAGGTCAACAAGTCTGGCACTACTTCAGGTGCTGAGCACTAGGATTTGCTACACACACAGTATTGGCTGCTGCAATCTTACAATCAATTAAAATGCTGAATTTATTCCAAGGAGTATTTGGTTAGTTACCTCGGAGCCAACACAGGATTTTTTTTCCTTGTGCTTATTCCTACTTGAACTTATCTGACTCTATCTATTGTGGGTCCCTGGATCCCTGATCAGATCTTTTCCAATCCAAAAAAAGTGGCTGTTATCATAAACCTTATATTGATGGAGGCTATTTCCCCTCCTATCCACTACATATCTAGTGCATCTCCTGGTCTTCATGATGTACGCCTCTCATATTTACTGCAAACACAGCAAGACTGTCACGGCTTTTAGCATATTTGATTTTTTTTTTTTTAACAGAGAATCACTTTGCTTTATCAAGTGTTGAGTCAAAGGGTTATGTAAAAGTTGACATGCCTGCGACTTATTTTTAACTAGCAAATCATAATCATCCCACACTGTCTAAAGTACTAAACTTAACATATAAATCATATGCCCTTACTAGAAAGAGCTAGCTAGAAAAATGTAAATAATAAAATTAAAATTGCTAAACTCCCTCATTATGTATTTATAATTAGCAGTCAAATTATTAACTCTGTTTTCAGAATTTCTGAAATAGGTTGTTGATATTAAGGAAGCTGTTCAACAAAAACCTCAACAAGTATAGTCTTAAAATCAAATCAGTGAAATAATCTTTTAAATGTTTAGCTAGCTATCCATTAGCATTTGCATTAAATTTCAGCAACAGTGGTTGTTTTAGCTTTTTGGGATGTTATTTTTCTGCACAAACATACTGCAAAGAACACACTTGATAAAAAATAAAAGTTATTTGTTTTCATATTTTACACATGACTTTCCAATAGCACTAATCAGATTTTATGTCCATAACTATGGGTATAAAGTAATTATTTTATTTCTCAAATAGTAGTCTGGATCCCCTGTCCATATTCTTTGCTCATATTTACTGTGTCATTTGCCATCAGGTACCACAGTTACCTGGACATATGCCCATTTGCCTAGTTTGACAGAGCTACTTAAGGGTAAGCATCCCAATCTGTGGAAAAGTATTAAAAAAAGTCAGGGATCACAGAACCACCTTTGTTCACAGTGATTACCATCATGTCGATAAATGAAAAATAAAGAAGGAAACTCTCTGAAAGAAAATGTCATGTATTCAGGGATGGGCATTACAATGGGAATACAGATGCCACGGTAACGCATGTGCGAATCAAGTGGAAGAGTCTCTTGTTCTGTGTCCCTCTGATTCAACTTCACCCCTATGTATCTCCAGATGAAGGGAGGAAATTGAAAATTCATCCTCAAGCTTCAAATACAGTACCCTTTCTGATATGGCTAACAGTAGTTTGGGTAACACCATATTGACTGTGGGTTGCAAAATTAATGCAACATATTAGCAGTTCTGAATCAGACAAGGGATCAAAATGGAGGAACTGAGGCAAATTTATGTGCTGGAAGACAGAAGGACTACAAATAAGAAACAAAGAACTGTGGCAAGGTGGCAAGTATTGAAAAATTGGGGCAATGTTAATTAATGACGAGGAAGCAAAAAGTGTTGGTTGCCAAAGAAGGGATTTGAAAGTCTTGATTCGTTCTTGGAAATGCGGGACTACAAAATAAATAAATAAATAAAATTTTGAAAGAGTTTTAAATGAAGCTGATGCGATGATACTGAGGCTGCCACACTGTCTGGATTGGTTAGTGTCTATGTCAGCATGCAAATGGGGTGCTTTTCCTTACCTCCAGATGCTCTAAAATATAGGGCGGATTTGTCATTCCAAGCCTCAGCATTGCTCCCTCAGGAATCACTTCAACCAGTTTCCACAGGAGTGTGGGGAGATTGGTGCCAATATCTCTGCCATAAGCCCCCGTGTCTTCACTGGTCAACCATATCTCACAAACACCCTCTGTGAATCAAAGGAGATAATTAACAAATCTGTGGCAGAGCTGTTTCCTTCATCATACAGCTGCTCACTCTTTATAATGCAGTATTTCTCAACACTATTATTCAGGCAGGCTGGGTATTCAATTGCAGAGAAAAAGCAGCTTATCCCATGGTGCCAGTGGGTTATTAAGTTCATTTTACGAACACCAGAGAGTTACAACAATGCTGTAAATTATCAGTGTGTCCTGTGAAGTGATTAACATTCACAGCCAATCAGTTCAACTGTGCTTCCCCCAAAGCACTTTGATCAAGACTAAAGCCTCAGTCCCACCTCAGAGAATACCTAGTTTATTGAATACTCTAAGTCCTGGAACTGAAAGTCACTTCACAGAACAGGTACTATCAGCAGTTAACTCATTAATCAGTATGGCACCAACCTAAGGAAAAATGCCAAGTGTAGTTAAGGTTTAGCTCACATATTATTAATTATTAGGTACCCATTTTTCTCGTAGCCACTATTCTAGTCTGTCTTCATTATTCATTCAAAAATAGTATTCATTTTATTGCTGCATTCAAAAAAGTTGGTTGCTGCCTAAACTGAGTGTTTGTGTTGGAAAACCTGTTTACTGACAGCTTGCTTTCTATTTTCCACAAATCAGACGTTAGGAAAATGTATATATATATATTTTGTGGTTATTATGTTATAAAGAATCCTGACTTCACATATCATACCCTGCAATGATACTGCTTCAAATGTCCAGAGGAAATACTTTGGGATCCCCCTCATGTTATTTAAAATGAATAAAACAGAGTTAGCAAGAGCCATTCAGGCTTTCATGGCACACAGAACTTTTCTGAACCCATATTCAATGAAATGATCAGCCTATTTTAAAAGGCCAAATGATTAACAAGGCTAAAACAAACAATGAAGTGAGCCTGTGAAATTTGTTCACGCTCAAGTGGTTTGTTGCTTCTGCAGAAGCTCAACACACACAGAGGCACACAAACTGAAGACTTTAGCCTGAACTAAAGTATAAGTTTCTAGAAAGTGTCTTCAAATTATAATTTTAAATTATCTTTAGTTGACAGAACAGTAGAGTTTCAAAAATACATTTAAATATTCCTAGCCAAGAGAGACAACAAATAAAACACATGGCTTTTATGTGAGTGTGGACTTAAAACTTACAGAATAAAAAAGCATAAAATAAAGATCTTTGCTCCTCTTAATATGTTCCAAGAGGTAGAAAAAAACACAGCATAAAGATTTCCAATCACTATTATTTTCTTTAGCATAAGAAATACAATTACTTTAGCAAAAAACTAAACCATATAAAAACATTTTCACTTTTTCCTGCCTATCTTTCTGAGACATACACATCCTCACTCACACCCACACAACATGGAAAATACAAGGATAGAAATAAGATTTTAGTTTCCCCAAATTAAAGAATCAATAACTTAGCATTGAAAACAGAATACATAGAAAAAAGATCACTTAAAAAGCTTTTTAAAAAATAAAAAGCTCAATACATTTAAAAAGCTGAAGATATTTTTAGCATCCGAAAATTCGTAGTATTATGGATATATGGGTTTTCATAGTTTAAATTAAATACCTAGTTCCAGAAATAATAAACCTTTGCTTAATCTTAATCATTTCATAAAAAGCTTTATCCTCCAAAGAAATAGTCTGGCATGTCCATAGGCTATTTTTAGAGGCGTATAATTTTATAAATATTCTCTGTAGATGAAATAAATCTTTTTCTATTTAAAAAGTAGACTGAAATTAGTGGTATCATCTTTAATATTATATCTGCCATTAGACACTGGACTCATACAATCTTTTTTTTTAACAAAATCTTATCAGAAAATCCACTCCAGGAAAAGAGATGGCTAAGTAACAACATAAACAGATTTTAAAACATTCTGAAAGAGGTTATAAAAACAGGACATTATCCATGATTTTCCAGTTACTGGCATTTGAGCAACACAATATGAATATTTTAAAATGAACAGAATAATTTTAATTTATAATTTTTCCATCCAAATGGTTCCATGTTATGCCTTATGTAGACAGCGCAGGTTCCTGGAACAGTGCCTTGCCGTTGCTAGATGAATATAGAAGGGGAAAAATCGCTATGAATAGGAATGGAAATAACATCCATGGAGAAACAGCAGCCAGCTCTTCAAGCTGCATAGGTGGGGACCAATAGCCCCCTGGTGGGCTGAAACTTCAAATTAAATCACATAAAGAGGAAGCAGCTGTAACACTAAATCAGCAACAACAGGAATAATGGTCTTGATGTCTCCAAGATCAAGGCTGCTAAAATACTCTACATAATAGCAACCTGGTTTAAAACACAATGGAACGAAAGAGCATGCGCAAAGTGAAACCCTTGGACTTGAGGAGAATTTTGCTTTGCCAATTCAATTCAAAAATCTGTCAAAGATGATCTTGTTCTTAGTCAATGTGAGAAAGTTCAGCTTTTGTAAGGGTGTATTTCAAGCATGAATCCTAATGAGAATGGATCTCTCAAACAGAGTTAGGATATGGAAGTCATTACATACTAAAAGTGACGCTAAATGTGGAATCCCCACGCCTGACATCCTTTTCCCTGGAAAGTCTCCTGATTACTCATAGCACAGGCAGTTCGTGCCAGGCCACGCTTGCATACGAAGTCACCAGAGCGCCTGAGGGCTTCAGTAGTCACTAATGGACACACATTGGGACACAAGCTTGTATCTGCACACTTAATTGGCTAGACTTATGGACAGAAGTGCTTGCCTAAACAGCTTCATTTCTTAAGGACTTCAGTTATGAGCTTTATTTCTTTGCACATTCAGTTCTCAATTCATCCAAACATTTATTTGGCCCTTACCGTGTGCCCTGCAGCTCTTCCAGCTCACAACAGATATGGATTCACCATTAAAATGGCTATTAGCTAAGAGCTGGCAAGGGGACACTTACTAACGTCCGCGACCCTTCGCATCCATCCCTGTTGTTGGTGGGGATACAATGGACAGTCTTCAAGAACACAGCCTTAGACCAAAATGAAGGGTCTGCTGGGCTGGCTTAAAATGGACACAATGTCGGCCTCAGTAAGATAGTCTCAGTCTGCACTAGAACTTGGAATTTGATTAGTATATGTCAGGAAAATAAACGCATGAAAGTGAAAAAGAGATGCAAGCAGGAAGAACTAAGATAAGAGAAGTGAATACCCATTAAAAACTCCCATGCCTGTAAAAATAAATATATGCAAAAAAGAAGGTGGTAGGGTAGGAAAGTGGGAGACAGAAATTGGGGTTTTTTTAAGCATCCAAGGGAAGATTTTACTTTTTTCTAAAATTGTTCATCTACCTGACTTTTGTTCATTTTCCCAAAAATTGTTCAGTCAACCTAACTTTTTAAATGAACATTATGTTCATCAGATCATCCACCATCCTTCTGATGCATTAATTTTGGTAAAAGGAAAGGCAAATACTGGGAAGAATGAAATGTACTATATAGGAAAAAAAGCCTTAAGTTTAGTTATTAGATTCCATGATCATCTTACCCAAGCAATTATAGATCAGCCTGTAGTTGAAACACAAGCCATTTCCCCCTGAATAAACAGCAACTCCAACAGCTAGATTCCCATCTCTGCTCCATAGCAATTTGAGATGACAGGAGATGGAAGTAGAAGACCTAAAAGTTTGATAATAAAAGGAGGATAATATCCTCAATCAAAGAGTCTCACCACAAAGAAAATTCTCTTTGAAAAATCAAACTTGGCCAAAATTCAATTTCAAAAGATTATGACTCACTATAACTTTATGTATGATCTTCATTGCAATAAATTAAAATATGGGTGAAGACTGATTTCATCTGGTCAAGAAGTAGCATTTCTCTAGTAGTTTCTGCTTTATCTATGAGGAAAATTTCCAGGATAAGTTGTTTCAATTATTCATGAATAGTCTCTAAAAATAACTACAAACATCCAAAACCTGTAAATAATGATTACGGGGATCACTTAGCTAAAGAGCACTGGATGGCAGGGAAACCTACATCAAGTACACATCATTTAAAAATCCTTGGAAAATCTGCTAACTCTACCTCCCACAACCCGGTGTGTGCTCTCCCCTCTCCATCTTTTTTTTTGTTTTGTTTTTTCTGAGACTGTTTCACTCTGTCACCCAGGCTGGAGTGCAATGGCACGATCTCGGCTCACTGTAACCTCTGCCTCCGAGGTTCAAGTGATTCTCCTACCTCAGCCTCCCAAGTAGCTGGGATTACAGGTGCACACAACCATGCCCAGCTAAGGTTTGTATCTTTAGTAGAGATGGGGTTTCACCATGTTGGCCAGGCTAGTCTCCAACTCCTGACCTCAGGTGATCCACCTACCTTAGCCTCCCAAAGTGCTGGGATTATAGGCATGAGCGACCGCACCTGGCCCCTCCCCCTGTCTTTTGTTCTCCATTCCTATCCTTTGTTTTTTCCTCTCAATTTTATCCTTGAGTCTTTCTCCGCCATCTGGTTCCAGCCTTTATTCTCCCACTAAGGAAAATACATTAAACATATATTACTTGTTATATTTATTTCATATGCATTAAATTGTCTGCTTTTACTTCCTGCTGCTTTCTTTTAAGGGTCACAGTGCATTATATTTTTAGGGGTTCTTTCTTCTTAAAAAACAATCTTAGAAAATTCGGACATTAGGCCGGGTGAGGTGGTTCACGCCTGTAATCCCACCACTTTGGGAGGCCAAGGCGAGCGAATCACCTGAGGTCAGGAGTTCGAGACCAGCCTGACCAACATGGCGTCACCCCATCTCTACTAAAAATACAAAACTAGCCGGGTGTGGCGGCTCATGCCTGTAATCCCAGCTACTCAGGAGGCTGAGGCAAGAGAATCACTTGAACCCAGGAGGCAGAGGTTGAATTACCTGTAGTTCCCTGAGCAAGTCACTATAGCTCTGGCCACTATGCTTTACACCCATGCTGTTTCCTCTACCTAAAATGACCTCTACTCTTCTTTACGTAAGAAATGCCTCGTTGAAGCGAGGCACTCGTGCCTGTCATCCCAGCAGTATGGGAGGCCAAGGCAGGCAGATCACTTGAGGTCAGGAGTTCAAGACCAGCCTAGCCAACATGGTGAAACCTCATCGCTACTAAAAATACAAAAAAGCCAGGCACAGTGGGGCATGCCTGTAGTCCCAGCTACTTGGGAGGCTGAGGCAGGCGAATTACTTGAACCTGGGAGGCGGGGGATGCAATAAACTAAGATGGCACCACTCCACTCCAGCCTGGGAGACAGCATGAGACTCAGTTTCAAAAAAAAAAAAAAAAGGAAAAGAAATACTTCTTCAGAAAACTTTCGTGACCACTGAGAATAATTTACATGCTCTTCTCCTGTGCTTTCAACACTCTTGTACATAATTCTGTTAATACAATGTGTTATAATTATTGGTTTGTCTTCCCTGAGAGAAAAGAAGCATTTCCCAGGCAGAGCTGCAAAAATCTAAAACACACACGCCTGGGACCTATCATGATGCTAGCAAACAGCAAGACCTCAATAAATTTTGGTTCCATCAATCAACATATTTGATGGGATCGCTTTCAGTAAAAAAAAAAAAAAGAGATGAACAGATTAAGTATATTTCAGCCAACATCTGAAAAGCACCTCTTCCTATACAGACACATAAATATACACACATACATATAAACAGACACACACACACACACACACATACAGAGACTGTGCACAAAAGTGGAGGAGGTTATATATTAGGCAATGAGGAAATACCAAACTGAATATTATTTGGACAATATGGAAATGCAGCTTGAATGTTGCAAAGTTTCTTCCATAGTCTCTTAACTTCTACACAAGATTAACAGTCCTGCTTAGGGTTCACTATTACCCTACAACAATAGCTGGCCAGCACAGCAACTGAATACAACCAGCTTTTCACTTACAGGTATGATGTTCTTTTTAGTTAAAAAGAAGTTCAGACAGATCAATACCCAGAAAACAAACTTTAACACTATTTTTATTGCCTTAATAACAATAGTTAACAAAGAGATGGTATTTCCAGACCTTACTGATATCTGTAATTATACTTGTTACAGAAAAAAAAATTTGTTGGCATAAATTGATAATGCTGTTGCTAAACAAAAACAACTTGTTTATTTCTTTCAAAAGGTCATCAGAAAGAATATTGTTGATTTCCATACTTCTGCAGGAATTTGGAAATAATGGAAAGTTCAAAATAAACTAAATACCATAAAAGGATGATACACTTTCTGAAAACAAGGCATCTGACTCCCTAGTCTCCAAAATCTGTAATAAGCCTCAATGAAGCAGATTAAGTTTATCCTCTTAATACCATAGTATGTTATGCTCCATATACGGGCATTTTTAATACCCCTAGAGAGAATATAGACAGCAGTGTCTATGAACAGGTCCTCTTGTGTTTCAGCATGATGTGGAGAGAGGTGTAATTCTATCTTTAAAAATCACAACGGGCTCAACCGCTAGCAGTCCAAACATTATGGATACACAAAGGAGGAGGAAGAGGAAAGAAGAAAATCATTAGATGCCTGCAATGCAGTACATTGTTCTCAGAAAATATTAATAATCAGTTGATAACGGTGATAAAAACTTTTCTAGATTTCAAGACTAACAAAGAGCTACAGAATAGTTTAGAGGGTAAAGAAAAGTAAAAAAACAAAGGATTTTTCATTATTTCAGCCACTGAGCTCAATTACGGAATGAAGAATAAATAAAAGTTCAGATTTTTAAAGGACAGAATTTTTATGAGTAATGTTTTGGTCCTAAAGGTCTTTCCCTTTGGGTCAGGCATAGTAGCTCATTCCTGTAATCCCTGCTCTTTGGGAGGCCAAGGCAGGAAGGAATCCCTGAGGCAAGGAGTTTAAGACCAGCCAGGGCAACACAGTGAGACCCTATCTCTACGAAAACTAAAAAAGTTAGCCGGGCATGGTAGTGTGTACCTGTAGTCCTAGCTATTTGGGAGGCAGAAGGATCACTAGAGCCCAGGAGTCGAGGTTACAGTGAGCTATGATTTCACCACTGCACTATACAGCACTAGAGCCAGAGCAACAGAGTAAGACCTTGTTTCTTTTTTTTTTTTTTTTTTTAGTGACCTTCACTCAAGGTACAGTCAAACAGAACTGAAATTCTGCAGTTAAAATTAGAAAATTTTGTCTTTAAAACTTATACAAGTACAGACAGTGCCCGACTTACAATGGCTCGACTTAGGATTTTTCAACTTTATGACAGTGTGAAAGTGATATGTGTTCAGTAGAAACCATACTTCCAGTAAACATACAACCATTCTGTTTTTCATTTTCAGTACAGTATTCATCACATTGCATGAGATATTCAACACTATATTATAAAGTAGGCTTTGTATTAGATGATTTTGTCCAACTATAGGCTAATAAAAGTGTTCTGAGCATGTTTAAGGTAGGCGAGGCTAAGCCATGATGATCAGTAGGTTGGGTGTATTAAATGCTTTTTCTTTTCTTTTCTTTCTTTTTTGTTTTGCTTTGTTTTGTTTTCAAGACAGGGTCTTACTCTGTCACCAAGGCTGCAATGCAGTGGTGTGACCATGGGTCACTGCGGCCTTGACCTCCTGGACTCAAGTGATCCTGCCACCTCAGCCTCCCAGGTAGCTGGAACTACAGGTATGTGGCACCACATCTGGCAAATTTTTGTATTTTTTGTACAGACAGGGTTTCACCATGTTGCCCAGGCTGGTCTCAAATTCTTAGAGTCAAAAAATCTGTTCTCCTTGGCCTCCCAAAACGCTGGGATTACAGGTGTGAGCCAATGTGCCTGGCCTTTAAATGCATTTCAACTTATATTTTCAACTTATAATGGGTTTACTGGGATGTGACCCCATCGTAAGTTGAGGAGCATCTGTACTTAAACAGCAAATAGAATTTTCTATTTTCTATTATATTATTATATGTTCAGTTTGAAGGTATATCAGGTATATGGTTTAGTGTCCTCATACAAATAAAACATCATTCATTCATTCATTCACTCATTCATTCATTGACTCCTTCTAGCAAGTAATTGTTGAACACCTATTATGTATCAGACACTGTTCTAAACCTTAGAGATAAAGTCTCTGCCCACATGAAACCTATTCAAGTAAAACAGACAATAAACTAAGACATAAAGAACATATTGTCAAGTAAAAATAAGTGCTAATAAAAATTTTAAAAGCAAGATAAAAGGCATGAATGATGAGGTCAGGTGCAGTGGCTCACACCTGTAATCCCAGCACTCTGGGAGGCTGAGGTGGGCGGATCACCTGAGGGCGGGAGTTTGAGACCAGCCTGACCAACATGGAGAAACCCCATCTCTACTAAAAATAGAAAATTAGCCAGGCGTGGTGGCATATGTCTGCAATCCCAGCTACTCAGGAGGCTGAGGCAGGAGAATCACTTGAACCTGGGAGGCAGAGGTTGCAGTGAGCCGAGATTGTACCATCACACTCCAGCCTGGACAACAAGAGTGAAACTCCATCTCAAAAAAAAAAAAAAAAAAAGGTATGGATGATGGTACTGGATTACATCCCAGTAAACCCACTGTACGTTGAAAATATGAGTTGAAAATGCACGTAAAGGCCAGCCTCATTGGCTCACACCTGTAACCCCAGCATTTTGGGAGGCCAAGGAGGGTGGATTTTTTGAGTCCAGGATGATGAAGTAATTGGGAAAAGACACTTATTTTTGATAGGGAATAGTTGAGGAAGACTCACAATGACACAAAACCTGAATGAATCAAGGTAGTAAGCCATGTAGATCAGCTATCTAAAGGAAGAGCCCTTGAAGCAGAGGGAATATAAGTACAAAGACACAATATGAGTATGCCTGCAGTTCCCAAGGCACCACAAAGAGGTCAGTGTGGTTAGAATGAAGTGAGTGAGGGGTTTGTGGTGAGAAAGAATTGTACAAGGGGAGCCAGTGTTAACGGAAGTTGTTATAAGGGGCTCAAGCTCACAGGGCAGGACTAAGAGAGCAAAGATGACATGTTGATAAGCTATGCACTGTCATAGCCAATAAATATGCAATATGTATATTATAGTTGCCAGTGAAAGCTCTCAATAATTTCACTTTAAGATATTCTCATACTTATGCTCATGAAAACTGAATGCAGTTTCAAGATTCTCAAATCACTAGATATGTTGTATAAGAAGGGGCAGGAAAAAAATAACATAATTTAACTTAATTTAATTAAATTTTATTTAATTAAATAAAATTAAAAAATAACATAATTTAATTTCAGTCTTTCTGAACAAAATTAATTTCATTCACTCTTTATTTGGAGGGGAAATTTATTATTATAATTGACCAAAATATACCAAACAACACTCACAAATGTAAATAGAAATAAATAAAAGGAACCCAGACCAGTAACAACGTACGCTTTTTAGTTGATATCACCTAGAGGAAAAGGAAGTGGTGCTTGTCTTTTATCTATTTTCTTTTCTTATTTCTTTCCATCCAACAGAGCCTAAATACTACTACTGAGCCCCCGCTTCTCACTTAGCATTATTTAAGTTGAAATCCAGCAAATAAACCAATACTTGCCACAAACTCAGAGTCTTAAAGTTTGAACCACCGCTTTGGCTTCAGAAGATAGGACAAATAAGAATATGTGAAATAGAACCTTCTCTATGAGGCAGGAAAAGGAATAGAAAAATAGGCTCACCCTCAAGAACCTACTACCCCCAAACCTGGAAACTATAATTATAAATACAAAAATTTGGATCACTTTATTCTTTTGAACTACAGGTAAATATCCTTAATCCAAAATGCTTAGGACCAGAGGGGTTTTGGATTTCAGATTTTTTTCAAATTCTGGAAAATTTGCATCATACATATGAGCTAAACATCCCCAATCTGAAAATCCAAAATCCAAAGTGCCCCAATGAGCATTTCCTTTGAGTGTCATGTTGGCACTCCAAAAGTTTCAGATTTTAGAACATTTTGGATTTTGGATTTTTGGATTAGGGGTACTCAAAGGGGGTTAGTTAAAATAGCCTTATGTGCCTTTTACAGGTTGGATGTAGGAGATGAGAAGATAGTTATGTTCTCTAGTAAATAAAAAGTAAAAAGGTTGTGTGTGTGTACACGTGTGTGTGCACATATGCACTGTTTTTACATAATGAAAGAATAAAGTACAATTCTAGGACAAATAAATATTGTTTAAAAGTTTTAAGAAGCAGCTAGTGATTCAGCCCTGAGGAAAGGAAGAATAGTCAGAATAGGAAGGTCTGACAGATATCCCAGTTAGCAAGAATTTAACAATCAGTTACTTCTTCAATTTAAAATTTCTAAGAACCAAACACTACAAACATTTGCAGGTAATATTAACAAAAGGTAATTTTAATACTATTATAATAGAATAACATACATATCAATAACCAGTTCTATAACTTGACCAAAACTAGGCCAATCAAAATGATAACTACCAACATATTTGCTTCTATAGAGGAATATGTAATATCCAGTACAAACTGTTGACTCTGATCATACTGATGACAGCAAACATTAATTAAAAGGACAGGTCAGGCACAGTGGCCATACCTATAATCCCAGCACTTTGGGGGGCTGTGGTGGGTGGATCACTTGAGGTCAGGGGTTTGAGACCAGCCTGGCCAACATGGAAACCTGGTCTCTACTAAAAATACAAAAATTAACACAGCATGGTGGTGTGCCCCCGTAATCCCAGCTACTTGGGAGGCTGAGGCAGGAGAATCACTTGAACCAGGAGGTGGAGGTTGCAGTGAGCTGAGATCACGCCATTGCCCTCCAGCCTGGGTAAAAACAGCAAGACTCCATCCCAAAAAAAAAAAAAAAAAAAAAAAAACTATATATATATTATATACACATAGATAAAATTGTTTAAAGCAAAAATAATAACATATTATGGGGTTTACACCTGATGCAAAAGACTGACAATAGCACAAAGGACAAGAAGAAAGATAAAATGGAAATATACAATTGTAAGGTTCTTACACTATAAATAATGTAGTAAAATATTATTTGAACATAGATTGTGATAAGTTAAGGGTATATATTTAAACCTGAGAGCAACCATCGATCAATCAAAGTGGTAATTTTGGTAAGTCCATCTTTTTTCTATTTTATAAAACATTTAAAAGGAGCTAAATCAACAAATGAAGTCTACGTGTGTTAAACGTTAGTTGTCTTATAAGCTAATTAAGTACAATGATCATTATTAAATTCTGCTATGTGAGGCTAATCTAGAGAGCTAATATTCAGTATTTTAAAACAGTATGTTAGTTATCCTCTTGCCGAAGGGGAAAAACCGAATGTCATTTTGAAGTAACTACCTCATGGAAAAAAAGTGATAATTTCTCATCGCCAATAATTCAACTTTTCACAGAAAGGTAAAACATACTTAGTTGCTGGCACTGAGGAAAACAACAAACCAACAACTTCATTGATCTCACCTTTTCTTTGCCCCAAAGTGCCAATTCAGGGCTCTCCAATTTGTACCTAAATATGATGTAAGATTTTAATAACTCTGTGCTTAAAAGTCAGTTAAGGATACTTCTCTCTCTCTTCATGGCTTATCACCATGGTTCACTAAAAATAGATCCCATTAGACAAGCTGCTTTTGGCACTATGGGTAACACAATGCATGAGTGTAATCAATCAATGTATTTGAATAACAAACACAGACAATTTTAAAAAATAAGAATTATCCAGCTTGAAATGCCAAAACTCTTTATCCACTTCATTTTATAAATACAGACTGTGATAGAAAGGTCAACAGACTTGCCCAAAGTGATACAATAAGCAGCAGCACAGCATGGATTAGAATTAATCTCTTAATTTCCAAGAAGCAACTCCAACATAATTCTTTTTAATGCCAATTTAGTGACTCAAGGAGAAGACCTATAAAATGCTGACTATAATTATGATATGAGTAGTACCAACCAAAAATCTCAAAAGCCAGCTTTAGTAGCATTAGAAATAAGAAATGATTGAAGAAAACCAAAACAATGTGTAAATAACATGAGATGCGTTAAGAGTAATAAACCTGTGCTATCCAATATAACCACAAGTCATATGTGGCTGCTGAACACTTGAAATGCAGTTGGTTTGAACTAAGATGTGCTTTTTTTTTTTTTTTTTTTTTTTTTTTGAGATGGAGTCTCGCTCTGTCACCCAGGCTGGAGTGCAGTGGCGTGATCTCGGCTCACTGCAACCTCCGCCTCCCAGGTTCCTGCCATTCTCCTGCCTCAGCCTCCCGAGTAGCTGGGACTACAGGTGCCCAATACCACGCCCGGCTAATTTTTTGTATTTTTAGTAGAGATGGGGTTTCATCATGTTAGCCACGATGGTCTCGATCTCCTGACCTCGTGATCCATCTGCCTCGGCCTCCCAAAGTGCTGGAATTACAGGCATGAGCCACCGTGCCCAGTCCTAAGATGTGCTTTAAGTGCCAAGGTACACATCTGATTTCAACTACTTAGTATGAAAAAAGAATGTAAACTATCTTATTAAGATTTTAAAATAATTTTTAAAACTGAGCTGGGCACAGTGGTACATGCCTGCAGTCCTAGCTACTTGCGTGGTTGAGGCAGGTGGATAGTCTGAGCCCAGGAGTTCAAGGCTGCTGTGAGCTATGACTGAGCCATTTTGCACTCCAGCCTGGGCAACAGAGAGAGGCTCCATCTCCCACTCCCCGACAAAAGAAATTGATTACAAATTGAAATTAGTATTTTGGATATAATGAGTTAAAGTATCTGATTAAAATAAACTTAACCTGTATCATTTTCCTTTTTTAATGTGGCTACTAGAACATTTTAAATTATACACATGGCTCATATATTTCTACTGGGCAGCACTGTTATAAGGTATAGAACTGCCTACAATGAAGAACGAAAAGAATTAACATGAATTTTAATTCACATAATATATTAATAAATTATACTTTCTCCTAATTAATCAACAGAAACTGAAAATTCATCACAGTGAAGTGAAATGATTGATAAAGATTTTGTACTTCATTTATGTATATTTCTTGATTGTATTGACACATTTTATTAAAATTCAAAACATATTAGTTAATAAATTAAAAAGTGGCATTCAGAAATGCAACTGTACAACAATTATTTTGTGTATTATCTTTAAGTCATCTTGGACATATACATTTTATACACTTCACAGTGTTTACAAAATAGAAAGAGACTATTGTATTTAAAACTATACTTCAAAGTTGAGTCCTTAATTCTCACTATTAAAATAGATATTTAGTAGTTCTTACTGCAAATAGCATTTCTATCTACAAATTGCTTCCAACTGTAAACCGTTATTTATAAGTCATAAATGAAGAAACACAGAAAATAGGTAAGATATGTAATTTGCCAATTATTAACCAATACATGAGTGGCATAGAAATCTTTTCAAAAGCTCCTCATTTCCAGGTGTGATTTATACAACTTTTCTTGTTTAGGAAAAAATGAATATCATTACCAAAGTACTCCTGTTAACTTGATAAAAACACCGTCTCTCAATCCCACTCCATAAAACCTTGACAGAGAAACTCTCCACCTCTGTCTCCTCTGCAGCCAATATATTACTGTGGCATTTACTTACGAGGATTTAAAAAGAAATAGGGTACTTATAGTAATTGCACTGGTCCAAGCTTAGCCAAATACAGCAAAATCATTTTGTTATCTTTTATATGTGTGCTGGTTAAGTTTTAAAAATGCTTTATTACCTCTATTAAGTCTGCCAAATCTCTTCTAGGAAAAACTGTTCTGATATTTCAAACTTGAGTTCAGTTAAATTCTACAAAACTCTTGCGAAATACATTTTCGTTCTGTATTCTCTAACTCCCCAGTTCTTTTTTGTTATCTCCTGTAGCTTCAGCTGGTTAAGGATTAAGCTGAGGTCCTAGAAAGGGTGTCTTTCATTCATTATTTATTTTAAAGATCTCCAACAGTGACCAATGGAGAGAAATTACTCAGTAAATGCAGCAGGAGGAAGGGACAGAAAAAAGTGGAGAGAAGTATCTCTAACATACTATATAATTGACTTCTCATTATGTTCATTGTGTATTACCTCTCTGCCCCACCCCCAAATAGAAGGAAAGCTACAATAAGACTGAGATTCTCATCTGCTTTGTTCACCGAACTAACTCTTGTAATAGGACAGTGACTGAGGACATATTAAGCATCCGGTGAATATTTATTTATTGACTGAATGAATAAATTAATAAGAAGACAGGAAGAAAGGGAAGCATGAAGGGTTGGGGAAGGAGGAAAAGGAGGAGGGACATTGCGATGACAACATGAAAGGAAGGGAGCCTACAGGTGCAGTTCTCAGATTTGCTTACAAAGAAAAGAACATAAGAAAGTATTCAAGTTTTCACAGTGTTTCAAACAGAAAACAAAGCATGAATGCTCATTCTCATTGGAGTAGGAAGTACACAATCAGAAAATACCTATATGTATTCAACAGACAAAAAAGAAACAGATTGTAAAAATAATAAATTGTTTGAGCTTCTGTTAATGTTTCCTACTTACGCACCAATTTATCATCTTTTATATATCCACACAAATGGAGAATAGCCACCAAAATGGGAAGAAAAGGTTTCCTGAGAAATACAGAAAATTGAGATGATTCTATCCATTAACTTAATCCATTCTCCCTTTAAAATGAGAAAAAAATAACATTATTTCATTTTAATAGGAAAAAAAGGAGAGTTTTACTAGGGAATCATTTGAAGACCATCAGTCTATACAGAAGTACACTGGCTATCTATCAGTTCCAAGAGAACTCCACAAATTTGAAATTTAAAACATCAAGTTAGAAGATGGTATCCCGGAAGCAATGAACACAACTAGCAATCATATCTTAGTTTCAAAACCCTTTCTCCCAACATAAAGTATAAGAATTGCTTAGAGAAATGGGTGATTCCAGGATTTTAGTTAGGGAAAGTACAAGGTAAGCCTAAAACACTTTCTGGTGCCAGACAGTAAGAAAGTACTAAAAAAATTATGAGGGCAAATCAAGAGAACAAAGGAGTCAATCTGAAGAAGCTGTCAATGGACAATCTGGGACAATTTGATCAACAAAATAAATAATGACAGTAGCGGAATTTAAAATATAGAACAAAATAAATATCCATGAGTCCAAAACAGAAAAGGTAATTCAAAAAATAAATGGAGGAAAAAGCAGAGGTCTTCCATATAATATAATTGTAATTACTGAATGTAAAAGGTAAGGTAGGAAAATCAACATCTGACAAACACCACAAGTAATAATTGTCAGAGGCAAGGATCATCCATGGATGTTAAAGTTAGTGGACAGAAGGAAGATATTTACAGTTTTTAAGCATTTCCCCATAAGACACTTACTAATTAAAATGAAAAAAAAAAAAAAAAACACACCTCACAGTGGTGAAACTTGGCATCACCTTAACTATGTAATAAAAATGAAACCCACCAGTAATGAGACTTCTTAACATCATGTACCTTAATGTTCTGAAAAGTGCATATCAATTACTTCGGTGGTACTCTTGCCAAAAATGCATAACCTGAATTTAATCACATGGAAATACCAGACAAAATCAAATTGAGAGAGGTGCTATAAAATAATTGACCAGCACATTTCAAAAATATTAAGGTTATAAAAGACAAACACAGGAGACCTGGCCCAGATTGGAAGTGAAGAGACTAAGGAGACATGGTAACTACATGTAATGTGGGATCCTAGATGGACCTGGGACCACAAAAAGAATGTTAGTGAAACAATGGGTGAAATTTGGATAGGGTCTGTAGATTACATAATAGTATTTTACCAACATTAAGTTTCTGGTATTGATAATTAGATAATGGTTATGTTAAAATAGAAACATTCAAGGCCAGGTGTGGTGGCTCAGGCCTGTATTTCCAGCACTTTGGCAGGCCAAGGAGGGATGATCACTTGATCCCAGTTGGTTCGAGACCAGCCTGGGCAATATGGCGAAACCCCGTCTCTACAAAAATTACAAAAAAAGTTAGCTGGGTGTGGTGGTGCACACCTGTAGCCCCAGCCCAGGAAGCTGAGGCAGGAGGATGGCTTGAGTGAGGAAGTTCAAGGCTGCAGTGAGCTGTGATTGTGCTACTACACTCTCACCGGGGGGACAGAGTGAAACACTGTCTCGAAAAAAAAAGGAAAAGAAAAGAAAAGAAAAAAGAAAAGAAAAGAAAAGAAAAGAAAGAAGGCAAAGAAAGAAAGAAGGCAAAGAAAGAAAGAAAGAAAGAGAAAAGAAAGAAAGAAAAGAAAGAAAGAAAGAAAGAAAGAAAGAAAGAAAGAAAGAAAGAAAGAAAGAAAGAAAGAAAGAAAGAAAGAAAGAAAGAAAGAAAGAAAGAAAGAAAGACAGACAGACTTGAGGAAGGGTAAATGTACTGTTTTTGCAACATTTCTGTAAGTCTGGGATTTTTATACAATAAAAGCAAACAAGGAAGAAAATGAAGGCAAGAGTATGGCTTATTAGGGCAAAGGACTCAGAATATGTGAAACCTCTGGTAACCAACAGACTCTAGGAGCTTCAGGTGAAATTTAAGTAAGGCAGGACTAACATACTCTTTGTCTAATGTAAATCAAGAACCTATTTCCTCAGAACTGAGTCTAAGTTTCCTGATTTAAAGTGGCTACTGTTAGGATGCTTCTAAAATTATCACCTATTTTTAAAAAAACCATCAAATGAACACATTTTTTCTTTAAATAAGAAGCCTCACACACTACATAAAAAAGGTAATTTCTTATCCTGTATTTGCAATTAGAAACTCAAAGACCACATTCTGAAACATGTCCCGGTACTGCCATTGTCATCAGCAAGTGGTATTTATCAAGTAGTCGTCACCAAGCCCCCTGTGAAGTTTCCCAAGGGATATTAAAAAAAAAAAAAAATGATGAGACAGCTGTGACACAGATTTTTTTTAAAAAAATGTACAGAAAAGTTTTAAGTTAAATAAATTTATAAGACAGGTCAGTATAACCACAAACAGAAAGATGTGAAGATAATATTGTCAGCAGGCATTAGAAAAGAATAATTATTCTATGTTTTTGTGGTGTTAAACTTAGATACAGTAAAGATAAAATGCATTACATCTCTATTCATTATTTTATATCTACAGTAATACAAAGGAGAAGCTATGGGACAAGGTGCAGTGGTATGAAGAAATCAACATAACATTTGTATCTGAGGAAAAGAAAAAATCTGGTGGCTGGCAGGCTGGCACTCTTACACCAAGAGTGTGGCAAAGCATGTCTGGTGTGCAGTGAGCAGAAGAGGAATCCATATGCCTGTAATCCTAGCTCTTTGGGAGGCCAATGGGGGAGGACTGCTTGAGCCCAGGAGTTGTAGATCAGCCTGGGCAATGTAGCGAGATCCTGTTTCTATTTTTTTAAAAAGTCTAATTTTGGTCAGGCATGGTGGCTCATACCTGTAATCCCAACACTTGGGAGGCCGAAGCAGGTGGATCACTCGAGATCAGGAGTTCGAGACCAGCCTGGCCAACATGGCAAAACCCTGTCTCTACTAAAAGCACAAAAATTAGCCAGGTGTGGAGGTGCATCCCTATAAGCCCAGCTATTCAGGAGGCTTGAGGCACAAGAATCTCTTGAACCCAGAAGGCAGAGATTACAGTGAGCCAAGACTGCACCACAGCACTCCAGCCTGGGCAACAGAGTGAAACTATGTCTCCAAAAAAAATGTCTAATTTTCCACACCACACAGGGCAACTTTAATTGCTCAACAAAAATGAGAAGAATGAGGGGGTAAGGATCTGGCTTCCAAACAAATATATTACAATTCAGCCTTAGTAAACCATGCCTGTCATAATAATTTCCACTTAGAGAAGACTAAACTTAAAAGTTCATTATAAATTACAATGCTATTAAAAGTCATTAGCAATAAAAAATGATATGAAACATTTGATATAATAAAAAGTATGTATAAGCCAGGCGCAGTGGCTCATGCCTGTAATCCCAACACTTTGGGAGGCCGAGGCAGGCAGATCTTGAGGTCAGGAGTTCAAGACCAGCCTGGTCAACATGGTGCAACCCGGTGTCTACTAAAAATACAAAAATTAGCTGGGTGTGGTGGCGCGTGCCTGTAGTCCCAGATACTCAGGAGGCTGAGGCAGGAAAATTGCTTGGACCCAGTAGGCAGCGGTTGCAGTGAGCCGAGACCGCGCCATTACACTCCAGCCTAGGTGACAGAGACTTCACCTCAAAAAAAAAAACAAAAAGTATGTATAAGGCGGAATTAAGTAATTAAATACAGGATTGTTTTGTTTTGTTTTGTTTTCTTTGAGACAAGGTCTCTCTCTCTTATGCAGGCTGGAGTACAGTGGCGTAATCATAGCTCATTGCAGAGCCTTGACCTCCCAGGCTCAAGTATCCTCCTGCCTCAGCCTCCCGAGTAGCTGGGACTACAGCGGCATCTCACTATGTCCAGCTAAATTTTTTTCAGTTTTTCTAGAGATGAGGTGTCACTACGTTGCCATGTCTGGTCTTAAACTCTTGGGCTCAACTGTTCCTTCTGTCTCAGCTTCTCAAAGTGCTCGTATTATAGGCATGAACCACCATGTCTACCTAGGACTTTTTTTATTAATACAGTGACTTTATAATATGCCCTGAAGGTCAGAAAACAGACTACACAACTAAGAAAATGATGAGAAAGAGAAGGCCACAAATGAAGATAATCTGCAGAAAATGATCTGCTGATTTACTATTGGTCTACATGTTACTCATGGCAATAACACAAATATTACTGAGTGAGCGCCAGGTGCTGGACACCACGCTAAAAGTGCAAAGATGAATAAGACATCCGTCTAGCACTGTCTAGTGTCACGAAGCAGCAAGGGCGACTTGTATTTAAAAACTTAAATGGATCTCTACATCCACATTTCTACTTCTACTTAAAGTGGATGAAATCCACTCTAGTCCCGATTCTAGAAATGCCCTTGTCCTACCAGCTATAATCTGTCAAGGAGATCCAGCCATGCCTTCAATTATATTGCTCTCTCAACCTGAGACTCTCCAGCCCTCAAAGCTGTTTATTTGTTTTATAACCTGTGTCAATAGAAATCTATTTTTAATCCCTTTACTGATCCTTGGTCTCTTCTAACTACTATGATAAGGACCACATTCATACAATGCCTTGAATGTTACTGGCATTAGTAAATAACATAACCTTTTACTATTTAAAAAAGAAAAGAAAAATATTAAACAATGAACAATGAGCCTAGACTAGAAATCTCTATTGACCACAGAATTGTTAGTGACACTAAAAGCTATTTAACTATAAAAGGTCCTTAAATTACAAAATATGCAAATTACCTTTATGCAAGAAATGTACCAAATATTCTAAGATTCAGAGTGCTTAAAAACATTCACCCAACTGGGATGATTTCAGATGAAAGAAAATAAGGATGGTGTAATTATATACACTTACCTTGACAAATAGAAAGCAATCTGTGATTAGAACATAGCAATTAGTTACAAAATGCTTCACATGGATTTAATTACCCATCAGTCTACATGTAGCTTAATTACTTTTATCTCATTGCATCAGTAAAAGATTTCTGCCTGAGGCAACTGCCAGTCATATATTTATAAGGTTTCTAGACTTTACAGTGAATACATTATAACACTCAGGCAAACGTGCTAAAGTTACAGTTGCAGAGGCATTCTTAATTTTCAGTCTCTCTTTTTAGTTAATAAACGATCTCATCCCTTTCTTAGAGTCAACTACCATCTAACTTTCACACTGACAGTGCCACCTATTTGGCTAAATAACATTGTTGATATAAACATCACCTTTGTTTATTTTAATCCTGTAGGAGCCAGAAGGAAAGACCTTTGAAACCAAAACAATTATCTTATTTCCCTGAAGAAAAGGGTATTGTTTTCTCATGGGGAAGGTAAATACTTAAATTCAGAAAGGAGATGATGCTCTTTCTTTAGGCTGGCTGAAGAAAGTCCTTTTCCTTCGTGCTGCACTGCTAATGGTGGCTTCCTGAGATGGAATGTTTGTGATTCAGAGTGAGAAGCACTATACTGCATTTTTTCTCTCCTTGGGAAGACAGTTTTGAAATTCCGCCAACCAGGGTTTGATTCCTGGCTCCTTCATTGATTAACTCAATGTCTGGACAAGTTACTTAATTGACCTAAGGATAAATAATAACTATCTCATTAGGCTACTAAATACAATAACAATCAGATTCATTAACACAAAAAACATCCAGTACAGGGCCTTGGCTCTATAGCAAGGCATATAATAAAAGCTAATATTGTTTGCTGGGTTCCCCTTAGAGGGTTCTATGAGGATTATATGATTTCATTAGAAAAAGGGTTCTCTTTGGAACTAGGTAGATAATAGCCTCTCCCTCATTTTTCTTTAGTGAAACATTTTTGGGGTTGGTGAGGAAATCACATTCTCTAAAAACGGAAAGTTTTTAGGACTCTGGAATTTGGTGTTAGTGGACTCTGGCCCCATTCTAGTTTAGAACCACTGTAGAAATTCCCTTCTGTTAAGGAAAACAGCTTTTGGGAAAGAGGGCATTGTCTCAACTCAATGAACAGAAATCTAAAGAGGCTTAGGGCTCATGAGTCAGCAGGAATCCCTTTGTAGTTTCTTCCTTACCCACACCAAAGTTTCTTCTGTTTATGCTTATATATAAATAAAATCGATAGGAAAAATGGGTCTGAAGTGCTACTGTGCTTCAGAATTGTCAATAAAGCATGTTACAACTTCAAATGGGAACATGGGTGGACACAATTCTAATTAGGTAGGTCCAGCGTGGTGTCCAAAACTGTGTGCCCCAGTGATCCTGACACTCCAACTTTGAGAAACACTCAGTGGGTTCAGAAGAGAACACAACAACAACTCAAATATTTTAGTTATCAAAATCCTTTAAAAAAGAAAGAAAATAATTTTAGACTTTCAGAAAAACTTTTTAAATCCCCTCCTTAAATTTAGTTCTCATACTATTATTTCATTTGTCCCAATTATTGATCCCAAAAAGGAATACAGACTCCAGTTTCTTAAAAATAGCTTGGAAATGATTAATGTGTCACCATGATATATAGGTTACCACTACGGTTGAAAGAAATAAAGAACTGGGAGAGATAAGTATATGATACAAAGGCAAGATTTTATGGTTATGTGTGGGCACTAACGCAGAGAGAAAGAACTTGACATTTGAGATGTGTATTAAATATATGAAGATAACCTATACTGTAAAATTAATTGACTGAAGACTTTCTGAATTTCTACTCCTTAATTCATAAACTTCAAAGCAAGCACTAAATGACAGTTGCTCGAAAAATGTTTTCAGCTTCTTTCGGGTAAGGAGCTGTGTTTTATTCATTTAGGTACAAACAGCACAAAGTAAGTTCTCAGTTAATGTTTGCTAAAGGAAGGAAAGGGATGAGGCAGCAAGAAAAATACCTCAAATGTTTCATCTTTTAGGAAGGGCAAATGTTTTCAAATTTTTTTTTCCCAATATTACTGTGAGTTCGAAATCATTTTTAGAATGTGTTCTACAGATAATCACATGCCACGGAGACAAATACCACCACACATTTTTGGAAATAACTTAATTGCGCTTTAATCCTTTTGTGTAGCTTGTTCAAGTAGTTCTTATTCAGCACCAGGAGAATAGTTCTGTTAGTAGCGAAACTCCCCTGAATCTGCCTCTTACCAGGCAATGACGATGAGGCCATTAATATTGCCTATGTCTTATTTGTAAAACTGTATGGTGACACCAGATTCTTACCATTCAATGGCAGCAAATTTACCAGTAGAGAACATAGCACAGGGCCTAGTGTCTGGCAACAAGGCCAATTATGATATGTAGCAACTTTTCCAAGCTCAAATGACTTCAAAGATGAATTATAACTAGAAAACGATTGCATATATATCATTAAATGTACATCCCATATGTCAGTATAAAACAGTGATGCAGTTAGGCTAAGCTTTAGTCAGTATGGGTTAGAATTCTGGTTCTACTGTGTACTAGCTAGGTAGCCAAGGCAGCCTTAATTACTGGTCTCTGAGCTTAGGTTTCCTAGTCTGTGAGATTAAGACAAGTGGCCGGGCGCGGTGGCTCAGCCTGTAATCCCAGCACTTTGGGAGGCTGAGGTGGGCAGATCATGAGGTCAGGAGATCGAGACCATCTTGGCCAACATGGTGAAACCCTGTCTCTACTAAAAATACAAAAATTAGCCGGGCGTGGTGGCAGGAGCCTGTAGTTCCAGCTACTTGGGAGGCTGAGGCAGCAGAATTGCTTGAACCCGGGAGGCAGAGGCTGCAGTGAGCTGAGATCGTGCCACTGTACTGCAGCCTGGGCAACAGAGCGAGACTCTGTCTCAAAAAAAAAAAAAAAAAAAAAAAAGATACACATAATACCTACACCTCATAAAGTTAATGTAAAGATTAAATGAGAAAATCCATATAAACACTTCCCACTGTTCCTGGTACTTAGTAAAAAACAAATCCTAGCAACTGTCATTATTATGAAAGATACTAAAGTAACAATGAGGGGATGTGGGTCCACTCCAGGTTTCAACATGGGTTTTGTTTACTGGACCAGCAGCCATTGCCTTTGAAAATTGGAAATGACAATATGTTTACTAAAGCATTTGAATGACTCTGGAATTGCCATTCGGAGACGAAAACTACTTCTTTGACAGTAAAGTTAAAATAAAAAGGATAATTGTGGCATAGTCTGTTCAGACCTATATGCAGAAATTGCCCTATTTGCAAATGGGAACTACCCAAGCACAGAAATAGAGCTTGACAGGGCTTTAAAAAGCAATAGAGTTAATTAAAAGAAAAAAAAATACTTTTTATAGAGTTCAAAAACAAGTTAATTTTTTTTTTTTTTTTAAATTCACATTTATGGTGTTAACAAAGAGTTGAAAAAACAATGAAATAAATGCTGGAAACCACTTCAACTGACTTCTCTTAAACAGCTTTCATTAGTTTGGTTTGAGTCTGTTTTTTAGCTCACTAAGTGTTTTTAAAATTAGATTTGTTGTTTTAAAGTAGCTTTTCTTGGTACTTTTTGTCAAGAAAAGTCCAGAAATCACTTATACTTTTGACCCAGAAAATCCAGATAAACTTGATAAAGAAATGTTTTTGTAAGCCAACTTTATGAAGACAAATTTAAATTAAAGGAAAAAAGAAAACACAGTTTCAGAGTATTTAAACAAGCACGAAAATCGTAAATCAGGTGCTGACATCTTAAAACAAAAATAATGTGCTAAGTCTCCGAGCCTTTTTTCCTTGTACTCTCTGGGGGCCAGGATGGGGAGAAGATGTTGACTCTGAGTCAGCCCTCAGCTGATGGGAATTAAAAGGAGCCATCAGCAGCCCAACTGCCAGTGGGGAAGAACACACTTTGACCCCAGAGGCAGAGAGCTGGTAGATCTTCAGGTGTCAGCCGGCAAAAAAAAAAATAAAATTAAAAGAATAAATCAGCCTCCATCCTGATAATAATATACCTGCCCGTTACAAAACTGCAACAACAACAAAATCTATTTTGACACTTTTGAATGTTAAAAGAGGTCAGATGTAAGGCAAAAATCACTGGTAGTAACGTCAAATAGATAAGGCATAAACAAAAAACATCCAATCTGCTATCATTCCTTCCTTAGGAATGAGTGCCTTCTCCAAACATCCCTGTCTTACTGCTTTTTTCTACCTTGCTTTTTCTACCACTGCCTCTGTGGGGGAACATCTCTGCTTTCCTGGGTTTTCCTTTCCATTTACTTCTACGTCGTGATGCACAGAAAAATGCTATCCTTGCCCCCAAGGTTAATCTTTATTACCAGGAAGAATATGCGTCCCTTCCCCAGGGAAGACCTGGAGTAGTCCCAGAAAAAAACCACAGCTGACAAGTGGTTGTAGGCATTTAAGTCGTCTCCTGGCACCATCTGCCCAGAAAGTTATCCCACTAAGCTTGGACTTTTGAGTTGAGATCTTTTTGCTATCTACTGGGATCCTTCCATACTGTCTGGAACTGTCAGGATTTATTCTAACAATTGCTGGAAGAAGGAAAGGCTACACTTGCACTGTATAGGGTTAAAACTGCAGGGAGGCGAGCAGTGTACTTTCACTTGAAGATGTAATGAATATTGGCTGGCTTTATAGACATCATCCTCAAGCTCAGATGGAACTCAAAACAATATGCCGAGAGATTATGAATCCAGGACTCAACTTCGTAAGTATTTTGAGTTGAATAGATTTGTGTACGAAAAAGCTTCATAATTTTTTCAATTCTCGAGTATTACCATCTAACTTATAAAAGAATACTGGAGAGCTGGGCACAGTGGCTCATGTCTGTAATCCCAGCAGCTCAGGAGGCTAAGGTGGGAGGATGGTTTGAGGCTAAGGTGGGAGGATGGTTTGTGCCCCCAGCCCGGGCAACATAGCAAGATCCTGTCTCTAACAAAAGTGAAAAAAAAAGAAAAAAAAAAAAAAGGAATATTGCAAACCTCAGGGACAACCTATAGTAGAAGAAACTATTTTAACTGTGGTTTTTTCAATACTGCCTCACTTTAGTCGCTTGATTTTGTCAGATCTCAGATTCTTCATCTGGAAAATAAAGAGCTTAGATCAGACCAGCTTAAGGTTTTGGAATTAGAGATCCCCTTTGATAATGACAGAAGCTAAGGATACCCTTCCAAAAACGTGCCACATACAACATTTGGTTTGATTATTTCAGGTGATTCACAGATCCTGGAAAGCACATCTGTGAAAAACTCCTGGGCTATGTTTAAATGTGATATTACAATCACTGCACATAATAAAACATTTTTTAAAATAAAGGTATACAATTTTTACCGCTAGAAAATTAGTGTCTTAACATCCCCTAAGGAATTATTGAACAATTATTTGCAAAATATAAGTTTAAAGAGACTCTGATATTACCAGCCTGCACATGGCACCTTCCCCCCATGACACCTTTACATTCTATGTGATTGTAAAATGATCACTGCATCAGCTGAGGATGGGTACTATTGATTGGCAAGTGTCTTAAGTACTATAAGAGTCATAATTTCCCTGGCCTGAAACTATCAGAGCTCTCACCAAACATTAATGAAATAGCTGGCTAAAGCTACATAAGATTTTCAGAGACAAAACATTTCCCTTTTGCATCAAACGCAAGCTGTTTGCTTAGAAAAAACAGAGTAAGACTGTTCAAGAAAGAAACATCTCAATTATCAAATGATAATGAAGTCAAATTATACAGTCTAATAATCTTCTAAGATTTTAATAAAAACTGATAGAATAATTTTTACACTCAGTAACACTCCAAAAGGTCAAGATAACTATTAAAGAAAATAATATAATTAAAGATGTATAGTGTTTATAAGTTGAAATCAGGAGAAGACACTACTTTGGGGGGAAAAAAACATTATTCCTGGATTCAGACTTCTTAGTTACCAAGGCAAATAGAAAATATAAAGCAAAAAAGCACATTCCTGTTTTAGGAAACGTTTCCTAGGACATAACTCCCCAAATATCTTTTAGATTCCAGAATCAGAATTCCAGAGTCTAGGATACATCTTCCTGTCCACCACAGGTCAAAGATTTGACTTTCCACTTCTTTTTGCTACTATGGTTAAAAATCGCTTAAAAAGTAATATTAATGCAGAAGAGGTGGACTCCTATTGCATTATTAATAGGCAACACAACTGTAAACGGTTTTGTTCACTGTTCTTCACTGCTCTTGCTAACAGTTTCAAAATAGGAGGTGCTGAAGCATGAAGACTGTTTGCAGCCATTGCTTTTTGAAATCACAGTGCTGGGAATTGGTGGAATTCTTGCCTCCTTGGGTTATTATCAGACACTGTGAACTTACTTTGAAAGCAGACTATAAATTCACAAGGGGGTCCCCTGCCTTCAATCAAGGAAATGTTTAAAATGACCCCATCTGCTATTTTAATGTATTCTTCCCAAAGACTGCCATAAATATTTAATATAAGAAAGGCGCTGTTTAAACACAATGAATAGCTTATGAAATTAAAGTTGGCTGATGGATTACACTGTATACATAATACACTGTAAATAATGACAAAGAAAATATGAGCAGCATTACTAACTTTCTCTTATTTCTCTTGACATTTCTTAAGGAATGTTCAAAAGACATTTAGATATGGTCAGCTTAATTGATACCAAAGGCTGACTAACTCTATAGAGCCATTCTATTCATGTCTCTCTCTATATATAAATATATATAAACATCTTGGTATATTACCTACTGAAAGGGTATGAAATCGATTTTCCATTTCTCAAGAAGTCTCACTTAGCCCACTATGTTCACAGAAGTCACAGAACTATGATGGACACCTTCTATCAAGTCCCTGGTTTAGTTTCTTATATTCAAACAGGAATCAACACTTAATATTAGGCTTTTCTATGGAAGATATTCAATGCATACGTACTGAATGAGTACATACAGTTTTTATCAGATGCAATTATATATTGCATTCAAAATTTCCAAGGTAAGATGCTCCTTCTTCTTTCTGGTACTGTTCCAATAACCAACCTGCATATTTTCTATTCTCATGAATATGCATTTATTCTTACTCTGTTTTCACAGAAATAGAGAACAGCTGTGCCTCTTCTCCTTATAACTCCTAATCTTTTGATTCTTCTGTCCAAATCAAACAATTTCAACTTCTTTTAATTTTTCTGAGGTCTCTTTTTCTAACCATTTTCACTGAATTTCTCCACAGTGTAATATTAGAATTATTTCTCAATATTTATATGCCTCCAAAGTAATGTTAACTCTTACAAGATCAACATACCCTTGACATAAGATAAGTGTACTGACCAGATTATTTTTTCCTGCTGGCTCAGTGCCAAGTCCAAATTCTTTATGTAAACAACTATAGAGTTCAACATACCATATAGATTTTTGACCAACCCTTCAGCTAATTTCCATAGATTCTTTTATTCTCTTGATGCCATCAATTTCTCCCATACTGATGTCATGTGTCAATATCCTTTGTATGTTTTTCATTCTGTTTACTAAATAAAAGGCAATATTGTTCTAAGCTAATAATATCATCTTCAGAAAACCATCCTCTGGTTATTAACAGAGCTCTGTTTAATAGCCTGCAAAATGTACCAATTTATTTTTCTAAAAATCTTATAGAAAAAATACGTTGGAACTTGTCAAGATTTTCATTTAAGTCTAGATAATAAAGATTAATTTCTTCCCCCATTTTTAGATGGAGTATCACTCAATCATAAAAGAGACATATTATCATAATTGATAATAGTGTTGAAAATGTCACAGTACTCTGTAACTAATATCTTTGGCTTGATATTTTTACTATTGATAGAGGTTCTAGTATCTTCCCATTTGTAATCATTAGTATCATTTACAAGTAAGTCTATTTAAAAGAAGATTACTATATTTTCTGGAATCCAAGATACCAACAATGTAAAGCATGTCTTTTTAAAAAAGGCACTACTAAGGAAAAAACAATAAAATGTTTTTACATAATCACTAAATTCCCTAAATTATCAGATGTATTTTCACTTAGCAGTAAAAATGTAAAATAAGTGCACCTTAATATTTTATTAAACAAGGTATTGTTATTTTTCTGCTCTTATTAACAGTAAATTCCATAGTAAGTACATTCCTAAACATCACAAACATAGTACTTATAATGTAAGCCACAGAGTTAAATATTTCACATGAAAAAGTCAGTCTGTTACTATATTGATATTCTACTAGAATTCTGAACATCTTAAATATAGGCTATATATACCTCGAAGATATTGCAGGTTCAGTTCCAGACTACTGCAATAAAGGAAAAAAGTGCAATAAAGCAAATCGTATGATAAAATGAGTCACACAAATCGTCTAGTTTCCCAGTGCATCTAAAAGTTATTTTTATGCTGTGGTCTATTAAGTATGCAATAGTATCATGTCTGAAAAAGTGCACATACCTTGATTTTAAAATACCTTACTGCTACAAATGCTAATGATCATCTGAGACTTCAGGGAGTCGTAATTTTCTTTTGCTGGTGAAGGGTCTTGACTCCAACATTGATGGTTGCTGCCTGATCAAGGTGGTGGTTGGTGAAGGTTGGGTTGCTGTTGCAATTTCTTCAAGGAAGGCAGCAATAAAGTTTGCTATATTGGTTGATTTTTCCTTTCACAAAAGATTCTCTGTAGCACGAGCATTTTACCCACAAAAGAACTGCTTTTCAAATTGGAGTCAATCCTCTCAAACCCTGCTGCTGCCTTAGCAACTAAGTTTATGTAATATTCAAAATCCTTTGTTGTCATTTAAACAAAAGTCCGAGATGGCATCTTCTCTCAATAGAAGGCTGTTTCATCTGTATTGAAAATCTGTTGTTTAGCATAGGCGCCTTCATCAATGGTCTTAGTTAGATCTTCTGGATAACTTGCTGCAATTTCTTCATCAGCATTTGCTGCTTCACCCTGCACTTTTATGTTATGGAGATGGCTTCTTTTCTTAAACCTCATGAATCAACCTCTACTAGCTTCAGACTTTTCTTCTGCAGCTTCCTCATCTCTTTCAGCCTTCACAGAATTGAAGAGAGTTAGGGCTTTGCCCTGGATTAGACTTTCGCTTAAGAGAATGTTATGGTTCATTTGATCTTCTATCCAGACCACTCAAACTTTCTTCTATCCGCAATAAGGCTGTTTCACTTTCTTATCATTTGTGTGTTCACTGGAGTAGCACTTCTAATTTCCCTCAATATCTTCTCTATTGCATTCACAACATGACCAACGGTACAAGAGACCTAGCTTTCAGCCTGCCTTGCCTTTTGACATGCCTTTTTACTAAGCTTAATCATTTCTAGAGACAGGGTCTTACTCTGTCGCCCAGGCTAGAGTGCAGTGGTATGATCTCAGCTCACCGCAACCTCCGCCCCCTGGGCTCAAGCAATCGTCCCACTTCAGCCTCCCTAGTAGCTAGGTCTATGGGTACGCACCATTACACCTGGCTAATCTTTTGTATTTTTGTAGAGGCAGGATTTCACCATGTTGCCCAGGCTAGACTTTAACTCCTGAGGTCCACCCACCTTGGCCTCTCAAAGTGCTAGATTACAGGCGTATGCCGCCATGCCTGCTCATTTCTAGTTTTTGACAAAAAGTGAGAGACATGCAGCTCTTCCTTTACTTGAACACTTAGAGGCCTTTGTAGGGTTATTTGTTGGCCTAATGTCAATATTGTTGTGAGTGAGGCAATAGGGAGGCCGGAAGAAAGACGGACAGAGAGAGGGAGAGGAATTGCTGGTGGGGGAACAGTCAGAACACATACCATTTATCAATTAAGTTCACCATCCCATATGGGCATGGTTCGTGGTATCTCAAAATGATTATAATAGTAACCTGAAAGATCACTGATCACAGATCACCATAATAAATATAACAGTGAAAACATGTGGGCTGGGCGCGGTGGCTCACACCTGTAATCCCAGCATTTTGGGAGGCCGAGGTGGGCGGATCACGAGGTCAGGAGATCGAGACCATCCTGGCTAACACAGTGAAACCCCATCTCTACTAAAAAAAAAAATACAAAAAAATTAGCTGGGCATGGTGGCGGGCGCCTGTAGTCCCAGCTACTCGGGAGGCTGAGGCAGGAGAATGGCGTGAACCCGGGAGGTGGAGCATGCAGTGAGCCGAGATTGCGCCACTGCACTCCAGCCTGGGCAACAGAGCAAGACTCCGTCTCAAAGAAGAAAAAAAGAAAAACGTGAAATATTGTGAGACATACCAAAATGTGACACAGAGACACAAAGTTAACACAAGATATTGGAAAAAACAGTGCTGAGAGAATTGCTTGAAGCACAGTTGACACAAACCTTCAATTTATGAAAAAACTTACAATATCTACAAAGGAAAATAAAGCAAAGTGCAATAGGAGGAGGTATGCCTGTACTCAAGAGTTGTATGTAGGCTGGGCATGGTGGCTCGCGCCTGTAACCCCTGTACTTTGGGAGACGGAGGCTGGAGGATTGCTTGAGCCAGGAGTTAGAGATCAGCCTGGGCAACATGGCAAGACCCTGTTTCCACCAAAAGGAAAAAAAAAAGAGAGAGAGAAAAGACTATACATAGATGCTTTTCCCCCCCAAATACCTTTTAAAATCACTTTATCTTTTTTCTATGACTTCTAGGTTGCCATAATAAAGTATTTCTGAGTCAAATACCATCCCTCCTAATTATGCCTGATTCTTAAATAAACTTACGACCTATGCCTTAAGCATAACTTAAGCTATGCATTCATTTTAATAGATCATCTCAAAGGATATACAGATGCAGCTTAAATTACAAATCATTTGGTAAATTATGGAAATTTCTGTGCATTATATGGACTCATTAAAACAAACTTTTTGAAATGAACAAAAGCTTCCCAAGTGATGGGTTACTGCTTAACTAATACAAACTACAAATACAAACTTCTATTTCTCTATTCTCATCCCAGTTCTAAGTCAGATCTTATAAACTGAAGATTGTTGTTCTGGGTGAAACGTATGAGTTGTTTGACTCGATTAAAGCTTAATATTGGTTGCAATGCATAGGGAAAGTGAGCACCCCTCAGTTTACCTTCCCTATTCATTCACCATAACAGGAGCAGCTTGCCTGTTATTTGTCACAGAATAGTACACACACCCATACACGTATCTATCCAACTTGATGTACAATGTCTTAAAATCTTAATTTAGATACTGTCCCCTCTTTATGGCTCCTATATGTCTTAGGTGAGTTCATTTTCTCATGTTCCTCTCCTACCCCTTCCAAACTTCCCAGCAATCAGGAATACTGTAAGAGGGTGAAGAAAGAAAAATTTCAAAACCAGGATTTCTTTGTAGCGTAAAATGTCAAAAACTCTTTACAATGATTCCTTTTCTGTCTGACTTTGAATATGTGATTCATTATGGAAGTGCAGTAGAGCCTCTGAATGCTGGTGGGACAGTGATTTATTCAAACACAAGATTTGTTCCAGAAATAGTACCATGGGGTCCAAATAAGTTTGCGATGGTTCTTTCCTCTGGCATTGGCTCAGAACATATGCCTTTATCACAAAACCAGTTTGAATTTTGTGCGCATATCCCGTTACACTTCGTTCAAATCATTCCGCACCTTTAAGAACACAGCCCAGGACCATCTGAAGTACTTCACTGACAGTTACAGTATACAAATAAATTAAGGCCTCTAAAGTAACTGCAAATCAGACCTGGCATCCCTCAATCTGAGAAGAAAAGTTTAACTTATTCCTCCTTCCTAAAAGAAAATAGTAGAGATAACTGCAATTGTTGAGAAACTACGGAGAGAGGGTTTAAATTTTCCACATAACATTCTCTTACTCATTTGCTGTTTTGGCCAAATATGAAGAATAAGAACTACAGAAAGTAAAGCCCGAATCTGAGAAATTACATCACCAATAGGCAATGAAATGAAGTGATTCTTGGTAGTTACTGCCAGTTGCTAAAAGCCTGTGAAATCAAGCCACAGAGCTGGGCCAGAGGCTGAGGATTGGTAGAAACTAGGATGCACCACAGGACCATTCTACTTAGACTCTGAGATGAGGTTGGGAATAGGTAACTATTAAAATTCCTAACAAAAGTAGCTTAGGTTCCAAAATTGCTCTGAAACATCAACTTAAACCTGGATAGCCAGGAGCAAGTCATGTAACCTCTCGAGCCTTTGTTCGTTTGTTTGTTTATTTATCTATTTTGAGACGGAGTCTTGCTCAGCCTCCCAGGGTGGAGTGCAGTGGTGCAATCTTGGCTCACTGCAACCTCTGTACCCTGGGTTCAAGCGACTCTCCTGCCTCAGCCTCCCAAGTAGCTGGGGCTACAGGCGCATACTACCACACCTGGCTAATTTTTATATTTTTAGTAAAGATGGAGTTTCACCATGTTGGCCAATTTGGTCTCGGTCTCTTGACCTCGTGATCTGCCCACCTCGGCCTCCCAAAATACTGGGATTACAGGCATGAGCCACCGTGCCAGGCCAGTTTATTTATTTTTTTAAAGACAGGAGTAACAACCTGGCTGGCTGGGGTGTGTATGGCTCAAAGATGAATTATGTAAACCATCCAACACAATGACAGCACCCAGTTCACCCTTGATAAATGGAAGCTTTGTTATCTAATATAAGAATTTAAAGAAGAACCTTTCAGTTACATATCTAGGAGAGGGACTTTAGCCATTGGAACCATCTGAATCTCAAGAAAGACATGCACACTTAGCAGTTAGGGCCATATTAAAGTAACACCGCTTCCTGACTGCCATATTCCAAAATGACTGGGCCAGTATCTCTCTACACAAAGGGTAAGTGAATCTTTCAATATGCCAATCAGTCTACTAAACTAAGAGCATTTGAATAATGATTTCTTAGGTTCACAATTCCTGGAAGAATTTTTTTCATTGTAAGTGGTTTCTTGGGCATACAGCCCACAGTTAGAAAATTAGCATTATTATTTTAATACTAACTAAATAGAATTGTGGATGGCAGTACATAATCCTAAAAACAATAAACACAATTTTGATTTACTTAATTCTGTATACAGTGAACAAAGAATCTGATTCTTTGAAACTATTTTAAGATTCGCAATCTTGGAAATATGACAAAGGGAAGTAGGAATCAAAGAATGGTATTGAAATATAAAATTTTCTAATGCCAAGACAAAAGTCACACGGATTTCAACTTGTCAGTCGAGTACGAGTCTGATTATTCTATTTACTTCACTGACTTTGATCCCTATCCTCACCTCATCTTGGAGTTAGTTTTTCCTATGGTGGGCTCCTGTTTGTCATAAAACCTTTATTTTTAACTCAGTCTGCACTTCTTACTTACAGGCCTACATTTTCAGGTCTCGTTCTAGAAATGACATTATTCAAATTTTCAGCTCAGACCCTGTCCTCTGGCCTTACCCAAAACAGTCAGACCAAATGAGATGCTTCACAGTGCTGAGAACTGATCTTTCAACTACTTAGTGATAAGCGACAGCAGCTGGTTCTGAGTAATCATACAGGAAAGGAGCTCAATACTAAGCTTCTAGGGACAATCCCCAGCCCAGCACAAAACAGGCTCAATGAGAAAACGGTCACTGTTTTCAGCTGCACCAAGAATTCATCACTGTAAACACCACCACCCCTAAGAGCCGGATGCTACTACTGCCACTCTGGCTAGCAAACCTGGAATCTACGCAGAGCCTCTCTCCTCAAATTGCTCATTTCAGAACTTAGGTTTGTTGACGGAACCTAGGTTACATTCTCGTGCCCTAGGTGCAAAGCAGATTAGTCCTCTGAGTTCTATTGTGGGAGGATGGTTCTTCTCCTAAGGTGGGAAATTCCCCCAGATTATAGCAAGAGTGTTCAAAAGGTGCTGGGAAGCCAAATAAAATACCAATCGTGCCCACTGTACAGGATTATAAATTGCTAATACCAAATAAATACCCACAGAAGACACAAAAGGAGTTCATGTCCTTTGCAGGGACATGGACGTAGCTGGAAACCATCATTCTCAGCAAATTATCACAAGAACAGAAAACCAAACACCGCATGTTCTCACTCATAAGTGGGAGTTGAACAATGAGAACACATTGACAACAGGGAGGGGAACATCACACACTGGGGCCTATCAGGGGCTGGGGGGCTCAGGGAGGGATAGCATTAGGAGAAATTCCTAATGTAGGTGACAGGTTGATGGGTGCAGCAAACCACCATGGCACATGTATACCTATGTAACAAACCTGCACATTCTGCACATGTACCCCAGAACTTAAAGTATTAAAAAAAAAAAAAAGAAACAAAATGAAGTCTTAATTCCTTCATCCCAGAAAAGAGATGTGCAAATAATTAAATCATAAATTTAGCAAACAAATATGGTGTGGATATAGCAATGTCTCTGATCGTGATTTAAATCTACTGTGAATAATGAAGAAAAGTCTACAGTGTTCTATAGTGCTTAGTGCTCAGTTCTAATACCTATCAGTTATCCTTCTCCTTTTCAAAATGGATAGCAGCTACCGATGCTGTAGACCCCATCCTGACCTGAGTCACATCGTGGCTAATTCTGTCCCCTTTAATACTCCGTTTCCGTTTCCCTGCAGTAACCCACATGACTACTGACGTAGTTTTTGCTGAGTTCTCATGGGAAACCGCTTCCATCATTAAGCACGCATATTTAATCAGAACCTCCTCTGTAATGAGAACAGTTTGTTCTGACTGAAGAAGTGAGGAATTTCAGGATACAATATGCACAATATTGCTGTTGGCCAGTACTTGAGGGTAGAAGTGCCCATGAACACTAAATGCAGGCATTCTTGTCACCTCAGCATCTTACAGGGACAAACACAAGGAAGATGAATGATCAGTGCTTCTTAATGCCCCATCAGGAAGCATCATTTTACATAGCCTCCCATGTGCATATCAAATTTAGGCATAGGAATATGAGTAAGTAAAGAAACTGAGAAGCAGAAGTAAGAGAATTATCACCTCCAGCCTAAAGTCAAAACCAAACAACATGCATTTATATGCCTTAAAAATGATTAGAAGAACACACAAAATTGCACAGTGCTTATCTCTAGGTAGAATCATAGAATGTGTATGTTTTACTCTTCTTCATGCTTTTTGTGATGTACAAGAATGAGCATGTGTTACAGCTTCCAATCAGAAAGAAGCAGGCAGACTTGTTTACTGGCATATAGTCCCCCAAATACCACAAACTCATAAAAATATCTTCTAACGAAATTCAAGATTATTATGATTCTCATTTTCTTTTTTAAAATAACCATTTTGCAACTACATCTTAAAACAGGTAAAGCTTGAGATAGTTGAATGGTATTGCTGTAGTCCATTTGGGCTGCTATAATAAAAAACCTTAGACTGGGTAATTTAGAAATAATATAAATTTATTGCTCACAATTCTGTTAGCTTGGAAGTCAAAGATCAATGTGCCAGCAGATTTGGTGTCTGGTGAGCACCTGTTCCTCATAGATGGAGCCTTCTCTGTGTCCTCACATGGCAGGACAGTAAGTGCTAGGTAGCTCTCTTGGCCTCTTCTTTCTCTGAGACACAGTCTCAGGCTGTCGCCCTGGCTGGAGTGCAGTGGCGTGATCTCAGCTCACTGCAACCTCCACCTCCCTGGCTAAAACAATTCTCATGCCTCAACCACCTGAGTAGCCAGGACCTCAGCCATGTGCCACCATGCCCAGCAAATTCTTTTGTATTTTTAGTAGATTCTTAGGCCCCTTTCATAGTGTCTCTAATCCCACTCATGAGGATTCTGCTCTCACGACCTAACCACCCTACAAAGGCTCCTCCATTCCTTAATGCTATCATCTTAGCAATTAGGTTTCAATGTATGAATTTTGGAGGGACACAAACATTCAGAAAATAGCAAGTATATTTAATATTTCAAAAATACGTGTGATACCATATGTTCTCAATCCCATATGGGAGCTAAGCTATGAGAATGCAAAGGCTTACGAATGATACAATGGACTTTGAGGACTCAGGGGAACGGGTAGGATGGGAGTGAGGGAAAAAAATTACACATTGGGTATAGTGTACAGGTGCACCAAAATCTCAGAAATCACCACCAAAAAGCTTATTCATGTAACCAAAACCCATCTGTTCCCCAGAAACCTACTGAAATAAAAAAAAAAAAAAATGTGTGATACAAATATGACCATAAGCAATCATAGAACAAGTACTCTTTGTATTGTACACTTCTACTTGTTAGTTTAATAAATGAATCCAAAAAGCCTATCACTAAGCATTTGATTGTATTGCTTCTACCATTTCCTTTCTATCAATTATTACCAGTTCTTCCTTAAAAGAAAGGTCTCGGCTGGGCGCGGTGGCTCACACCTGTAATCCCAGCACTTTGGGAGGCCGAGGCGGGCAGATCATGAGGTCAGGAGATCGAGACCATCCTGGCTAACATGGTGAAATCCCATCTCTACTAAAAATACAAAAAATTAGCCAGGTGCAGGGGTGGGCGCCTGTAGTCCCAGCTACTCAGGAGGCCGAGGCAGGAGAATGGCGTGAACCCGGGAGGCGGAGTTTGCAGTGAGCCGAGACTGCACCACTGCACTCCAGCCTGGGCGACAGAGCGAGACTCCGTCTCCAAAAAAAAAAAAAAAAGAAAGGTCTCACTGTGTATAAAACTACCTTAGGACTAAAGTATACCAAAACGATAACAAAAAAAGACAAGGTTGGGCGCAGTAGCTCATGTCTGTAATCCCAGCACTTTGGGAGGCCGAGGCGGGAAGATCACCTGAGGTCAGGAGTTCAAGATCAGCCTGGCCAAAATGGTGAAACCACGTCTCTACTACAAATACAAAAATTAGCTGGGTGTGGTGATGTGTGCCTGTAATCCCAACTACTCAGGAGGCTGAGACAGGAGAATCGCTTGAACCCAGAAGGTAGAGGTTGCAGTGAGCCGAGACCATGCCATTGCACTTCAGCCTGGGCAACAAGAGTAAAACTCCATCTCAAAATAAAAAGAAAAACAAACAAACAAAAAGACAAATGAACTAATGCTTTTAGAATACTTCAGTAACAACATTATTAAGAACAGCCTTTCAAGCTTCTTGGTGCTTTGCATTTTTCAGATCTAAAATATAAATGTCTTTTTAAACTGTGATGGATCCTCAATTAGTGAAGAATCCCATGAACACTCCCAATTTTCTCCACTGAAGGTAAGTTTTCAAATGCCTTCAGCAAGCAACTGAGGTGTCTAAAAGGGTACTATCCTCTGCATCCAATCTTCCTGTCCACTGCTTCTCAACACATGGACCTTCAATAAGCCATTTCCCTCACTGACCTGCACCCCCAGTGTTTAGTCCCGCTTCGGTGCTATACTCTTGTTATTTCTTCTGCTGCCTGCCCACCTATTTGCCATTTATCAGTGACTTCTCTAACATCTGTAGATTTTTCAATTCTTCCTCTATCCTTCCAAAAAACTCAAAATTTTGAATTAGTGTGACTCACAGAGAAGTTGTAAAAATAGGAAGTTTTCTTCCATTCTTCACCCAGGTTCCCTGAATGATGTCATCTTGTATAACCATGGTATCAATTATCAAAAACAGAAAATTGGCATTGTTACAATTCTGTAACTTAGAGGCCTTATTTGGATTCTACCAGTTTTTCCATCATGAACTCACTCTTTTAGAGGGAGAAAGGGACTGTGGTTCTACAAATTTTATTGCATTATAGATTCATGTTACTACTACTACAGTCGGCACATAGAATTGCTCCATCACTACACTGAAACTGCCTCAGGCTATCCCTTTATAGCTTTTATACTCCCCAACTCTAAACTCTAGCAGTCATTAATTTGTTCTCTATCTCTATAGTTTTGTCACCTCAGAAATATGTAATCATTTGAGATTAGCTTATTTTTTTAACTCAACATAATTGGATCTTGAGATCCAATTAAGTTGCTGCATATATCAAGACCTGCTCCTTTTTACCACTGAGTAGTACTCCACTGTATGGATATACCACAGATTGTTTATCCATTCACTTGTTAAAAGACACATGGGTTATTTCCAGTTTGGGGCTATTACAAATAAAGCTGCTATAAACATTCATGTGTATGTCTCTGTGTGAACAAAAGTTTTCATTTCTCTAGTGTAAATATCCAGGACTAAGACTGCTGGGTCATACAGTACCTGGGATAATTAATTTTTATGTGGTTAATTCAAGTTGGCTAGGCTATGGTACCCAGTTATTTGGTCAAACACCAGTCCAGATGTCATAAATTTTTTTATATGTTATTAATATCTAAATCTGTAGAGTCTGAGTAAAGCAGATGATCCCCCAAAATGTGGGTGGGCCTCTTTCAGTCAGCTGAAGGATCTAAGACAAAAGACTAAAGTTCAGGAAGACGAAGGAATTCTGCCTTCAGACTCAAGACTTCAACAATGACTCCTGCTGAAATTTCCAGCCTGCCCAAGCCTGCCGGGAAAATTTCAGACTTGCTGGTTCCCACAGTTGTGTGAGCAAGTTCCTCAGTTTCTTAAAATCCATGTTTGTATGTTTGTGTGTGTGTGTGTGTGTGTGTGTAAACAACTGTGGTCCAGTGGTGCTATTTCTCTGGAGATCCCTGACTGATACATCTCCTAAGACTGGGAAATAGGCAGGGATATCTGCTCTCAAACACTTCTGTTTTCTTTTTTTCTTTTTTTTGCCATTATATAAATAATCTGTGATTTTAACATACAAACCAATTTACAATAAATTTATATATTTCTTTTAGATATCTACATATTGGATAGCTAAGAGTTTAATGGAGAATCAGTAAGCATGATATAAGAATGTCTTATTTTAAAGTCTGCTAGTATTTCAGAAAGTAAATTCTGTAAGAGGGAGTAAAAACAAACTACCATATATTCAATCTTATACCCACCATAGTAAACTAAGTAAAAAATATGTTCACGCATATTATGTGAGTTTGGAGGTGAGCAATACCTTAATGATACAACTGATATTCAAATTTTGTCAAAGTGACAGCAGAGCTATGAAAAAATCTATATATTAAAAAGGCAGGAAAATTTCAAATGTCTCCTAAAGAGCTTTTTAGGGGAGGCTATGTGCAGCTATAGAAAACTATTACGTTCTATGCAGTAGAAGCAACAATTTTTAAAAACTTACTTTAAATAGTAACATTTTAGAAGGCAGTACAGAAATATCCAGGTAGTGTTAATACCTCTGCCATAAAGACATCCAAAACTTCAAAAACAAATTCCTACTGACCATCTTAGTGTACTGTTCTAGGCTCTGGGGTTATAGCAATAAAAATACATCCAGTCCAGATTCTCATGGACTCTACACTTAGCTAGGGTGGGGTAGAAGGAAAAAATGATAAACACAATTAAGTCAGATCGTGATAAATTCTCATGAAAAAATATCAAGCTTGGTAAGAGAGTAAAGGATGGAAGTGTGAGTGGTGGTGGGTGCTATTTTAGAGGACAGGCAAGACCTTTCTGAGAAAGTGGCATGCACATATAACATAAACATTTGTTGTTTTTCTTTTTTCTTTTTCTTTTTTTTGAGACAGAGTCTCACTGTCACCCAGGCTGGAGTGCAGTGGTGCGGTCTTAGCTCACTGCCAGCTTTACCTCCTGGGTTCATGCCATTCTCCTGCCTCAGCCTCCTGAGTAGCTGAGACTACAGGCACCTGCCACCATGTCTGGCTAATTTTTTTTGTATTTTTAGTGGAGACGGGGTTTTACTGTGTTAGCCAGGATGGTCTTGATATCCTGACCTCGTGATTCGCCTGCCTTGGCCTCCCAAAGTGCTGGGATTACAGGTGTGAGCCACTGTGCCCAGCCTGTTGTTTTTCTTTTAAGAGACACAGTCTTGCTTTGTCACCCAGGCTAGAGGGTAGTGGCACAATCACAGCTCACTGTAATATCAAACTCCTGGGCTCAAGCAATCCTTCCTGCCTCAGCCTCCTGAGTAGTTGGGACTACGTGGTGTGCCACCATCCACAGTTGATTAATTATTTATTTATTATTATTATTTTTTAGAGATGGGATCTCACTATGTTGTCTGGACTGGTCTCGAACTCCTGACCACAATCAATCCTTCTACCTCAGCCTCCCAAAGCACTGAGATTACAGGCATGAGCCACCACCAACACAAACTCTAAATCTGGGGTGACCTCTTGGAAAAAGATGGATGGAAAGAGAGAACCTCAGAAATTTCAACCAGATGGGCAGTGTGGAGTCACACTGCTCCCGCCCATGTGGTGTGCTCAGTCAAGGCCAGAAACCTGTCTGCTGTGTTGGCTGCAGAAGTGGGTGTGTTTTCCACAGAGCTGGGGCGGGATCTTGGTTGTGTTTCTCGCAGTAGGTCCTCTCTCTTGCTGGTTTTGATGAAGTTTCCATGTTGTGAGTTGCCATATTAGAGAGGCCCACATGGCAAGGAACTGAGGGAAACTTCCATCCAGCAGCCGGTGAGGAGCTGAAGCCCTCAATCCTACAGGTCACAAGGAGCTGAATCCTACCAACAACCACATAAGGGATTTTGGAAGCAGATCCTGCCCCATGTGAGTCTTTGGATGAGACTTTAGCATTGACTAACTTCTGAGAGACCCTGAATAGAGGTACGTTATGCCAGACTCCTGGAGACACTGTGAGATAAAAAATATGGGTTGTTTTAAGCTTCTACATTTGTGGTAATTTGTTACATAGCAATAGATAGCTAAATTACCTTCTCTCTGATTCTGTTAAAAGATTAACACTGAAAAAGTTAAAAAACAAATCTGTCTAGTAAGGTTGATCCTCAGGTTCCACTATTTGAACACTTGGGCATCCAACCCTGGTCTCTCACTTACTGGGCTATCTGGCTTTTATAAGGTGCCTTTGATTTCATTCTTGATTACTTGCCTTATTCAGCTGTTCCAGAATCAGGGCATCACCTCCACCCCATATGTGTCTAGACTCTTCCATGTCCAACCCTTGCTTAGGAACTGAAGGCTTGACCAACACATCACACTTCCCTCATAAAAGTACTCATCTGCTGAAACTAGGAGACCAACTTCATCTCAAGTGAGGCTTGGCTCCTTAACCCAGGACCCAGACCAGGGAAGACTGCTACTTCCCCACCACAGCAGCAAAAGTCAAATAGGGTTAACTCCAGTTCAGATGAAGGAATAATAAACAAATATTAGCTAAAAAGAAAGCTGAGGAGGGGGTTTGAGGGGGAAGAACACCAGAAATTTTTATGAATTTGAAAGAAACAATAATAAAATTGGTTTAAAAAAAAAAAAAACAGCAGAAATAGGGACTTCTTCATGCACTCTTATTCAAAACAAAATGGCAGTGGATCCTGGGTACATCAACCACCATGTGGTGGAAAAACACAAGAACTAGCAAACTATTGGGTGGTCCTTCTCAGAGGAAAGTTGTCAGATCCATCTGACTTTGATCTCTCATTCACAGAAATAGCCTGGAGAAACTCCTCCACCCAATAAAAATAATAAATCTCATAAGCCACACACTCTGCAGGCCAGAAATCACCTCTGGTGAGAAACCTTCCTTTCCAACGCATGAAGCAAACATTAACCGTTAGAATGCTGGACTAGAAATATCATAGTGAAAATCCAAAGGAATAAAAGTCTGTGTCGCAAATCTCAGAGGTTGGGGAAGATACAAGAGAAAGGAAGAGCTAAAATCTGTATTATTCCCTGCATCGGAAAGGTATTGTTGCCAGCAATCTTTTAGGGAAACTGTCAGGAACTAAGAACATAAAACTCAGGATTTAAATTTAACCATGTTTATTCTGGTCTAGGGGCAAAACTAAAAGAGCTTAAAAAAGAATGTCTGTAATAATGTGAAAACTTTACTTGTAAAGTAGCAAATTCCTTTAATTCTTGGTAAAATTCATGAACAAAGGCATTTTGGGGTGACCCTGCCCACATAAGAGATTACTAATTCATGCGCACATATGCAAAATTACCATGTGAAACAAAATGTAGAATTCTAGGGTAAAGAAGACAATCTAATCTAACTCAACAGAGAGCCTCCTTTTCCTCATTCAGCCTTTTGCAATGTTACACACTGGTGGGCATCTTTCTTGTCTAGAAGTATAGAAAACAGTGCTTGGAAGGACCTGGACTTGATTCTTGGTTCCACTACTTAGTGGGTAGCTACTATTTGACTATACCACAACATGTTCTCTTATTGAGCTTTAGTTTTCATTCATGAAATGGAGTTAATGAATAGTGTCTAACTTACTTGTTATCATAAATATTAAATTAGATACTCCATGTAAAGTATCTGGCACAGGATCACTACTCTACAAAGGCTATTATAAAAAACATATATTCCATATTTATACATTAGTAAATGTTGGTAAATATGAACTCCTTAATCAATGGCTTGCAGTACTGTTGGTTCAGGTAAGTCATCTAACCACTCTGAGCTTCCACATTCTTAAAATACAGATTATGCTACATGTCCAGCCTACAATCCATAGATTTTCCACACTATCGAGAGTGGGAGCTCATCAGCTCAATTTCTGTACTGCCACATGCATTAGTTTGCTGGGGTTGCCCTAACAAAGTACTATGAACAGGGTGGCTTTAACAACAGAAATTCCTGTTGAAGACTAGAGGTGCAAGCCCACGGTGTTTCATTCCATAGCCCGTAAGGGACAATCTCTTCCAGGCCTCTCCCCTAGCTTCGGGTGGGTTACCAGCAATCTTTGGGGTTCCTTAACCAGTAGAACGTCACCTTGATCACTGCCTTCATGTTCACATGATGCTCTTCTCCCTTTGTGCATGTGTCTGTCTCCAAATTACTGCTTTTTATAGGACATCAATCAGATTGGATTAGAGCCTACCCCAAATGACTTTGTTTTTAACTTGTACTTCTGTAAAAATCCCTGTTTCCAAATAAACTCACGCTCCGAGGTATTCAGGGTTAGAACTTCAAAATATGTATTTTGGGGTGACACAATTTAACCCACAACACCATGCTCCATCAAAAAAGCCAGCAAATCAGGGCACACAGAGGGGGTCTGGGGCAACATCTGCATTTAAGTCCAAGAGAACTCTAATCCAATTCCTGGCCAGACAGACTCTATCTGGCCCCAGGTAACAAATTTGAACAGCTACTTCTGCACCACGCATCTATTTTCTCCACAGAAAAGGTTGCCAGATAGGACACCCAGTTAAATTTAAATTTCCAATAAACAATGGACAATTTTTCAGCCTTGGCATATCCCATGAGCCTCCTGTATTTTTATTTCCTAAGCTGGCCCTCTACCCACAGGTGGGCTGCATTGCCATGCTGAGCTCTCAAGGTCAGGCAGCATTACCTAAATGTCTCCCATAAGAACAACCTGAGGTACCTGTTATGAATACAATTCCCAGGCTCCATCCCAGACCCACAGAATCATGTTCACCATTGAAGATGTCTGGAAAGCTACATTTAACCAGTAGCTCAAGTCATTCTTTTCAAAGACATCTGGGAAGCAATGGATTAGACGAGGACAATGGATTAGACGAGGAACAGTTAGGAGTTATTAGTATAAGAAGTAAAAGGTAGAGTGATAAAGTGAAAACAAAATCAAAACATAAACTGGTGGGATTAACAAATGCTTTTCTAATTCAGAATATGAGGATGTAGGAGAAATGACTAGATAACTACAAAAATGCTTATCTTCTGGGGAGGTGGAAGTGGATGTAATCATTGTATTAGTAAGACTATTTTCCTGTGGGCTTATTCCAATGCCAGGTGTAAAACTGCTAAACTCAGAGTACACTATGACCAAGGCCACCCTCTTCAAGGAAATAAGACCTTCTGCTCAGTCCCCCCAGCACCATGCCTTCAACACAACTGAGGCCTACCTAGGAATGTGCTCCCTCTGCCTCTGCATTCTCAACCTCCCTGGCACAGGGAAATAATCTTCCTTCTTACAAGTATAGGCTCTGAGGGCAGAATTGTGCCTAGTTTGTGGGTGGTCTAGCTGTAGCTCAAAGCACTGAAACATGTTTCCAACACTGAAAAAATAACCAGCAAAACCAAGGCAAAAACCACACTAAAATAAAATCTGTGTTTTATGTTGATCTCAAATAAAGCACCTAAAGCATTTAAATAAATCTCACTGACTGCATAAGCAATAATAGCTTAGATGTAACTAGTGGCCTTTTAAAGCAAAACAACATTGGTTTACAAAACTAAATTACAGCGAGTAAGTAAAGACTCATTGGATTAATTCGAAAAGATGCTGAAGTGGGATATATTCTTTGGACGGTCTGACCCATTTTTGGTCCCATCATCAATTCTGATTCCCTAATCCCAATTTTCTTCTTGTACTAGATGTTTAGAAGGATTTCTGAGCTCTGTGTAATTTGAACTCTGTCCCACAGGGGCTTAAATTCAGCAAGAGTAATACACACACACACACACATACACACATATATAGATACATATACATACAATTTCATAACACAAATCACACATAGACAATATTCATTATATTACACATTATTTTAGCTTTAGGGTTTTAATTTATGGTGTTTGCATTTTTATTTCATATAGTTTGTTTATTAGAAAAGGATGTAGCAACAACCAAGGGGGAACAGCCAGAACGTTCGAAAATTCATTGAAACAGATCTAATGTCTGGTACTCATTCTATCACAGTGTAGCATAACACCCAAGGATGCAACTTCTAGGGTTCAATATGAATCATATTCTCATGACTCTCATGACTGAAGCAAAACCACTACTTTCACGGAAAATACAAATGAAAATTCCTCTTAGAAAAATAACCAAGAAATAAGAGTTGTTTTTTTTTCTTTTAGTATTTAAATTTTAATAAAAAGAACTGTCACATTGCAATCACTTTGAGACAGACAATGGAATTTGATTTAATATGTAATGCAGTCTATTCATTAGAAGATTATTACTTAGGATGAAAATGTTTATTGTATAAGTCAACTTCTTGTTAACTGGAGGAAACCTTTTTCCCTAAAGACACTGTAATATCTGAAGGTTATATAATGCTTCATTGTTTCCATATATATTTTTATTTTTTGTAAATAATCTAAGGATAAAAAAACTAAATATTTCTGCCAAGTCACACAGTTGGTTTATGACATATCTACTTTTAAAACTAGATCAAGTATGTCTAGACCAGTGTACCTTTCATTTGCCAACCAGTCAAGATTCAGCAAGGAGTTCGTTTTAATTGTTTGATTAAATTTGTATTTATAATTCCTATCTTAAACAAAATGTGACATTTTTAACCAATGCTAAATATTTTCAAGTAATTACATTTAGGCCCATCCAAATGTGATAAATACAGACAGAATTCAATTCTTATTATGGTGATCTGCATACTCAAGACTGTCATTTACCTTCTAGTGAAAAATACATTAACCTTTCTTTTGTCTTCATTCAATAATTCTGGTATTTGAAGTGGTAGAGAAAAAACAATCAACTTTCAGAAGCCTACATGATTTATTTAGATTCCATACAGTAGTAGTTTGGTCTGTGCCCAATGGTTATGCTAGAGTTCCCAGAAGGCCCTTCACTGGTAAGGTTCTGGGTTAATATTGGCCCTAGAAGAAATCTGCACAAGTTTTGGAGCAGAAGTGAAGCTGCAGCCAGTACTCTCTGAATGAAGGTCATCATGGGGAGAAGTGGTGGCAGAGCCATGGATGCCAGCGTTCCCAGCTCATCCTTACTCTTCTCCGTTCTGTGTCCAGCTCTTCTGCCCCAATGGACCCTGCTGACCAACAGTTGCATGGCGCCCACAAGCAACTACTTGGCAGCAAACCCACAGAAGCAGCTGCTACACAGAGGCGTGCTCCCCAAGGCCCTCTGGGACCTTCCCATTCCCATCCACCTCGGGTGGTGGGCTGTGCTCAGCTTCTAACTCCCTGGCTGCTGACTCCTCTGATGCCCCCACTCCCCACTGCCCCTCCCCACCGCCACCCAGCCCCTCACACACGGGGGAGCTCTCATTCCTGTAATAATCCCCTAGTCCCATGGCTCCCCACCGGAGCCATGGCTTCCCTTGATTAACTCTTAACTGCTGCACATACCTCCTAGTCCACAAATGCTGGAGGACTACCTAGGAGTATTTTTTGTTTTGTCTTTTGGAAGTTTTTATTACTATTTTTTTCTTCACAGTCACTTTTTAAAATTTTTTTAATGTTATGTTCCATATAACATAAAATGTATCATCTTAACTAATTTTGTTTTGTTTTGAGACAAGGTCTCACTCTGTCATCCAAACCGGAGTGCAGTGGCACGATCTTGGCTCACTGCAGCCTCTACCTCCTGGGGTCAAGTGATTCTCCTGCCTCAGCCTCCCAAGTAGCTGGGACTATAAGCACATGCCATCATGCCTGGACAAATTTTATATTTGTATAGAGACAGGGTTTCGCCATGTTGCCTGGGCTGATCATCTTAACCATTTTTTAAGTATACAGTTAAGACATATTGAATGATTCATATTGTTGTGCAACCATCACCAACCATCAATCTCCAGAACTTTTTCATCTTGCCAAATTGAAACTCTATACCCATTACACAGTAACACCCCAATTCCGTCTACTCTCAATGCCTGGGAATCACTATTTTACTTTCTGTTTCTATGATTTTGATTACTTTAAGTACTCATATATGTGTTATAATGTGTATGTATAATTTCATATGAGTTATAATTATATAATGTGTTATGCATCTGTTATAATGTCTTTTTGTGACTGGCTCTTTTCTCTTAATATCCCCAAGGTTTATTTATGGTGCAGCATTTGTTAGAACTTCCTTCTGTGTTCTAGTGTATATCAGACTCTGACTGAGAAGAAGGTGCTTACTTCTTCCACTTCGTTATTTTTGTCCCTCATTTTCCATATCACTACCTTCTTTTGTGTTTAGATGTTTTTTTGTGGTGAAATAATGTTTACATTCCTTTCTCATTTCCTTTTGTATATAAATGGTCCCTGACTTTTAATGTTCAACTTGTAATTTTTAACTTTATGGTGGGTTTATTTGGGCATAACCCCATCATAAGTTGAGGAGTGTAAGGATAACGGTTCAACTTACAACTTTTTGACTTTATGATGTGTTTTATCGGGGTATTAAATGCATTTTCAGCTTAGACATTTTCAACTTACAATGGGTTTATTGGGAAGTAGCCCCATCATAAGTTGAGGAACATCTGTGTATTTTATATGTATTTTCTTTGTGGTTGCATTGGAAATTATATTGAATCCTAAACTTACAGCACTCTAATTTGGATTTATACCAGCTTAATTCTAACAACATACAAAAACTCTGCTCTCCTTTAAATCTGTGTCCTCACTCCTTTCAGCTGCTTATGTTGCAAAATTATACCTTTATATATTGTGTGTCCCAAAACATGAACTAAAAAAAACAAAAAAACAAAACAAAAAAAAAAAAACAAACTTAAATGCATTAGTCTCTTAAATTACATACAAAACAAAACATGGAGTTACAAGCCAAAGTTATAATAACACTAGCTTTTAGACTAACAATTGCCTTTTAAAAAAATGTTAGTCGTTACTCTCTAAAACCATGTAGAAAACAAAAAGTGGAGTTACAGTCTGTTGTTACAATACTACTAGCTTTAATAATTTCACATGCCTTTATCTTTACTGAGATGTGTATTTCTTCAAAGGGTTTCAGGTTATTGTCTAGTGTCCTTTCACGCCAATCTGCAGGACTCTCTTTGGTATTTCTTACAGGGTAAGTCTGGTGGTAACAAACTCCCTCAGCTTTTGTTTACCTGACAATGTCTTATTTTCTACCTCACTTTTGAAGAACAGTTGTTTTGTTAGATATAGGTTCTTTGGCTTTCCGTTTTTTTGTTTTGTTTTGTTTATTCTTTTTCCTTTTATGTTGGCCCACTAGCTTCTGGGCTCCAAAGTTTCTGAGGAGAAATCTGTGGAGAATCTCATTGCGGCTCCTTTGCATGTGAAGAGTTGCTTCTCTCTTGATGCTTTCAAGATACTCTTTTTTTCTTTTGACATTTTGATTATAATGTGTCTCAACGTGGGTCTCTGAGATCATCCTACTCAGAGTTCACTGGGCTTCTGGGATGTTTACATTCATGTCTTTCATGACATGTGGGAAGTTTTCCACCATTACCTCTTCAAATATTCTCACTGCCCCTTTCTCTCTCTGGAATTTCCACAATGCACATGTTGATCTGTTCGATGGTGTAAGGTTCCACAGGTCCCTTATACTCCATTCACATTTCCTCATTCTTTTTTCTTTCTGTTCCTCAGACTTGATAATTTTGATTGTCCTATCTTCAAATTCAAATTCTTTCTTCTGACTGCTCACATTTGTCTTTGAATCTCTCTAGTGAATTTTTCATTTCGGTTATGGTATTTTTCAGCTTTAAAATTTATTTTTGGCTTCTTTATAAGTTGTCTATCTCTTTCTTAATATTTCTATTTTGTTTATACACTGTTTTCTTGACTTCCCCAAGTCTTCCTTTAGTTCATGAACATCTTTACGACAGTTATTTTAAAGTCTATGTCTAAAATACAGGCCATCTGATTTTTATCAGGAACAGTTTGTTGGTTTTATTTTTTCCTTTCAATGGGACACATTTTCTTGTTTCTTTGTATGCCTTGTGATTTTTGGCTGAAAACTGTACATTTGAATCTAATAATGCAGTGATCTGGAAATCAAATTTTCTTCCTTCCCAAGGGTTTGCTGCAGCTTTTGGTTTTGTTTTGTTTTGATTTGATTGATATAGGCAGTCTCTAAGTCAATGATCTGACTGAGGTGTAAACTTAAGGTCCTCTCAGATCTTTTCTGAGTCTGTGCCTCTTCCTGGCCACAAATAGTGACTTTCTTTTTTCTTTTTCTTTTCTTGAGATGGAGTTTCGCTCTTGTTGCCCAGGCTGGAGTGCAATGCCGCAATCTCGGCTCACTGCAACCTCCACCTCCCGGGTTCAAGCAATTCTCCTGTCTCAGCCTCCCGAGTAGCTGGGATTACAGGCATGCATCATCACACCCGGCTAATTTTGTATTTTTAGTAGAGATGGGTTTTCTCCGTGCTGGTCAGGCTGGTCTTGAACTCCTGACCTCAGGTGATCCGCCTGCTTCAGCCTCCCAAAGTGCTGGGATTACAGGCATGAGCCACCATGCCTGGCCCACATGTAGTGACTTCCTAACTTCCCTTATACATGTCCAGTTACTTTGGAATACCCTAGTTTCCAGGATCTGGCTCCCAAAATGGAAACAGAAAAAAATGAAGGGGCAAAAAAAGGACTGAATCTTTATTTTTTTCTTTATGAGATGGGATCTCACTATGCTGCCCAAGCTGGTCTTGAAGTTCTGAGCTCAAGCAATTCTCCCACCTTGGCTTCTCAAAGTGTTGGGGCTATAGGTATGAGCCACCATGCCCAGTCCTGGACTAGAACTTTAAATTCCCTGAAACTCACATCAGGTGAAGGAGGAGGGGGTTGCAACAATGCAGGGAGGGCACAAAAACAATGGTTGCCCACCACTTTGTCTGCAGCTCTTGATCAAAAGCAGCAATCAGCACCCATATCTCCAATATCTGGATCCTTATTGCACACCCTACATCCTGCAAGGTGTCTGCAAGCTTCTCTTAGACCAAGTGTATGGCTGTCTGCTCCAAGGCTGAGGGATAGGGGTGTGTAGCTGCTACCATGCTAAGGACCAAACATAACCACAATTCACTATCCTAGCCTTCCCCTGGAAACTGTACGCCGTTAGGAGATTCAGAGTTCCAAAACAGTTACATCAAACAGGTTCTGTCAGTGCATTTGTTGTCCAGTTGGTGCTTTCTACTCTGCCATCTTCCCAGAATCCTCTTCTGCACAGTCACTTTTCAGACTATAATTTCTAATCCCAGAAGGACTTATGTTTATTATGAAAAAACAAAGCAAGCTCAACTCTGGTCCAGGATATAAATGCACATGGGCTTCAGTTTCATTTGTTCCACAGGGAGAGTTATAAGCACTTCTGAATAAAACTCATTTTCTATTTAGAAGCAGCATCTTTGTTACCAGAATTTGCTCCTCTTCTCAGGTGCTGTGTTCAAATATATAGAAAATGCAATCATGATTGAGAAATCAAACTAAAGCATATAGGAGCAGAAAATCATCTCACCTTCTTCAGTAAATATATAAGGAGCACTGTGAAAGCAGCAAAGCTAAAAAGGGAACATCAAGATCAATCTCTGAACACTTCTAAAATGATATGTATTACTAATACTCAATTATAAAATCTCAAAGGAACTAAGGCCGAGTAAAGTAATGAACATGTATTTACCAATTCCAGCAGCACTTTATTCAAGAACACATCTCCAAATAATGATGCTTGGGAAGATTAAAGGAGAGAGTGTTTCAAAGACTAACATCCTCAGGAAAGCTTTGAAATAGAAATTAAGTTATTCACCATTAAAGTTGTTCGTGTGTGTGTGTGTATGTGTGTGTGTTTGTGTGTATTAGAGAGAGCAAGAGTGAGAGAGAGAATGAGAGGGGAGGTGTTTTTTGTTTGGCTGTTCAAATATAGACATTTGGCATCGATTTTTGGTGAATAGGCCTGGCAAGTAGATATGTTAAAAATAATTTGATTTTTCCACCCTGAAGTCACATACTCAAACTTGCACATCTTCCCTCAAAAATTGGTAACTTCCTGTTACAATGAATGTCATTCAGTCTATAGAATACAGTGACAGCCAAAGTGGAAGACAAAAAATGACTTACTACTTATGGGAAAAGCCCTAGGACCACCACTAAGCATATGGCTGCTCTCCTGGATGGGTTCTGTTCCCGCATACTCTTCACCCATCACCCATTTAGACCACCCAAGTGACCTGCCATCACCCCCTTACCAATAACCATTCTTCTGTTATTGCCTTTTGGAAAGCTCCCTCTTTTCTACCTCTTCCTTTTTGTATGCCATACCCATATTATCATTTGTTTTTACTCTACACTCTGTAAGCGATTTCACCAATATTATGGTTTTATATAGAATCTATATGTAAATAATGGTCAATTTTACGTCTCCATTCTAGATTCCTTTTTCAAACTCCAGATATAGCCATATATTCAACTGCCTGCTTGGGAATTCCCCTTTGATATCTCACAGGCATTTCAAAATAACATGCTCAAACTGGAACTCCAGAACTTCTTTCTCAAATAGTTGCCTCTTCCAGTCTTCCATGTTCAGTCCATTGTACCTTATCCATAAACCTGGGAACTATTAATGTCTCCCTCTCTTACTCACACCTCATAGCTAAACTCAGTTTATTAATGGCCCAATAAATGCATTGTGTGTGTGCATGTGTGTGTGTTTGTGTGTGTGTGTGTGAAGCCACCACGTGATTTCTTTAAGTAGCCTCTTCTCTGGTCCCTCCACTTAAATTCTGAACCTCTATAATTTGTTCTCCACACAGCAGCTACTAATCCTTTGGAAATGCAAATCAGAAAATCAGATGATGTCATTTCACTGCTAAAACCTTGAGATAAAGATTCTTGAGATAAAGTTCAACATTTCTAACTTGTCCATTTATAAAGACAGTAATAATCCACAGTGTTAGAAGTCAGGGGGACAATGGTTACTGTAGATGGACACCTGAAAGATAAGAACCTAGTTTCTGGCTGAGGCAGGCAGATCACTTGAGACCAGAAGTTTGAGACCATCCTGGCCAACATGGCGAAACCCCATCTTGATTAAAAATACAAAATTAGCTGGGCATGATGGCACATACCTGTGGTCCCAGCTACTTGGGAGGCTGACGCGTGAAAATTGCTTGAGCCCGGGAGGCAGAGGTTGCAGCGAGCTGAGATTGCGCCACGGTACTCCGGCCTGGATGACAGAGAGAGACTCTGTCTCAAAACAAACAAACAAACAAAAAAAAAAACCCCCAAAAAACAACAAAACGACCAGGAAAGAAAAGAGAAGAACCCAGTTTCTGAGTTGCTGGAGAAGTTCTGTTTCTTAATCTGAGTGCTGGTGACACAGTTATGTCCAATTGTTAAAAATCACTAAACTATACACTGAAGATTTGTTCATTTTCTTGTATATATGTTATAGTTGAATAAAAATATTAAATAAAAATCCAAGAGGAAAAAAACAGACTCTGCAAATGGAGGCAATAGTCGCAGAAATACTATCTTCATACATGTACATCACCAAAAGGGCTACTTAATATGCATCTGTCTCTCAGACCAGTCTCTGCCCACAGGCCTGTTCTCCTATCCTCTCCTGGCCTCTCTCTCTCTCACCCACACAGAGCAAGCACCAGTGAGACAATCATCTCTAGACTTCAAAGAAAACCCCAATGTTCATATAATAATACATGAGCTCCAATGGACATTACCTTGTCATGAATATGAAAGAGGACGTGTCTCACTGATTTTCAGTATATGTTTGCTACTGAAACTATGACAAATTATGCAATACCTAGAGGATAATGATTTTTCATTTTAGTATTTAACTCTCAGGACACAAATTTACACAAATGATAAAATATTCTATCATATGTTTATAAAACATTCCCTTAAGAAATGTTATTCATTTTCTTAACTTCTACAGCACATAACTTAGGCAGGGATACTACAGTAAGATGTTGAAAAAGAAAGTTTGCATTTTCCTCCTTTACCAAGAAGTCCATTAGCAAAAAACAAGGTGACTGCATGAAGAGAAACTTGGAAATGACTACTACACAGGTGTTGCTTAAAAGTGACATATCTGACAGGGGAACAGATGTTTCAGGGAAAACTCTTTGAATAAGCACACAGTTAATGACACTAAGCCTCATCATTAAATTTAACAGCAGCCTTTTTCACTCAAGTAGCCCATATATGATGTGCCACTAGCAATATCTACTTACGGTGCTGGTGCTGTTATTTGCATACAGCATCAGAACACGGCCATGTGACAGTACTGATCAGGAGAGAAGCCTTGTGCTTCTCACAGCTTACTAAAGCAGCAGAATCATTAGCATTGACATATTTCACTACAGCAGTTGGAAGACTATCTTTTAAATGGTAGGAGCCATCAAAAAATGGGTTTCATTCCATCACTTTAAATATTGGCCTTAGAAATTGGCTTTAGAATAATTTTATGGTTTTTTGCCTTTTTTTTTTGTTTGTTTGTTTTTTGTCAGGATTGGGCCAAACACACAATGTCTAAGGTGGCATCTATGTGCCAAATTCTACATCGTATCAATTGAAAGGAGACAGGCTATTTAATTTTAAACTCTCTCAATAAAAGTTATTACGGGTAAAATGTTGAAGACTAGAATACTGAGAAGGTAAAGCACAATTGTAATGGTTCTCTACAATAGTAAGAACAGAGGGTGCTAGCATCTCTAATCATTGAGCATTTTATCAATGCTTAAAGCACACACAGCATGGTCATAAAAGTAAGTATTTGTGTTACCTTGGTCAGATCACTTAGGTCCTCTTTAACTCAGTTTCCTCATCAGCAAAATGAGGATAATAGTAACAACTTCATAGAGTTATGAGAATAAAAATTTTTTTAAATGTTTTTTTGAGACAGAGTTTCACTCTGTCACCCAGGCTGGAGTACAGTGGCAAGATCTTGACTCACTGCAACCTCTGCCTCCTGGGTTCAAGTGATTCTCCTGCCTCAGTCTCCCAAGTAGCTGGGATTATAGGCGTGGGCCACCATGCCCAGCTAATTTTGTATTTTTCAGTAGAAATTTTTTTTCACCATGTTGGCCAGGCTGGTCTCCAACACCTTACCTTGGTGATCCGCCTGCCTCGGGCTCCCAAAGTTCTGGGATTACAAGCATGAGCCACCACGCCCAAACAGAGAATAAAAATAAAATTATTGACATAGAAATTGCTTAGCATCGTACCAGGTAAATATTATTTCACCAATAAGTGGTTTTAAAAAGCAGCATCATTCTGTTCACAAGATCCACTGCAGCAAGAACAAGACAAATTATGCCCTGAAAATAACACCTCATTAATAAGATGCACTATGGTGTGGTGGCTAAAGAATTAGAGGGCCGGGAGCAGTGGCTCAAGTCTGTAATCCTAGCACTTTGGGAGACTGAGGCGGGTGGATCATGAGGTCAAGAGATTGAGACCATCTTGGCCAATATGGTGAAACCCCGTCTCTATTAAAAATACAAAAATTAGCCAGGTGTGGTGGCGGGCGCCTGTAGTCCCAGCTACTCCAGAGGCTGAGGCAGGAGAATCACTTGAACTCAGGAGGTGGAGGTTGCAGTGAGCCAAGATTGCACCACTGCACTCCAGCCTGTCAACAGAGTGAGACTCTGTCAAAAAAAAAAAAAAAAAAAAAAAGAATTAGAAGAAAAAGGATCCTAGGAAACTGTGTCTTGACTGGGCTGTGTTCACTAGAGTTAGTTACTAGTGTTAGTTATATAACATGAGCAAGTCACGCAGGCCCGATTCTCCATTGCTATACAAATAAAATGTGGCATTTAGTAAGGTGATCTTCAAGATACCTCTTGGAACTAATATTCTTTATAGGGAAAACCCTGGAAGCCCTTGAATCTTAGCATAAGCTCCCTTGAGCAACACAAATTAGAAGAAAATTATTTTATAAAAGCTTTAATCATAACATTATTTTAAATAGGGAATTTTATAGGTAAAAATAAAAAAGTTTATATATGATTGACTTCACAAAACATTATTTTACTCAATAATTTTCACAATGAGATTTAAGTAATGTTTGGTTTATCAGTACTCTCAGTAAGTATTCCTAATCCTACTGAATCCATAGAATTTAGGAGGGACCGGGTTTCCATCTCTTTGATTTCAGATGCCAAGGAAAACAGTTATCAAGAGTCAGGCCACTTCAGAATTATAATACCCCTTATACAAATGAGCTCATTCTTGGCAAGAACCCAGGGAAAGCCTAAGCAGGAGGTCACTGTCGCAATGGCAGTCACATTTAGAAAAGCTGCTCCACTCATGATCTAGCGTGCCTACATATCTCATTCAGAGTATCTCAACTGGAGATGGCTACACAATCAAGAACGAGAATACCAAATGTCATAGGAGGCATGGTTGGAGGTGAGGGATGTGAATGAGCAGCCAGAATGAAATGTACTATATAACTAAGGAACAAGAGAGTATCTAGAGGGATAAAGACAAGCAGAACAGGAACACACATATACAAACCAACAAGAGACAGGGAGGTAAACAGAAGCAAACAAAACAAAATTCAGTAAAGAAGTCCCCCATTACAGAATGCAGGTGTCACAAACTAATCATACACCCAAGAGGAGCTGGGCCATTCTTCCACACCCATAAGTAAATGAGTAAAGATTTGTTGATTCACGAGACTGTACCCTAAAGAGCAGCAACATTTTCATGGTTTTCTCCAAAGAATCGGAAACTTGATTTTATCGATTCATCAGACCTTTGACTGAGTCATTCATATAATCCAATCTTAAATAGATTTTTATTGTATTTTAATTACTTTTAAAATGTATTTTAATTAATAATGAAATAAATGTACTTTTAATTATTTTATAATTAGGAAAAGAAAGGTAATTCATGCTCATTGTAGGAAGTAAAGATAATGAACACTTGCTGTAAATATTCCATAGAATATAAAATGAAAATAACTTAATCCCACCACTGAGAGATAATAATCACTTAGATTACTTTATTTCAATTCAGTCTTTTTTCTACACATACACAAAGACTTTTTCCTATATAATTAGGACAATATTGTAGTCCCTTACTAAAAAAGTAGACTTATCTGAATATATAACTGAAGATTGGTGGAAAAAAGACACAAAGTAAGAGCTATTTCTAGGAAGACTTCCCTGATGCTTGTTTTTGCTATATTATACATGTATGTTATCTGAGGCATCTGGCTGCCCACTAGATTCCCAAGGTCAGAAGCGGCCAGGACATGTGGCCTCATTCTCAGTCTGGCTTGTGGCAGTATTGGGAGGCCTCTGCTTTAAGGGGCTTGTCATACTAATCACTTCTTCATCTGAGCCTGCATCTTTCCACCTCCACTCACGCCCAATTCATTCTACTGGGGGTCAGGAAACACAGTCTCTTTTCTTGTGGTGTCCCATTTGATTTACTCATTTCTGAACAAATGTCTACAAGTGAATCAACTTTAAAGGGCCTTTGGGTGGTGATTAGGTCATGGCAGCTATTCCATCAGGAATGGGATTACTGCCCTTATAAAAGAAGCCCGAGAAAGCTTGTTCACTCCTTCTGTCATGTGAATAAACCGTTAGAAGGCACCATTTTTGAAGGCAAGAGCATGCCTTCACAAGATACTGAATCTGCTGTCACCATGATCTTAGATTTCCCAGCCTCCAGAACTGTGAGTAGTAAATCCATGCTGTTTATACTCATTCTAAGGCATTTTGTAATAGCAGTCCAAGTAGACTAAGGCACAGGTCCAAGTAGAAAATAATTTCTGAAACCATCCTCCGAACCCAAGAACACCTTCATCTGATTGAATTGTACATAACAGAGTTCCAAGGTCACAGCTCTCTTTGAGAAGACAGATTTATTTTGAGAAAGGTAGGGAGTGGGGAGGGAGGGAGTTTTCATCTCGGTGATCCCTCCTACCTTCCATCCCCAACTTGGTAATATCTGGTAAGTCTCAGTTTCCAACAGTGGTACACAGAATCCTAAACTGGAATGTTAACTGAAAAATGAATGAACCACGTTAATTTGATGAGTTTTACAAATCAAACATGACTATATATATTTATTTCTAAGCCAAAAAACTCAAACCATGGTTTTCATTATTGATTTAAAATAAGTATTCTTTATTTTACTTAGATTAGAAACTACTCATTTAAGCAATTACAAAAATATGCATTTTATACCAAATGAATGTATTCAACTCTTGGACTTACTAATTTGATTTGGTCAAGATTTCTTATCTATTCTTCCTACCCATTTTTAAATTGCATAAAATGACTTCAAAAGAAAAAAAGAGGCGAAGCGTGGTGGCTCACACCTGTAATCCCAGCACTTTGGGAAGCCAAGGTGGGTGGATCATGAGGTCAAGAGATTGAGACCATCCTGGCCAACATGGTGAAACTCCGTCTCTACTAAAAATACAAAAATTAGCTGGGCGTGGTGGCAGGAGCCTGTAGTCTCAGCTACTCGGGTGGCTGAGGCAGGATAATCACTTGAACCCGGGAGGCAGAGGTTGCAGTGAGCCGAGATCATACCACTGCACTCCAGCCTGGCAACAGAGCGAGACTCCATCCCCCCAAAAAAAAGAAAGAAAAAAAGAAAAAAAGAAGCCATTTCCAATCCCTTCAATTTTATCTGTCAGTGTTCCCTTTCAGTCATTGCTCAGAATGCTATTTTTGTTTGTTTGTTTTACACATTCCCATTAAATGTTGGAGACCAGATGTAAGTGGTGGCATATCAGAGGCTACAGTGGAGAGAGAAGTAAGATATTTATCAAAAGGGCCACTGGATAAAAAAAAGTCGAGGAACAAAACTTTCGGGAGTGACTATTGAAATATGCATATTTCCACAGTAATCATGCAACTGGATATGTTTTTGGGTATGCTAGTGCTTGCAGAAGGGTTGTTATAGGAAGCCACTCCCTTTCTTTCCAGGAATGATTATAAACAGTGGCAGTTTAACCACGCTAAAGAGATGGAGACATGGCAGACTTCTCACGACTGCCGAAGTTAGATGTTACTTGCAAATTCTGAAATCTCCTCTGGAAATCATCAACATGATGATGATAAGAACATACTGAATGAATGCATCTCATTCATGTCTATCTTTCCTACAAAGATGTAAACCATTTGAGTTCATTCTTCTGATAGACACTTTAGATTCTGAATTCTAAAAATGAATAGCCGAGCAAGGGTATGGGGAAACGGAAACACACACTACTGAGAGAAGTACAGGAGTGCATTTAGGTAATATCCAGCAACGTGGAGAATAAGCATATTCATTAACCCACAATTTCATTTACAGGTAAGGTATCCTGAAGTAACTCTCACACATGTATAAAAGTAAATAAGTGCAAATGTTCATTACAGTTGCATTGTTTGTAATTGGAAACAACCCAAATGTCCATCACCAGATGAATAAGTTGTAAATTCACATTATGGAATACTATAGAGCTATTAAAATAAGTAAAACAGATATATGGACAAATATGGATAGGTCCATAAAAGAAAACAGTGAGTGAAAAGAGCAAAGCTGAAAAATATTTGAGAGTATAAAACCAGTATTTAATATTATAAACTTAGAAAACATACACATAGAGAAAAAAGATACACAACAGATCCATGCAGCAGTGACTTCTGGTAGAGAAGCAGGGGAAGAGAACCTGGTAGGAGGTGATAGGGAACTTCAACTTTATCTGTAACATATTATTTCATTAAAAAAACAAAAAGAATCTAAAGAGCACATGACAAAACTAAGGTTGTTTATTCTCTGAGGAAAATTTACCAGTGTCAGTTATCTTACCTATTGTATATATATTTTTAAACACAGGGTCTCACTATGATGCCCACACCGGTCTTGGGCTCAAAAGATCCTCCTGCTTTGGCCTCCCAAAGTGCTGAGATTGCAGGTGTGAGCCACCGTACCCAGCCTACATTTTGTATTTTATGTGTTATTTTTATTTGTCAAAAACTAAAGTTTAGAAGTGTATAACTTAGAGTAGAAATTAAATTAACCATTATCTCTATAATGGGGCCAGTTGTTAAACCTGTAACACTTAAACATGAAGTGAAAGACCTTCTTCAAACTTCCCAAATGGAAAATCTCTGATTCAGAAGAGTAGCCTTTAAAAAGAAAAGCATCACTCAAACTTCTTTTATAAAACCAGAGCAGCTTACATTTAAAACCTGTAAAAAATTTGAAGTATTAAAAAGTTTCTCCCTGATGACACATAAAGAGATATCCATTATATGTTTAAAACACAGCAATAATAATAATAATAATAATAATAATAATAATAATAATAAGTGTAGGCTAAAAGGTTAATTCTTCCAAGTTCTAGTACTGGTAAATTTACCACTGTTAATTTAGGAAGACCATCTGAATGGTATGGTAAGGAGAAAATACACTGATTTTATAAAACAATACCTGATCAAAACATAGTTAAGGTAATTTTTAAAAGAATCAAATAGTTGAGGTCAATAATATGCTGACCTAGAAATTAATGCATCAGCCTGTCACTAAAATAACACTTTAGATACTTAGTGTGCAGTCAATAAGCTAATGAACTACCAATATCCTTGACAGCAATTCCATTCTCTCTTTGATTAAAATGTACTCAGCACACAATTACATGTCAAAAATATGAAACATATTTCTTTTCTATATATTTATAATTCCATTTATAATCACACCATTTGAATGCTTCGACAAGGACTGCATTATTAACATAAAATAATGTTAACTTCTGCTCCAGTAAGAAACAACTCAATCTTTTTGTTCACATACTACTATACAATTACTTATGATGATGATCATCATCATCGTGAGTTCTTGTGCACTTACTCCATGCCAGAACTGTGCTTAGCTCTCTGCATACATTTATTCATTTTTATCCCTATCACAACTCTATGAAGTTAGTTCTGTTATTATCCTCATTTTGCAGATTAGGCAATCGAGGATGGAGATACTAAGTATCATCTCAAGGCACACAGATTTAGCAAATAGGAGAATAGTTGCTTCATCTGACTACAGAAGTATGTAACCACTGCATATTCTACATACTATCAGATAGAAAGCCTTAGAAACAATATAAATAAGTGTAGCTATGCCCAGAACAAAAAATTATGCAATGACATATTTACATTGTGAAATTTACATTATCCTTCCCCCACGGTCAGGCCCTCCCCACCTGAACAATCCAGCCATATATCCCTACACATATATCCCTTACTCTTTATTGTGATTATTGAAAAGCAGTTGCTACAGGAATGAGATATAAATTGAACCATTCAGTTATACAGTGGGGGAGCAAGCATGTTGAATGCTATTGTTCTTTTGCTTTGAGGGAAGCAAAAGGCCAGCGAACACCTCATGGCACTAGGCTGTAAACTGCATTCAGTGCAGCAACTTGAATGAATCATGATTATCTAACTGACTCCAGTCAAAACCCCAAAGAATTAGTACATTATTAAGATGTCCTAATGTGCTTCTTTTGTGATGCCAAGTCAAAAATACCAGCTATTAAAAATGAGGCAGCACTAAGAGCTGCGTTTTTGGGATCATTCCAGACCCACCTACAGGGTAATGCTAGTCTGCTTTCAACAGCTGTTTCTACTTACCTAAGGTAAGGCAGGTGCAGGACAAAAGAAGCCAACGTCTCTGCACCTGCTCCCTCAAATTCAACTCAGGTAAATCAGTAAAAGCGACCTTTGTGAACCTGTCACTAGGAGCAGATGTTTAGTGAAAGACCAGGAGGTTTTCATCCACTTGACTTTGCCTGAGTTTAATTCATTCAATTTAACCAATCTGATCAGATTCTATTGACAGATGCTTAAGGCAACTGCTTCCAAAAAAGTTGGCTTATCTAGGAAAATGCTATCAGAAAATACTGGAACAAAATCTTTCCAGGCCAAGCTGGAAGTGGATAGTTAACATGAGGTAAATAAAACCTCCTTAGAATCAATTTTAAAGTGAGAACTGCTTTGTTAAATCTGGATGACTGTGTAGATGGAGAAAGGTTATGAGTACATGTTTTGTGTAATTTTTATGACAGGAAACCTCAAACATATATATATATAGTATGGTATAATTAATCCTCATGCTCTTATCAGTCAGCTTCAACAAGTATCACCCCTTGGTCACCTAGCCACATGCTCTCACCAAGGATTTTGAGGCAAATCTCAGATATGTCATTTCGCCTATAAATATTTCATTATTACCATACCTTAAAAAGTTTTAAAATAATTTTTACACTTTATCAGTATTCAATTTTGTACTTGTCTTATAATTGTCAACTTTTAAACAGTTTGTTTGAATGAGGATCCATACACAGTCCACATACCGCAATTCTCTTTTAAGTCTCTTTTCATCTGTGAAGGAGTCCCCACTTCTGTCTCTCTCCCTCTCCCTCCCTACTGCTCCCCACCTCTTTCTTAGTTGAAGAACTGTGTCTTAGGTTCAGTAAAGAGTTTCACAGTCTGGATTTTACTGACTGCATCCTTGAAGAACGGGAATGTCCCCAGGTCTCTTCATTACCTTAAACAAATTTAAGTTCAACTTTTTGGTACGATTTCTCTGTCAGGGGAGATGGTGCAAACATTTATTTTTAATACAGACACATATGCAACAAGAACAAGTCACACAAGTGCAGCAGCAGAAGAGGCAAGACATGAAAAAACAGCAACTCTAAGGATGCTGCAGTAATTAAAAATAGAGTTGAGAAAAAAACAACTCTGTAGACAAGACTAAAATTAAAAAACAACAACAGATGACCATGAGAAAAGCAGAAGAGTCCCTTATGCACGTAAGAAATAAGCAGGATGGGCCGGGTGCGGTGGCTCACGCCTGTAATCCCAGCATTTTGGGAGGCCAAGGTGGGCGCATCACGAGGTCAAGAGATCAAGACCATCCTGGCCAACATGGTGAAACCCTGTCTCTATGAAAAATACAAAAATTAGCCGAGCGTGGTAGCGCATGCCTCTAGTCCCAGCTACTCGGGAGGCTGAGGCAGGAGAATTGCTTGAGCCTGGGAGGTGGAGGTTGCAGTGAGCCGAGATTGCACCACTACACTCCAGCCTGGGCAACAGAGCAAGACTCCGTCTAAAAAAACAGAAAAGAAAAAAGAAAGAAGCAGGATGGGCGACAAAGAGTGAGATGGAATAAGAAGCGGAGGATGACTGACAGGCCACCCCGTGTCTGTGGGCTACTTTCACAGGTATCAGCTCCCGAGATCTGCACTCCAGGGGGAGTGTTATTAACTCACAGTAAGGACAGGCTGCAGCAGCATGCCCACCTTCCTGCCGCTAACAAATGATCATGTCAGAGCTCAAGCCAGAGCCTTCCAAGTCTTACTCAGTTCAAGACCACTAGTGCTAGAGAGTGGTGAGGAGATAAGAAAAGGACTGAGATGCTGGGCCATGATTACACCTCATTACTGTCTTGTAGAAAAATTCCTTCCAACCCTCAAAATGAACACACCATACTGCCTGTAACTCATGCAGCAGCCATGTAAATTATTGGTTAAGCCAAGAGCTCTGAGGCCAGAATGTTGGGGTTTAAAGCCTGACTCTGTCATCTACTACTTTTGTGCCTAGGGTAGCGAGGGAAAGGGGAGGCACAAATTATTTATCCTTTCACCTGTTTTCTCATCTGTGAAAGGAGATAATTACAGCACCTCCATCTTTTGTGAGGATTAAACGAGTTAATGGAAAAAAGGCATTTAGATGAGGAACTAAAATATGGTAATTGCTTCATAAATATTCAATAGTATTATCTTAAGTTACTATTGTTTTTATTATTATATTGAATTTTTAAGCTATTATTGGTCACCAATAAGAATTACAAGATGACTTCTTGTCTGATGCCTTTACTTATCATCTAAATGCAACATTTCCCAAACAATTTGATGCAAATCGCCTGATGCACTAATTAAAAAGACTAATGGTATGATAGCATCTCAGACCTGCTGAGGCAGAATCTCCCCAGGGTAAGAGTGTAGAAAACAACTTTTTTTTTTTTTTTTTTTGAGACGGAGTCTCGCTCTGTCGCCCGGGCTGGAGTGCAGTGGACGGATCTCAGCTCATTGCAAGCTCCGCCTCCCGGGTTTACGCCATTCTCCTGTCTCAGCCTCCCAAGTAGCTGGGACTATAGGCGCCAGCCACCTCGCCCGGCTAGCTTTTTTTGTAATTTTTAGTAGAGACAGGGTTTCACGTGTTAGCCAAGATGGTCTCGAACTCCTGACCTCGTGATCCACCCGTCTCGGCCTCCCAAAGTGCTGGGATTACAGGCTTGAGCCACCGCGCCCGGCCAGAAAACAAATTTTAAGCCAACACTCCACGAACATCAAAGAAACAGTAGAGAGCTCAAGAGAGAATAACCTGGAATGTCACCAGAAGGTTCCGATAACCACTACATTTATTTTCCATCAGATTGTATAAAATTACAATAGCCATCAATAGAAAAATGTGATTTTATAAATGTTTTTCTTTTCTGAAAATACATGGAATTATCTATTGCTCACTCATTTTTCCACATCTATTGCAGAGTACTTTTTTCTCATGAATATGTACAGTGTTCCAATCCGGATGCTGACAATTTTATCACTAGAGAGGAAGTTCTTGAGAAGGAAAACTCCATAAGCACTACTTGTGCATCTTGCTTAGAGTCTACAAATTGATAATAAGCAATAAGAAACATCAAGATGTAGCTTACAGCACTAGTTATTAACAAACATGGTGTGTACATTGTAAAACATCAGGCAGTAACTGCCCAAGGCAAGTGCTAACAATCCCATAAACACACAGGTGTTTTGTCACTGCGTGACTATCATCTTCAAATCTCAGGATTTTTTTTTTCTTTCATATCATTAACTAGAAGTTTTTATTTGATGGAAAATCTACATAAAGGGAAATGCAGCCCGGGCACAGTAGCTCATGCATGTGATCTCAGCACTTTGGGAGGCCAAGGCAGGAGGATCACTGGAGCCCAGGAGTTTACAAAGTAAGACCTCATCTCTAAAACAATCTTTTTTTTACCCATCAAGCTACCAATGACTTTCTTCATAGAATTGGAAAAAACTACTTTAAAGTTCATACGGAACCAAAAAAAAGCCTGCATCACCACGACAATCCTAAGCAAAAAAGAACAAAGCTGGAGGCATCAAGCTACCTGATTTCAAACTATACTACAAGGCTACAGTAACCAAAACTGCATGGTACTGGTACCAAAACAGATACATAGATCAATGGAACAGAACAGAGGCCTCAGAAATAACACCACACATCTACAACCATCTGATCTTTGACAAACCTGACAAAAACAAGAAATGGGGAAGGGATTCCCTATTTAATAAATGGTGCTGGGAAAACTGGCTAGCCATATGTAGAAAGTTGAAACTGGATCCCTTCCTTACACCTTATACAAAAATTAATTCAAGATGGATTAAAGACTTAAATGTGAGACCTAAAACTATAAAAACCCTAAAACAATACCTAGGCAAGACCATTCAGGACATAGGCATGGGCAAGGACTTCATGTCTAAAACACCAAAAGCAACGGCAGCAAAAGCCAAAATTGACAAATGGGATCTAATTAAACTAAAGAGCTTCCGCACAGCAAAAGAAACTACTACCAGAGTGAACAGGCAACCTGCAGAATGGGAGAAAATTTTTGCAATCTACCATGTGTCAAAGGGCTAATATTCAGAATCTACAAAGAACTCAAACAAATTTACAAGAAAAAATCTAACAACCCCAGCAAAAAGTGGGCAAAGGATATGAACAGACACTTTTCAAAAGCTTACATTTATGCAGCCAACAGACACATGAAAAAATGCTCATCATCACTGGCCATCAGAGAAATGCACATCAAAACCACAATGAGATACCATCTCACACCAGTTAGAATGGTGGTCATTAAAAAATCAGGAAACAACAGGTGCTGGAGAGGATGTGGAAAAATAGGAACGCTTTTACACTGTTGGTAGGAGTGTAAATTGGTTCAACCATTGTGGAAGACAGTGTGGCAATTCCTCAAGGATCTAGGACTAGAAATACCATGTGACCCAGGGATCCCATTACTGGGTATATACCCAAAGGATTATAAATCATGCTACTATAAAGACACATGCACACATATGTTTATTGCAGCACTGTTCACAATAGCAAAGACTTGGAACCAACCCATATGTCCATCAGTGATAGACTGGATTAAGAAAATGTGGCACATATACACCATGGAATACTATGCAGCCATAAAAAAGGACGAGTTCATGTCCTTTGTAGAAATCATCATTCTGAGAAAACTACTGCAAGGACAGAAAACCAAACACCACATGTTCTCACTCATAGGTGAGAAATGAACAACGAGAACACTTGGACACAGGGTGGGGAACATCACACACCGGGGCCTGTTGTGGGATGGGGGGATGGGGGAAGGATAGCATTAGGAGAAATACCTAATGTAAATGACAAGTTAATGGATGCAACAAATCAACACGGCACATGTATACATATGTAACAAACCTGTATGTTGTACACATGTACCCTAGAACTTAAAGTATAATTTAAAAAAAAAGAAAAGAAATTATGTTCCACCAAAAAAAAAAAAAAAAAAAAAATTTAAAGATTAGCTAGGCACGGTGGTCCACGACTGTAGTGCTAGCTATTTGGGAGACTAAGGCAGGAGGATCACTTGAGCCCAAGGCTGCAGTGAGCTATGATCATACCATTCTACTCTGGCCTGTGTGACAGAAACAGACCTTGTCTCTTTAAACAACAACTACAAAAAAAGAGAAAAATGCACAGATCTTAAGCGAGTGAGTTCTGACAATTGTCTATTGTGTAGCCCAAACTACCCTAAAGATACAAAATACTTTCCTCTAGAAAGTAATCCCATGCACCTTGTCAGACAGTCTCTCCCTACTCTCGTGCCTGCAACAAGTATTCTGATTTTTTTCCTACTACAGATTATTTCCAGAGATTCATGTAAATGAAATCGTATTTTGCACTTTTTTGTGTAATGCTTCTTTTACTCAGCATAATATTGTTAAAATAAATTCCTGTTATTGCTTAAGTCGGTAGTTCGTTCCTTTTAGTCACTAAATAATAGTCCATTTTGTGGATAAATTTCACTTTGTCCATTCTTCTACAGATAAACACATGGGCTGTTTCTAATTTTTGGCGATTATGACTAAAATAGCTATAAACATGCTTATACATGCTTTTTGTGACTAATTTAGATAAATTTCTCTTAGTAAATGAGTAGGATTGCTAGATTACAGGATAAGTGCATGTTGACTTCAATAAGAAACTGTTAGACATTTTTCCAAAGTGGGTGGAAACCCCCATTCCCAGCAACAATGTATGAGAATTCTAGTTGTTCAACATCCTTGCCAACATTTAGTGCTGTTAATCTTTTAAATTCTGGTGGTTGTACCTAATGTACAGGAGTATCTTATTGTAATTCGCATTTGCATTTCCCTTGTGACTCATGATGTTGAACACTTTTAATGTACATTTTGGTCATTCATATCTTCTTTTTTGAAGTATCTGTTCAAATCTTTTGCCCTGTTTAAAATTCAGTTGTTTGTCTTCAATTATTGAGCTGTAAAAAATATTTATATGCTGGATATCAATCCTTCACCAAATAAATGTGAATATTTTCTTCCAGTCAATGTCTTGAATATTCATTTTAACAGAGCTCTTTAATTTTTGTTTTACATTTCTGGGACATTTATTACATACACAATGTTGTGTAACTATCACCACCATTTCCAAAGCTTTTTCATCACCCGAAACAGAAACTCTGTATCCATTAAGCAATAACTCCCCATTCCTCCTTTCACCCTGTCCCTGATAACTTCTAATCTACTTCCTGTCTCCATGAATTTGCCCACCCTAGATATTTCACATAAGAGGGATCATACAATATTTGTCCTTTTGTGTCTGGCTTATTTCATTTAGCATAATGCTTTCAGGGTTCATCATGCCGTAGCATATATCCGAACTGCATTCCGTTTTATGGTTGAATAATATTAAATTCTGCATACATCCAATATTTTGTTTATCCATTCATGTGTTAATGGACACTTGGGTCGTTTCCAACCCAAGTTAGGGTATTGCAGATATCGCTGCAATGAACATTTGGGTATGGGTATCAGGCTGAGTCCGTTTTTAATTCTTTGGAGCATATACCTGGGAGAGAAATTGCTGGGTCATATATTAATTCTGTTTAACTTTTTAAGAAACAGTCAAATTGTTTTCCACAGTAGCTGCACCATTTTACATTGCTACTATGCACAGTAATGTTTAAGGACCAATTTCTCCACATCCTCACCAACACTTAGTTTCTACTCTGTCTTTAATTAAAGCCATCCTAGCAAGTCTGAAGGGTTTTGATTTGCATCACACTAAAGACTAAGAATGTTTTGAGCATCTTTTCATGTGCCTATCTTCTTTTGAGAAATACCTATTCAAATCCTTTTTCCATTTTCTAACTGGGTTGTCTTCTTGTTGAGTTGTAGTTCTTTTTTGTGGGGGGCGTCTCGCTCTGTTGTTCAGGCTGGAGTGCAGTGGCATAATCTTGGCTCACTACAACCTCTCCCTCCCGGTTCAAGAGATTTCTGGGTACTTTTTGTATTTTTAATAGAGATGGGGTTTCACCATATTGGCCAAGCTGGTCTCCAACTTCTGACCTCAAGTGATACGCACATCTTGGCCTCCCAAAATGCTAGGATTACAAGTGTGAGCCACAGCATCAGGCTGAGTTTTAGTTCTTTATGTATTCTACAAATTAAACCTATATCAAATTTATAATTTGTAAATATTGTCTCCCAGTCTGTAGACTGTCTTTTCAGTTTCTTGATAATATCCTTTGATACATGACAGTTTTAAGTCTGATGAAGTCAAATTTATCTATTTTTTTCTTTTGTTGCTTGTGCTTTTGGTGACATATCTAAGAACTCACTGTTAAATCCAAGGTCATAAAGATTTACCCCTGTGTTTTCTTCTAAGAGTCTTACTATTTTAACTCTTATATTTAGGTTGTTTTACAATTTTGAGTTGATTTTTGTATATTGTGTAAGGCAGGGGTCTAACTTTGTTCTTTTGTATGCAGAAATCTAGCACCATTTGGTGAAGAAATTATCTTTCCCCACTGAATAAATGTGGTTCCCTGGTCAAAAATCATTTAGCTGCAGTTGTATGGGTTTACTTCTGGATCCAGTCCCACTCCATTGATCTATATGTCTATTCCTATGCAAGGACTATGGTGTTTTGATTACCGTAACTCTGTAGTAGGTTTTGAAATTGGGGAGTGTGAGTCCTCTAATTGTGTCCCATTTAAAGATTGCTTTGGTAACTCAAGGCCCTTGCAATTGCACATGAATTTGGGGATTAGCTTTTTTAGAACTGCAAAAAAAAGGGGGGTGCTGTTGGAATTTTGCTAGGGATTATGTTGAATCTGCAGATTACTTTGGGTAGTACTGACATCTTAACAATATTAAGTCTTCCTATCCCTGAACATGTATGTCTTTACCTTTATTTAGGTTTTCTTTCATTTCTTTCAGTAGCGTTTCATAATTTATCACTTTCTTTTTCTTTTTTAAGAGATGGGGCCTTGCTATGTTGCTCAGGGTGGTCTCAAACTTTCAGGCTCAAGTGATTCTCCCGCCTCAGCCTCCTGAGTAGCTAGGACTACATGCATGTGTTACAGCACACAACTTGTTTCATATGTTTTAGTGCACAAATTTTTCACCTCCTTGGTTAAATTTATTCCTAGGTATTTTATTCTTTCAGATGCTATTGTAAACAGAATCACTTTCTTAATTTCTCTTTCAGATTGATTATGATTGTTCATTGCTGGTGAAGAGAAACAACTGATTTTTGCATGTTGATCTTATAACCTACAACTTTGCTACATTCATTTCTTAGTTCTAGTAGTATTCTTGTAGATTCTTTGGGATCTTCTATATTTAGGATCATATTATCTGTGAAGACAGATTGTTTTACTTCTTTTCCAATTTGAATGCATTTTACTTCTTTTTCCTATTTCACTGCTCTGATTGGGAATTCTAGTACAACGTTGAATAGCAATGGTGAAAGCAGGCACTTGTCTTGCTCCTGATCTTAGAGGGAAAGCTTTTATTCAGTCTTTCACCAATGAGCATGATGCTAATCATGAGTTTCTCAGAAATGTCCTTTAACATGTTGAGAATGTTCCCTTCTACTTACAGGGTTTTTTTAGTGTTTTTTTTTTTCCATCAACCTCATCATTCCTGAGGTGAAGTGTTGGATTTTGGCAAATGCCTTTTCTGCATTTGTTGAGATCATTCTGTTTTTGCTTTTGTTACATTAATGTGGTACGTTATATTGATTGATTTTTGTTATGTGGAAGCACCTTCGTATTCCTTGGATAAATCCCACGTGATGATGGGTGTAAAATCCTTTTGATATGCTGTTGAATTTGATTTGTTAATATTTTTGCATCTATATTCATAAGGGCTATCAGTCTATAATTTTCTTTTCTTCTGATATCTTTATCTAGCTTTGGTATGCTGACCTCAGAGAATGAGTTAGAAAGTGTTCTCTCCTCTTCTATTTTTTAGATGAATTTCAGAAGGCCTGGTGTTAATTCTTCAAATGTGTGCTAGAATTCACCAGTGATGCCATCTGGTCCTAGATTTTTCTTTACTGGGTATAATTATTTTTTTCAGTAAAGTCCATCAAAAGGTTTCCTCCTGTCATGTTATTATAAAACATATTAAATATACAGAAAAAGTTGAAATAATTTTACAGTGAACTCCATATATGCACCACCTAGATTCTATGATAAATATTGTACTATATTTGCTTTACCTTACAACTATCCATTGTACTTTCTTATGCATTTCAAAGAAAGATGCATATGTCAAGACACTTCACCCCAAATACTTCAGCAAGCACATTATGAACCACAGTTGCCACTAGTCACATGGGGCTATTTAGTTTTAAATTAATTAAATAAATGAAATGTTCGGTTGCTCAGTCATTCTAGACATATTTAAATGTTCAACAGCCATGAGTAGCTATATAATACCGGAGGAATAGCCTATTATATCCACAGGTTCCACCCACATTCAGGGGGAGGGAACAACACAAGGTAGGTACAGCAGAGGGTAAGAACCTCGGGAACCATTTTTAGGTTTTGCCTACCATATGTGGGGAAGGGACATCTTCCTGGAACTAGTTACACTTGTCAACTAAAATGCAACAACTGGGAAAACAATGTATGAGAGAAGGTGACCAGCATGGAGTTCAAATTCCCCACTGATCCATTTCCTATCCAGCCACCTATTGAGAGGTGAATTTTGTTACTTGCTTCAATACAGATCTGGGAAGGTCCACTTGGAAGAATTACAGGTGGGCCCCTGTACCAATCTGTCAGAACTCATAGCAGTACTTAAAGTACCTAATTTTATCTATACCTCAAAAGTGACTGTAGGTTTCTCTCTTATAATGGATGAGCAAAGAAAAATTATCTCAGAGCATACAAAAGTTTCAGCAGCAAAAGAGAAAAAAAATCAAAGTGCTGAAGAAAGACTATTTCTTGTCAGTATGAAATGTAAATAAAAAAGAGACTTTTTTTCAGTTTTGAACCTCGTTCTTAACAACACACAAAAGGACACTGACTCTAGGAATTAGAGGAAGCCATTATGAGAAAAGAATACATCACAGTAAGTAAAGACTGCATGAAAATGAAAAACCTAGTAGGAAAATCAGAAACAACACTGGACACGTTCTCATAAGAATCTGTATGAGAATGTTTATAGTGGCTTTATTCATAACTGCCCCAAACTGCAAGCAACCTAGGATGCGTCAAGTGATTAACAGATTAAAAACACTGTGGTACATTCATGCAACGAACAGCACACAGCAATAAAAAGGAATGAACGTGCAACGATATGGATGAACCCAAAAATATTGCTAAATGAAAGAAGCCAGACTGAAAGAGCTTGTAGGGGAAGAAAAAATATCCTGTTCGCTTACCTTCCTAGGTTCTCCAGCTGGGCCCTGTAAATTAGACTATCAAAAGATTTAAAAGAGAAAAGCAAACACATCTGTTTAATAGAAGTGTTATATGATATGGGAGTCTTCATAAGGAAATGCAGATGGAAAGAAACAGTTAAACCTGGGTGTTTTCATGCTAGGTTTGATAAAGAGTGGGAAGTTGTGAAAAAATGTGACAGGACAAAGGGTATGAGCTAAAGGGAGTGAGTAAACTGGGGGAAACTTAGCAAGGCCTGTGGTGTTCATTTGGAATCCTCAGTGTTCCTCTGCCTTTGGAGACAGGAATGCCCCTTCCCTCTCCAGGTGCAGGGAGGGCACCTCTCATGTGACATGTCTTATGACTTTCTTCAGAGGAAGGCCAGAGAGTCCTTCCTGTACCTCCCATTTCTCAAATTCCTTCAGCTTAAAATATTCCATATGCAAGGTGCCATATTTTGGGGTGGTGTGTTCTGAATCCCATCAGGCTACATACTGCATGATTCCATTTATATGACATCTGGAAAGGGCAAAACCAAAGGAAAAGAAAACAAATTGGTGGTTGCCAGCACTTGCAGTGAGAAGAGAGTTTGACTAGAAAGGGATAAGGAGAAAATGTTGGTATGTGGTGTTAACTGTTCTGTATGTTGATTGTGGTAGTGGTTACAATTTCCAAAAAGACTGCATTTTAAAGTATATGAATAAAAAATTATTAACTACTTTGCAGATACAAACAGGAGATTTGAGACTGCATAAAAACAAATTAAAGAGTATAGACATAAGACATACAACCACAATAAAAAAGGAAGAGAAAGAAAGGCAACACGTTAACAAATATGAAAGACATTTCACAGACAGCCATTTTAGGAATAGCTCAAAGAGGAAAAATAGAAATAATATGGGTGCTTACCTAGAAAGCCCAAAGAATCAACTAAAAAGCTACAAGATTAATAATTAATAGAAAAATTCAATCAAATGCCTAGTTAAATATAGCCAAATCAATAGCTTGCCCATGTAAAAGACATCAAGTTAGAAAACAGAAGGAGTCCATTCACAGAAGAGTTAGATGAAAATCAATTCTCAATAAAAAGCATACAGAATTCAGAATGCAAAATGAAAGTTTTATCAATTTATACGTCACATATACAAAAGATATGCTATGATTATATATGGCAAAGAGGGATTCATAAATCAAAGGTGAAAGCAAAGTCTGTTTTCAGTGTTTCTTGGAGTGTAGTCCCAGACCAGCAACATCATATTATCTTGGAACCCGACAGAAATGCAAATTCTCAAGCTCTACTCCAGACTTACTGAATCACAGACTCTGAGGATGGGGTCCAGCAATCTTTGTTTATAATAGGCCAGCCAAGTGACTGTGATGTTCCTTAATGTTTGAGAACCAAGATGCCAATGCTGTTGGTTTGGGGATCACACTTAAGAGATACCATTAGTCTGTTTAATGAACAGTAAAGGGAGAAAAGCTTAGTCACATGATTATGTATGTATTAAGCTCCAGGTAACACAGTTGATGGGTCTGTGGGAAAGGAAGATGCCTGGATGACTTGCCTTATCCTCAGAGCTGATGGTCCCTTGCCAAAAAATAAAAAAATAAAAAATAAAAAAAAGAACGCATTCAAGTCATCTGTAAATTTTCCTTCACCTGCTGAGTTGCTAACTGTGCATCAACCAATAATAATACATTTTATAATCTTTTCTTAGCTTTATGGAAACTCATTTAGTAACCCTCCCCACCCCTTTATAACATGTCAATTATCTGACTTTTAGATAATCAACTGTCAAATATGTTCTCAGACCCACATTATATATGAATTCAGGAGGTTTTGCGCATACAGTATAAGATACAGGTCATAGAGAGAAATTTATAAACCACAAAGAAGAGCAGTATTATGATATATTGTAGCATTTTACTTATTTATTTATTGTAACTTAAAGAATGTAGTTTCTTGGCCAGGTGCGGTGACTCACGCCTGTAATCTCAGCACTTTGGGAGGCCGAGGCGGGCAGATCATGAGGTCAGAAGATTGAGAATATCCTGGCCAACGTGGTAAAACCCTGTCTCTACTAAAAATACAAAAAATAGCTGGGCGTGGTGGTACATGCCTGTAATCCCACCTATTCAGGAGGCCGAGGCAGGGGAAGCGCTTGAACCCGGGAAGCAGAGGTTTCAGTGAGCCGAGACCGTGCCACTGCACTCCAGCCTGGCAACAGAGAGAGACTCCATCTCAAAAAAAAAAAAATGTAGTTTATTTGATGGAGTAAAAAAAAGTAACACCAGTTATGTAGAGCTTACTTACCATTACCTCATATTCCCACTCTAAGCATTCTGAAGCCTGTAGCTAATTTCTTTATATTGATGCATGAGGAAATTACTTACAAAATTCTAAAGAGTAAAATACGTCCCTCACTGCTTCTCTAGGCATGATATGGAAGACACAGAATTTGCTCATAAAAAGATTTTTTAAAATCACTCAATTATTAAAGCCCCAACCTCTAAGAGAATTAAAACTACTATCTTGATAAATAAAACATAGTCTTCTCACAGGAAGACAAGGGCAGGAAAATGACAGACAAAATTCATACCATAGTTTAAGAATGGATAGTCAGAGTGAACCTTTAATTGACTTGAAGAAAAGGCTCTGCTTTCAAAAACTTGGTAGGCTTCCTGTTTGGGAGGCCGGATTCCCTCACTCAGCATCACTCCGAGGTGTGGGCAGCAAACAGCAGGGGTCACCACACAGAATAGGAACCAGAAGTGTGGGAACCAGGGATAATTTTTAGAACCAACGAGGTCAGAAAAGTCAGAGGAGGGTACAAGTGAGAAATGCAGGACATCCAGCAAGGATAGGAAAGAAATTGCCGATATCAAATGTCAAAGGAGAACAAGGTTTAAATTCCAGACTAGCAGGCAGAGACAACAGTCAGCCTGACCCCAGGATACACATTTTTGCTTCCTGAATGAATCTTTGAATCGCCAGTTCTTCATCTATAAAAGTGGAAATAATGATAATCCAAAAAGGTTGTACTGAAAAGTTAAACAGCATAAAAACTGTTGAAGTGACTGTTACATAACAGGCAGGAGATATTTACTGAGAGTGGTTTTTAAGCATCTGAGAGCAATGCTGAATCCAGCAGGTATACTCTACTCCTCCTGACCAGGGAGGACCAAGACTTCAAAACTAACTGGAGACTCTTACTGCCTCTTCTTCACTCTCCACAGTGGCTTTGCCCCTTTCAGGGAGCCTGACTTTGTCACTGGTACTAGAGGTTTTGTGGGTCCTCTACACAAAGGCAAAAAGTCCACCTGTACATCAGTCCTAGGGATTAGGGAGGTATTTCTATATCCTCTTGGTACAATCACCAATGGGGAATATTTCTTTTATTTATTTATTTATTTATTTATGAGACAGAATCTTGCTCTGTCACCCAGGCTGGAGTACAATGGTGCGATCTCGGCTCACTGCAGCCTCTGCCTCCCAGGTTCAAGCGATTCTCCTGCCTCAGCCTCCCGAGTAGCTGGGATTACAGGTGCCTGCCACTATGCTTGACTAATTTTTGTATTTTTAGTATAGACAGGGTTTCACCATGTTGACCAGGCTGGTCATGAACTCCTGACCTCAGGTGATCCGCTCAGCTTGGCCTTGCGAAGTGCTGGGATTACAGCCATGAGCCACCACGCCCTGCTGAATGGGGGTATTAGTTTAAAATCTGATAGAGTTGCCATGGTGATTTATTTATTTATTTATTTATTTATTTATTTATTTATTTATTTATTTTTGAGACAGAGTCTCACTTTGTCACCCAGGCTGGAGTGCAGTGACATGATCTCAGCTCACTGCAACCTCCACCCGCCCCCCAAGTTCAAGCAATTCTCCTGCCTCAGCCTCCCAAATAGCTGGGATTACAGGCTTACATCATCACACCCAGCTAATTTTTTATATTTTTGGTAGAGACGGGGTTTCACTGTGTTGGCTGGTCTTGAACTCCTGACCTCAAGTGATCCACCCGCCTCTGCCCCTCAAAGTGCTGGGATTACAGGTGTGAGCCACTGCGCGCAGCCGCTAAGGCTAGCTTTAAAGATTTACTGATTTATTGAACACTTGAAGGAGTCCGGGACAATAATACTGCATGTAGGAAAAAGGGCAGGGTAGGTTCTGAGATAGGTAAGCAAAGCCTATGGGCGAGGGGAGAGAGGAGCTTATTAGATAAGAACAGATAAGAAATTCGATCTTGTGTTCCCAGTTACTATTTAAAGTCTGGGTCTCCACTCCATTCCACTATGAAAATTTTACTGAGAATCTATATGTATAAGACACTTAATGGGACATGGATAAAATCATCTTACAGTCTAGTAGGGGTGAGAAAACATAATGCAAATAAGTATAACACAAAGTGCAAAACAGTAAAATACCATTAAATACCACAATATTGCCAAGAAGGAAGAAATTCTTCCTGGTAGGAGAAATTAGAGCAAGTTTCAAAACTGATGTGGTAATTTTGAGCTCATCCTGAAGGAAAGAAATAGGGTCAGCAAAGACCCATCATCGTTGTAGGAAAGCTTGAGACACATACGGAAAAGTATAAGTAAGTGCATCTGACAGGACCAGCAGGAAGTGGGGTGGTTAGGGCTAAGGCTAGAAATAGAGACCACAAATGGCCAAAATTCCCAGCCTAAGGAGCTAGGATTATAACCATACAAAGCCAACTACAGACATTTTAAGCAGTCAAGGGCCAAGTCAAAACAGGATAAGAGGTTCTGCTTCTAGAGAAGGAAGACATAATTCAGAGCTACCCTAATGCACAAGTTTAAAACAAGGACCAAGTCATGAGTCATGTGTGGATGAGTAAGAAATGAACACAGAACTAATTTCGGGTCACAAACAAGTTTTCTGAGTTCATACTGAACTACAGCTGAGGAAGCAGAGTCAAAGGCCAGCTGTGGTAATACTCAGTGAGTCACGAGTAAATCAGTGACACAGGTCTTATCCCCAGCGCAGTGACCTCAGACTGGCCCGCATAATGGTCAGACAGGTACACCTTGGTCCTACTCAGCCTGTGAGGACACCTGAAGTTTCTGTGACAACGGGAACAAGACAGCAAGTTTGGACAAAGAGAGGATCTGAAAACTCCAAGGATACTTTCAAGGTATTAGACTAAAAATTCCTTAAATCTCATCACATTTTAGATTGCAAAGACTTGTAGATGACATTCACAAATCTGTCCAGGTCAGAATCACCATGCTTATTTAACAGTTGAGGCGTTTTCATATCCCTCAGTTGTAATTGCTGTTATGAACATATTTTTTGTAAAGTGCTCCACATTTTACATCACTGCCTGCAGGAATACTTCCCTAACCACAGAAGTCTTTCCCATCACAGGACTAATCACAATGTAAATGCTTATTGATTCTACTGTATTCACAGCAGTCTACAGCATCCTCCATTTAGAATGTAAGCTTTCAGGAGGCCAGAATTGGAACCATCACCACCAGACCTTCCAATACACAGCACATACTATATGTTAAATAAAAGTGTTGATTGAATAAGTGTATTGACTTTTTAGCTGGTTCTAGTTAGCATTTAAATTTATAATATCTAGAAGTCTAATTTGTAATAAAAAGACTGGTAATAAAAGGGTAAGAGAGGAGATAGGTAGCTCTGTGTGTATGTGTGTGTGTATATCATAAAGGAATTAGCCAACCTTTTAACTAGTTGTTTTTCATTAATTAAAGACGCTAAAGCAAATACTCAAAAGAAAACTGTCCTCACCAATGTGAGGAAAGAAAACAAAATGTTTAATGATTACACACTGAATTGTAGGTCTGCCTGTTACAAGTGGCTAAGAAGCAGCAGAATTTACATTCATATCTAGATCTGCCTGACTTCAAAATTCATATTCTTTCCAAGAAATCCCTGTCTCCTGTATGCTCAAAATAAAAATTTTAGGAATAAAAAAGTACACAAAGAAAAACTATTAATGAATTAATCCTTCATTCTAAGGATTAATCCCATCAATGCACAAATACTGTCATTTTGCCTAAAATATGTCCACAACATAAAAGACAATTGCTAAAGAAGGTTTTAGAGATTTTTTCCTCCAAGACTGACTCCACACTGAACAGCACCGGCACCCTGAATGTCCTGTCGTGTTAGCAGCAAGCAACAGTAGCCTATCCTCCACATTTGTACTGACAGCATCTTTATAGAAAGTATACCCTTACATCCTGCCCCAAGTGGAAGAATCTGCTGCTTAAAATTGCAGCGACTTTTCTGATCCCCAGTCTAGCTCTGCCAGTTTTAAACTACAGGTTCTTATATTTATCAGCAGAAACCCACCAGGGTGTTCAGATCCTGAGTCAGCTTCAAAAACCCCAGCAGCAGCTGGTAAAAATGGAATGCTAATTCATTACAGATGGTAAAGCACTGCCTACATTTTAATTTATTTACATTTTCAGAAATTTTGAATCTGCAGTTAGACTGCCAAATTATTTTAACATGTAAGTTTAGCCTTTTTCAATTCGGTCCGTGCTCAATAAAAATTAATGTTTATCTGTTAAAAATTCTTTCAACAAGCCCAATTAGTCCTATGTTCCCACAGTTTATATTTTTAAAGCTATTTAACTGCTAAGTCTTTTTTCAATTTCTTTTTATACAAATCACACACAGAGTCAGGAAAAAATTGGGCCTAAACCATACCAAAATGTTTCAAATAGATCTATTATATATGAGGACAATTTTCAGTAGCTTTGTATTTTCCACAATTGCCATGTTTAGTAATGTGAAACTAATAAATTAATAAATTGTAAGATTATTAAATAGCTTTACAGACCCTATTTTTTTTCATTAGTGAAGGTAATAGAGACAGAGAACACATTATTACTTAATTTTTAAAAGCCAAGTGAACAGAGAAAGGATATACCCAAATTAAATGCTTACAGCGCTGCTGCCCTCTCCTGGAATCAGTCTTCCAACCCCCTCCCCACATCTCAGAGACAATGGTGAACACGAAATATTATAACTAAATAGTAAAACATTTTATAAGAGTTGGAAGCACTTCTATTGTTTTTTCTTTTATCAATTCAAAGGTCTACAAAGATACAAAATGATTAAGTCATATACAACCATCTCTTCAAATGCTCAGTACTTACTTGGAAGCATGTCTTGCCACCTACTTATCCAAAGGGCTAGAAATTATTTATTCTGAAACTCCTTAACCCTCCTCCTATCAGTTCAAAATATCTCGTTTTTTGACACAACCTCTCTTTGCTCCTTCTTGTGTCAGAGTAGGAAATGCCCCTAATCTTTTGTTTGTCTAACATTATCTTCCTTTCCCATCTCTTCTGAAGTCGTCCTCTCATCTATTACGATGCCTCTCTTCAGGAATATTAAAATATTGTGGCCTGGCGCAGTGGCTCATGTCTGTAATCCTAGCACTTTGGGAGGCCAAGGTGGGTAGATCACTTGAGGCCAGGAGTTTGAGACCAGCCTGGCCAACATGGTGAAACCCCATCTCCACTAAAAATACAGAAAATCAGCTGGGTGTGGTGGCGGGCACCTATAATTCCAGCTCCTCGGGAGGCTAAGGCAGGAGAATCGCTTGAACTTGGAGGCGGAGGTTGCAGTGAGCTGAGATCGCACCACTGCACTCCAGCCTGGGTTACAGAGCGGGACTCCGTCTCAAAAAAAAATTTAAAAATAAGTAAACAAACAAATAAATAAATAAAAATACAAATATAAAAAAAAATTAGCCAGGCGTGGTGGTGGGCACCTGGAATCACATCTACTTGGAAGGCTGAGGCAAGAGAATCGCCTGAACCCAGGAGGCAGAGATTGCAGTGGGCTGAGATCACACCACTGCACTCCAGCCTGGACGACAGAGCGAGACTCCATCTCAAAAAAAAAAAAAAAAAAAACTTGCTTTCTATTTCCTTATTCCTTTTCATCTAGAAACATGGATAAATAGCCCCCAATGTAAAAATGTCATTTCCTCCATACAATTTCATCACCTACCATACCATTTCCATTCTTTCCATGGTTGGAGGCACCAAAGGGTATCTTTTACGGGGCTTTCGCCATCTCCCCCTGACTCTACCTCTAACCCTAATTATTTACTTCTATATCCCAGACCCAGTGTCCTTCAAGCCTGTACAAACAAACATAATTCTAAGTAAAATCAGGCTGCTTGTTTTAAAGCCACAGCTCCCCCATCTGGGACTGCCACCCTTAAGCACCTTCCACACAGAATTCTGGACCCGCCCTACTACTCCTTAACCTCCAAATGTTAGCTACCTCGATTCCTTCACCTCCCCTTAGCAACTCCATGCACTGCAATTCAATTTTTTCTGCAATCACTCACTAGGACCTCTTGCAAGTTAAGAGAAACCTGGTCACTTAGATTTCTTAAGGCTCAAAGAATATTAAAAATTAAGCAAGGTCAAACAGTGTTACAAGAATTGTAACATGAAACAAAGCACTGCCTTTTAAAATACCCATGGAAATAAATACAATGTCTGGGGGCCTTGGTGGATGTGAGCCTAGGACAATGGCCCTCCTGCTAGTATCTCCAATGGTCCCTACTCTAAATACTGATTATCAGCACTTATTGGGAATAACAGAGTGATCAAGATCATGGGCCACAGAACCAACGCTTCCTGGCTATGTAAATTCGAGGAAATTATTTAACTTCTTTGTGATTCTGTTTCTCATTTGTAAAATAGGAAAATTACATACATACTCAGTAAGGTTCTTACATGATTGTGATTATAAATATAATCACAATGTCTGGCATATAAGAAGTCCTCAATATATATCAGCTACCATAATCATTATTTATATCTGCATCACCTGAGAGTTTATAAATGCATACTTCCAGGTCCTGCCCTAGTCGTAGAGACCTATGGCAAAGAGTTCCCAAATCTACATTTTTGATAAGCTTCCTAGGTAATTCTTATCACACTAACGACTGAGAACAACTAATCTATTTAAATTCTCTCTTAAGTTCTCTAACTGCCACATCAATGATCTCTTAAACATCGTCCTACTCATCATCTCTTGCCCCTCATGCCCCCTCTTCAGCTTTTACTCCAATTTTTGACTCTCAAAACTTCATTTGAACTTGAATTTTTAAACGGAGCCACAGATAAGAATTTGGAACGGGCAGTTGTATTTTTCTATAAATAAAGACAACACTACACTGAGCTCAAGATGAAAATTACCCTTCCCTATAAGATATGCTGCTCCTTTTCTGATCTCTAGCTCCATTACTGACACAACCTTTGCAACCACTCAGGCTACAAACCTTGGTCATTTGTGACTCTGTTTTCTTCCTAATTCTCTAGTTTTTCAAAATCTGTATTCTAAAATATCCTTTGGTTCTAACCCATCCTTTCCAATAACCACTGCCAAAGTTTAAGTCTCCCACCTGGAACATTTTAATAGCCCTTAATAATCTTTCGTCTCCAATGTCTTCCCTTTTCACACCATCCTTTATATTATAACCTGAATTATCTTCCTACGATGTAGACTGATTAATAAGTTCTCTCTGATTAAAAGGAAAAAGAATAGGACACAAGGCTTCAACAATTTCGCCCCTACAGAATTGCATCCACGCAGCTGTTCAGACTGCAGAGTGTTCTCTGACTGAAATACGCATGCCCATTTCTTTCAGCATTTGCTCATATTTATTTCTCCAGCCTGGAATGGGAATGTCTTTTTCCATATAACTCTACCATCTTCTAAACTCAATGTGTTATTTGACACCCAACTTAAGGTCACCTCCTCCATAATCCTGTACTATCTTGAAAGCCAAAATTAATCTTTCTCTACACACTGATGACCCTTGCTAGGATGTTGTTTACTTAGTTCTGAGTATAATTTTGATAATCAAAGCTATAAGAATAAATTAACCTTTAAAAGAGATAATCAGGAAATAGAAAAATAAACTTTTTAGGGATAATTAGGAAAAGTAGGCTTATTCAGAGTAATAATGAATTATTTTCACACACGTTTTCATTTATTCATATTGCTGTTCTAAAATATACACTTTTAAATGAAAATATGTTCAATAATATAAGTTGTTGGCTATGTTTTTAAACATGATTTTTTTGTGTGTGGCTATTCCCTTCTATATTAAAGATATCTAGAACTATGCAGCTACAATCTCTAAGGAACTTGCTTGAGTCTTTTCTGTTGTTCTATGTTTGGGCAAAATAATTTCAAGATTTTAGTTTGGCCATCTACTCAAGATTGGGCCAAATTAGTTGCAAATTCCAAGCCTGTTGTGTCCTTAAGCACTCCTTGTTCACAGATAAGGAGACACATATATTGTTTGCAAACTAATTGAATGTTATAGAGCTATGACACCTAGATTCAACAGGGAATAGTGTTAATTTCATGGAAAATTTGGATTCTAGTTCAGACAAAATAGTAAGTGCATTTAAAACCATCACCACTGAAAGAACTATTTAGTACTAATTTCTAAGACATGGCTAATCTTCTAGAAGGGGGCTGAGAGAGGTAACCTTGAAGTATCTATCAACTAGAGGTCTTGGTCAAGGGCCAAGACAGCACAAACCTTCTGGCCTAATCATTTTTGGATTATTTTCTTGGTGTTGCTAAGCACTTTTATTAATTTTTGCCATTGCTGTTGTTTATATATTCATTAAGAAAGCTATCTGAGAATTACCTATACATCACCAGGGGTTCTTGGGTCCAGAAACTCTGAAGGTACTGAACAGACTAAGAGAGTGGGAAGAGCCTGAACTTAGGTGCAAAAAATAAAAATAAAAAATAACCGCATTTTCATTTATTTCTTGCCAAAATTTACCAGTTCTACAATTGTGAATGTAGGCAACAAGTTACAGCTATTTGTAGTGGCTGTGATTTCACCGATGAGAAATTATAAAAACGTGCATATCATATTACAATTATTTCAGGTATCTTGAAATATATACTACTTTGAAATTATGGTAATTATTAGACACACAGCTGCATCTTATTATTCAGCTTATTGATAAAGAGGCACATATATTATGAAAATGTTCATGTGCTGATAATACTATTTCAATATAACTTGCTTTCTTTTAATCCTATGAATTTTATTTTACACATTTAAAAATACCATCATGAGAAGGAATCCACAGGTACTTCTCCTAATTGGTTAATGCCACTCAGTCAGTTGGCATTACTTGTGTGCAATAAGCACCTTGGAATTGTGTGGGTAGAAGGCCACCCTTCAACTTACTCTCGGATTTTTCCTGTGTAATGATTTCTTTGAAGATCATTTAAATATGAGGTTATGGGTTCTCAATCATTTTTATGCCATGGATCTTTTGTTGGTAAACATTCACCATCTACTGAGTGCTTATGCCCAATCATTATGATGATTTCTCACAATTTATGCAAGGTAAATAATTATTATTTACATGTTGAAACAACTGACACTTGGAAAGGTTAAATTATTTGCCCAAAGTCACACACCTAGCTAGTGGCCAAGCCAGGATTCAACAGTGTAATCTCACTACCCTGGCTCTTCCTATACTCACAGCCTGTAAATAAATAGATGACAGAGCAAATGTCTACTGAATTATGAGGGGAAAAACACTGATATTTTAATGCTTTGAAAACAAACAAGAAAACTTCAGGAAAGAAAGAAAATACTGCTGGTGTCCTTTCTAACACCATAGTATATATTAAGTAATAATCAAGTAAATTCCCAAGATGTAACTTAAAAGGAGTTTTCAACCAACTGTCGTTGCTGCCCTAATGAGTTTCTAGAAATAAAATAGGGGAAAAATAAGATATATTTTGTTAACCTTTTATAGTAGGCTTATTCAAAGTAAATGGGGAAAAAAGTTAGTTGGGCATTTTAAAGTACTTAAGTAGCTTATAACTCTATCCTCTCATGAAGCCTGAGGTATCTGGACAATAGGTTGGAAATGAGTGAGGGGACATTCAGATGGCAGCAGCATCATTGACAGAACAGCTCTCCACACCTTTGAGGCACTACACTGACAAATACTGACCTCAAGGGCATTACAGGGAGCATTCATGTAGTGTTTGGAAGAAGCAAATAGGTTTTTCTCTCATTTTCCATTTTTGGAACATTCATGGAAATAAAATGACAAAATGCATGGGGATTCTCTCAGTGGAACATTGTAATGGGGACATTTCTATTATTTATAGAAAGCTGTTCAAGCACTCAGACCATATAAATGTTATATTTGTACTTATTAAAGAAATTGTGAAATCACTAATGTCAGTTACCTACAATCACAGATGTTAGATGGTCCAAATTATTTTGATACACTGCACCCTGTTATAAATTATACAGCACTAAAAAAATCAGCCATCAGATGCTACTTCATTGTGACTATTTGTGTTATATGAATATATACTACGGATCTCTAAAAATGCTTCATATGAATATTCATATTGACAAGGAAATCAACCATATATGGACTACCTACTAATATTATGCTAGAAATCTTATTTTTAATGTTATGTGAAAGTATTCATATAAAATTAATTTAGCAAGTTTTAAGAATTTTACTTCCCTACACAATATACAATCTCAAATACTATTTTTTTTGTTTTTAGCCATTTTACCCATTCTTAAGTGTGCCTTCTTCAGTGGTGTTTAGTATGTTTATACTGGGGGGAACCATCACTGTATTTTCTTATTCTGAAGCTTGACTAAAAAATAAATTTTTGTTATATTTGAGACAAAAGCTACATCGGCCTCTAGAAATAAAACTCACACGTTAAAAAATGACCAAGGAAAATGCAATGCAGTTTACTATTTACTCTTTACATTATACTTTTATTTATAAATTATTTTGAAGAGCAAAGTTCATTTGGCTAATTTAAATCAAACAGATACTCTATTTTATTTTTTTAAATAACTACAAGCATGGTAAATGGTTTAGAATCAGACGGTCATGTGAATGTTACTACGGAGAGTTAGCTTTACTCAAAAAGAAAGTCAACTAGATGATTTGTTTTAATATATCTCACATGGCCGAGATTGTGAATTACATCATATCAATGCCACTGTTGAGAGCAACTCCCAACTAAAATGAGATGAGATACTGAACAGATGAAGTGCTGTTCAAAGTCAATGTAGCCCAGGCTTAGGGGACAGAAGAATTAATGAGAAAATGAGAATCTACCAGATGGTGCTGCAGTATTCCTCGCTGCACATCCGCCACCTCAAGCAGCTTCTATACATGCAAAGCCCCAGGGCCCCACCTGGTAGCAGCATAATTACCCTAAATGTGCACTTATGTTTCATTACACCTTGGCCATTACTATGTGCACTGATTACAAGTATCAATCCCTTTCATTTTCATACACCTCTGCAGTTCCATAGCATTCAACTGTGAAAACTCAGCACTCTAGTCACTTCTAACACACGGCCCATGCTGATAAAACCGCAGAGGGTAAATTATTTGTCACTCTGCAGGGTGCCAATTCAGTTTGATAAGGATGACATCATGCCCATTTTGCCAATAACAATGGCACTAACAAGAACGTGTAATCAACAAACCTCAGTCCTCCGCTAGCCCTGGCAGGTGCAACTCTTTTTATGCTAAAAATAAGCCAACATTAGCTTCCAGCTCAAAACTATTTCTTTTATCACAATGCTAAGCAGAAGTTGGCTTCCATAAGGCACTGCAGCTGCTGCTGCCACGGCCGCTTCTGCAGATGCCTGCATTAATTGTATCAAGGACATACTGAAATAAGTGCTTATTCAGCACAATGGCTATTGGGGAGCAGCTGGAAGCGCAAGGCAAACTGTCTTGAAGAGAATGTACCAACCCAGTGTGTAAATTACAATGATGAAGGACAAAGAGAGTCTAAGTTTAAGAGTCTATAACTGCAGAACAGCATGAAAATTTAGTGTTATCAATGGAGTCTGGATCAACTAATAAAGGAGTAGACCCTTTCAGATTTCACCAAAACTACCTTTAGAATGGGGGTGATATTTACTACCCTTTCTACGCGGCAGAAATAGGAAAGTCACCATTAAAAATATCAACAGTGTTGATACTTCCCTTCTTATATGTACAAATTATAATTCTCCTCCTGTATGAGTGTATGTCTATGTGTGTCTCTGAACTAATTAACAACAATATAAGATTTATTATACAGAAGTAATACATAGCTCAAAAGAAAGGATCAATTTGCCTAGCTTTCTTCCCCATTCCCTAATACCTATTCATGCCACCTCTATACATCCATATAGATGTACTATATATGGATTATGTACTTTGGCCATTTCCCTCCCATTTCCTAACCTCTACATTAGTGAGCAAAAATGAATGGTGATTAAAGGCGATTCCACGTGACAGGTAATTATGAAGCTTTTGATAGTGCTAGTTTGGGTTAGGGATAGGGGAAATTATTCAACAAAGATACTACTGAAATAAGTGCATACCTGGAGAGGAATGAAATGTAAAGTCAGAGAAATAGGTTAGGACCAGACCATGAAGTCCCACGATTCTGTGTCAGTCTTCACCATGGTTTCTGTGACAATACTTACCCTCTCAGAAGGGGCTGAGAATGACCACACTCCTACATTGGTTCTGAAATTGGCCTGAAAACATACTGTGACTCCAATAATACAATACACCTAATCTGACAGTCTTCTGAGATCTGTTAGATTAGTGATGTCTGGGCTGCAAGTATAAAGCAGTTTAGTCATCTAAACTGAATAGGATACACTTCAAACATAAATCATGTTTTATGAACATTCACAAAATGACCCATGCTGGTGTGAATCACACTTTTACACGTTAGAAAATGACCACAAATCAAAATAACTAAGTTATTTGACAAATGTTCAAATATTAACATAGTAGATCCTTATCGTCTATAAATCTCCAAAATCACAAAGGTCATACCATTAATAATTGTCTCCCCTTTCGGTGACATCTTCCACACAAATACAAAGATTTAGTAATTTACAACTAAAAAATTGTCAGAGGCTTACTCTAAATTACACTGAGATATAAATGCTGAGATGCTAGCTAAGCTCCTTCATCAAATAAATGACTTGATCCTCCATTTGAGTCTAAGAGTACAAGCTATTCAAACAAAAATTCAAGCCTCAGGAAATTCAAACTGCTTCTCTCCACAGATTTCCACGGTATGAAGAAATAGTTAAAAACAGAATGGTTGGTCTTGAATGTTAAGGGTCTACTGTATAAGTCACTAATAAATGTCACGTACAGTTTGCTTTAATTTTACCTTAGTGCAAAAAGAATATTTTATATAAAAAGACAAGGATGGGTTTGTAGAAACATGTCCAAGCATGTTTAGGCAATAGTAACTGTACCTGTAATCTGCATTGGGAACCAATCCCTCATTGCTTCAGTAATAATTTCCATTTTTATGTAGCATTTCCTAGCAAAATTGTCTTGATGCTAAAATGGTGTTATTGTCACAGTCAAACCATTATGTAATCAGGAATCTCATAAAATAACAATTGATGGTATATCTTCATCCAAAGACACATGGGTGAATTTTTAAATTTCTAACCAATTTAATCACAATGGACACAATTCTAATGATTCTATCCACTAACCCACGGCCTTAAAATCTATAAAATAATATCTGTGTGAATATTTGGGGAGTTAGGAAAGATACATTTTAAAAAGAGTAAGAATAAATTTCTGGTGTAAACCACAAAGCAAGATGGCTCTTATGCCCAAATGGGTCTTAATAATTTTTGTGTCTGAAACAGTTTTTTTTTTCTGAGTGTATTTGATATTTGACAGATATATTAGTTCTTGAGCATCGTTTATCATGTTTATTTTTAATAGGTTCCCCTTAGAACAGCTGCCTAAGACACTAATCTTTTCTTTTTTCTTGGGTCTTTTGTAAATATTTGAAATAGCTACTCATTAACAGTTGCACATTTATTCAGTCCTGTTGTACAGCTTGTGAACTGGCATTAGCTTTTACTTTACGTTTTCTATGTGTTGGCCAGACTAGAGAAACCCTGCTGTTTGGGTTCAATCTGTCAAGGTTCAAATTATCCTCCAACTGAGAGCTAATCAAGGGCGTCTGACCTGGTTTGCAAATAAACTAGAAACAAAAGTAGATTTATTTTTTCTTTCTTTGCAGCACTAGTTCTCAAAAAGTAAAGCAAAATAAGAGGAGATCACAAATACAATTGCCTAAAATTAAAAACGGGCACACAGCTACATTTACTCAGCACTTCTGAAGTACTCAGTTTCCAGCTATAAATCCATTTTTATAGAAATTGGTTTGCAAATAGGTTTCAAATTAAAATTCACAGTTCATTTAACGCAAGCCTGTGGTGTGAGGGGGACGTAGATTTTAGGCAATCAAGTTACTGTGATGGGTACGCTGGGGACCTAAAGTATCTTCATGGATCCCAAGCCTCAAATTAATAGAAGTATATGTGGCAGAACTAACCTTTCTGCATCATTATCATTACTATATCCATTTTATGCACATTTCTAAAACATGAAATGCAGATTTTTCTTTTATTTTAAATATTTTCAATCTCAAAATTTGATAAGAACAGGTTTTTTTTTTTATAATTTCAGCAGAGTTAGTTTTAAATGTACCCTACAGAACTAGTTAGTGAACGTACTTAAATACAGTCTCGTTTACTAATACAAATAGTAAAACACTTTTCTCTTAGTATATTAAGGTTCCTAGAGACTAGAAGTTTTGCTTGGCTCTGATTTTCAGTGTTCTGTTGTATTTAACAGGTATTTAATCTTTTTGCAAAAGCTATGGACAACGAAACTGAGGTCTGGGGAAATATTATCAGGGCCGCCATTCAAGAGCATTATGATTGCAGTTCCACTAAGGGCTTCTCTCAAAATGATCCCAACTGATAAAATGACCCCAGTTATCATAATAAACTAAAGTGCACTATAGCAACAAATGCATTTGCAATACCAACTATCTGAGCCCAACATTTTTCCTGAGGAACAGCATGCTATAGTGCAAAGTGCAGAGGCCAATCAATCAGGAAATCTCAATTTTAATACTCTTCCTCAGACTCTAAGTGTAACCTCTCTGTGCTTCAGCAAAACAGAGATAACAAGCACCAGCAGCAATAATTCACAAGGTGAATATAAAGATGAAATGAAAAGCTAGATGTAAAAGTGCAAGGAAAATTATTTGATACACACTTCTTAGATAATTTTATTTATATAAGGATCATAAAACAGCATAATGCCTGAATTGTATTTATAATCACACCTGTGCTCATAGAAAACAATCATCATAAATAAGAAAAGAATAAAAATAAAGTAAGAGATAAAATCAGCCACGTGCTATTTTATGTTTATTGATGGTAGGATATAATAAATATCATGCAGCATGTACAATACATTTTTCCTTATTTAGGGATGATAGCTTTGATTTTTGAAATCCATGTTGAAGAATACTTAGCAATAGACTGGTTGACTATATCATAAAATGTCAAGAAATAGCTGATACTCAATTTGAGAAATACCATTTTACCTAAAATACATTGGTCCAAGTTTCCATTTAGTTTGCTCTTTATTTATTCTGAACAAGCCAGCCATCATTAAGTAGCACTTTATTTTTTAGCAATTTTATATTTTATGAAGAGAAAAATATATTTGTTTCATAACCTGCTATCAGTCACAGTTAGAAATCACAAATTGCTTCTTCTAATGTTCCATAATTCATAATAGAAAATGTAAAACATAAACATCATTTCACGATCAGAAACCCTCCACTTAATAGGCACTTGACAAATGTTTGTTAAATAAACAAATAATAGTAATAACAATTAGGATTAACATGCACACTAACCTTGGCTAATGTGCTTGAAAAAACTCAATAATTTGCTTGTATTAACTCAAAGTAAGCTATTTTAAATGTCACCATTTTAAGTCTAGAAACACAATAAAATGCAAAATGTCAGTTGACGTAGTAAAAACATAACAGATTTTCAAAATTCATGAGGAAAGTGATATTTTTCATGTGACTACAATACTTATGAATTAATTTAGTTACAGATACATTATTGCTGAAAACATTCAAATGCTGGGCTAATACGGTAAGTGAAATTATTTTAAAATCTTTATTCAATTTACTCTCCAGTTAACATAGTGCCAAGTTTCTCCTAACCTCTCCCCTTCTTTTACTAAAACAAATTACATAAGTGAATTACATCTCCAAGTCAGTACGACTATAAATGATGATCAGACCACTGCATATAAGTTATTTCAAGTCTGAAAAAGCACAGATGTAACCAGAGTGAACAAATATAAATGTAAAAACAATCCAGTTTTCAAAGGAAATGTATTTTCTTTTTAAGTCCAGTTTTCTTCAACATTTTGTATATAAATGATTCCCTTCATTTCAAATATTACCTAGTTTGGCATTATTTGCTTACATATTACAGTATGGGTATACATTAATATTCATAAAAATATATAGCCTTAACTGTGCCCAATCCATATTATCCTCCTTAAATTACCTCACATCTGTGAACAATCCATTTTTCTCATTACCAATTATGGGTGCTAGCTGAGTATTCCTTTAAAATCAAGGATCCAGAGCCAGACATTTACAACACTCATTCTGAGAATGTTCGCTGCTTCCAATCAGTAAGGCAATGAAGTTTCCATTTTACAGTTCTGAGAATCATAGAGGCATGCATGCATACATTCATTCATAAAAACATTTATTGAACATTAATAGTGATATAAAGATAAGTATGACCCAAGGGGTCTTTACTGAAGAGGAGGTAGGGGATATAAACATCTAAACAAATCACTTTGTTTAAATGTAGTCAGGGCTGTTGATGATGTACGAAGAAAAAATTACATGGTGATTGGAGAACGAATTATGTGGTATGGTAAAGAGAGATGATAGCTGAAGAGAACTGAGACCAAAATACAAAGGGCCACAAGCATCATGTCATCCTACAGGCCAATTCTACTAAGTGGGACCCACGCAACAGCAGTATCAGCATTACCTGGTAGCTTAAAAATGCAGATGCTCACGCCCCATACGGGACCTACCAAAACAAAATTTGCGTGTTAACAAAATTCCCAGGCGATCTGTATGCACTTTATAAACATGCATATAGTTCGGTGTTTCTTTTTTTTTTTTGAAATGAAGTTTTGCTCTTGTTGCCCAGGCTGGAGTGCAATGGCGCAATCTCAGCTCACCGCAACCTCCACCTCCCGGGTTCAAGCGATTCTCCTGCCTCAGCCTCCTGAGTAGCTAGGATTACAGGCACCTGCCACCATGCTCAGCTAATTTTTGTATTTTTAGTAGAGATGGGGTTTCTCCACGTTGGTCAGGTTGGTCTCAAACTCCTGACCTCAGGTGATCCACCCGCCTCAGCCTCCCAAAGTGCTGGGATTACAGGCATGAGCCACCTCGCCTGGCCTCAGTGTTTCTTCTCAAATGAAGCCCAGGCATAGCTATGTGAGAGTATGTGGGTCTATGCACACACACATACACAAAAGTTGGAAAGAAGACAAGGCAGAAAGAATGCCAACAGTCATTTCTTAGGTGGTGACTTATTTTCTCCTGTTCCTCCTTTCTCCTTCTTGCTCTCTTGTTAATCATTAAGAACAGTAATAATAAGAATTCATTTATTAAGCATTTTCCAAGTATTGCGGACTTAGTATTATCTTATTTTAATTTTCAGATATTTAGTAAGTATGCTTTATCCTTATTTTTACAATGGGAAAACTGAGGTTGGGTAAGAGTAAGTAACTTTCTTAAGGTCACAGAGCTAGAAACTATGGAAACAGAATTGAACATATTCTGTTTTTAATCAAAATGTCATAGTATCACAAGCTTAACTGAATCACTGCTCTTATTACTCCATGATATAAAGACTTACATGCGAGGCTATAAACTGTAAGCCACTTGGCCACTCACTGTGTGATTTTTAGCTTTTCTGTGCTTAACAGTTCCTGGTGATATGCCAGTAATTGTTAAAACTATAATCCTGATATTACCACATATTGAGTTTCATGGAAAACATAGCTCAATTTATCTAACTAATCTTATGAGTTAAATGTAACAAAGGTATTATGATATTTTACTATTAAAATACATGTCAAAAAGTAACAAAATATGTCTTGCTGCATAACACATCATACAAAAAATTACTGGCTTAAAATAATTCTTCTGCAATCTGGGATAGGATCAGGTGGGCAGGTCATTTGATCAATGTGGTGCCTGGAACATTCAATATTACTTCTCCATTCACATGTCTGGAGTCACAGCTGGGAAGCTAAAATTTCTGTGGGCTGGCTAAGCATCTCTCTGTCTACATAATATTGCCAATAAGGTAGACAGATCTCCTTGCAATGGTGGCTGAGGGCTCCAGCAACATCCCACAAGAACAAGCCCCAGCACACAAGTGCTTATCAAACCTCTGCCTGCATCATGCTTTCTAATGTACTTCTGGCCAAAGCAAGACACATGCGCAAGCCAGCTGTCATGGAAAAGTTCTGTCTACATAGAACATGAATCCTGGGAGGTACCAAGTAATAGTCTACCAAGGATTTTTGAAGTTTATCCACTTTTTATATAGAGAGAAGAAAACAGGAATTGTTGCTTTTCCAGATTTGTTAAATCTTAGATTATTTTAAAATATATTTATGAAATATAAAAGCAATAATGCAACATACAAAATCAACTAAAATTAAATATTTAAATAATTTTTATGCCAAAAGTGGGCTTTGCTCATGGCACACATGGCCTCTAAACCCTGAGTCAAGTCCAGCACTCCAAGTGGCAGATAACAGAACCCATTCAGTTAATCAGACGGGACCTTCTCTCATTTAATCTTCACATGCTTAGGTTTACGTATGCTTACGTTTATGGTTTCATATTCTGGCCCTGATTTCTGAATCAGATCTCTTTGTTTTAATGACATTCTGGGCTACCCTTCTGCTTTGGGACTTTGGGATCCACTGTTATTTCTGAGGTCTAATTATTCAACATACCAGGTGCACAGGTCCATGTGCAAATCCTCTATCAGGCCTAATTCATGAAACATGGCTACTACTCCTACCTCCACCATTGAAGCCTGTCACTTCACTACTGGCAAACATATTTAGGGAAAGTTCTTACCCTCCTAATAAGATGAGGTTGTAGAGAATCATTTACATAACTTACATTTATGCTTTTCTCTAAAAAAAAAAAAAAAAAAAAAAAAAAAAAAAAAAAAAAAAAAAAAGACCACCCTAAGCAGAATGTTTCTAAACAGATCTAAATTCCATAGGATTCTATTAATTTTTAAATTATTTTTATTCATGTATTCATTCATCAAGCTTTTTTTGTTTTTTTAGATGCAGTCTCACTCTGTTGCCAGGCTGGAGAGCAGTGGTGCGATCTCGGCTCCCCACATCCTCCGCCTCCCGGGTTCAAGCTATTCTCCTGCCTCAGCCTCCCAAGTAGCTGGGATGACAGGCGCACGCCACCACACCCAGCTAATTTTTGTGTTTTTAGTAGAGAAGGGGTTTCACCATGTTGGCCACGATGGTCTTGATCTCTTGACCTCATGATCTGCCCCACTTAGCCTCCCAAAGTGCTGGGATTACAGGCGTGAGTCACTGCACCCAGCCCAGCAAGTACTTATTATGGGCCTACTCTATGCACTATGCCATGCCAAGCTCTAGGAATGCAATGATGAATAAAAAAGGTATTCTCACATACTTCTCAGAACAGACAATAAATAAATGAATAGAAAGATAAATGAATACAAAGTACAGATTATGATAAATGCTTTGGCTAAGCGAAGTGGCTCATGCCTGTAATCCTAGCACTTTGGGAGGCTGAGGCAGGCGGATCACCTGAGGTCAGGAGTTTTAGACCAGCCTGGCCAACATGGTGAAACCCCGTCACTACTAAAAATACAAAAATTAGCCAGGCGTGGTGGCAGGCACCTGTAATCCCAGCTACTTGGTAGGCTGAGACAGGAGAACAGCTTGAACCCGAGAGGCAGAGGTTGCAGTGAGCTGAGATTACGCCTGGGCAACAAAGCGAGACTCCATCTCAAAAGAAAAGAAAAAAAAATTATGATAAGTGCTTTGGAACAAATAAACAGAGTGATATGATAGAGAATAAGAGAAAAAATGTTCCCTTCAAAAAGGAGGTCAAAGAAGTGACTTACGAGGAGGTAATATTTAAGTGGACACCTTAATGTGAAAAAGACAGCCATGCAAAGACCACAGGAAAAAACCACTCAAGGAAAAGGAAATTGCTATATTCAAGGAACCAAGAAACAACAGTTGGATGATAGCAAGTTAGAGAAAATGCAACAGGATGAATTTGGAACGGAAAGTGCAGCCAGATCACATGGGATCTCATGGACCTTGATGAAAAGTTGAACTGCATCCTCTTCAAAGGCAGAACACTTCTCCTGGCCCTACTCAAGTTCTTTCTCTTCTAAGAAGCCACGGCTTAATCTTCTAGCCCAAAACTTCTCTTTCTGTAAACTCTCATACTCACCATCATTTTTTTCCTCCCATATTCTCTGAATTGTCTTTCCAAAAAGATGCTATCAATGCTATCACTGTTAGAGCTATTAGAGCTAAAGAAGCCACAGGGTAGTGGTGACAGACTGGCATTGGGTGACAGAAGCTTGGGGAGTCACCTCTTTGTAGGCTTCGTGTTCCTCGGCTGGAAATGAAGGGCAAGGGAACCGCAAAGCCTTCCTCCTATACTGCAGTTCTTGTACTTATTCATAGATTTGTAGTTAAGACCATAGAGTCAGGCAGGAAATGGAAGAGGGAAAGCCAGGTGGCTTCCAGATTTCTACTGAAGCAGATCTTCATAACACCAATTTTTTCTTTTTTTTTTTAAGTTTTTTATTTTTTCTGAGACAGGATCTCACTTTGTCACCCAGGCTGGAGTGCAGTGAACACCATTTATTCGTTAAAACAAAATTTTCAGAATATTAGGTTATCACATGATCAAAGAGAATCCACGAGCTTCAAAGTTAATCTACAAACAAATATTAGTTTATCAAATGTTTCAGATAGTCAGATTTCTATTTCTATATCTTAGTCAAGTAACAAAAAGTGACTCGTTAAAAAATATACTTATATGATTTAATTTTTGATACTAAAAAATGGATAATATGCGATTCTTTAAAAATAAATTTTATTTTATGTAGTCTAACTACAGTGATATGTACTTATGGAAAATACAGAAAATATTAAAGTAGCAAAAATGTTTAATATACTCTTTGTCCCCAAGAAAAGTAACATTTTGGCTTAATTTCTCGTTTTTATCTGTTTTTAATTCTTTTTTATTTTTATTTCCTTTTAAAAGTAATTGTGATCATACAGTACATATGATATTACAGCATTTTAAAAAATCAACATTATAAGACATTTTCTGGGTTATTATCAACTTTGTAAAAATTATTACATGCAATTTTATAACACTCCATCACATAAATGTATCAAAATGAAGCACTTTCCATACTGGAAGAACTGCAGATTTCTACTACAATTCAGATTTAGCACTTCTTCTCAAATAAAGAGAAATAAACAAAGATATACCTTATCTCAAGGAAATAAAGTTATCTTCCAAAACTACACAAATTTACATATTATTCCTACATATCTATAAAAACAAATAAGCTAATGACTTCATTCATGCTGATAAAAAATGAAGAATTATTTTCACAATACAGGAGTATCACTTTTATTAAGACATGGATAAGGAAGTTCAAGGTCCCTTTTTTCTTCTAATTATATACAGTGTGATATTTTGCTTTGAAAGGCTCAACTCAAATACCAAATGCCCATACCAAAATACTGATATGTAAACAGAAAAAAAAAAAAGTCAAAAAAGAATAAAAAGAGCTAAATCCCAGAAAAAATTCTAGGCTAGTTATTCCCAAACTTATAGAGCTTTAAAAGTAAACATTCCCAGGCTTGTAAGCCTAGCTCAGTATCAGAATCTTTTGAGGTAGAGCCTGGAAATCTGTATTTTACAATTCCCCAGAACAGGCTGGGCACAGTGGCTCATGCCTGTAATCCCAGCACTTTGGGAGGCCGATGTGGGTGGATCACATGGGGTCAGGAATTCGAGACCAGCCTGGCCAACAGGGTAAAACCCCATCTCTACTAAAAATATACAAATTAGCCAGTGTGGTGGCATGTGCCTGTAATCCCAGTTATTCAAGAAGCTGAGGCAGGAGAATCACTTGAACCCGGGAGGAAGAGGTCGCGGTGAGCCAAGATCACGCCACTGCACTCCAGCCTGGGAGACAGGGCGAGATTTCACCTCAAAAAAGAACTTCCCCAAAAAGAATGTGAAGAAAGGTCTGGTGTGAGAGGAATGGAGTTGGTCCCTATATCTATCACAGAGAGAAAACTGGCCCAGATTTTTATTAGCTCACATAAATGGTACATTTCTTCCCCAATCCTCTTTCATACTTTGATCAAATGTCTTGGTATATGTAATCAAGAAAGTTCTCTAGACAAATGTTTCTAGAAGTGGTCTTTGTATTATCTGCCCCCCAAACATTTGGAATGGTTGTTTTGAAAAATGCAAATTCCTGGGCCTATGGCAAGGCTACTGAATTGGGAATGTGGCCAGATATTTGCATTTCAAACATATACCTCAATAATTGCCAATGACCTCAATAACTGCAAGGTCCAGAGGTTATTCTCAAAGATGGAGGTGTTTAAAATCTACTTTTATAAATGATGACTATCTCATCATCGTTCCTCTTTCTTAACTAAAATTCAACAACTCAGAAAGATCTATGTGGAGTGTATGATCACATAATCATTCATTCCTTATCCACTCATTGTTTCATCAATTCTTTCTCATTCTTACCCGATTATATTGTCACAGGTTAAAAACTCTTACCACCCAGGGTTCACTCTTGTTCACACTATAAGAAATGATTTACTAAGAGGACATATTTTTAAAAGTCAGCCATCTAAATCAAACTTCTCTTTCTTATATTACAAATAACAAGAAATGTGTGGGAACTCACCAAGAGAAATAAAAAGCATGACTGAGAACAACAAATAAAAAGAAATACAGAAATGTATAACCTCTGCAGAAGAGCCAAGGTCCCACTAACAAACATTTATTTTTCCAGGCAGAAAATTTTGCTCGCCCTACCTGATATTGTGCAAGTATGTTTACTGCGGTTTAATATCCACACAAGCAGGAGAAGGAATTTAATAATTTTTCAACTGGAATGAATTGACAGCCAGTGTTAGAAAACTGCAGACTCTGCGGAATCAATAAAGGCTGCTGGCATCACAAAGTAGTACTTTTGCCCAGAAAACATCTCACAAAGGTCGGGTTTACAAACCACCAGGTAGCAGTATCACTTTCGCATCTTTCCAAGGCTATTAAAATTCCATTAAACAATCTTCCAAAACCAACTTGCAGCCTTTAAAGTTCTCCAACATCATCCCAGAGACAGATCAGCTTCAGTTCAAATGGTAAAAGCAAACACTTAGTTAACTCTTGTTCCTGGTCACAAGAATCATTTGTAGAATTCTGTTTAGTAAAGGTATCAAAGCAAATATATATTACTTATAACTGTAAGTGTGGAACTAGGTGGACATACCCTTTTGGTAAAATGTTAGATACCCGTTAACTATCAGATGATTTTGCAAAGTCAGTTATTTCTCCGTTGTAAATCTTGGAAAGCCACCAACTCTAAATATCTGGTGTTGTAAAATCAAGCCCATGTCATAAGACACAGCATTCAATTGTGCTGGAAGAGCAGCTGAAACTAAGCAATATCTCTTGCCCACTTAAAAAATATGGTTTTTCCATACTTTTTCATTATGGGTTTCAAGTCATACATGGAATTTCATCAGGCATAATCAATTCTAGATTAACCACTCATTCAACATTTATTGCGCACCTACTAAACCCATATTCACACTGCCACATGTGCCTGACCCCAGTCCCCTCTTGGTTCAGTCTTCCCGTGTCCTAAAACACAGATGAAGAAATGGGAAACACGTGCTCCTGAGCGAGCAGCGTATCTCTCCACCTCTGAGCAGAGACGCATGGCTGTCCCCAGACGCAGGCAAGAGTCTTCATTAAATACAGCAGTTTTCCTCCAAAGGGCATACACTTCATTATTTGCTTATTTGATCTCAAAAGCAGGTGGATTTGCACTCAATCAGAGCAGAATATGGGCACCTCAGGATCTTGATAGAGAACACAGAAGTCTGTTGCCCTATTCAAACCAAACGTCTGGCTGAAAGAATTATGTTTATAGTGGAAAATGGGCAGGCTATTTGTTCCTTTAAATCAGTGGTCTCCACATATCACTTTCTGAATCAGCTAAAAAGTTTTTTAAAAGTATTCCCATAGATGTATACTTGTTAATTATATTCATGTACTACTGTAGTAACAAATACAATATGAAACATACACACAAAAAAAGAAAAATTTAAAGAATGAGAAAACACAAATAAATACAAATTCTAATGTTTTCTTCCTGGACCTAGCTATACCACCTCACAAAATGACCTACGGTGTACAAACCCCTAAGCTATTAGCCTCTATAACAGGAGTCCTTTACAGCACCCAATGGCTGTGGAATCTGGAAGTGAACCGGATTATCAGTGAGTAGCATACTTTGTACTGTCTTAGCACCCAAGAAATCCCTTCAGGGTGTTATGCTTTTCAAAACATGTGTGCAAGTTCTTTTTTTTTTTGAGACGGAGTCTCACTCTGTTGCCCAAGCTGGAGTGCAGTGGTGCTGTCTTGGCTCCCTGCAACCTCCACCTCCTGGATTCAAGCGATTCTCCTGCCTCAGCCTCCCAAGTAGCTGGGATTACACAGGCGTGCACCACCATGCCTAGCTATTTTTTGTATTTTTAGTAGAGATGGGTTTTCATCATGTTGGTGAGGCTGGTTTAGAACTCCTGACCCCAGATGACCCACCCGCCTCGGCCTCCCAAAGTGCTGGGGATTACAGGCATGAGCCACACGCCCAGCCGGCATGTCTGCAAGTTCTAACAAGAAACACCAAAATATGTAATTTTCAGAAACACAGTATGTGAGTGAGTGTTAAAGGGATGCTGCTGGGATCTACTCTATCCCTCACCACTCTCTACGTGAAAACTCTTTTGAACCTAATGCCAAGCTGGTATTACTTTTCTTTAAAGACAGTAAGTGTTCAAGAAACTAAGAGTCAAAACTGTTGCTTGATTTGAAATACCACATGTGTGATTATGGCCAACTTTCCAGTGTTCCATTTTCCACCAAGTTCCAAACTTTCTATTCTTATCTGTTTTCCCAGAATCTCATTACTTTAAATAACTTTTATACTTAGCTGTATGTATGTAAATTGTTTTATAGAGCACAAAAGAGTAAAAAGTAAATAAAACTCACCAATAGCAGTGAGGGATGACTGCACTATGATTTTCATAAGGATAGATTTAAAAAGGTATTTCCAGAAGCAGCAGATTTTCTGTACTTTGGATTATATATACTCTGAACTATGAAAACTCGGAATTATGAAAAAAAATGTAACAACCTTGGGATCACATCCTTGTTTCCCATGGCAAGGATAAGCTGTTTGCTCCATTATCAGCAAACCTCTCCTTCTGTCCTCCTCATTGGCAGAAGTAATCAACTATTGATTGTAATAATACACTGTTATCATACCTTTTCTAAAGCATGGGCCTATTAGCAGAAATAAGAACTGCTTCTAATGAATGCTCAATAAATATTTGTTGAATGAATGGAAAAATAACAGCTACATAGTTCCAACAGTTACCTTAGTTAAAGAGTCACCCTTTGGTTTCTTTCTTTCAGAGACTTCGGCATCACAGAAGCCTCGGGACTCAGAACAGCAAGTAGATTTCATCCCGAATACTCAGCATAATCAATGGCAGTGGCTAACAAGAACTTAGTGAGAGGGATTCTGAGGAAGAAACCTGGCTGATTTGTAAGAATGACTTCTGTTATCCCAAATGTGGTGTCTGTTTTTGCATACTTCAATTTTCATTAGTCCAACAAGCTACTCTCTCTCTTAAACTAGGAGGGGATCCTTAAAGACAGGGACCATGTGGTTTTCATCCTAATTCCTACATATGCACAGTAAGTGCTCCACAAATGTCAGTCACCCTTTTGTGATGCCTTGGTTGATAACAGAAATAGCTGAGCCTTTTAACTTAAATAAGTACCTTTGGACTTTGAAACCATCCATTCACTATCTAGGGCATATTAGCAAATTAACAACAATTGTGTTGCCCCTCCACCTTCCCTATTTGGCGATTATTTACTAATCAACCAGGGTTTCTCCTCAAAATCCTTCTCACTAGAATTGAGAGGGACAGCTCATTTTACAGCTTCAACCAAAAAATTTTCTAGAATAGTGGTTCTTAATTGTAGTTCTCACCTCTGACTATCACTGGAGTCACCTGTGTTTTAGAAAACGCAAAGCCCTCATCCATGGAAATTGTGATGCAATTGTTAGGGTTATGATGCAGACACATTTGGTTTTGGTTTTATAAGACTGCGAAGTGAGTTAAACAGCCAGATTGAGAACACTAATCTAGTCTACATCTATATTAGTTCTTAAAGGCTAAATCCTTCTTTTATGGATTGACAATATGTATTAACATATTAGACAAAGAACCAGAAGTTCTGCCACGATGAATCTTGATTAATTTGTTTAAATTAACTTCCTTCAAAATTGACCACGAAACCCCTTCATCAATAACCCCATCACACAGGGTTTTTTATTTATTTATTTATTTTTGAGACAAAGTCCCCTCTGTCGCCCAGGCTGGAGTGCAGTGGCACGATCTTGGCTCACTGCAACCTCCACCTTCTGGGTTCAAGTGATTCTTCTGCCTCAGCCTCCCAAGTAGCTGGGGTTACAGGCGTGGGCCACCATGCCTAGCTAATTTTTGTATTTTTAGTAGAGAAGGGGTTTCATCCTGTTTGGCAGCCTGGTCTCGAACTCCTGAACTCAAGTGATCTGCCTGCCGAGACCCTCTCAAAGTGCTGGGATTACAGGCATGAGCCACGACTGGCCTATCTTACAGTTTTAATGGAGCACAGCCATATCCATTCATTTGTATATTTTCTGTGGCTGCTTTCATGCTACAAGGACAGAACAAAATAGTTGCAACAGAGACCTTATGGCTCACAAAGCCTAAAATATTTACTATTTGTCCTTGAAGGAAACCTTCACCACTCCTGGATTGCAGTGTTCAGCAATACCTTTAAAAATTAGAAACACTAATCTAAACCAGCAGATTCTGGCTGAATCCTCAAAGTTCTGAGGAAAGGCCTCATCAAACAGGGCCCCACTTCTACTTCAACCACGGTGGTCTGCCTCTACTTTTTCAAGTTTCCTTTGTAAAAAGGGTTCCCTTTGTTGCTAAGAAAAGTTTAACCACCACTGACAGAAACTCAGAGACCTGAATAGGCAAAGGTCACATAAATTATACTCTGTTTTTGCCACTGAGAGTCTTAGCTAACAGTCCCTGAAGTCACAGCAATTAATCTTAGCTTATTTAAACTGAGTATCTGATAAACAGCTATTTAGGCACTGTGTTCACGATCAAGTCACGTTCATTATGTACATTACATTTATTTAGTTCTCCCAAAAAATGTCTTTTAAAGGTTACATTTTAATATTATATTTTTGGGTTTTGCAAGAATCAACAGAAGAAAAAGCTAAGTAGAGAATGTATCTTCAATTTCTATCTATCTTTAGTCAGAAACATTTCTACTATATTATTCAGTGTCTCCTAGGAAAGAATGCATGAAAATAATTCTTCGTGTTTAGTGCCTGGAAACATGTAGACTTCTCTTGGTAAAGTATATACTTTCTTTTACATACTCCTATCAGATTATATAAATCACTCTATTTCGCTATTCTTCTGAGGAGCCAGGACTCATCAGTTGTAAAATCATCTTCCCTCTTTCAGAACACAATACAGCATTTAACATGGCTCTTATTTCCATGGTCTTTTACATACAATCATTTAATGTAAGCTGCCTAAAATCCTTTTTGGAAGTTGATATGTAAATTGCATCATTAATCCTACAGATAATATGCATTTCTCAATTGAATACAGCACATATGAAAAGATAAAGGAATTAAAGAGACATTTAATTTAACTGCTATATAAACAGAATGCAATTATTGGCCCCGTCTTAATCTTGGGTAGAAATCAATGTATAATAATCATCATTACAGTCAAATGGTACTTGATTTAAAGTGTACAACTGAACAATTTTAAGCTTATACACAGAAAATCAAATATTGTTCATATTCTTTCCTATCTAAAAAAGTAGGAAGCAATGTACTACAGCTGCATTTCATAATTAATCTTATACATACTAGGTAGTATCTTTGCAAGTCTTGAAATACAGAATCCATTTTTTTAAATTCCAACAATAATACCGAAATCACTAGGCATCAAGAAATTTTCTTCCTATTCTGAATATTTCATCCTAATTTATTTTACCTTTCCATAACCAGTTGACGCCACTTATCTTGCAGGGGCTTTTCAGATTTATGAGGGAGCCAAAAAGTAGTAACACACAAATGAGATCTAGAAAAGCACACGATAGCTATAAAAGCAGCTCATCCATCATCTCTACATTTTGATTCCAGAGACAGCGCGGTGAAAGGTGTTGTTTCCACACCACTCACCCTGCACGTTTAAAAAGGTTTGCTCCATCACTTACACAACTGAAACTGATTGATTAGCTGCTAGAGAAAAATCAATACAAATATCCTAGAAAACACCAGCTTGTAAATTCATTCTGGCCCCAACAAAGTCCTGGTCACCACTTGACATGTTTGTCTAGATATCTAAAATGCAACCGTGTCAAACCCAGCAAACTCAGCCCCCAAACACTGTTAATCCTAGGAATTTTTAAAACCTCAATCTCATCAGAAGGGAGGAAGTGAGAAGGAAGGTTTTGCAACGGTCTGTGAGAACAACGAGATGATACCCAGAAGTTACCTGGTAAATCTTAAACTCACATGCAGAAGTCTCCTCAAACATAAAACACACACTGAGAAGGGAAAAATTGTCAATTATGGAGGTTGAGAGAGAGAAAAAAAATGCCAGAAAACCAGTTAAACAGACGTAATTTATATAGAAAAGAAATTACATTTATATTTAAACATAGAAATATTTACTTTAGTGCTGTCCATCCAAAAGTTAATGAGCTCTCTCATTTTTTGGCAGCTGAATGCATAGTCAGCATATTTTTAGTATTGTGGGAAGCCATTTTATATTCAGAATGACTTTATGATTATTTCAGAGTCTCTTCTGAATGCTTCCTTGCCTTTGGGTTAGCCTTTAGTCTCCTAATGCATTAGACTAACAAGAAATACATTTTTATGAATATAAAATGCTCATAATCACACCTGTAATCACAGAACTTTGGGAGGCAAAGGTGGGCAGATCACCTGAGGCCAGGACTTCGAGACCAGCCTGGGCAACATGGCAAAACCCTGTCTCTATCAAAAATAGAAAAATTAGCCAGGCGTGGTAGTGCACACCTGTAGTCCCAGCTACTTAGGAGGCTGAGGTGGTAGGATTGCTTGAGCCCAGGAGGAGGCTGCAGTGAGCTGAGATCATGTCACTGCACTCCAGTGAGATCTCACCTCAAAAAAAAAAAAAAAAAAAAGTCTGATAAACATGCTGTTCAGAATAAAATTTTGACCCTATTGTATATGGTATCACATGACTGGAAATTTGGGTTCCAATCCTCACTCCACAGTTGATTTAGAATTTAAAAAAATCAATTTGTAATTCTGACATACCAGAGCCATTAAAAAAATTAAAAGAAAGAAAATGTCACTTTAAGGATGGGAAATTTAACTCCCACCCACAGAGTAGCTTTAAACCTAGTACTGCCTTTATTGGTGGCATATTTAGGTTTTTCATTATAGAGTAACTTTTCACAAAACCATGTTTGTTATTCATTATAAGACAGGCAATCTAATCATGGTAGAATGCAGAACTTAAGAGTTTCTGGTCCAAAGAATATTCCTATCACTTGAATGATTAAATAACTAAATGTGCAAAAGTCATAGTAATAAGAAAATGAGTCATTTCTTCTATTATGTTTACTTTCATATTTATTATTTGCAATTTTAAAGCTCAAACTTAGGATTTCTATAACAGCATTAAAATCTCAATTTCTTTTGCAGAAAAAAGATAATGCTACTAAATATCTTAAAAATATTAGCTTACAGATTGATACTACCTATTTTTGAAAGGGATTATAAGGCTACCCTTAGCATGAATTTGCACTTCTCAAATTTAGAAAATGAAAGGTAACTGTCATACTAGATATCTATCTACAGAGAAATTTTTCATAAACCATAATTTAGACTCAAAAGAAAATCTGTCATTTGATTTTAGTCATTAATGTGTTTGCTATGGATGTTACAACGCTCTTACCCAAAATCAGACTTCTCTTCCTGGCTTCGGATTTTAGTTTAAGTAATATTTCTTCTTCATAATATTGACATAGCCAATTACTTCATACATGTTATCTCAAATTCTTAAAACAAAAACATTAAATGTTATAGTGATGAGAAAGCCATAAGCTTGGAGAGGTGAGATACTGTGTTCACATCATGTGGCTGGTAAGCAACAGTGCAGTATTTCAAATCTAAACTGCTTATGGCAAAAACCACCAAATACTTGAGGACTTAAAATTTTTCTGGCTGGGCGCCGTGGCTCACACCCGTAATCCCAGCACTTTGGGAGGTCAAGGTGGCTTGAGACCAGGAGTTCGAGACCAGCCTGGCCAACACAGGGAGACCTTGTCTCTCTAAAAAATTTAAAAATTAGCCAGACTTGGTCGTATATGCCTATAGTCGCAACTACTGGGGAGGCTGAGGCAGGAGGATAGCTTGAGCCCAACAGTTTGAAGCTGCAGTGAGCTCTGACTATACCACGACACTCCAGCCTGGTTGATACAGTGTGAGACCCTGTTATCAAAAAAAAATTAAAATTAAAATTAAAATTAAAAAAAACTACATTTCCTGAACACACTGGGTTATCTCACAAGTTAGCTCACCAGTTCAAAAACTAGTTTTTAGTTTCAATTCTAATACACAGATAATAATGCAACAGAAAAAAACTGATGTTGCAAACATTCCATGGTTGGGAATAAAAAGATACTTATCATACTGATGTTGGTAAGAGTCATCTTCTAATACTTTCTCTAAAAATAGCTACTACATTACTGCTAACCTCTGATATATTATTTCAATCACTCACCTTAACTAGTCCAACCCACTTGTATACGACAATGTTAACTAACTAAAGATCTACAGAAGCAATACACTGTAACTTGGTTGCTCAGAGGGCATCTCTAAAGGTAAATCACAGAGCTAAGGTGGATATTGTTAGAAAAAGTCATAATCAGTTTATACAAACTATGTTTCTGAGGCAGGAGAATAGGGCCTGGAGGCAGGGAACCTAAGGCCAATTCACCCTGACTTCTCTAGAACTAAATCGGAAAAAAAAAAAAAAAACAACTTTCCAGCCTAAGTAAAAAAAGGACCAGAGGTTACTCCCTTTGCAAACCCCCATATTTTCTGCAGCACAGATGGGAAATTGAAAGTACCTCTGATTGTTGCTTTCTGCAACCAGTCAGACATTTGTATAAGCATGTAACTTTGTAAGTTCACTTCAGCTTTCCACAACCAATCAGATGTTTGCATAGGAGTGTGACCTTTGTAACTGCACGTCAGCCTCTGATTGGTTGCTTTCCACAACCGATCAGACTGACTGCGGGGCCACCATTTCATTTACATGGGGTGAACACCAAGTGGCCAATGGGAAACCTCTAGAGGGTAGCTGGATCCCAGAAGATTCTGTATCCAGGCCCCCTGAGCGCTGCTCAGACTCGCTCCCACACTGTGGAGCGTACTTTCATTCTCAATAAATCTCTGCTTTTGTTGCTTAATTCTTTCCTTGCTTTGTTTGTGCGTTTTGTCCAGTTGTTCGTTTAAAACGCAAAGAACCTAGACACCATCCACAGGTAATACTTCTGTTCTGTCTTCTTTTTTTCTCAAGTC